>NC_088307.1:21234923-21935347 GCF_032854445.1 Liolophura sinensis
TTTGTATTTTCGGGTGTCATGTCTAGTGTTTCCAGCATGAGGTCTTACGGAAGGAGCACAAATAATGTTAAGCCAGTTCAGGATATCTGTAACATTATCCAGCAAACGATGTTATAAAGTAACGTAGGTTACCAGATGTATAGTATTAAAAGAAAAAAAAACGAAAAGCAATGGAACATAAAGACTACAGCGTAGAGAACAAAGCCAGAACAGCGGACAACAGTGTAATGGTAGATAAATGGCACCACGCAAGCGGTATGAAGTTTGACCCGTATCTTCAGTGGATAACTTGAATGTGCTGTGAATACTATCTGTTGCCATGCATTAAGACTTGTAAAAATGCGCTGAGAACCTTGACCTCTACTTGAAAATCATAAAATTTGGGTGAAGAGCCCTGAATGAAATTCGGCGCTTGGTAACCTGATAAATGATTAGCTAATATGGAAACCTACCGCTTAACTTGATGTAAAACGATATGGTTCTTTCCTGGATCTTCTCCCCAAACGTGAGGACAGAAGCTTCCCCTGCGCATGTGCAAATGGGTCTGTCGTTGCGAGAATTTTCAATCAGAATCGGCCTCTGGGCCTCAGGATGCGCCATGATGATCTTACACGGAGAGATTTGGTACTGTACGCATGTCGGAAGTTCCTAAAATAAAAATCACATAAAACTGAAGAACAAACATCAGCAAGGGGAAACAAGCTTCAGTATGATAAACTGATGGATGAGATAAGATGACAGATGGTTTCACATGTCACCGGACATATGACGGATGAGATAAGATGACAGGTGTTTCACATGTCACCGGACATATGACGGATGAGATAAGATGACAGATGGTTTCACATGTAACTTATTTCATGTTGTCAAAACTTAATAATATTTTACAATAAATGGAATAAGCCGGCTTGGGAGCTTCGAGTGGTTTCCAGCCATACGTGTTTTCCCATTTCAGGGGTCACTTTCACAGAGATGTCGCACTTGTACGATAACGCACTTATAGGGACAATGGTAACAAAATATCGTATGACAAAAGCACGATAACAAATGCCGTAGGCCGCTTTGTGAAAGTGGCCCCTGTATCCTCAAGCATTTAACGGCCCCTTGCGACAGAAATTGCCGCGTCTCCCAATCGAGGTCTCCCACGGTTTATGAATTTTTTCCGGTCTGTGTTGAACGTTGTTATGAAAATTAGTTTCCAGTTAGTGCGTGGCCTGGAACTTCCATTATTGACATACAAGTGTCTGTTATGAAGACTAGATTTATAAACACATCTCACATTGGTATACGACTGTCTGTTTCAAAGCCCAGATTCCAAGGGCTTAAAAACCAGTTATATATCAATGGCTCAAGTACAAGCTTGCGTACGCCGTACTCAAGATATTTCACTTATACATACGATGGCTGTCAGCATTATATCGTGTTTCTGTATTTATATATTTGATTCGTGCTTTACGACGTCCTCATAGGGTCAGCATTGCGTCGGATTTTTGTATTTATTTATTTTGAGCCATACTCCAGAATATGTCACCTATTAGACGACGGCAAGCATTACTTTGAGATTTTATATGCGATGATCACTATATCATTGCAATGTCTCATCTTGTCAAGGCGACGACGTCCAAGGATCATCATATGGTTTGGGGTCTCTCTGGTAATTATCGATCGATGAAGCCATGCAAGAAGACAGCCTTGAACTCGCTATTATACAGACATGTCACGTGGTCTTCGTATCTCTCCAGATGTTGTTGAATGAAAGTAATCGATGTGACTGAGAGGCTTCTTGTGGTTAGACTGTTGACAAGCGTCTCTAATCAGGGTGTCTGGAATCAGTATTAGGTATCGATAAACGATATTTTCTGGTACAGGGTTGTTTCCCCCTCAAACCAGACTGTTCAGCTTAACAACTGGTACAGAATTGTTCGTTTATAATCTTTTTCATGAAGGACCGGTTTCACAAAACGTTCGGGAATTTCATTGTATGCAACTGCCACGGTTATCTGGATACAGTTTGCGTGACGTGCTTTTGGCGTTACGTGCTCGTGATTACCAGTCTGATATTCGTTTGAAGACATGCAAACCGTCTTGAATCAGTGTGGCGTGCAAATTGCGCGTCACACGTAGAAACGTTTGTCAGTAACTTGCCCGAGGTCGATGGTTTCCCCCCGGACACTCTGGTTTCTTCCGATCATAAAGGACTGAGCGCTGTATGGCATGAGGGAAAAATTATAATTGATCATGGCGGTGAAATAATAATCAAATGAAAAGATGCCACTGACCAATGATACACTAAATGTAGCGTTGGATACATAATACATTCCAAGTATATCACAGATTAAATGATTGTTGCATGGTAGACGTTGCTCGTTTAATTGGAGTTCGCTACAGTTGACGCCTAACTATTAATATAGTTCCAGCCTATTTTTGCTCCGCAAGGTCATATAAGTTTAATTCGCCATATGACATGAAGAACAGGCATCTGTCAGCATGCCTGTCACTGCCAGCGAGCGTGCGCCGCTCTGTTTGAATGTAGGCCAGCACGTGGTGCCATGGTTGTCATTTTGGAAGGCTGCATTAATTCATGACTTTGATGAGTCTGGTAATGGCAGAGAGAGAGAGGGGGTGGGGGGATGGGGGGGGGGGGGTGGGGAGGAGGAAGGAAAGAGAGGGAGAGAGGGAGAAAGAGAACTGTTTTATTAAATGTGCAGGCACATATATGGGATCAAGTTAACACATCTGCACTGGAGGTTTAGTGGAAATAATACTCTATGTCGATCGACGTGTGGCAGTATCGTTTTTAAATGGTTCCCTGGTAATGGTAAGTCGATATAACGGTGCGCGTTTATTGCACACAGAAAAGAAACATAGGACAGAAAGTCCTCTGGAAACAGCCATGAGTTCTCTGAATAAACGACTATAGACTAGGGGCTGTACATTTCATTGTGTTGAACAAGATCGCCTCGTTGGATATATGAACGGTTGCAGTCAAAGCACATACAAAGATATATATTTCGATTAACATCTACTTCTGAACCACAGTATGGAACATCATTTAGATACTGGTTAAGTTTATTTATCTGGACCACTCTTTGTGTCTCTACGTTCTTACTGAAAAAATATTGACTGTTTCTCTTTGTATGAATTCGTCGTAATTTCTGCAAATCGCGGGGCGAGGGGCGAAATGTCCTCACCCGACTTCCATATTTTCGTACGATGACATACACGTTTAACATTTAACGTTTAACGTACCACACCTTTATAAATGAAACCTGATAAGTCAGTGTACATACTTCATCCTGCCTTACCTTACCCTTCACCATTCCCAACCCTCGTATCATTTCTGTTCATACTTAAAATGTTATTGGTTAGAACATGAAGCACGTGCCCCCCAGGGCGAAGAAAAGTTCAACGCGGACAGGTTATTTATATATATTACCGCTAAGTCTACAACAGCTTTGCGTTGGCCAATTAATTTTTCGAATGCGTGTCTAAGAAATAATGAGTATTAATGCCTAAACCTAGGTATAACTTTACACCACAAAAATTTTCTTCTCTATGAGAACAATGCGATGACAAACTCTCCCAGGAATTTCATCAAGAATTCACAAGTAAATACATGGGTAAGTTCGTGGATTGGCGTGAACAATGGCGATCTCCATAACAGGGCAGCAAAGTGCCTCTGCATGCAAAGACTGCTTAGTTCACACCCATCTCCACAATGGGACAAGACAAAATTGTCTCTGCACGCAGTGAGCTGACCAGATAATGTACTCAGCACGTAAATCAAACATGGCGACGAATGAATAAAATTTACATTTATATGGCCTGCGCGACAGGGACGTAGATAAGTGCGTACAAAAGCATGAAATAAAGACTTAGGCTGTACATCTCATCTGCTGGCAATTTACTATCGAGTTTCTGGCATATATTCAGGTAGTAACTCGTTGTCGTACAGGAAAATCACTGGCGGTTGATGTCTCATCAATTGAGGTCATAAACACATTTCACAGGATATTTGTAACGGTGTCAAGTCGGTATCAATGGTTTTTCACTTTATCCGGGATTTATATGTGAAACGAAAACAAGACTTCTAAATGAACTGCCCTTTAAGAGCAATAAATACAGAGCGATTCGTGCGCTATACATAGGGAAGGGCTTTTTATTATCTGAAGGGATATATGTATATATATATATATCAAAAGGTTTTCTGTAACGACTGGTTGTAATGAAGCAAGGTAAAGATTTTTGTTTCTAAACGAAAGGACGGAAATTAAAGAGCTTAAACAGGATCAAAGGGATGATGTGGGGAAATCCATAGTAGTATTAAACTGTTCAGACGATAAGACGGTATCACTTCCTGAGAGAGCTGCTCATACTGCCATGACAACCAAATATGTCCCAAACTTTTGTGCTCATAAACGAAGCGTTTAATAAACTTAGCGCATCCAAAGCAGTCTTAGTTTTGAACATGAAAACTTTATCGGTGTTTGAACGATGTATTATGAATCTTTTCCTTAACGTACCACGAAATCCTTCACTTGCTATGACAAAATTCGTCCTTTTATTCCATGACCTGTTATTGTCGCCTGTATATGTAAATAAAGCTATAAATGCCCACACTTTTGAATTTTTGTACATAAAACCAACTTCCTGGCCTAAAACGCAAACAAAAATATTCTTTCCTTGTAGCGTCGTCTTCAGAATGAGCGCTTTCTGAATCGAAAATGTTTTGATCCTTAACAAAAAGGTGAGCGAAGAAACCTTTACTACCAACATAGGGGTTGTCTTATTTATTTCTGTCAGATTTTCATACCAGCTAGTTCCTAAATCAAACAATGCGGGACAGTATACGTATTGATACATCACGTCTAGAGTCGGATACAGGTCAACGTTAAACATCAGGTGCGGGTGGGGTGCATTGTTTTTCAGCACCAGCACCCACTTCATCTTCGCCCCCGACTCGGTCTAATTATGGCCTAAGGCCGATCAATATCCGTTCAAGGCCGATCATCTTAACCTGTGTTCACACCAGGGCCAGCTGGGCCGGCTCCACGGGCGGCTTGAAGGCTTAATGAAGCCTAAGAAACTGTAATGCTATCGAGATGGTTGCAGTACTGGAAAGCACACAGAGGCTGCACATGCCTTTAGCCTATATATAATGATTAAGGCTTCTGAAGCGAAAATATGAGAAGCCAACGTGAACAATGTCACCTACCCGATTCCAGTATTTCAATTTAGAGGAATCTGGCGTACATGTAACAAAACTAAAATCATGGGCGAAATTGAGTTCTATATCTTATGTTAGTGAAAATCCTATATGTGCTCTTATCATATCCAGGGAAACCAGCGTAGTGCACGCGTACGCGTGGTATTTATATGTAAGCAAGACATTCATGGTTTAATTTTCTGTACAGATGTGAAGGTTGTTATAGCATTATTAATTATAATATTAGACGAGCTTGTAATATTGAACGAGCCTTTTAAAATCCCCCATACCATGTATATCATCGACTAGACGCACCGAATATATACATACAGATGTTAATTGACAATCGAGTTACTATTTTTACTGAATACACATCGAATGACCCTTTGCACGATAAGATTATTTCAGTTTTTAACACTGCATATTGATTGTGAACTGAATATTTTCATAATATTCATGTTTTAACCCTACAAGCTCAAAGGAGCATTTTAACCAGGTCTTGATGCTTGTCAGTTATTTCATAAACATTTGTGACATTCAAATGCATTTGCAAATGTATGGTTTATACACTATAATGGTACCAGCTGTGTTTATTTATCTGTTGGTGGTAGTGCAGTACTTAGGTAGAATTCAGTTATTCCCCAGTTATAAGTTTGGTACGCAACGTTTTGTCCGAGCTTCTGTTTATGCAAAAAAAGGAAACAAACCAAAAAAAAAAATGTGACCAAAATATTAACAGGAAATTTATAAGTCAAAGACCCACGGATTCACCTTCTCGGAGTTTTTGCTAGTTTCTGGTATGCGCATTTCGTGAGTATACAATCGTAATCAAAACATGGGAATTTCTTCTTTGTGATGAAAAGTAGAGATATAATGTGCATCAGTTCTGTAATTTTACTAATAAAATTAATACTTACGAGAACGCGGGACTCATAACCGCTCATGGGGCAGCAGTGGCGATGGCTGCGCAGGCGACGATGACAAAATACCCTAGGAGGTGATGCTCCATATTTTATACTAAATGTCCAGCAAACAATAACACGGCAAAACAAGTCGAATGCACAGCAAGCTAGCAACACAATTAATGACCACGGTACAGGCTGAAATGTTCGGACGCTGTCCAGTTGGGTGTACTGGTGTTCGTTGAGGCGAGACCTCGGCTTTATAGGCTCGCTCGTCCGGACGACCACAGCCTATCAGCGACAGCGGATCACCGTACTGTGGGCCCGGCCTTCCGCTGGCGGCTTGCTAACTACGGCCTCTGATGACTCAATTTGCCCCCCTCCCCCCCGAAACACGTCAACCTCCCGGGCGCACGTGGGCTGAATAGTTAGAGCTCATCGCGTCGTGGGTTGAAACAATATCAGGTCTCGCTTCGGTGATTGTCTGAAGCAAATTTGAACTGAATTCGTTACGACACACTCGTTTAGGACAGATTAAAAACAATGCCTTAGGATAAATGCGTTGGCTATTGTTACCTAGCCTACATTTCCGACGACAGACTACTCTGAACACATAGAGGTGTGTTCGACAGGAGAAGAAACTGACAATACTATGTATCCGGCAATATGACAAGCAAATCTCTTAACCTAGTATGTTCTCAGAGACGAAATCTGCAATTCATTCAAGTGTACTGAAACCTTAACCGGCGATTCATGCATTGTACTTTACGTATACATACCGTTATACTGTATAATTGAAAGAACAATGGCAACTGAGACAATAAGTTAGTTAGGTCTTTTCAATATATTTTTGTTAAGTAACTTTTTCATGATGAAAGGCAACAGAAGTTAGTTAAGATGCATTTGAGCGAGAGAGTGAGTGCTTGGTCTTTAACCGTAGAGTGCATGTAATGTGCCTCTTGTTGCAGGACGGATTTCCACTGCTCTTTATCTAGGGCTGCTTCACTGAGACGCCTTACCGAGGGCAAGTAAGTCGCCCCGCCCGAGCCATCATACTGATACGGGTCAACCAGTCGTTACACTATCCCTTTCATGCTGAACGCAAAGCGAGGAAGTTACAACTTCCACGTTTAAGGTTTTAGGTGTGACTCGACCCAGGATTGATCCTGGATCTACCGCTCCCGAAGCGGACGCTCTACCAGTTGTGCTATCGGGGCCGGTTAAGATGCATTTGAGGGCTGTGTTTTACTTACTCTGACAAGTTTCTACATACATCCATAAATAAGTGTAACATACATTTAACACAAAACTGTTCCAGTAAATTTGAAAGAAATCCGTATAAAATAGGGTTTATTCCGGAAATCTAAGCGTCAAATCCGATCTTTGTATACATGTGCACTAAAATATTAATTTGTTAAATTTAACACAAAGTCTGTTGTTTGAATGATGCTAGAATGTGTTCTATTATTATAAGGTAACATTGTGTAATATTCAACATAATATCCTGTAAGTCTAATAGAATCGTTATGTTGAATTAATACAGCATGTGTGTTATATTGAACAGAATAATCTGTTGTCTGAATGGTGCTAGAGTGTATTCTGTTATTTATCACAAGATTGTGTAATATTCAACATAATATCCTGTAAGTCTAATAGAATCGTTTTGTTGAATTAATACAACATGTGTGTTATATTTAGCAGAATAATCTGTTGTCTGAATGGTGCTAGAGTGTATTCTGTTATTTATCACAAGATTGTGTAATATTCAACATAATATCCTGTAAGTCTAATAGAATCGTTATGTTGAATTAATACAACATGTGTGTTATATTTAACAGAATAGTCTGTTGTCTGAATGGTGCTAGAGTGTATTCTGTTATTTATCACAACATTGTGTAATATTCAACATAATATCCTGTTAGCCTAATACAATTGTTATGTTGAATTAATAGGCTGTGGGTGTTATATTAAATAGAATAATCTGCTGCAATAGCAGAATGCAACCTAACATCACTTAAGTAGCAGACTTTCTGTTAACTTTAACAGATTATTTTTGAGAGTACAGTATTCCACTCACAAGCCATGAAGTGGGTAGCGTTCCATATCAATAAGGGCAAAATAAAGATATATTTTTTAGACATTGTGTTGCCAGTTTTATTAAATTTATGTTGTTTTATTGGTTAACGGTTTGAACTGTGATTTGGACACTTCGCTTATCATTGCAATAACTTTATATTTACAACGTAACATACACATTCTATTTACCTTTCACTTTGGGTGCAAAGCTGAAAGTGTATATGTGTCAAATATTTAACACAAAAATTATGATTTGTACGATTTATGAACAACGCTATATTTTAGTAATGCTATGCTGGCTTGTTATTCAGTTGTAAGTGGGGAGGCCTGCCAACAGCCTGCGTTTCGTGGGTTCCCCCTTCCTCCCGGACTCTGCACGGTTTCCTCCCACTATAATGTTGGTCGCCGTCGTATAAACTTTTGTTGTGCACGACGTATAACACATGTGAAATAAATACATCAAATATTTTAGTAATACTACTGTATGCTATGCGAACAAAGATATATGTAAGAACTATAATACATGTGAACAGAGCTGTAGGTAAACTGCAAAGACGGCGTTTAAAGGCTAAACGCAAATCTAAGCGCATATTTTGTCCGTTATTTTTTACGGGTTATATCTTTAATACGCTGTACTCTTCAAACATGTTTAGTATTTTAACGTATTCCTAAACACACGTCTTGACTCTCCCTTGGCGAAACATGCTTAACGTCTAAGCATATCTAAGGAAACCAGTATATCTAAGAATGACTATTAGTAATGCTCAAGTAAGATACTAGTATGTGGACAATGCATATGTAATGTCACGTGTACATGTAGTTAGATATGTGGGCAACACTGTTTACGTAAGTAATGTTAGTAAGACACGTGAACACTGATTTGTGTAAGCAACACCAGTAACCTAAGTGATCAATGACATCGAGTTCTAGGTATTTATGCCTAGATTTGAGAGGTAACAGGATTGATTAGCTTATAATAAATATCTTCACTATAAAAAATGCTCATGTGACTAAAACATGCTCTCAAAAACTTATTCTGCTGAATTTAACAGAAAGTCTGTTATCTGAGTTATGCTAGAATGTAATCTGTTATTGCAGCAGATTGTTCTGTTAAGTATAACACACATATTGTATTACTTCAACATAGGTATTGTATTTAGGCTTATAGGATATTATGTTGTTTGTGACACAATGTTGTGTTATAATAATAACACAATGATAGAATACATTCTAGCATCACTCAGAAAACAGACTTTCTGTTAAATTTAACACATTAATTTTTTGAGCGTGTACGCATTTACCCGTGACCGACAGTGACGTACATATCTGGAACATTCTGAGGAGACGCAAGAAATAGCGTCATAAGTTGTTGTTTTTATGCAAAACGTTTTCTCTCTTGAAATGGAAAAAAATGCTGACATGCATTTTTGAAATTTGTTATAGGCCTGCTACAGAAAGTACTGCTAGCTAACCACAAGATGACGGCAATCTAGGAAATGATCAACATCCCATTCACTTGACCTTCTTTTGTTGCTGTCGCGTGAATTACTGTACGCCAGTCATGTATCAAGGGCACACACGCTCCACATTTAAACGAAGGACACAAAACCCGCAAGACCGGAAGCCCAGGATGTTATCTGTGTCAGGAAACCGGAAGCAGCTATAGCGAGCGAGGTACTTGGGAAGAGTCGGACTGACTAGCGGTGTCTGTTTTGTGGTGTACCTTTATGACATCCGCAGTTCGGTGTGTTTGGGTATTTTTTTTTTGTTCTTTTTACAATTTTGCGTAGGCCCTCCCGTACCTATTCAGTACACTGTTTTACAGCCTATAAAGCTGACCGGCATCATATGTGAAATCATATCATATAGACAACATTAAAATCAAAAAATTAAAGAGGTCATGCGGGAAGATTTTGGCCAAACATCCAATACCACATATCTAATCGATTTCATGCTGTTATGTTAGAATAATTTTTCTTTCCGGTATATAGCCTCTTAGAAGAAATGGAACATAGGTAAAGTTTTAATGCCAGAAATAGTGTTGAATGAAATTTGAATGCCACAAATAGCCTAGGGTGAAATTTGAATACCACAAATACTGTTAGGCGAAATTTGAATATCACTAATAGTGTTGAGTGAAGTTTGAATTCCACGAATAATTTTTGGGTGAAATTTGAATATCACAAATTTTGTTGGGTGAAGTTTCCTTGTTATAAATACTTTTGGGTGAAGTTTGAATACCAGAAATATTGTTGCCACCTTCAAGTCGTATTCTGATAGACTAGGTCAGTGTGTGTATTCAAATAACAAAGCAATCTGAACCAACTTGGCTGGATATGTAGAAATATCCAGCTAAGTTTATTCAGATTGATAACAAAGGTGTGTTGTATTCTGATAGGCTTCCTTGTTTGTGTTCATATGTTCAGGTGCGTCATATTCTGATAGGCCAGGTGTGTGTATTAAAAAAACAAAGATGCGAATGGAAAACTGTGCTCTGCGCGTGCTATCAAAGTAAGATATTGTTCATTATATTATATAAAATTATGTAAAATTTATATATTTAAAAGCTAAATGTACTACACAAGATACATTTCAATAATGTGTTTTCATTTTCAGAAAAAAATAAACTAGCAACTAAAAAGAATAGCCGGAAAAGCAAACTGGTGGACATGTATAGACCGGATGTTATGACCTGAAACCACGAGGTGACATGCGTGGAGGTAGGTCATTAACAGGGCTAACGGGACCTGTAAGGCTGTCTCTCTAGGAATTGCATGGGATTGCTTTTCTAGGAAAGCCAAGAATAAACTGAAAGGGAGTGGAAATCCGTGTAATGAAATTAGCTTTTAATGACGACTTCGAAGTCTGAAGTGTAACTTGATCTTTCTATACAATCTTTCCTATGAAATATCTACGCGGAAAATATTTATTGACATAAATTATATATTTATATGTAGGTAACAACTTTTATAATATACATATATTTGTAAATACTGTCCAACTTATACAGCGAATTTAAATATATATAAACAAAAACTTTTTATATATCCTACTGATATCCGATTTATGTTTTAAATTATACAATACTTTAAATTTTAAGCTTCATTTTGTTTAATACTTTTTCCGCGACAGGCAAGTCCATCAATATGACATTGCTATGCACAAAATTACATAAAGATATATAAAATCAGAGATTCAACGTAGATACTGTTTTTTATCGCGACAAATAGCGTGATTTCAGTACATAACACATTCAGTAAATCTCTTGACATACATGTAAGTTACTTCAGAAGAAGATAAACACAGTCGCGGCCTCTTAGGCCCTAATAGCATATCGGTTTAAGGAATAACCCGTGTCATTGTGTAGAAAACTCTATGACAAAAACGAATTATTTTTAAACACAATGTGTAACGACCGGCTAACTCCATATCGTTTTAATGATAATCCCCTTAACTGCATAGCTGGGGATCGGCTAGTGTGACCCGCCCGCTTGTTTGAATTCATTGCTTTGAGCATCGAGGTTTCTTGCTAAGATCAGATGGTGACAAAGATATTGTGGGGCGAAATGCCGATTTCATAAGTTTATAGAACAACAGGGCAAAGAAACTATCATATATGGAGGTTAGGCACATTCTTATTACTTTTCCATAAACATGTCTTACCTAAAAGCTAAATTTTTAATTATTCATTCTAAAATCTTATTTAAGGCCTACCTCAACTGGCTTAAATTCGGATTGTTTTAACCTTCAGTACTCTAGTCACGTGACTAAAAATGTGCTGATGATTGGCTCAGGGCAGCTATGACATTACTTCAAAACTATGGACAAACAATAAGGGATTCCCTCGAATCAGGTGATAAAAGCCCAACTGAACCTCTGGTCATGACAAAACGCTGCAACTCGGCACTAGCTCAGATCAACAGATAAGCCCGATAGCACGCTGGCGGTCGCTCACCGGACACACCTCGTGGCTTGAAAAACCCACAATGAAACCGTTACGTAATAAAGAGTAATAAAGTCCCAAAAGTAGAAAATAAAACCAACAAACCCTTCATCAATTGATAATGCTGTTGCTTCGAGTATAAAACAACTACTATTGCAAGTTAGTACATTATTTCCTTGTGACAGCTGCCATTCGTATGTACGCAAGAAAATGTCAAATCGATAAGACTACACGCTCGCCAAGAAGGCGAAGGACATAGGCGAGACTGAACAGGGAAAGTCTCAGATAGCGGTAGATAAGGTTTTTGGCATTTCCCAGTCACAAGTATCCAGGTTATGTAAAAACAAAGGCGACGCCTTGCGCCAATCTCTAAAGAATGAAGAACAGGAGGTGGAGATTTGTCAGGCGGTCAGTAGACATGCGGCTGAAGAGGACAGCGAACCAATGTATGACAAAGAGTGTGATTTTTCCCCGCTACCAACTTAAGTGGAAGCCCTGAAATCCGTTGTTTATATGCGAAAATTTGTCAAGAGTTTTAGTGGTTTTTGTGAGATGGAAAAAAAAACTTTTTAGCGGGACAAACCGGGAAAATGTGGCACAGCTTTCACATACAGATATCTTTTTAAACTATGCTAATTGAATTCAGAAAGTGTTGCCTGTCCAATAAAAAAAGAAATGAAACACAAAGGTTGGGGTTGTTCTAGTTTTACTGACTTTTCTAGTTCACCCGGCAACTTCACACACATTTGCCGATCTAGGGCAAAAGCCCATACATATATTGGTGAACTCGATCGGTTAATTTCAACCTAGTTTCTTCTTCTTTTTTTTTTGCGCTTAGCCTACGCAATACAGCGGATCCTGCTGTTCAGATAAATCGGCCAGGCTCTTTGTATGTGATTCCCCATAAAGCTACTCCCACTTCACAATGATTGGCGCGCACAGTCACAGCAATTTATGAAATAAAGGGTAGTTTTACAGGTTCAAATTACTTCCATTGTTGACTGCTCGAGAACGAGAGGCCACTGGAGCGCTCGCATTCGCTCAGTGTGACAACAATTTTGGACAAATGTCCAGAATACTCTCACAGTCCAAAACGGACAATAATTTTTGTCGAAAATGAATGAAACTCGCACTTACCCCGCAACTCGCCATATTGAAACTCTGTACCAAGATTCGTTTGAAGAAAGACCAAAAAAAGACTGGTTCCTGACTGACTGACGGGTTGCAAACCGATTATCCTTTCCGGCACCGATAGGTATGAAATCTAGATTAGGCTTTCACCGTACCATCGATCCACGATGACACGATGGCATGAAACGATGGTACGACGGCCCAATGGTATGAAGCGACGGCACGATCGCACAAGGCGATGACCCGGTGCTAGCATCGTACCATCGCTTCGTGCCTTCACTTCATATCATCGGGCTATCGGCCTTAAGACAATTAAACGACGTGGTGCATTATGGTATATACATTTTATTACTACTTAACGTTTCCTGTCTGTACTCGCTTAAGGATGAACGCATATGGGATTGAATATGGGTACGTATTTTGATTTATATTTGGTAGCGAGATAAGGCACTGCTCTGGTTACGAGAGTATTCTTGGGAAATGCAAAGCGATGACACGATGGCACGAAGCGATGGCACGATGCTAACCTTCGCATCAGCTTGTCATCGCTTGGTACCGTCACTGGGCGATGGAAAGATAGTACGATGGAACGATGAATGTTGGAACGATGATGGCCCTATCCGGCTTCCCTAGTTAGGAGACTAATACATAAAATCAGTTGTGCACGGCAATGTATATTTTAACATTAGACGGTCTAAGCCCAGCAATATAAATATCTCTGTGGATCGAGACGTATATCCCAGTGAGTCAGGTGTCGGGTTCAATCCCAGGCTTGGACGGAATTTATAGAGTTGTCCGTTCAAATTGTTCATCAGGTCTATTGCACAGTAGTCCTATATCGTTACTGTCATTGGCGACCACTTGTCTTCCGTCAGTATGGCATTCAAGACTGTGCTTTACATGTGGAAAGGCTTGTCATTAACCGCTGGGAATCCAATTTCCTCTTCCCACAGAACTGCCCGCCTTCATATAAGTGAAAAAGTGTTCAGTAAGGTGTGTAACAACACTCAATTAAATAAATAAATAAATAAATAAATAATGTCTGTAACATGCTTTGCATAGTTGCTGTTCGTAAGGTCGTGGTCATGGATTGCCTCCCACCATAATGCTGGCCGTAGTCGTATCAATGAAACATTCTTGATAACGGCGTAAAACACCAATCAAATAAATAAATAAATAAGTAAATCTGCGGCGGATATATTTGACTATCCTATACTTGTATACTTATAAAGGCCCTGGACATCAGTAAAATGGGATTAAGTATTTAACGTATACAAGTGCAGTAATTTTTACCCACTGAATTTACTGCGTATGCACCGTTGATCAACATTAGTCGCCAAATTGTTTCACGTATGCTATTCTAGATGTCTGCTTAACTGTAATTACATGTATATAGCATTGCTGCATATTTCACCTAATTCTGCTTCATAAACCACGGTGCTAGCGGCTGGAAAAATGAACTGAACTAACTATGGGCTTGATTTCACGGTTAGTCTCTTCTTGCTCTAGTTTTTTTTATTAATGTTTGTTTGTTTATACAGCTCTTATATAATTGCTTTCAGCATCATGTTGGTCATTTCTCCACAGTATGCCTTTGTGGTAAGCTGGTCACAGTAGGGAATACCCGCTCGAAATATACAATATACGCTGAAGACAACAGACAACGTACATCCAGTTCACACACAGTAGACACAGACCACACACCTAACAATACGACCCTGTTTTGCCATCCCCTCATGGATCAAGCAGGGGAAATACTGTCGTATCCTAGGCATACGGCCTCACCCAACTGGGGTATGAAACAAGGCGGACACCTATAAACACTCGGCCATCGAAACGCGATGAAGTTATAATTAAGTGAAAAATTGAAAGCGAAAAAATTGAAAGTGAAAAAAATTGAAAGTGAAAAAATTGAAAGTGAAAAAATTGAAAGGCGCTGTGAATATTGAGTAAACTCTTTATTAAAAGCGAAGAAAGTGTGTTTAAAGGAGAAGAAAACATAAAACTGATGCCAAAATCAGATCAAAGAGCGTCAAAACTTATTTGCAAATATGATCTTGAATATTGTTTTGGATTATTTTTCAAGAGAAAAGAGTATTTGGGGCAACTTTTGGTATTTGTCGTTGTTGCATAATAATGTTGAAAATAAGGATGTAATGCTTGACTAATAATTTATTTAAATATACATTTGTTGTTTTTTAAACATATACAATAAGCCTAAATTATGATAATATTTATAAACATATTAAAAATATAAATGCGATCCAAATTGAGGTTTAATACATTTATTAGCTGAAAAGAACAAATTCTAGTTCAAAAATATCTAATAAACGTGAGTTACATCCTCATTTATGACATTATTAAACAAAGACTATAAATACCAAAAGGTGGT
Organism: Liolophura sinensis; assembly: GCF_032854445.1. NCBI lineage: Eukaryota > Metazoa > Mollusca > Polyplacophora > Chitonida > Chitonidae > Liolophura > Liolophura sinensis. Next base: position 21,250,574 of record NC_088307.1, read on the forward strand.
CACAAATACCCACCATACAAAAATTTTTTTCAAGTGTATTTTTCTCCTTAAGGAACAATCGGTAAAAACATTGAAAGCCCCATTTAGGAATATCTTTTGGCACTCTTCCATCTGAACTTTATGTCATTTCTATGTTTCCTCTGTTCCCTTTAATTTAACCTGACCTTGCACTGATAGACGGCAAGTAACACCAAGGGAGACTACCACAAGTTCTAATGCGTAATCGGTAAAAACATTGAAAGCCACATTTAGGAATATCTTTTGGCACTCTTTCGTCTGAACTTTATGTCATTTTTGTTCCCTCTGCTTTCGTTGATTTAACCTGACCTTGCACTGATAGACAGCAAGTAACACCAAGGGAGACTACCACAAGTTCTAATGCGTTTAACGTCAAACGCCAGAGTAGCCTCCCATTTAAAAAAAAAAAAAAGCATCCGCTACAACAGGGGATTTTCTCGTCTGGTTCGCTGATGTATCCTGTGTACCTTGAAGCGATTAGCGCCATCTAATGTTAGGAGCAGAAAACCAGCCAAGGGAGTTTCGAGTTGGAACTGTTTTATCTGTAAAGGCAGAAAAAGCCCAACTTTGTCATGTGACCTGTCAAAAATGATTGTCAAGTACCTTTGATGGCATTTACTATAACATAGGCCTAGTTGTCTGAAAAAAAAACTTCATATAGAGTAATTTAGACTAAACGAATTAAGGTGAAAATTGAGAAGCTGAACATTTGTGAAGATGTTCCTAAAGGAAAACAGGTGCCATTTTGCTGCTGGAGTAGGTTGATACATGTGATCTGTAAATTAAGGTCAATAAACGTTGCCTAACATAAGTCACATGGCACAGTAGGACTGTTTTTACCTTTGACGACAAAAGAGTCCCAATTCGAAACTCTCCTATTGGCTATTTCAACTTAATGTTTTCAAGGGTCCCTTTTTTCTGAGTTGCATGAAACACTGAAATGAATCTAAAACATAAGGAAATAAAGGTCCATTTTACTCATGAAATCAGCCGCTGGGTCATTCTGCGGGAACAAGTATGAGTAAACCTATGTACTGGAAGCCTATATCCAGGTAACGAATCCTCAGTGGCCGTAACCGTAGGTGGAAAGGTCTCCCACTAGCCTGCTGATGGTGGTGGATTTCGCCCCGTTTCTTCCCACCATAATGCTGAAAGCCGTCGTATGAGTGAATTACTCTTGAGCACTACGTGAGACACCAAATCAAATAAATAAATAAATCAACCGCTGTAATGGAAACCGAATATTTTTATCAGTTACCTAAAATATTCGATTAAAAACCAAGATTTTGTAATCTGAAACAGTAATCCCAAGATTTTCTTCAAAACATTTGTACAACAATTATTACACAGACTTACTTAAAGTCAAAGTTTTACGATGAAAATCTGAACTCAAGCAGCAGAATACATAGGCTCCTTCTAAAGATGCTATTCCACTAAAAAATAGAAACAGAAACCTAGTGTTATTTCTGTACAATTTACTGCTGCTGCAGGCCCAACTTTTATGCACCTTAATGTAGAAGTCTAATTGGTTAAACAAAGCACATGTCTGTACATACTATAGGCGGTATTCCGTGCGCGGTATTGTATGTACTAAATGTTCAAACAGAGAATCCAGAGTAATTTCTGCAGTTTAGTGCCTATGTCCTCGTAAACTTCATACAGACGTAAATGTGTTAATTATTAAATAGAGCACTTATCTCACGCGAATATTGTCCTTGATGTGGAGAGGGAACATTTTATTTTTATCCGGTCTGAAGCTGAGAGCATTTCTAATGTGAGGGATACATCAGCTTACGTGTTTCGATAAGGGCCTATGCCAGGGCTCGATTCCACAAAGCCATTTCTGACGTAATTCAAAATATTGAATATGATTTCAGATCTTATTTTGGGACCCGAAACATTGAAATTTTGACCAGCTCAATTATGTTATTTTCAGGATATGGCGTTTTGTTTACTCCACAGTTCTATTTTGCACAGACGTTCAAAAACACTTTGACGTTCAGATATGTACTCTTATTCAACGACTATTCGGAAGAACATCTACATGTACGTGTGTTAGACAAAAGAACCTTATTACATTCGATGGATATAACAAAGACGTCTAAACAGTGTTCTACTGTTGCTGTTGTATTGGAACGGTATACCTAATGCATGTATGGATTGTCACGGTTATATCGGTTTTTAAACTTATATGCGGATAACGCCGGGAATATTGACTTAGTCTTTCTAAAGCAGCGTTTGCACGGTGTGATTGAATGTTTAGATGGTACAATGCGAAATGCATGTCGTTTATTTATTTATTTGAGAAGGGATTTACGTTGCACTCAAAAACATTTAACTACTTAAAAGACTGCTTATTGTTGAAATGGGAGGCGAGGGTTTGGCGGGTGGGGGGGGTGGGGGGTGCGCACAGAGCCCGCGGACATGCCACCACGACCATCGTCATGTTGCCGCGTTCTTGTGGAGAGAAGCCAGCATGAGCTGGATTTGAACTCACAGCGATCGCATTGGTGAGAGGCTCCTGGGTAATTGCGGTCTCGCTTAAAATCCGGGCGTTCAGATGCTTAGATGGTTCCCTGCAACTATAGGGCATTTGATCTATAAGGTCGCATACACAAACCCGCGTCGACGTACGTGGGAAGGTCTGCCAGCAACCTGCAGATGATCGTGGGTTTCCCTCGGGCTTTGCGCGGTTTCCTCCCACCGTAACGCTGGTCGAAATATTCTTGAGTACGAAGTAAAACCTCAATCAATCAAATAAATAAATAAATAAACTAACCTAACTAACCTAATAAACTAACTACAGTAGTTTTTTAAGAGGTTTACCTGGCGAAAATCGTTGGTTTGCGACGGGAATTTCCTGCAACCATAAACAGTGAAACTTCTTTATAGTGTAACGTTAAAACTCTCATACATGTAAATAAGTCAAGGAAATCCCGGCATTATGGAATCGTTGAGACGACAGTTTCATGTTGATATTGTCAAGATGCCAATTTCATGGAGATATTGTCACGATACCAGTTCCATTTAGATATTGACAAGATGATAATTTCATGGGCATATTTTCAAGATGCCAATTTCATGCAGATATTGTCAAGATGCCTGTTTCATGGAGATATTGTCAAGATGCCAATTTCATGGACATGTTGTCAAGGTGCCTGTTTCATGGACATATTTTTAAGATGCCAAATTCATGGACGTATTGTCAAGATTGAAGTTTCATGGAGATACTGTCAAGATGCCAATTTTATGGAGATACTGTCAAGATGCCAATTTCATGGAGATATTGATGCCAATTTCATGGAGATATTGTCAAAATGACAGTTTTATGTTTATATTGCCAAGATGCCAATTCCATGGACATATTGTCAAAATGGAAATTTCATGGACATATTGACAAGATGCCAATTTTATGGATACTGTCAAGATGCCTATTTTATGGAGATATTGATGACAATTTCATGGAGATATTGTCAAGATGACAGTTTTATGTTGATATTGTCAAGATGACAATTTCATGGGCATATTAACAAGATCAAGATGCCAGTTTCATGGACATAATATCAACATGCCAATTCCATGGACATATTGTCAACATGACGATTTCATGGGTATATTGTCAACATGACAATTTCATGCACCTCCGTGGCTTAGTCGGTTAGCGCGCTAGCGCAGCGTAATGACCCAGGAGCCTCTCACCAATGCGGTCGATGTGAGTTCAAGTCCAGCTCATGCCGGCTTTCTCTCCGGCCGTATGTGGGAAGGTCTGTCAGCTACCTGCGGATGGTCGTGGGTTTCCCCCGCGTTCTGCCCGGTTTCCACCCGCCATAATGCTGGCCGCCGTCGGATAATGAAATATTCTTGAGTACGGCGTAAAACACCAATCAAAAGAAAAGAAAAAGAAAAATGTTATATCGTCAAGATGACAATTTTATGTTGATATTGTGACGATGACAATTTTATGTTGATAATGTTAAGACCGGTTTCCACCCACCATAATGCTGGCTGCCGTCGAATAAGTGAAATATTCTTGAGTACGGCGTAAAACACCAATCAAATAAATAAATAAATAATGTTAAGATGCCAGTTTCAAGGAGATATTGTCAAGATGTCAATTTCATTTTGATATTGTCAAGATGCAAATTTCACTTTGATATTGTCAAGATGCAAATTTCATGGAGATATTAGCAAGATGCCAATTTCACGAAGATATTGCCAAGATGACAAATCCGTGGAGATATTGTCAAGATGCCAATTTCATGAACATATTGTCAAGACGACAGTTTCATGGATATATTGTCAAGATGCCAGTTTCATGGAGCTATTGTCAAGATGCCAATTTCATTTTGATATTGTCAAGATGCAAATTTCATGGAGATATTGTCAAGATGCCAATTTCACGGTGATATTTCCAAGACGAAAATTTCATGGACACATTTTTAAAAGTCCGGATTTCAGCTCGGAGGAAAGTTTTTATGTAAATAAAAAGTTTGTAAGGGGTTTATCAGGGACCTAGTGAAAGTAGTTAGTTTACGACGGGAATTTCTTTCAAACATAAATAATGAAACTTCTTTATAGTGTGACGTTAAAACCCTCATACATGTAAATAAGTCAAGGAAATCCTGGCATTATGGAATCGTCGAGACGACAGTTTCATGTTGATATTGTCAAGATGCCAATTTCATGGAGATATTGTCAAGATACCAGTTCCATTTAGATATTGACAAGATGATAATTTCATGGACATATTTTCTAGATGCCAATTTCATGCAGATATTGTCAAGATGCCTGTTTCATGGAGATATTGTCAAGATACCTGTTTCATGGAGATATTTCAAGATGCCAGTTTCATGGAGACATTGTCAAGACGACAATTTCATGGACACATTTTCAAGATGACGGGATCTCAGATGGGGGGGGGGGGGAGCGTTAATATAAATGAAACTGATGATTATGTGTTTTCACTTTGTTTATTTAAGGAGGCTATAGCAGAGATCTTTGGCAACAAATCAATATTCACTATAGCCACACTACATTTTCTGTATTTATTAAGAACAGTTAAAATTTCAGTAAATAAGAAAATATCAGATTCATACTTGTATAGTTTTCACAATGCTGAAATGATTCTAAAGTTTGAAAAAGTCATAATGCGAAACGCTTTATAAATTTCAAAAACTTCTTTAGCGATTTTCAATGGTAAAACGTGTACAGACACGGCTGATATTTTGTGAAAGGTAATCATTAGGGCTATTCTAAAATAATAACATACATTCGATTGGAATTTACGTGAATCGATATTTGGCCCAAAATCTCTGGTATACCCACTTTTAATAGCCGAGAGAGCAGAATGTTGAATATTGATACCTTCAAATATTGACAGGTACATTTCACGTGCATTTCATTGATTCTTTGAAATAAATATTTCCCACGGTTCTTGTTCTGCCTGAGGGGAGACAGGGGATCCACTAAACAAGTCCCGTGGCAAGACGTAGGCGAAATAAACGATCGCTCATCCATATTTCAAAGTGTTACCCATATGATCTTCTTTAAACAAACTATGTATTTATCAAAGCTGAGTCGTCCTGACCGCTGGTATATTTGTTAATGCAAACACCACAATTCGTTCAAATATTGAGCGGGTTTTATTCTTGTATTGCCTGAAGGAAAACATAGCTCGGATCTCGGAATTTGACTTTTGTTTCTCGCTGTCGAATCGAAAAGTTGTCTTCAGGGAAAGGAAGTAAACCATGGGCAGTTCTAGTAGCTGATGAGAACCAAAACAAATAACGGAATTGTCTCCAAAGTCAGTAGAGCGCCATTGTGGGGATTCTTCAGAACAAGCCCATTGTTTAACTCAAAAGAGTGTTTTAGAATCAGCTCATTTACTTCTTTTGATATGACATTTATTTTTACACCAGATCCCAGAGTGGGTATTTGCACTCTTAAAGCTGGAATGTTATGTATAACGTTAATGATATCAAGTTCTACATTTTGGCAGTGATTGAGAAGGGAAAGTGATTGAAAAGGGAAAGTGATTGAGAAGGGAAAGTAATTGAGAAGGGAAAGTGATTGAGAAGGGAAAGTAATTGAGAAGGGAAAGTGATTGAGAAGGGAAAGTGATTGAGAAGGGAAAGTAATTGAGAAGGGAAAGTGATTGAGAAGGGAAAGTGATTGAGAAGGGAAAGTGATTGAGAAGGGAAAGTAATTGAGAAGGGAAATAAATAAGCATTTATTATGTTAGACTGACACATTGTAAAGCGTTACAAATTTAACAATTTACAGGAGAAAATGTTGTAATCTAATGTTATAAATTAACACTCTTAAATGTTGCGTTCAAACACCTTCGCGATGTGTTTCACGTGATAATTTAAAGAACCTGGCACGGAAGGGCGAAGAATCGATAAGAAAATGCAAATTTCAAAATACAAGTACAATTCTGTAAATTTCCAAATCAAAGTATAAAACCTAATCCAATAACCTGAAAAGTTAAATTGAAAGTTACATGGGTATAAAAGAGATGGTTGCTTAGTGATAACTCGCCAAAAATTCATTCTCGATCATAATCGCCACGTTCAGACGAGGCACTGTATCTTTAATTTATAGTATGAAGATTAATGTTAATCAAAAAGATATATTTGCTGAAAGTTTCATGTGTGTATTTTCCACGTGCTCTCAAACTTTCGTTTGGTTAAGGTTTGTCTTCTTATGTAAAAAATAAACTTTAAAATGTGATAAAATTTATCATATTCTGGCAAGGTTAAAATCCGTATTTCTGCCATAGTCTGTCAGGCTTCATTCTTAGCACAGTGAACTAACGAATTCACTGGGGAGAACACGTTTACCTCGAGGAAGAGTTCGAATCTCATTGAGTTTTTTTTTTCTTTGGCAACATACAGTTTGTGTGAGTAAAGATAAGGCTGTCTTGCCTTAAATAAGTGTTACTGTGAATTACAGTGTGTAATTATTAAGCTATGGTATTACGTAACGTGTGGCAACTATAGCGAAATCATACGTGAATCCTGGTTGAGAGCACATGTGGTAATCTAGCTATCGTTAACAATGACATGTTTTGTGCAGCGGAAGTATAAGGCTGAACATTTGTTATATATGTATTTAATTGATTGGTGTTTTTTTTTTCAGAACGTTACATCTGTGGTCCAGTGATTTTCTCCACTCCACAGTGTCTAATGCAAAAAAAAGATATTCATTGTAACATCAGTATGCTACAAGTTTTTCGATTTTATGACCTATACCTTGATGTAGTGCATTGTTGCAATATAGTACGAAAAGCAAAGTAAACCAGAAATGAAAACAGAAATAGCCTTAGCATGTGTGTCAGCATTTGTCAGTCACAGCCATAGTCAGTTTCGCGTCTTGAGATGCACAGTCTCTTGTACTGGGGCCGATTCCCCGCCTTGCCATACCAGGTCCTTTAACAATTTACAAAATGCTAAGAAAATGATGTAAATTAACACTTTTCAATGTTGGGTTCAACACCTTCGTGATGAACTTCACCTGATGAAAGAATCTTGCGATATAACTTGCAAACATTTTTTTACGCGGCATAACATTTTAAGATTTGAAATGCCGTATCATTTTAACATTTAGAAAATGTTGGCTGATTGTCCCGGTGTCAGTCTAATATGACTTGGTGAGGCGTCATGTCTGGTGTCTTCAGCATAATACTTCAGTGGAGGCAGCACTCGTCCTGCCATAAGAAGACACGGCATATGTATTGTAAACATCTCAAATGACTCTTTGTCGTCATAAATTGCTAAGTATGACATAACAACCCTAAACATACATATAAACTAACTCACACAAAAAGAAAAAAAGAAAGAACCACTTGAACTGGATTTTTCTCGAAGTTCTCGAAGTTCACCTCTGTGACTTGGATAATTCACCGCACTATGTAGGATACCTTACTGACTGCAGCAGAAATATGAATTTTAAACTTGACAAAATATCAAAAAACGAATGACATTATAAAGCTTTTTTTTATAAAAACGTTAAATAAAAATTGGCGGCAAGCATTATGGTGAGAGGAAACCGGTCACAACCCGGGGGAAATCCAAAGGTTGCTCAAGCCAGCATAAGCTGGACATCAACTCACATCGACCGCATTAGTGAGATGCGTGCTAATTACTCGTACCTCCATGTACTCTATGATTATGTCTGTTGTGTCTAGAATCTATGTATCCTGAAGCGATCGATGGCAGTGAACTACCCTTTAAAGTGCTTGACCTCACTCATCTTTAATCGTTTAAATCCAGAAATGCTAAACGGATGTTAATCAAGGAGAGTGGAAATGGAGATCTTGCCAAAAGCAGCTGATTTTCTATATCGATTCTGGATTTCTTCCCTCTGCGTGAATATAGAAGTCCCCACGGCTGACACTTACGGAAAGATGTGTAATTCTGTATTTGCATGCATGCGCACTATTGACATTTGTGCAGGTAAAAAAATGTACGTATTTGAGTGCACGTGTCATTGAATTTAATGCATTCAGTGAATCGACGTTCTGTTTTTTCTGCTGTTGTGGAACCAACGTACAGAAGTGTGCATTCAATATTCGATCGTCACAAATAGCGTTAAAGGATAAACGAGTAACGCTTGTCTCCGAACCTGTCATGCATGTCTGGCAGAGATTAACGCTCGTTGGATGATTGATAGATTCTCAGCTTTATATATAATTACATTTTTGTGGTGTGGTTTTCTCATTAGTGTAAACTGTTTATTTTCAGATTATTAATAATTGGTTCTGGGGCCACCATAATTTCTGGTATACCAGAAATATTCTTGAGTACGGCGTAACACCAATCAAATAAAGAAAAAAAATTTGCAATTCATTAAAAGAGTCTCAGGCAGCAAGCTTGAGAAAACGCTATTGAAAAAAGTTCTAATCTAATGAGTACAAGGAAAACGAGATGAGTATAAATTAAAGGGTTGCTGACTGGGCATACGGCCTGATATTTCGTCTAGAAGATCAATATTTTCAAAATATACGACCTGATGTTTCGTAGAAGTTTTTTGTAGAAACTGTCAGAATATTGTTGCAGATTTGTAGTCTAGAATTCTAATTTAACCTCTTTCTTATTAGTTCCATGTATGGAGGCCGAGATTTTTGTTTCCTTTTGTTTCTGTTTAACAGAGCAGGAATGATATGAACGGCTCTTGGGTAAAAGCTTCCAATATGACTTTGAAAGCCACCATAAATAAAACATAAAACGAGATCGATGTTTACTGTACTTACGCATGATGTCCACTTTGTTACCTTACATCGTATGGATTTTTTAAAAATGTAAATACCACATTTAAAGCTACTCAGGAAAACAGGAAATATGTCGTCAGTAGTGTAGCGTGTCAGGAAGTTTGACTGACATGTGGCTTGGATAACGAGAGACTATCATAAGTACAGACCTTAGTTGATGACTCTCAGGAGATGCGGAACAAAAATAGAAAATAGGGATTGATTATGGCTTTAGAGGTTATAAACCGTCCTGAAAAATCCTCAGGAAGTTTATAAATTAGAGAAATGCACAAGTTTGTGTGACAGTGGGCGACGTACATCACAGCGATGTTGTCGCAAGCTGGATTCTGTTGTCCCATGAACATGTACAGACTCATTAAATTGTTCATCATTTTTGCTCTGGTTAATGTACTGAAAGCTTTTGACAGTAAAACTCTTGTCTCACGGAGGAGATTTAAAAACCAGTATCTTAACATCACCGCTATTAAAAATACGAAAGTCCGTTCCCTTATTGAGTGTGTTGCCTTGTGCAGTGAAAATCCGGAATGCGAATCCGTGAACTATTGTATTCAGGACGAATCCAGCAGAGGAAATTGCTCTTTGAATAAAGAACATCTTTGTCAACTTGGTGGAAATTCGCTGGAACCGATGTCTGGATGTGAGTACTTGGATTCATTGCTACACATCGGAGAAGAGGTAAGTATGTGGAAAACAAATTATGCCAGTCCCTTGCTGTTTGGGTTTTCTGTTGCCGTTCTCCATCCTTGCAGTGTTAAACAGAAACTAACGTGGAAATTGCAATAGCTTCACTGTGAAGAACGGCTGTAATTGTACACCTAAAAGTGCTGGAAATTGTTATGTTTATATTTTCATACCGCTACTGTAGATATACACGGACGAATTTATTGATCCCAAAATTTCTTGTACATTTAGCAGTTAAATTACCACAATTTCTCAGAGTGTCATAAGTTTTGCATCATTCCAAGTTTTAGATTTACAAACTGCATTAAGATCGCAGAGAGTTACTCAGCATTTTGAAAAACGTAACATATTTGGCAGTAGTACATTGGACGTTTTGTTTTCAATCATTTACATCAGCATAAGCGTTTACGTCAGCATTTACATAAGCATAAGCATTTACATAAGCATAAGCGTTTACGTCAGCATTTACATAAGCATAATCATTTACATAAGCATAAGCGTTTACATAAGTATAAGTATTTACATAAGCCTAAGCATTTACATAAACATAAGTATTTACATAAGCCTAAGCATTTACATAAACATAAGTATTTACATAAGCATAAGCATTTACATAAGCATAAGCATTTACATAAGCATAAGCATTTACATCACCATTTACATCAGCATAAGGATTTACATCAGCATTTACATCAGCATAAACATTTACATCAGCATTCACATAAGCAGTGACAAAACCGGATTCCAAAGGTTATGTGTCACAATTTGCCCCAGAGTTGCTTTAGTTTTACTCTCGATACCTCAATCTTTTGTTTTGGGAGTATAATGTAATAATTAGTAATAAACACTTAGGTTATGAGTAAATAATTATTTTTTGCCACAGGTGCTTTTGCTTAAAACCATACGATAAGTTTTATTGTACTTTTTCATGTATCCTTTGATTTAAAATGCAGGAAACTGGACAAATTGTATGTGACTGCCAAGAGTCACAATGTTTTTAAACAGGTGCAGACGATCCACGTGAATTAAAAGAAATCCCGGTCATGCGCACTGGAATCAACTAACCTACATATCAATTCCCCTTCTTGTGTGTGTTTCAGCATACGAATTCGGCGTGCTCCACGCTTGAGTGTCTACATGGCGGCCGTTGCTCGATCTTCTGCGGAAGTGACGTAGTCACGTGTGAATGCACTCCGGAATTCTTTGGTAACAGATGTCAGCACCGTGAGTGTGGTCGTGGCGTGGCTGTTAAATTATTTGTTTTTCATTTTGATTGAACATGCGCAGTGAACTTTCGAGATTCTGTTTGTTTGTCTCAACTGTTTTCAAATTTCGGTGGTTTACCGCGACATCCCTGTCACCTCAATGCTGACCACCGTAGTGGAAGTGAAAAATTATTCAGCCTGTCGTTAAATAAGCAAGTAAATAAATAATTTTTTTTTTCAAAATTTCGTTATGTAATTTGTAGATTGTAGAAATGTGTTTACAATCAAAGACGTCTATAACGTTTTTGTTGTTTTAGTAAACGGAGGATGGGGAGCCTGGGGTAGCTGGAAATGTAAGGAAGACGATTGTTACCGTACTCGGAAATGTAACAACCCAAGCCCTGTGGGAGAAGGGAGATGCACCGGCCCGAGTAGACAGAAAGAGGGTAAGTCAATACACAATTCTGATCCCAAAAGTTAATACATGGTTGCTTAACCAAGCACATTTGCAGCAGTGATCTTCAAGTGTGAACTCTTTTGTCGCCAAATCATGTGACTTGTAAAAAATGTAAAGCAACTATTTCTGATCACATTTACTGTAACATGGACATCTGAAAAAGTAATTTCGAGTAGACGAACTATAGAGAACATTGAGGAACTGCACGTTTGTCAACTTCAGAAGTTCCTGAAGGAAAGATGTGTCTTTCTTCCTCTGGATACAGGTAATCGATAAATTAATGTTTACAAAGGTTGCTTATTATTTTTCTTCAGTCTCATGGTACAGTAGGGCAGTTTGTACCTTAAATGACCAAAGAGTTCAAACTCGAAATTCCTATATTAAGTCTTCATTGTAGCCTGATCAGGGATTATATGATGACATGACTACATTGATTAAAATTTTATAACTTAAAGCTTTTGTTATCAATTTTTTGGTTAATACAAGTACATGCCAAAAGTTTTTTTCAGTTTAGAAGAAGGTTTGTTTGTCAGGTTTAGAACACACCCACAACTCCAAAGGCAGCGTTTTAACAAAATGGTCATCTTGCTAAATGTATAGTATAGATTTTTGTTATCTGTACACAAAATTACAAGTTGAACGTGGGGGTAAAGCACAGCATAACAAGAGAAGGTTTGATGGTGTTTTTGATGATGTATCCTTGAGTTTAAGTATTTGAGTATTAAGTATAAGTAATATTAAGCTAATTATTAAAGCAAAACAAATTCGCATTTAATAAGGACTCTTACCAGCCAAACTCTACTCTATCCGTTCTATGAAAAGCATACCTTTTGAGTGACATATTTATGGGGTCGAAATTAAACACCAATAAATAAATTATAGTTTATATGACTTGTAATTTTATCAAAATTTGGAGTGAAGCTTATGTAAACGAAATGGCTACCAACATAGTTTTTTTTTTCGTTTCAGACTAATTGAATGGATGGATGTTTAAGATTTATCTGTTCCGATGAATACTGAATATTTAATACTGAATTGAGCTTTGTCCATGGCGTATATTCATAAATATATTCATGAATCTGGAGAAATTGTATACAGCTAAGATAAGAATGTCTTTGCACTGTCTGACATACATACTTCAGTCAAGTTAGATAACTTTTATCGCGTCTATAGTGAAGCTGTATTTTTTCTATAGAATAAAAAGTTGACATATGCACTGTGCTACATTACCTGAGCAATTAAATCTGTGTCCTAATTGTGAATTAATTTTGTAAGAAACATCACCCCCGAGAAGGTTAAGAGAAAGTATCATGATATGTCTGTATTTTACACAGATTTTATTCAAACTCTTAATAATATGGAAGAGCGTCATCGTGCGAAGACATAATTTCACTGTCTGGCAATAAAACGTGGTCTGTTTCTCGTCTGACTTTGACATAATTGGGCGAGGACGAACGGTTAAAGGCTTTTCTATTTCAACCTTTAAGACACCGGATTATGGGTTAAAACCCGATGTTGGGCAATGCATTTGTACTTTCGCTCGTTCTCACTGCTTAACAAAACTTGTTGACAATAAGCAGCCATCAACGCTCGCGTAGCCAATGTGACAATTTGTTGAAGGCTATTTCTGCTTCAACAATATATGGTGTGCACATCTGTACGTTCACTGAAAAACATGCGTACGTGAAAAAAGTTCGTCAGTATCTTGCCAGCGGTTGATGGCATACGCCGGGCTGTCTGGTATCCCCCAACCATAAAACTGACCTCCATCGTATAAACGAAAACAAAATGTCAAATAATCATATGTCAACACAGCGGTGCTGCTTCACACTGGAACCATCAACGAGACACCAGATACGCCTGTGTGTAATAGCATTACCTTAGCAAGGAACAAAGGCAACTAGAAAGCTTTCAAAAGGAATACTATGTTCGTTTGCTCTCTCAGACTTTGTACAATGACTTTGTGAAAATTTATTTAATTGGTGTTTTACGCCATACTTAAGAATATTTCACTTATACGACGGTGGCCGGCATTGTGGTGGGAGGAAACCGGGTGGAGACCTGGAGAAACCCACGACCATTTGCAAACTGGTCCGATAGCACAGTTGGTAGAGCGTCCGCTTCGTGAGCGGTAGATCCAGGGTCAATCTTGGGTCGAGTTACACCTAAGACTTTATCAGAGGAAGTTGTAACTTCCTCGCTTGGCGTTCAGCATGAAGGGGATAGCGCAACGGCTGGTTGACCCGCTAGCGGGTTGACGAAGAAACGAAGGTTTGGTGAATCGTTAAAGGATTTCTGACGTCTACAGATTCTGTGGATAGTAAAAGTAAATCCAGTTGGCAGAACGCTAAAGGGTCTGTGTATAGTGAACGTTTAATCAAAGACTTTTTTCATCTACACAATCGCGATAAAAGCAGCCATTTATTTCATCGCCTAAGCAATATGCCCAGCTCAGATTTTGCGCATGCGTGTCTTGATTAGCTGCACGATTGATGCTGATATAGTGCTCTCCATACTCGTAAATGTTTGACTCAACAGATAGATGCCAATGTCATTGTAGTAGATACTGGTGTCCCTGGATTAAACCAGCGGCCTTTGGCAAGTAGCTGGTAAACTGTCCCCGCATGGACTGCACAGCTTTCAATCTGCAGATTCGAGCCATGACCTAAAGCAAATTTCAAGTCACTAGCTTATATATAAACGGTTTCCAAGTGTTTCTTGCGTTCCTTGTCTGTTTATATATATATATATATATATATATATATATATATATATATATATATATATATATATATATATATATATATATATATATATATATATATATATATATATGAAGATGAGGTTTATCCAACTCTATGTGCCCTAGATTTTACGTCATAATGACATGTATGTCAAAACTGAAGTATAGATTAAGTATTTTGAGTCCTTAAACTTGGACGTTTTTTCGCGAAAGCTGGACATTTTATGCGAATTTGTTCCAGAGAGTGGGGAATTTGCGTAAATGCATGGTTGCTGTGGAAATTTGTTTCTGAAAATGTGTCTCTGAAAACTTAGTTTTAGAGTAATCATACTTTGGTCTTTCGAAATTGGTATTTCAAAACTGGTCTGTGGAAACTGGTCTTAGCGCATTAGTCTTACGATTTCTGGCCATTGAGGAGTCACCATGCATGCATGAACCGAGTCTCCTCTGTGAAATGAAAAAAGTGACAGCCACGTATTTCAAAGGTCACAATGTTAAGGTGAACCGTATTTCGACCAATAAACCAAAGAGACCAGTCATGACTCTACCCCTAATTTAGTCTAAGCGTATATATATTTCATCTGTTAGTGAGCTCTGTGGTAGAGTGAGTATGTGAGTGCATATGATGACGAAGAAATCCTTAGAATGAGTGAGTTTGTCAGCGTAAAACTTTGACAGTGAGACGTACAAAATCAGGATGTCTTACTTATCACATCTTTAGTCCTTTTATCCTCAAACTTTTACGTCTGCTTTAGTTTTAGCACACACCGCTACATTGCCTTATGTCAAGCCAGACAAAACATACCATCGGTATTAATTGTGACCCATTCTTTGTGTCACGAAATGATCGTACATGCCAAACCAAACAATAATGTTTTAATAAATGTGTCACAAGATTTCGAGTTATGCTGAAGAATTGTAGTTCTTTATCACAGCCTATAAAAAGATAACGAGCACTTGACCAAGACAATAAGCAAATTACCTCCTGCCTAGAAACCTATTGTTGTTGTTGTTATGTTTGTAAACTTGGGTGTTGAAGAAATATCCCCAGTTTCACATCCCTGTCATATCTGCGACGTACTTTACTTTATCAAAGCCGTCTGAGTTTCATACTGGCAGCCGATGTGCTCCCTTTTGTGACTTCTCTTCACAGGATAATAGTTTCCTGAGGAGGCATGGATTTCCATTATTTGCCGAGAGCTTGTTAAGTGAGTACTATTAGACCGTTGTAGTCTCTATAATTGCTGTGCCAGTGCTGTCATTGTCCTCCAGTAGCGCATCCGATAAAGATATAAAGAATGGCTGGTTACATAGCGTTGTCTTTTAACCTTGTGTTCAAGAATATTTTCTTATTCGACTCGTGGTAGTTCCGAGGATAAACGCGTGTCCGTTTTATGGGTAAAACGCGTGTCCGTTTCATGGGTAAAACGCGTGTCAGTTTCATACGGAAAATGCGTGTCAATTTCATGGGGAAAACGCGTGTAAACTTCATGGGTGAAACGCGTGTCAACTTCATGGGTAAAACGCGTTTCAGTTTCATGGGTAAACACGTGTCAGCTCCACGGCTAAACGCGTGTCACTCATATGGGTAAATGCATGGAAGTTTCATAGTTAAAACGCGTTTCAATTTCACGGGTAAACGTGCGTCAGCTTCACGGATAAACACGAAGCAGTTTCATGGATAAACGCGTGTCAGATTCGTGGGTAAACGCGTGTCGGATTCATAGGTAAATGCGTATCAGTTTCATGGATAAACGCATGGATTTTATTTATTTATTTTTATTCATTATGGTGGGAGAGCCCGGGGAAACCCACGACCATGAGCAGGTTACTGTCAGACCTTCCCACGTTCGTAAACACCTGGAAGTTTCATGGGTAAAAGTATGGCGTTTCATAGGCACCCGCCTGACAGTTTTATAGATAAAGGCTTGACAGACTGATGGGTAAAGGCATAACAGTTTCATGAGTAAACGCTTAGAATTTTTACAGATAATGGCATAGCAGTTCCTGAATAAATGTGTGGCGTTGTCATGGAGAAACACGTGGTTGCGTCATGAATGAACGCGTGGTAGTTTTGTTATACGACGTCGGTTTATACAAAGAGGAAACCTAACGAGACACCGGAAAAAACAACAGACTTCGTTGACAACAACTGACAAACCTCTTAATACAACAGCTAAACAGAGACGTTACTGGGCAAGTAGATGGCTGAGCTACTGCCAACCCTTGCTAGTTAAAACAATTCTAATGCAAATTGGAGGCCGTCAATTTGACATTGAAGTCCTTACACACTTCTGACTCGCGCTTGTTTGAAAATACATACGTTTTTGTCGATAGAAATGGATGTATAATTAGATACATCTTTCGTACTTACCAATGGAAACTTGCAGAAATGTCTAGTACAGGCACTGAGTTGAAATACGGAAGACTTTTGCACGGGCAACGGCGTGAAAATCAGGGAGTATGTCGTACAGGCTTGACGTGAAAGTACGACGTTTACAGGCACTGGCAGTAGTTTTGCAATGAAAGTTGTCCAAAACTGTAAACCAATCCAAACTTAGGAAGTGTGTCGCACAGGCATGACGTGAAAGTACGACGTATGGTTTACAGTCACTGGCAGTAGTTTTGCAATGAAAGGAGTGTGAAACTGTAGACCAATCCAGACTTAGAAAAGTGTTTGGTTGGGACGGGGAGGCGGCATAAATAATGACATGTTTCGTACAGGAAATGGCGGGGAAAATTAGGAAGAGTTTTGTAGAAGTTTCTCACACTCAACGAAAGTGAGTTTTTGTTAACTACTACCTGATGACACGGACCAAATTCAATGTTTGCAAATCACCGCCGGATGACACTAACTAAATTTAGGGCATTCAAATTACTATCCAGTTGACACTAACCAAATTGGGTGCTTGCAGATCACTGTCAAGTTGACCTTCGACCAAGCTGAGATGTTGCACATCAGTGTCATGTTTTATGAAAAACTAAAGACAATCATGTTGTTCAAGCAGGTCTACATCCGCACGCCCTGGTCATCTAGTGTACTACTGCATGGCATGTAGTTCTACACTACAACCACATGTCGCGTACTTCTAGACTACAACTATGTAACGTGTATATCCAGGCTACAACCACAGGACGTGTGCATCCAGACTTCAGCCACGTGATGAGTGCATCTAGGCCAAAATCACGTGACGTGTGCATCTCGGTTATAATTGCTACCTCATGGCGTATACATCTAGACTAAAACCACATGACGTGTGCATCAAGACTAAACTACATGTGCATCCAGGCTATTAAAAATCACAGGGTGTGTGTATCTAGGCTAAAACCTCTTCATGCGTGCATCTAGGCTACAACCACATCCCCTGTGTATCTGGGCTTCAACAACATTACGTGTGCATTTAGGTTACAACCACTTGGCGTGTGCATCTAGGTTACAACCACATCAATTCTGCAATCGTATCATAAAGTTTGTTCGAAAAGTCATTCATGTGAAATCTGCAGAAAAATGCACACAGCGCTCTAAAGACAGTAGAAGTTCGATCAATTATCTTCTGACACTGTTCTGAAAAAAAAAGCACTCCAACTCCGTGTGAAAAATTGTATATATTCATATCACAGCGTGCAAAGAACAAAACCTACCAGGTTACAGCATACCACGATATAATGATTTTAAGCCCAAGAATGCTTTTGATGAAAAAATCTCAATGCGTTGGTGATCTTTTCAACAGAGTAAACAGTATTCACTGGTCTTTTTGAGGGGCTGTTGTGAGGGGTTATATCACGTGGTCAAATCATTTGCACTAATCACCATGACAACAGCACATATGTTTGTCCCTTATTACCATAAACAAGTCATGTGAGCATGCCAGTAAAGTTTTAGAAAATTACACCAAGACAGAACTGATCATAACCCACATACTTTCCAGAGGTTGTCAAGGCACGAAAAAGGTGAGCACTGGACTTTGCAAATGGCGTCATAAATTGGCAGTGGCTTGCAAAGTCTTAGTCTCGTCAGTATCACATTGGCACTGATGTTCCCTAGACAGTGATTTGCAAACACTTCCTTTGATCAGTGTCATCTAGACAGTGATTTGCAATACTCACTTTGGCCAGTGTAATGTAGGCAATGATCTATAATTCTCAGTTTACCAGAGTCATATATGCAGTGATTTACAACACTCAGTTTGGCCAATGTCGTCTAGGCAGTGCTTTGTAAACTCAAAATCTGGACACTGTCCAAAACTGGGCAGTGATTCTGGGCAAATAAGTTACAACAATTACTGTGGTCAGTGTCATCTAGGCAGTGATTTGCAAACACTTACTTTGGCCAATGTCATCTATGCAGTAATTTGCATCAGTCAGTTTATCTAGTGTCACCTAGGTGGTACTTTGCAAACACTCAGTTTAGCTAGTGTCAACTAGGCAGTGATCTGCAACACTCAGTTTGGCCAATGTCGTCTACGCAGTGCTTTGTAAACGCAAAATCTGGACACTGTCAAAACTGGGCAGTGATTCTGGGCCAATAATCAGTTTTTTGGCGTTCACATGGACGATAAGTTGCAAATAGTAAGTCTGGTTTCTGTTCATATGGACGATAACTCGGTTTGCGTAGCATAGAGAGTGGGTTTACCAAGAGTCAGTTTGTTTGCGTCCCGAAACTGTGATTTACAAACAGTCACTTTGGTTTTGCGTTGCATGGACAGTAATTTGCAAACAGTCACTTTTTCTTTGTGTCGCAACGGATAATGATTTACACACAGTCACTTTGGTTTGCGTCGCATGGAGAGTGATTTACAGTCACTTTTGTTTGCGTTCGCATGCAGAGTGGTTTACAAACAGTCAGTTTAGTCTGCGTCGCTGGGATGGTGATTTACAAACAGTCAATTTGATTTGCGTGACATGGACAGTGATTACATACGTAACTTTGATTTACGTCTGTTGGACAGAGATTTACACACAGTCAGTTTAGTATGTCGCATGGGGACTGGTTTACAAACAGTCAGTTAAGTTTACATGGCGGGGACAGGGCTTTACAAACATGCACAGTGATTTATAGTCAGTTTGGTTTGCTTCGCTAACCGCGATTAATTTGATCTGTGTCAAGTGTAAAGTGTACATGGAACAAATACTTCACAAAACATCTTATTTGTGTGATATCAGTTTGATGTACTAACCCGTCTAAGTCGGACATTCGTATACATCTCGTAAACCACGAAGCGGCAGTGCAAGTTGATAATACCGAGACCCATTACCGAAAAACACCAGTGCCCAGAAGAATATGTGAGATATAATGTATATATAATGCTGCTAACATGTAAGATATAAGCAGTGATCAATTTTCAGAGCTGCTGGGAAGAAAATCGATATTCAAGACACGACATACAAATCTAATTTAATCCTGAATAATTTCCAAGCCCAATACAAATATAATTATCAACGTGACGCGTTCATTTGGAACACTTCATAAATCCGCTATTATGGTGTACATCAAAAGAAATGCAACAAAAGAATCAATCCAAAAATGCAAAAAAAAAAATAACTCATATTGTAAAGGTTCCAGGCTGCCAATGCGGTTCTGTTGTGACCAAAAAAAAAAGTCTTAAGACAGCCAGAGCGTGTTCACATCGACAAGGCAAGGGCTTTAATTTCCATCACTGTCAATGCCATACACAGTTTAGGAGGTTTTTTATGTCACTTAACAAGAAAACTATACTCAAAAACCAATCAGTTTATGTCAGATTTGCACAATTACTGAGCATTGATGTGCCAGTGATCAATGCATGCTCCGGGCATAAATTATTGAGTAGTTTTTATTTGTCACAAGCGTGCCAAGCTGATTAGATTGTTAAAGAGGATCCAAGCAGGCGCATTCGTGGTTTGTTCTTTGTTCACGGTAGAGTCATTCCCATTAACCAAATCAATTCAAGGTTCTGAGTGCTTTGCGGATGTTGCTCTAAATGTATCATTGAGTCTCGGCTTCCAAACAGAACAACTCGAGATGAAAAGAGGAGAAGCTTTTGTCCTGGGAATAAGAGGTACTCTGCTTTTGTTTACCGTCACGCATCGAAATGGTAGGTAAATACTCTTATGAATCGTCCCTGCTATATTTTTCTTGACAAATGAGGCGGGGGTAACAGGAGAACGAGGAATGTGACTAGGTCAGAAGTCCAAAAAACAACCGTGCTCCACAAAGGACGTGGAGCAAATGAACAACAGTGTCTGTGACTTACATAAAAACGAAAAAAAAAAGCCAAAAGGGAACTAAAGTAGGGCGGAATGCAAAAACACACAGGAGTGCTGAGAAGCCAGGTTAATAGAGTATTCCCGCTGTCTTGAAACGTGTCTAGCCGATTAAAGAAGCAGAAAGGAAGTCATGGAGATTCTTGAGTTTTTCACCATTCCTCAAGCGCTTTGCAATAAAATGGTAGCACTTCTGACCACTCTTTTCCTTATTCATGACACCGCCATGACGATACATGGACTTCATGTAACGCATTTCTTAACGCGAGGAAGATTTAAAGATCACTCCCTTGACGTCGATCCAAAGGAAATGGTCTACGCTAGGTCCCCGACGGAATGCTGCGTCAAATGTGCTCTAACGTCATACTGTAAATCTTTTCATTTTTGTCACGTTCAGCAGAAATGTGTTTTAAACGACAGGACGGTCTGTGATACTGGATATTCCACTTTAAAGTCAAACCCCGGATGTACGTATTACGACACTTTGGAACACCCGGATGATGAGGTAATTCATTTTTGTATATTAAATATTTTAGTTTCTTAAATAAAAAAATATTTTTCAGTTCTAAGAGACGCAAACACTGAATTCTCCATCTGTAATTAATTCAGTACTACAAATGTACGCAATTCCAGTGTAATACTATAATAGTTGTGTTGCGCTGTCATCCCTGTATTTGCTTTAACTGTTGTTCTATAACATAATCTCTCATCCCTGTGTTTATCTTTATTGTGACTCCGTTACATGATCTGTCATCGCTGTTGTCATCTTTGCTGTTATTCTGTTACTGGCACTGTCATCAACGGGCTTACCTTTACCATTGTTCTGTTATAGGTTCTGTTAGCACCGAGCTCACCTTTATTTTTATTCTGTTACTGGTTATATCATCGCTGTGTTAACGTTTAGTGTTATTCTGTTACATGCTGTTTCATCGCTGTGTCAATCTTTACTGTTATTCGGTTACTGACACTGTTATCACCGAGTTCACATTAACCTTTATTCTGTTACAGGCTCTGTCATCTGTATGCTCACCGTCCCCGTGTAAAAACGGCGGGATTTGCTCAAACGAGTGTCCCCAGTTTACAGCCGTGTGCACCTGTACTAATTCATATTACGGAGAGTTCTGCGAAAATCGTACGTACCGTTCTTAAATAAAGTTTTCGTATAAAAACAGAAATGCATTTTATAATTTGCAGCTAAGAAATCATGGGTAAAATTTAAGCTAAAGCATTAAGGGTTCGCTGCGATTAGAATGCCACAACTCTTGCCGAATATTTATATTTCTGTTTGATTGGTGATAGTCCTTCTGCATCATGTGACTTGTGAAAAATGCTAGACAACGTGTATCAACATTAATTTACCGATCACCTGTCCGGCAATGTTTTACTGGCACAGAGAGCACAGTTAGTACAGCGTCCGTTTCGGGAGCATTAGAACCAGGGTCAGTCCTGGGTCGGGTCATTGGGTCACACTTAAGACCTTAAAAAAGAGTAAGTTGTCACTTTCTCGCTTGGCGTTCAGCATTAATGGATAGTGCGACAACTGGTTGACCCGCATCAGTATAATGGCTCGGGCTTACTTGCCTTCGGTAAGTCGTCTCAGTGAAGCCGCAATAGATAAAATAACGATGGAAATCCTTCCTGTAACAAGGAGGCACATTACAATCACTCTAAGGACTCCTTCGTCGTAATATGACTGAAAAAATTTAAGTACGACGTTAAACCTCAGGCACTCACTCACTCAATCACTCACTCCTGCCTTGTTTTGGATACACAAAAGACACCACTTTCCTCCAGCAAGCTCTTAAGTTCACAAACGTTCAGCAACTTAATTGTCTTCAAGTTTCAATATTCTTCTTCTCTAAATGACTTTCTATGACACTTTTTCATAAAATTACATCTTATAACAAGCGTAATTAAAAGTACTTGCCTAACATTTCTGACAAGTCACCTGGTACATTAGGGCGCTTTTTACCTTCAGCGATAAAAGGGTGCGAACTGGAAACTCCCGTGTTGATACTGTCAAGAGCAATAAAGCCTAGCTCAGAGCAAGTATTTCACTGGTATTTATTTGAACCTTATACTATATTATAATTTTACTTATACTGATTTCACAAAGTGCAAGTTCAAACGTTGTTTGGGACTGGGAATTTGTGGATTCCTCTGCTCTTTGCGTATGAGGCTGTGCCCATAGTCAGTCGAAGACGCTTATCTGAACGTTTGTGAATTCTTATGTTCGTACGTGCATATCCGTACACCAAACGTGAAAAGTTTAGGTTCCCTCCACCCACAAGCTGATCACTATCGTACGTAGAAGTGAAAAATTCCAAAGCATGGCGTTAACCAACAATATGATAAAGAAATCGGTCAAATGAAGCGGTCGGCGTGAGTTTAATTCCAGACAATGCTGGCTTCCTATCCAGTCTTACGAGGACACATCTCGAGGTATGCCTGGTTTCGTCTCACCATAAGGCTTGTAGCCACCTAAGTGAAATATCCTTGAGTACGACGTAAAACCCTGTTCAAAACAAACAAACGAAAACAAACGAACATTCATAAGTTTTTAATGACGTTAAACAGATATCAATGAAATAAATAAATTAGTAAATAAATAAACATGTAGCTCTTTTTTTTTATTTTCCTTTATTTTCACAGGAAACGGAAATTGGGGAGACTGGTATACGTATGCCCAGTGCGGGGGGGCCCTATTGTCAGAAGACACGAAAACGTCAGTGTAACAACCCATCACCGATAGGGGCGGGAAGTTGCTCTGGCAGTGACACAACGATTGTCAACTGTGAAATGGATGACGGAGAATGTAAGTAGACCTATTTGTTCATGTGTGAGCATGGGCGACTTTTCCGCCTAAAGTAATGCTGGCCGAAGCTGTATAATCTCCTGTTCGTGCCTGCCTTTGCAAGGACGATTTGTACACACTAAAAATAAGTGTTTCGGTTTTAAACACATTTCTGTTAACGTACAGTTTAGAAACGCGTCCTGGTGTGTATACATATGTGTTATAAAAATGTGTTTTTTTCTTCAGTATTGGTATTTATTACATGTACATAATCGGTAAGAACATAACCCGTAGCAGACGACAGCTGTATACTGATACAAAAATTTCTGTTTATTTGATTTCGAAGTGACCTAGATTACTCAACTTTATATACGACCTCGGTTAAAGAAATAGAAAGTTAAATATATGATGTAAGTTTCATTTTCAGAGAGCAGTGGAAATTATGAGTAAAAATACTTTTTACCTTTTTCGATGTTTTGAAAAATGCTACATAGACATTTAAATGTTTGATTTATTTGTTTGATTGGTGTTTTACGCCGTGCTTAAGAATATTTCACTTATATACGACTGCGGTAAGCGTTATAATGGGAGAAAACCGGGCAGAACTCGGTGGAAACCCACGACCACGCGCACGCTGCAGCCAGAACTTCACACGTACAACAAGCGCGGAAGTCAGCATGAGCTGGACTTGAACTCACAGCGACCGCATTGGTGAGAGGCTGACCACATCGGACATGGAGGCCACAATTCAATATTTGAATCCTATGTTGGGCCTTATTGGCCATACTCACGTAACTTTAGAACTCTGACGTCACATCACATTTTTCCTTACTTTCACCAATGCGACGAAATTTTGAGAACATCATTTCAGTAATCGTTTACTCATGGATAACAAAAAGCTATTCCACCATTCAGTTAGAAAACTTTCTGTGACGTCAGAGTTCCTTAACACTGGTGATATGGTCCATAAAGTCCACCTTAGAATTCAGATATTTGAATGCCTCGAACTATATTCACTAAAATGTGGGAAAAAATAAATACAAGTAATTTCATGGATGTTTTCCAGTGGACTATCTACTGACACTCATTTCGATTTTTCCTTCATGTAAAGCCTTCGCCTAACCAGCATTTCTAGCCAGAGTGACTTTGCCATCTGTAGATGGACTTAGCCATCTGTAGAGCTGAGATCTGCTTTGAATAAACTCACAAACTGTCGACCTGTTAATCAGAGCACAGATAGTCTCCATTAATGACAATTTCGTCATTATTTTGGATTCACTGTTTCTGGATAGGCCTATATACCAGTTTTTGGTGCTGAAAATTGCTCACTGCGGGTTTCCAACTAGAGACGTGTAAAGCTCAAGTAAAGGTGATAATGTGACTTACACCAATTTCTAAATGAAAAATGTGCTCAAAAATGTAATGCGTGGGATTCAACACTGCACACCAATCAGTATGATTTCCTAGCCTGTTATTGTTTTGCCATTGAACAAAATCCTGAACTGTCTTAAGAAAACAGTGACAAGCAAAACTTTCCGCCCACACACGCGCTTCGGCATAGAACAAAGGCTATAAAGGGTAACGGCCAGCCAAGAAAAGTGTGTATGCCGCGGATAAAAATATCTATTTGCATATCATGAATAGCGGAACAAAATGTGTGTATCGTTGTGTTGTTATATACATATTTCTTGATCGGAACAAGAGTTCGCCACATTCTCGAAATAACTCCTACAAACGACAACCTCCTCTACGTCACATTCTCAGAATAACCCCTATAAATGACAGCCTCCAGTACGTCACATTCTCAGAACAAGCCCTACAAACGACAGCCTCCAGTACGTCACATTCTCAAAATAATCCCTACAAACGACAGCCTCCACTACGTCACATTCTCAAAATAATCCCTACAAACGACAACCTCCTCTATGTCAGATTCTCAAAATAATCCCTACAAACGACAACCTCCTCTATGTCAAATTCTCAAAATAACCCCTACAAACGACAGCTTCCTCTATGTCACATTCTCAGAATAACCCCTACAAACGACAGCTTCCTGTGCACTGTGTCCTTCATGAGAAAATACCCTATTCACAGCATTATATTGACAGCAGGCTCAACCCGCACAATGTTTTCTATAAAACATATATATTTTTCCACGAAGCTCTCCAAAAGGAAATAAGAATTTGTCTATACACCTCAAATTATGCAGTTATTGTTCCATAAAGAAGTTGTTAATATCTATATAACAATTTTAATAAAGAAGAGGTCCAATCGTTAAACACTCAGTTGCATAAAACACAATATTCTTTTCTAAAACGGTTCTTTGCATAAAGTTCCCAAAGAGGAAACGCGAAACCCTCTCAACACTTCATACTGTGCCGCCAATGTTCCATAAATGGGTTGTTATTAGCTATATAACGATGTTAATAAAGAAGACGCTAAATCCATAAAACGCATTGTGAAAGTCAATGTTCCTTTCTAAAACGGCTTTGTTCACGACGTTCCCCAAGAGGAAATAAGAAACTGCATGTATTGGACCATTAATGAGTTTATACATGTAATTTTTATAGTATATGTAGAAGTCTACATTCAGGTATAGATTTTTCTAGCTCTTGATAATAATGACCAGATTAAGGTCAACCTCCAATCGTTCACCAATCTTTTGATTCACATCCCATGATTGCCCTCACCTTATTATTTATGGCCAATTAAAGATATAAGGTGTTAAACATTGTTTTTATTCATACACCGTTGTCATGTTTGGTCAGAAAAACTCTCAGTGCAGACAGTAACGGTTTTTCTCACGTGTTTGTCGGAACTGTTGCGAATTGGCGCTTGCTCCAGTATGAGCAGTGAAACAACCCAATCAGCGCATACTTTGGAATAAGAATTTTTAACTTCTACAAGCAGCTCTTTCAGTTCGTCAATATGTTAATCGAGCATCAGTCAAGACAACATCGACTTTTTTGCAGTTGTTGTGAATTTGATTTTGTTAAAGTGAAAGACAATACCTCACTAATGCTTATGTCCACTGAAAGACTATCATTCAAGGAATCTTAAACCAGCAATAAATACTTTTTAGATTTTTTCAACCCAGTAAAAGTTTAGTCAATTTCGTCTTGACACAGCTTCAGCACGTCCCCATTATCGAGTGCAAGGTGAAGTCACGTTTACTCTAGCTCTCTAACGATACCGTCGAATAATGGTTTGTAATGGTCTAAACAGTAGCCTATGGCAGATAAAAGTTGTGGACTTTGGCGATGAAGCCCCGAGTGATAAGTATAGCTTTCTCGGAAAATGGACATACTGGATGAATATTTCTTCCACTGCTTGAACTGTTGATACAGTAGGCCTACTATATCATTTACAAGAAACTCCAGGAATCCTGTTTAAATAGCCCAGCTGGTGATTTTGACCCCAATTAAATGTTTACAAAATTACAACAGAATTGTTGCACAACTAGATTCATGTTTAATTCTGAAACAAATGGAAATAAATCTAAGCACCACTGAGGTTGATCTAGGCGTTAGACTGGCGCTTCAGTTTTGTAACGGTGGCTTCTATGATGCGAGCACCGGACCGGAAAGCACAGGGGTACAGCGTCCGCTTCGGGAGCGGTAAATCGGGAGCGGTATACCGTATCAGTATACCGACTCGGGTGGGGCTTTGTGAAGCAGCATTAGAGAAAAGAGTGGTGGAAATCCGTCCTACAACATTACGTTTTGTCATTATTTTGGATTCACTATTTCTGGATAGGCCTATATCCCAGTTTCTGGTGCTGAACTTTCCTACATTCTCAGAATAACCCCAGAATAACCGACAGCTTCCTGTACACGGTGGCCTTCGTGAGACAATACCCCATTCACAGCACTATATTGACGACACCAGGCTCAACCCACGGCTTTTGCTGTATAAAAAACAGAGTGCAAGTTAAAACCCGCACAGTGTTTTCCACGAAGTTCTTCAAAAGGAAATAAGATCACTGCGGCTTCCAACTAGAGATGTGTAAAGCTCAAGTAAAGGTGACAATGTTACTTACACCTATTTGTAAATGAAAAGTCGTCTCTGTGAAGCAGCATGTGATAAAGGAGTGGTGGAAATCCGTCCTGCAACATTACGTACACCCTAAGGATCCCTTCGTCGTCATATGACTGAAAAATTGTTGAGCACGACGTCAAACCCCAAGCACTCACTCACTCACTCTAAGATGGGAGCCGTGCTGACCTACCTATGGAGGACGTCAGAGAAAGCACCTCGGCTTAACGCGGCGTTTCAATAATAAACTCAGACAAAAAACTTATATCATCAGACTTAATTAATTTTAAGCATTGTATGGCGAGAAGCCGTCTTCTCCTTCCCATAAACCTGCGGCATTCCTAATGCATTTTGTACTGACCCTGATATTTGTTATTTATAAACTGCTGACTAAACGCCAAAATGAACGACAACAAGTGTATTTGGGGAGATGAATGCGTTTTGGGTCAAGACGGTATGCTACCGTCTGACATAATCTATGATACCGCCGTTGAACACTACACGGCTTGTAAATCAACTGATTTTACGTCTGTGGTGGTCCGTAAATGATACAGAAATGTCCCACAACACTTTGTGAAATGATTCTTTGGCTACACGTTACTAAGTTGTTGTAAAGGATGTCAAAATGATGTCTTATGCAGTAGTTTTATGTTATTATATTTCGCAATCTGATAGCAACCTGTTTGATTGGATTAAATTTTCAGCATTGTCATTTTAAATAATATTAATAATAGAGTATCATCATTAAAATAATAGAGTATGATACTTTTTAGAAAGCTTGAGTATCCTGCTTTCGATTGATATATGTTTTAAGCAGGCCCTGTTGTCCTTGTAAAGGCAGACTGAGGTACTTTGCTCAGGCGTAAGAATTCCAAACACGAGGCTCACAAGGTGTGGGTTCGACCCAGGCCTTGGACAGGCGATTTGTTGATTTCCTCGCCTTCATTGTTCGAGGGGCTTAAGTTAGAACAACCAGGGGGTTAACCACAGTTTTACGTCCATGAATTCTCTACCGTATCTTACAATGAAATTCTAGCAACACTTTGTCTTCCACTAATATGGCTGCAGATCTATTCAAAAAGTTTTTCAGTTAAAAACAATCAACTAAGTTACCAAGAACATGTCTTTGAATAAACTGAAGAAAACTGCCCCCTCTCCCCCAACATGTACCACTGTCAAATTACAATTTTTTCAAGGGGTGAAACACAAATCTGTGACAGCTTCTTAGCTGGGTTCACTTTCCAAGAATAACGAAGTCATATACCTTCGAGTATTGTGTATAACTTTGTTGATTGCCCTTAATTCAGGGGAGTAATTTGATAGGGTTTTCGTTTGGCCTATTCATTCCATCCAATTCATTTCGGTGATTGTGTTATTCCAGGTGGAGATGACTAACTTTGAGGATTCTAGGATGACTAACCTTGAGGATTGTGAGATGACTCACTTTGACGATTGTGGGATGACTAACCCTGAGTATTGTGGTATGACTAGCCTTGAGGACTTGGGGGTCGATTAACCTTGAGGATTGTTGAATGACTCACCTTGAGGATTGTGGAATGACTAACCTTGAGGATTGTGGGGTAACTAATCTTGAGCATTGTGGGATGACTAACCTTGAGGATTGTGGGTTGATTAACCCTGAGGATTGTGGGATGACTAACCTTGAGGATTATGGGTTTACTAACCTTGAGCATTGTGGAATGACTAACCTTGAGGACTGTGGGATAACAAACATTGAGGATTGTGAGATTACTAACCTTGAGGACTGTGGGATGACAAACCTTGAGGATTGTGGGACGATTAACCTTGAGGATTGTGGGATGACAAACCTTGAGGATTGTGGGATTACTAACCTTGAGGTTTGTGGGATGACTAACCTTGAGGATTGTGGGACGATTAACCTTGGGGAATGTGGGATTATTTGTCTTGAGGATTGTGGGGCGATTAACCTTGAGGATTGTAGGGCGATTAACCTTGAGGATTGTGGGATGACTAACCTTGAGGATTGTGGGATGACTAACCTTGTGGATTGTAGGATGACTAACCTTGTGGATTGTGGGATGACAAACCTTGTGGATTGTGGGATGACTAACCTTGAGGATTGTGGGATGACTAACCTTGTGGATTGTAGGATGACTAGCATTGACGATTGTGGGACCACTAATCATGAGAATTATGAAATGATAGAACTTGATGAGTGTGGGATGACTAACCTTGATGAGTGTGGGATGACTAATCTTGATGAGTGTGGGATGACTAACCTTGAGGACTGTGGGGTGACAAACCTTGAGGATTGTGAAATGTCTTTCCAATGCGCAGCTCGTCTGAAAAAAAATTTCAAAATGAAAGATTACCTAAAAGTAAGTAAACATTAGTGAAAAACCACTGACAACTTTATCATTGATAAACGAATGATGGTTGATAAACGTGTGGTGATTTTTAAAGGGTATTGATTGGGAAACGGATGGTGATCATCAGACGGTTGACAAAGCGATGGTTCATATAATGTCAAGCTGAATGTTTAGGAGTGTATTGTCAGCATTGACACTGACCTTGCTTTGGCACTTTACGAGGACATTTGCTTTTAAACGAAGGAATTCCTATCGAAGGATTTTATCGAAATACTTTAGTGTTCTTGAAAGATCCGGGAAGCGTATTCTTTAAAGTTTGACAGCATCTTAGAATGAAATGTTAACAGCTACTTCTCTTGTGATAGAAAGGCCATAAAGTGCATGCTAGACGGACAAAGCACTTAAGGTTGACAAAATTCTGTGATGGCTGATGACAATGAAGCATATTTAGATTTTCTCTCACTTTGTCATAGTTGGATAAAGAATCCATTTTGAACCAAGTGTAACCTACTTTTTCTTTCGCAGCTTTTAAGTAATTAACTGTACTGTATAGGAAGATTCCAGTGGATCAGTTTTGAGATGACTTTGTTAATGGATGCCGGCTTGACAAAGAAACCGCCTATAAGATGGTCCAGGAAGTCAAACACAATGGCGTCTTGCCTTGGCGTATTAAATAGCCTCCCTCATACGTAAAGTAGGTAGGAACAATGCCATCGATTTGGGGAATTTCCTTTTCTCTGCACAGTACAAAAACTGATGTTGCAATTTCTAGAATTGTGAAATCTATCGATATACCTTTCAACATCCTCATTTAAAACATGAATATGCTAGGATGATATAAAACAAACGGTTGCCCCATGGAAATACCCGCCACAAATACATTATTTTCAAATGTCCCTTTCTCTTTAACGCAAAGTCGAAAAAAAGATTCAAGACCATGTTTACAAATAACCTTTGATATCCTTTGAGCTAAAAGAAGTTATGAGAAAAAAAACCAGATCAAAGAGCGTGAAAACTTATTTGCAAATATGGTCTTTAATATTTTATTCGATTTTTTCTTTCAAGAGAAAATGATATTTTAAAATATTTTTATAATGTGGATATTTGGGACTGCCTTTTGGATTATCACGTCTTTGCATAGTAATGTTCTAAATAAAGATACGATGTATAATTACTGTAAATTTCTTGTTTATATCCAAACACATGGATTTCATCTTAATTATGATAATATTTATGAGTATATAAAATGTAAATATGATCAAATCGTGGTTGTACACAAATGTTGGCTGAAATGACCCTTATTATAGTGCAAATATATTGATTAACATGTGTTACACTCTCATTCATAACAATACTACGCCCAGATTATGTATACCAAAAGGTGGTCCCCAATACCCACTATACAAAAGTCATTTGCAAGTGTTTTTTTTCTGTATAAAAAAAAATGGAGAAAAAAGACTGAAGACGATATTTTGTGGCGCTCTTTCATCTGAATTTAATGTAATTTTGATGTTTTACTCGCCCTTTAAACCTGGCAAAGTAGAGAATTTAAAATGCGATTCTACGGAACGGTGAAAGTGAGACAAAATTGTAAATAGAAAAAAAGACAACAACACAACTATTAAAGTTCAGTATTTGTTCTTTTTTTAAGTAAGTCGTTCGCACGATTGGTAAAACACCAATCAAATAAATAAATAAATACAGCTGTATATAACTCGCATTGTGTTCAAATTGGTGGAGGGCATAGCTGCTTTTCATCGAGTTATAAGATGTGTTTACTCTTTAGGATGGCTGCAGAACATCATTTGTTTTCGTTTTGGTTGGAAGTATCTTGCGTCACTATAGCCACTATCCCATGAGCTCTAAGTAAAAATCACAATTGCCTGTTATCTCAGCCCAGCTTTGGCCAGATTTGTACATTTACAATCCTGGCAAATGCATGCAACAAGAGACACTGTACAAGACAAATCCAAGCAGGTAAAGTTTCAGGCGAAATGAAAAGATTATGAATCAAATATTTGAAATTTGCCAATAATTTCTTTTTAACGTTTGCTTCATATGCAACAATAATGGGTAGAACCTAATACGCATGCGCAATAAATCAGCAGTATCTAAAGATATTTGACTCTCTTATATATATTTAAGAAAGGAACGAAGCATCCATACTTTCATGCATTTCAGATAAACGCCTCAAAGCAGATCGATATATTTATTTATTTATTTACTTGACTGGTGTTTTACGCAGTACTAGTGAATCTTTCAATTATACGCCCGCGAAAGTTGCATGGAAGTGAAAACGAAAGTTGTTCGATAAGAGCTGCATAAAGCAAAGGACTAAGCTGACCCAGAGACCAGCTGATAAAGGCGTTAGTATAGATTCAAAAATAAACACATAAATGTATTTTATAGCCGAACAATGGACACCTGGATAGCTTGGCCCGCACTAAACCTTGCGATGCCATAATAATTCATTTCCAAACCAGTAATTATATCATTTATGTATAACAAAGCCAAGTATAGCCACGTAATGAAGACACCAAGTCAAAAATGTGGACAGAATCGACTGCTTGCCTTACTGCTTATGTGCTCAATCAGGCTTAATTGATAGCTAATTTCTTGTCCACAGGAGATCTTTTTACATTTGTTTATTTTATTGATCAACTCTTGCTGGCGACGTAAAAGCATTATCATCTAACGGCAACTAAAGGTATCAATTGGCAGAGACGAGCAGCTCCATAAGCTTGGCCTCGGTCCAAAAAACAGTCGTTAGATGCAAATGAAACTTCAACAGAAGCTTGGGTCAGTTAATATCATTGAGGATTATTTTTTTTATTGATGAAATTTACAAACGACCCCCATTAGTGTGTCTTTAAATGTGGCCGGTTTTATTGATTGGATGTACACAAAGAAAGCATCAGCCGTATCATTGCCATTGCTTTAAAAGCTTGATAAAGCTCGATTATACTTCTTAAGAACGATTAGTTAATTATCACGCTGGATGCAGCAAACAGTTACCTTTTTTTCTCTTTGAAGTTGAGATTTTAATGTTTAGCACTGGTCTAACACAGTACAGGTGGACTGACTTCAAAAATAGTGCTTTTTTCTTGGCATGGTAAATAATTGTTTCAGATGAAACTGTACGGAATGACTTTGACACGCCCACTGTATTTTGTTTATTTCCAGCCTGTCGGTATACGTTGACTTCTGTTTAATGCGGCGTTAAGTAGTTTGCGAGAAAAGTAAATAAAACTCAGGCACGTATGCTATGGCAAGACACGGCGCTTTGGCAATTCTGTACAGCTGTATTGTCAGCATCCCTGAAGAATGAATCGATACACTGAACGCTCTGGTATATGAAATACATTATCGTTGTACTAGTACACCTATGATTTAAATGAGCTGATGCATTCTACTACAACATGTCTCATTTTAAACGGATCTTCTCATTGCTGATTTATAGTCTGACACAATGATAGGCTGAATGATTGATCGATGGATTGATTGATTAACTGACTCACTGTTTGGGTGTTGAACGTCATAAGAGGGTGATCTGTTGTGGAAACCGGATTATTTAAGTAAATAATTGATAAGTAAACCACCGGGATGCCCGGAGTAAACCACCGGTGTGTCCGTAGAAAATCACCGGAATGCCCGGAGTAAACCACGGGAATGAAGGGAGTAACCCACCGGGCTGTTGAGACTAACATACCGGGTGCTGAAAATAAATCACCGAGGTGCTGGAAGTAAACCACCGGAATGCCCGGAGTAAACCACTGGTGTGCTCGGAGTAAACCATCGGGGTGTCCAGGAGTAAACCGCCCAGGTGCCCGACAGTGAACCAACGGGATGTCCCGGTGTAAACCATCAGGGTGCCCGGAGTGAATCAATGGCATTCTACTTCAGTGATGCATCGTGCCTACCACAGCTTACAATATACTCATAAAGAACCAACAAGACTATTATGAATATGGTAAATTTGTGGAGCCACGGTAGTGTTTTTACCAATGGTAATCCTTCCACCTGTCGATCTTACTCACGGATACATGTAATCTCTACTTCGTCAAGGTATCAAGTTTCTCATCTCCAGGTTAACCAATTGAAAAATTATTGATTACTACGTTAAACAATAAATCAATCAAGCAATCGACAATTCAGTCAATCAATTAATCAAGCTAGGCTAAACACAAACTAAAAGTGTTCCGTCAAGTCAGAGAAATATCTGTATTGTCCCCGGGGCCAATATAATGTACGATCAGTGGGAACAGAAGAATCTACAAATTCCCTGAACAAGGCTGGAGTTGAACCCACACCTCGTGTAACTAGTGTGTTCACTGACGTGACGGCGGTCGAGATTACGTCTTCCGGCCGCAGTCGGATCCAGAGTATTAATTTAATAAGAAAGCAATCACCAGTTGATAGTCTGTTGTTGGAATCGAAACATTTCATCTCTAGCGGCAAAATGTAAAACGGGGAGACAACTCTTACAGCCATCTCTCTCTCGCTCTCGAGCTTGCATGAGTACGCCATGCCGTTTCGTCATATCTACATGCTTATATGGTCAAAATAAGCCATTTGAGCCTCAGGTTGTTCTATATCTAACACATTCCCTCATCCAGTAACGACCATTTTTTAAGATTCCCTGGATAGGGAAAGAGTCATAACTCTGTAAAGAACTTTGTAAAGAAATATTCTTCATAAAAAGACTTTAGTATCGTATACGATAGATGTAGATGTGCGTGATAAACAACAGTGACCCCATTACCCGTATAACGCCAAAAGTCAAAAGTATTCTCAAACGCACATAAAACAAATATGTATGAGTAGATTTGCCGGGATAAGTACGCCTGCGCGGCGCAATGACCCAAGAGTCTCTCACTAATGCGGTCGCTGTGAGTTCAAGTCCAACTCATCCTGGCTTCCTCTCTGGCCGTACGTGGGAAGGTTTTACAGCAACCTGCGAATGGTCGTGGGTTTCCCCGGAGATCTGCCTGGTTTCTTCCCACCATAATGCTGGCCGCCGTCCTATATATGTGAAAAATTCCTGAGTAAAACAAAACCAATAAAATAAAAATACTCAAAGTGATAGAGGATAACCTGGTTAAATGTGCACTGTATATTGAGTTTCTACCAAAGCCTCGAGCTCCATGCTCTCAAACAAACAATTTGTTAAATTTAACAGAAAGTCTGAGTGACGATGGAATGTATTGCGATTATTGACCTGGAACTTCCTTATTGGTTGACGGCTGGGATACGAATGTCTAGTTTCAACGCATAGATTCATCTGTTGTAGTGGATAATGATCGGAAACTTTCGGAGATAACCTCAACGATGAACTTAGCGGCTTAGAGAGACAAGCTCCACAACAGCTATCACCATTGACGTCACAACTGCGTCAATGCCTCATTACCTCATTTCCAGATTCACCACTGGAGTCTTATCAAAACAGTAGTTCAAAGCCATTTTTACTCAATACTCGGTTTTGTTCCTTTATGATTATATGTTAGGAGACATCATAAACTGCGTATATTGATTTATAAAAACCATGAATCTTTTAAAGACCGATCCGAAGATTTTCTGGATATTGTCCAGCAACTTCCAGTCGCTGATCTGTCGTAACAGACGCTTGATCCATTTCGATAACAGAAAATGCGCCCAAAGAAGGGTTGTGTTCTGTCCCAAGCTCTCTCTCTGTTCCAGGAGCATCCATGACATCGTAGCAATTGGTGTCGCTCTCGTGGCCATTAGCGCGGTCTTACTTTTGACTACGGCGCGTTCAAGGGATGTGTCCTCAACCAATCACAGACGCGCTGCTCGCAAGAAGGCGGTACGTGATTGAGCACAACCTCGGGTGGGGGGAGTGTGGGGATTTTTACAGAAAACCACGAGTCGTGAAGCCACAACCAAGCCATAAGCATGTCTGCAAAGTCAACATCTGGTCGCAAAGCCAGCGAATTCTTGTTACAGCTTCAAGAACAAGTTAAAACTGTATTGTAGACATCGACTGTTCCCGACGAAATCGAGCGGTTTAGAAAGCCTCGTATTGACCTGTGGCTATTGACTAGCTATTTACGTCATCTCAGTTTAGTGAATGTCAGATCGTTGTAAGCGAAGTGATATACCAACAATCTGATTTTGTTCAGATTGAGGTACTTGTCTTTCAGTTTTTTTACTTTAATTGAATGTTGACTGAAAGAAATTGTTTAGTTTTCGTAGCAAAATCGATAACATTTTTGTTATTGAGCTTTTTGACACTCCTTGTATTACTGGTACGTTTGCGCTGGCGCATTAGGCCATGTTTCGTCTTCACGTTAGACGTCATTTTGACATTACACAAGCAACCATGCTCTATCTTCTTCAAAGCCAATGGATGTTCAGAACAAACATGCTACAAAATCACAAACACTGTGAACAGAACCCGTCACTCTGAGTATTTTACTTTGTGTTTTATTTTCAAAAGAAGTACTGTTCAAGGTACGAGTCTATGTCTCCATGAAGACATTTATATAATCAGTCATCATATATTAGGTCGATAACCGTAATGTCTCCTTCAAAAAGCAACAGGGAATGTAAGATTGCAAATATACTGGAACTAATTAAAACAGACAAAGTGCTACCACTAGGAATGCGCGACCGACGCATAGTTTTGAGATGAGTTTCAGATCTAATTTCGCTTTAATTCTGACTGTTCTTTTTTTTTACATGACTTGTTTACACCTCGTGCGTTTAGAGCCCTTCAGAGCTCGGAAAAGATTGATAAAACTTTGCTTATGACGTAAAGGGAAAGACGTGCTAATTACAACAATAATAATTCATGTGAACTGTGTGAGCTTTACCATTCAAACGTACATGGGAAAGTCTGCAACCAACCTGCAGGTGTTCGTGCGTTTTCTCCGTGTTCTGCCCTCTATCCCCTCCACCATAATATTGACCTTCGTCGTATAAGTGAAATATAAGCAGGGCATATTTTGGTTTGTGTTAAGGCTTTTCGAAACACGATTGCATCAATGTAAATGTACAATAAATGGATGTAATTAGACTATTCACTTTGTGTAATTATAATTGACAAAACACACCAATAAACCGTACGCGTTTTGATGTTTCAGCGTTATTGGTAAACTGTTTATCTATATTACAAATATTTAATATTTTTTAGCAAATCTGACTCATGTTTATATTTAGGTATTTAACTGATGTTTTACGCCGTATTCAAGACTATATGTACAGCATTTTTCTTAAAACAACCACGACCAGCATCATAGTGGGAGGAAACGGGACAGAGCCCAGGGGGAACTTACTATCATCCGCAGGTTGCTGGAAGAACTTCCCGTAGAGACGACAGGTCAGGCACTCTCATATTTATTGGGTATCCCCTATACGGGTATTCCGTTTTGGATATAGTATGCACAAAACGGCCATGATCCGCCCCTTCATGTTATACAAAATGTTAGACGTATACAGACATTATATGTAATTACAATATACGAAGGATTTATGATTCGATTTTATTGCCCTTTCCTCTATACTCAAAGATTTTTCGCTAATACTGTAAGCAGCCAGTTTCATGCTTGAAAAAAAATCACCGATCGTTGACAAGTTCCAGACATGTACCGATGAATTTCCTAACATGTGACGTGCATATATGTACACCAGACCTGTGGCCTTTATGAATGTTAGACTAACGCAAACGCCCCTCTATCGTCTTCGACCTCTTGTTGTCAGCTAGCAGTGAAAGCGAGGGATATTTACAAATTCCCAAAGACCGGCTTTGTACCTGCACCTCTTGTGTTCACGCGACAGCAATACGATCAACTTTAACCGCTAGATCGCGGCCTGTTCCCCACTTTGAGAAGTGTATTTGGGTTCCGTCTTTATAACTTGTCCAGAACGTCTAGTTTAATATTTGGCGCATGGTGGTGAATAGAACTTCTCTTTTATGTTTCTAAATAATGAACAACCGACAACATAGGGTACAAAAGGAAGCTTATAATACACGGCCACTTCTCTTCAGGCTTAAGACGCTGAGAGTCTTCGCTTTATATTTGCAAACACTTCTATTGGTGTCTATAAAAAAAGAAGACACAACTGAGTCTGACAGCAGCCTTTCTACAGACTCTCAGTAAACGCAGCGTGATGCGAATGAAACGTGAATGCGTACAGACATACCTCTTACTGCTACGATGTGTCATGTATCCTGACATAACAAAGTGTTTAGAGTTGCGTGCATTGTGCTAGTGACTAGAGTGAGCTGATGACGGTATGCTGAGCTAAGACATTAGCATTGCCTCCAGGGCATAAAACACCAATCTCTGCTCTTTGATACATCACCAAAGGTCCTCCGTCAAAGTTCACATGAACTGTATGATACGCTCATTGTTGGATGTCATGTTGTTATCTCGAAGCTAGTTTTCCAAGAATTTCTCTTCCACCATAGAGATCGCCTCTTAGAGAAAACTTTTGTGAAAAGTATTCACTTCCGTGCCTTCACATTTTGCTAACCTTTTCTGAAAAATTATGAACTCATTTTTGTTCATTGTAAAAGTACGTGGGAAGGTCTATCAGCAACCTGCGGATGGTCGTGGGTATTCCCAGGTTTCCACCCACCATAATGCTGGTCGCCGTCGTATAAGTGAAATATTCTTGAGTACGGCGTAAAACACCAATAAAATAAATAAAATTTATTGTAAAAAGCGAACTCTAAGAATGTTACTCGCAATCGTGAACATGGAGCAACAGTAGCTGTATAGTCGTTGGAATCTTGGGACAGTCTTGGTATATGCTCTCTATTGGGTAAAAAAGGTAGAAACAATGGCATTTTGCGGGACAAAACATGCCGACATGTAATTGTTTCCACCTAGCCCAGCTCGGTCGTCAAGAACCTAACTCTTTTATTTCAGTTTGACGCCGATTTGACAAGTTTTGGTCAATCCTGATGAACGACTAATACAAACATGTAAATGAAATGCCCAAATAATGTAAGAATAAGTGTCTACTTTCGTCTTCGTCTTTATTTATAGCCAATCCCCAAGAAACGTTTGAACTATTTCTTTATTTATTTGATTGGTGTTTTACGCCGTACTCAAGAGTATTTCACTTATACGATCGCGGCCAGCATTATGGTGGGTGGAAACCGGGCACATCCCGGGAGAAACCCACGACCATCCGCAGGATGCTGTCAGACCTTCCCACTTACGGCCGGAGAGGAAGACAGCATGCGTTGGACTTGAACTCACAGCGACCGCATTGGTGAGAGGCTTCTGGGTCATTACGCTGCGCTAGCGCGCTAACCAACTGAGCCACGGAGGCCCCACCTTTGAACTGTATACTTCCCCAAGGAGTATGGAGTGATATACTACCGAGGCTCATAATTATCAAAAACCCTAAGACCTTAGTCAAAAACTCAAACGCAGCAACATTCAAAATGTTATGCTTCAGGGAATGTAAAATTTCTACACTGATTCTTTACTGCAGAACAATATACCAACCACAATTTGAGTTCTTTCCTTATTTTTATTTTGTCTTTTTAAGCTCTTGCTGCTTATGATTTAAGTCTTAAGTTGCTGGATATACGATTCCAAGACCAGTATTTATCGAGCAACTTAAGATTTAAGTTATGAATTGTAAGAGCTTATAAAGCCAAACTGTGAACAGGAAAGAATTCAAGACTTTTGAACTTCCAACAGCAAAATATTTTAATTGTAGCTTTATTTGAATTTTGACGTTTGATTAATATGGCTCCTAATCGTAGACGTAGACTCTGGGTATGTTACTGTGCGAAACGTTTCAGCTAAAATAACAGAAAGAACATACCAAATTTAATTATTAAAACTGACTTAAGTTAAAGACGGTCAAGTCCAGCTCATGATGGCTGAAAAGGTCGCATGTGGGAAGTTCTGCCAGCAACCTGCGGATGCTCGTGGGTTACACCCCCCTCCCCCCCCCCCCCCCCCCCCCACCAGGCGTGCCCGTTTTCCTCCCACCATGATGCTGGTCGCCGTCGTATAATTGAAATATTCTTGAATACGACGTAAAACAACAAATAAATAAATAAATTAATTAATTAATTAAGTCTAAGGCCTCAGGGCCGGGTGCCTAACTTAAGTCCACAGCTGAAACAGCCAAAGATGTATTCGAGTACATGACCTCTTTGTTTAATTTGGCCCTGGTAGTAGCAGCGACCCAGAGCTTTAAATCTCTGAGCCAGGCCAGGCCCAATTCCACAGTGATGTTCATGTATTTACTGTTACCCAGGATAAATGATTGGGATTTAACGGAATGGCTGTTTTCAAGGAGTTAATATCAGAGGTAACAGCTGAATATCACAAAAGCGTGAAATGACAATTTCGACTGATTAACGAACGTCATGTGAAAGGTCATCATGGAAAAGTACAAACGACCTGTACCACAGACGAACAACATTGCTGTTATTTTCTATCTTTCGTTGATCTCTTGCCTACATTTTTTTAAGGTTTTCAATCTACCTCCCTAAGCAATACGACAGCCAATCTGTTGGAGCATTATTTAGCTCATTGCTTTCGCCATACGGTTTTCCTCATTTATTATTAACGCAGATTTGTTGCAAATGAAAGAGGATTTCTGGGAATCTGTCAACTGTGGCTTAATGACATTTATAATCCTGTAATTCACTAATAATGACGAAATTTTTAATAAGGGTGTCTAATACCCATTTAATAATGCATGTAGAATATCAAAGCTCTACGTTTAAAACATTTTGACTAATTGCCTTTTTAAACAGGGTATTCATTTCTTGTTTCTTTTGCGTGTTGCTGCTTTTTTTTTTTCGCTCTGACCTGATATATGGTGCATGTAAAGTGCACGAGATAGCCAACAGATCTGGTAGACGTCTCCGCCTAGGCCATACAAGCAACCGAGGTCGCGTCACAGGTCTCCATGGCAACACAGTGTTTTAAATGAAGATAGTACTATAAGTTTCTTACCAAGTTACTTTCGCTTCATATTCAGCGAAGAAAAGACGTTCTTATCACATATTTGCCATCATCGGCCTTTGCTTGGTATATATACTACGTTCACAAACCAAACAGTAACTTTTACCCACTCGCGGTGCGGAATAAAAGAATATCTTTGTCCAAGATGGATTTGGAATCGCTGATATCGCTGATGGAAGCTGATATGCCAGTCGAGGACACGAACGAAAGTGGGTCGGATAACGTGAGCCGTGTTTACGTTGGGTTTTTGGAACAGCATCCGACACTCTCCATCACCTATCTTACCGTTATTTTTTTCTTCACTTTCAGCGGTGTGATTGGAAACAGCCTGGTGAGTACATTTCTCATTTTCATTCTTCTGGGGCCTGTTTGACAAAAGTGGTGCAAGACTTCGCCAAGCACATAGCGCATGTAGTAACATGATGACGATTCTCTTCTCTGTATGGTGTCGTGGAACTTACACCAAGCACACTTTGCGACTGCTTCGCAAAAACAGACCCCTGTTTGTAGTAAAATTCTTACTTTTGATCTTTTAACCGTCAGATCGTGGTAAAGTTCTCATTTTCGTGTTTTAATCATTTGCTGAGAGTTAAGTTCTTATTTTCATGTTTTAAGCAATGGTACGACCTAAAACACGAAGCACACACACATACATTTTCATTTTAAAACCATCGCTTAAAGGCTGTTTCTGATCATGCTGGTGGACTAAGCATCCCCGAGGCCTGGCCGTTTGCATTGCTTTAGGGTTAGTGTATCTTAAATGAGATTACAACACAATAATTTGAGTAATTCTAGACCAGTGACGTCACATCACTTCATTTTTTTTTACCAAATTCTGCTTAAGCTATGGTGCTAACGGATGTGTAATTTGCTAATGTTGAAGTGGAATAAAACCTTCGCTGAGGTAAATTGAAAAGAGGTCGTCTTTCACCATTTACGTGTGACGATTTTCCAGCTGTCACACTGTCGTCGCAACTCTGGTTTTCTCTCAATGGTGTAAATCTTAATCATATTACTTTTCATTTTTCTTGAAAGTTAAATCCTCCGTGTCATGTTTTAGTAATCCTTTGGCAGCATACACTTGTATACAGTCCCTTGTTTAGTTGTGTACAGCTTCATTAAATTCGCGAATCAAGCAAATTAAAAACCAGCTTCATCTAGCATCTCTTTCTCAGCTTGCTACGTTAAATAAATACAGGGCCCGGTTGTTCAAAACTGGTTTAAGACTTAACACCAGGTTTAACTTTAAGCCAAGTCTACAATTTTGCAATTACCTTCAAACAAATTGTGTAGCAGTGCAATACGTATAGACTAGAACTGCTGCTGTTATACCTTGACTTTGGATTACTGCGTTGGCTGATGCTGAATTAGGTTAAAATTTTACGTATAAAATATGACTTTATTCCAGTATTATCAGTACACATTCGAGCAAGACAAGTCAGATACTCTTGTAAGAGCGTGTGCTGTGAAAAACATATGTAAATAGATATTACGATTTCCTGTCTCGTGAAATGTCCTCCGACCTTCATTAAAAATTACTGATAGCTTCATAACTGCACGTTACCATCTTTGTTCTGTACATGTACATGTTTAGCTACATCAAACAGCCTTAAAAGCAGCGTTGTAGGCGGTGCTCGGTGGGTTGGTTAATTAGTAATATCAGATATCTGCAAATATGGTTTCAACCATGTCTTGGATTATACAAAACAAACAATAACAGGATATAAGTAATCCTCACTCAAGCCTCACGGGTATATCCAAAATATATTCAACAATAAGTCGTTAGGGCTAACCTACTTAAGCTAGACAATGGAATATACATTAAAACATGCATATCGCTTTATGTTTCCCATATGTCTAAATTATCATATAAAACAATTCCCATGTGTGTTTGTAGGGAACACCACCTGTACGTTTTGTATATGAATAAATTGTCGTATGAGTGAAACATTCTTGAGTACAGCGCACGAGCCACCTTCACCTCGTCGGGTTGACCGCCATTTTCCGCGTCTATTCCCGTCGTCACGTGACACGAGGATTCTGACCGGAAAAGTCATTCGTTTTCTAAATATTCAAAGACACCATCTTTTTTAACAGGAAACTGCGTCCAAACATAGACGCGCGCTAAAGGGCTTTAGTCAAAAAGCTTGGATTTTCTCTGCCTGATGACCGGAACGATCGAAATGAAGGCTCAGGTACATGCAGATTGTGATGAAATGCTCATCGATGCATACATCTAACGAGTCCGAGTAATAATCAAGATTTTATGAGAGATAAAGTCTCACTGTGAGTTCATCTTGATTTATATTACGGCTGAGTGAAGGTGACCAGTGAGGTACGGCAGTACATTACTAAATCTGGTGTAAGACTTATTCGTGGAACTATACAAACCAGCAACTCAGATATATTTCGTTTTCAATATTTTGTTATTTGTTTTTCCCTGTTGATGGAATTAACTTGCATTTTCGCGGAAGTGGTAATTTAAAAGTATATGGGGGGCCTCCGTGGCTCAATCGGTTAGCGCGCTAGCGCAGCGTAATGACCCAGAAGCCTCTCACCATTGCGGTCGCTGTGAGTTCAAGTCCAGCTCATGCTGGCTTCCTCTCCGGCCGTAAGTGGGAAGGTCTGCCAGCAACCTGCGGATGGTCGTGGGTTTCCCCCGGGTTCTGCCCGGTTTCCTCCCACCATAATGCTGGCCGCCGTCGTATAAGTGAAATATTCTTGAGTATGGCGTAAAACACCAATCAAATAAATAAATAAATAAATTAAAAGTATATGGCACCCAACAGGGCAAACACCCGGCCCATCAGAGTGTACACACTTTTCCTCTACAATGACAAACACAGAGATAAACTGGTGACTGCTAAAAAATTAACGGGAAGATCACTGGTCTTTGTGACGCTGACGCAATTAAGATACACCTTCTTGTACAATATTCCTGATACGTTGTTGCGAGAATGGAGTCGTTTGTATGGCTAGCTGTTTGTAAGGCTGGTTGTTTGTAAGAGTTGTTGTTTGTAAGGCTGGATAGAATCACTACAAAACATTTTCAGATTGGTTGATAGAATCACTACAAAACATTTTCAGACTGGTTGATAGTATCACTGGAAAAACATTTTCACACTGTTGATAGAATCACTACAAAACATTTTCAGACTGGTTGATAGGATCACTGGAAAAACATTTTCACACTGTTGATAGAATCACTACAAAACATTTTCACACTGTTGATAGAATCACTACAAAACATTTTCACAC
Source organism: Liolophura sinensis (assembly GCF_032854445.1). Taxonomy (NCBI): domain Eukaryota; kingdom Metazoa; phylum Mollusca; class Polyplacophora; order Chitonida; family Chitonidae; genus Liolophura; species Liolophura sinensis. The sequence goes on from NC_088307.1 coordinate 21,294,594, forward strand.
TGTTGATAGAATAACTACAAAACATTTTCAGACTGGTTGATAGGATCACTGGAAAAACATTTTCACACTGTTGATAGAATCACTACAAAACATTTCCACACTGTTGATAGAATCATTATATAACATTTTCAGACTGTTGTATACATGTAACTTTTCCAAAAGCCTGCTGCCGAATAGACAGAGAGAAGAAAGACAGTCAATCAGCCCAATAAACGCCGACAAAAACGTTATCTTTCTGTGGGGAGGTATTGGAAATGTTCAAAACCCAGTATAGATTTATTTATGTATTTGATTGGTGTTTGACGCAATACTTAGAATATTTCACTTATATACGGCGAGGGGCCTCCGTGGCTCAGTTGGTTAGCGGGCTAGCGCAGCTTAATGACCCAGGAGCCTCTCACCAATGCCGTTGTTGTGAGCTCAAGTCCAGTTCATGCTGGCTTTCCCTCCGGCCGTACGTGGGAAGGTCTGTCAGCCTGCGGATGGTCGTGGGTTTACCCCGCTCTCTGCCCGGTTTCCTCCCACCATAATGGTGGCCGCCGTCGTATAAGTCGTACACTTATAAGTGAAATATTCTTGAGTACGGGAAGAAGCCGTTCAGAGCACAAGAGAAACCCTAAGCCATCAGCAGTTTTCTGACAGACCTGTTAGTAACCTTCATTACGGGCCCTAATGGCGTAACGGTAAAAGTTCAAATGTTTAAAGCAGAGCTTAAACAAAGTGTTGATTTCCAGAACTCAATAACGCTTCAGTTATTAAAGTAGTAACTTAAGTTGATATTTACACAACGGAATAGGGTTTAATATTACGTTTGTACTCAGCACAAGTTTGTTTTTGTTCCGAAATACGTAAGTGAGAGGCTCGTGGCCACCTGTTTATGAAATTTGTCACAAAACAAACACACGGTGCTGGTTCAATTCCAGCTTAGGAATGAGTGAGTGAGTGCTTGTGGTATAAGGTCGTACTAAACAATTTTTCATTCATATGTCGACGAAGGAGTTGAGAGAGCCTGGTCTCTCAACGTTGATATTTACACAGCGATCATGATGTCGTATACAGATACTGTGACTCTGCAGACTGGACATTTTAACGTCAATATGAAACAGAAATGAAATGTATTATTTGATGCCTATTTCAGTAAAAAGTCCACAGCAGTGGACAATGACACCTTTTAATTTCCACAGGTTATAAATACGAAATCGATTTCCACTTTTATACGGCTTCGCCATGATGAATGGGATGCGGTCTGTTGTATACATTATTTGTTTATCAGACTGATAGGGTTTAATATTATGTTTCTGCTCAGAATAAGTTTGCTTTTGTTACGAAATACGTGAGTGAGAGGCTCGTGGCCATCGTGTAAGTAAACGTATATTCAAGAATGGCGTCAAACAGTCAAATGAATAAAAATATAACATGTGCGTATCCAGGTACATATTGTCTCACACAGGAAATATCGTGAGAAGCTTCAGTTATGAGCTTCTGTGCTGTTTCTAATCGAGGAATCGATCGAACAGCCATCCACAATCGCTTGTGTACACAACAACCAGTCACAATCTCGTCATTCGCTTGTGTACACAACAACCAGTCATAATCTCGCCATTCGCTTGTGTACACAACAACCAGTGCATATACTTATGATCTATGTAGATAAGGCTGCGGAAACGACCACCGCCTATAGCTTATTCTCAGAATGTCCTACGAGTGTGGGCGTCTAGAGATTCGTGCATATATCTATGATCTATGTAAATAAAATATGGAAGTATAAACTTTTATTGCTTCTAGGTAACATTTAGATAAACTTCTTCCAGAAATCATAAAGGTAACAGTTAGTTAATGAAAGAGCCTACTCACCCTCTAGCCGCAGATTTTTCATTGAAGGGCAGATTTTGCTCTTACATTAAATAATTATAAAGTAAATTCACTCCTTTGGTTTCTAATAAAACTGTGAGGGAATTTCTGCCATTTGACGTTTTCAAATAAAATGTCGAGTTCTGAGTAGTCTCATAAATGCAGCCATTTGTTTTCATTGTTAATTATTCAAAGGATGTGTTGTTTTTGATAAATTAGGAATGCATTGGCTCAACCATTCGATCGTGAACGACGACAAGAATAATGAAGACAATGGTAAAATATGCGTGGGCCATCGGAAGTGTGTCGTGTTCATCGCAATTTGTCAGTCGACCGTTCGAAAGAATAGATAAATTTGTCACTCAGGGGAAAGAGACAATGAACACAGCTGAATAATGCCGAGGAATTTCCATTATTTTCCACTGAAGAATCAATGGATATTTTGTATAAAAATATGGGTAACTTGGCCCATTGGAGAATGCTCCAACAATTTAAATACCGGAAGGCTAGAGGGAAAGCACTGAAGACAGTATAATAAGTGATGCACGGGTTTGCGTATAACCACTGAAGCGTAAAGAAAAACAATGAAGGTTGTGTAATAAGTGATGCACGGGTTTGAAAGCATATAACCACTGAAGCGTGAAGGAAAGCAGTGAAAACAATGTAATAAGTGATATACGTTTTTTTTTTAGCATATAACCACTGAAGCGTAAAGAAAAGCAACGAAGACAGTGTAATAAGTGATACACGGGTTTGAAGGCATATAACCACTGAAGCGTGAAGGAAAGCAATAAAGACTGTAATAAGTGATATACGGGTTTGTAAGCATATAACCATTGAGTGAGTGCTTAGGGTTCGACGTCGTACTTAACAATTTTTCAGTCATGTGAAGACGAATGAGTCCTTAGAGTGCATGTACGTCAAATGTGCATCCTTGTTGGAGGTCGGATTTCCACCGCTCTTTTGTTTAGTGCTGCTTCACTGAGACGACTTACCGAAGGCAAGTAAATCGCCCCACCCGAGCCATTATACTCATACGGGTTAACCAGTCGTTGCACTATCGCCTAAATGTTGAACGCAAAACGAGGAAGCTACAACTTCAGGTTTTAAAGTCGTAGGTGTGATCCAACGCAGGATTGACTGTGGATATACCTCTCCAGAGGTGGACGCTCTGTAGCCTCTATATAACCAATGCAGCGTGAACAAAGCAATGAAAACAATGTAATAAGTGATGTGCGGGTTTGAGAGCATTGATGTAACGCGACCTGTGGTCGCTTGCACAAAGGGATTATAACCCTAATGGTCGTACTTTACCATATAACAAACAATCGACTGGATCCTGATGTAAATATGTTTACATTCTATAATGCTTGCCTTAGGCAAGCATTATATTGTATCCTTTGTATCCTTTGCACAAACACAAAGTAACTTATTATTACAGTCGAATGTAAAACCAGTTTTAGTGTTCACGACTGAGGGTACGTACGATGCCCTTTTTAAAACGCACGCAGAAAGTTCACCCCATAAAACCTGTATTTCAACTGTTCATGAATGATAAAATCTTCCATTTTGTGATAAGCTGTTCGTGGCCGAGAGGTTAAGTCTTTCAATCGCTATAACACACGAGGTGTAGTTTCTATCTCGCCTCTACACGTGGAAATTGCGGATTTCCCTTTCAAACTGCCATCACCGTTGACAGGTTGATAATAAGCGATTGGCGACGTTGTCGAGTTGTCTTCCGTCAATATAAACATCTCGAAGCCTGTCGCCTTTGCATTCTTTTAATGTGATGACAACACAGCATATTGAATAATAGGCCCATCACGTCTAAATAAATTGCTACTAACGTTACTGCATTTTGTTTTATTTCCTAATTGCCCTTAAGCCATGCTAGGGACGAGTGTACAATGCTGCTATTAAAGCCCGTATTTCACCGGTTACGTGTGGCCATTTGGCAGCTAACACAGTGTCGTCACTGCTCTGGTTTTACTCTCTACGCCACAGTCTTTAACATTCAAAGGAAGGCCAGGCATCTCTTTATTAACTGTGTTTTAGACATTCTACAATACGCATTTTAGTCACAGATAATAATCCATTTATGCGTCGTACGCCAGAGTGGATTATCTTTGAGCAAATTTCTATGCTAGACAATTCCACTTCGTGAACAGCTTGGTAAATACACGGTCTTGCTTATGGCATATCACGGACACAAATGCGAGTTTGTAAATATATCTTTCTGAATCGTGTTTTTGTCTCAGGTACATTTACATATCGTCTGTTACTACGAGTAGGTTATTATTCATTCTTTATACTTGAAAGATAATTGTGTTCTAATCATTGTATTTGGAAACGCTAATGGGTTTAAGCTTTTTTGTCAACAAACTGCCAAATGAGTAAAATTCGGATAAAGGCTGTTAACACTGATATGTCGTACGTTGCTTTCGTCTGTCTTTTGGCACTTGCGAGCCATCCTCTGCCCGTTTTAAGGTTTTGTTAACCCTACAATATACACAATCACTTGATACTGTACACTGTCAGAGGACTCATATCATTGCAAAAAACTTCCCTGAAAGCAGGAAAATCAATCTGGATTTTAACTTACAAAATTTTAGGAGAATTGGACTGTCTTAACAGAAAACAGCCTCCATGGTGGTATATGATCCTTATATATTAACGAGAAAGGCGTAATTGTCCGTTACTTTTGAATCACAATCTGTTCGGTTAAGGTCTGTAACGCTCGCCATTTTCGAACTGTATCTAATACCGCTTAACCTGGGGCTAGGGGCCGTAAAGGCAGCCATTTTCAATACATCTGCATGATGCCTTTATGAACAGTTGCAGTCAAAGCGCGATTGAGATACCTTGTCTAATTGTTATTTGACCTGGAACTCATCCATGGACTACCAATTTGAACTTTGATACGGAATTCATGCCTGGATTATCCACTTTCTGCCCGGTATCATTGAAAACTGATGACCTCTTCTCTCTTGTGTGTTACCGTCTTTATTTCCTATTTGTATGATTTCTTACATACCTTTGTCTTTGGGAGTTAGTGTTAAACTTTGTTTTGGAAATGAATCCTGCGATTATCGAATTGGAACGCCCTTTACGGGCTATGAATGGTATACACCTTGCCTTAAGCAGAATTGGTGGGGTGGGGGGATGCAGCGATGTTAATAATGCAGAGATTGCTAATTTACAGCGCCTGCTATTCACCAGTTGCATTGTCCTGGTTATTTAATTATTTCATTATTAATAGTGAAGAACTTTTTGCATCACCACGTGTAAATGTTTCACAAGCTTTCAACCCTCTTGCCGGGATCACTTGACACAGAACGCTGCAATTTCGTCGTGGTGTCTTTGTCGTTGTCATGGGACCCACGTACGACTTTAGGTCTAAAGCAGGATATATTTCATTATTGCTTAACTCCATACTGATAAAAATTCACCTATAACACAACAGTTTTTATGCCTGGGAAAAACCATCGACCTTCGACAGGATACTGACGAACGTGTGACTTTGAATGAAGACAAATGGTGTTCAACGAACGTCAGACTCCTTAAACGGCCACACAAGCGTCGCCGATCGCGCCCCAACAAACAGCGGACATATCCCATTTAATCACAGAATCAGAGCATTAGATCACTGCAGTACAAGTTAGTTTCCATGCCTTATGCGTTAAAAGAAAAGACCACATTTGACATTGCCTTATCTCAAAAATCGGAGCTTTACTTCGTCGCAAAAAAATAGTTAACGACTTTGCAAAGAGTGTAGGCAATCAGAGCGCATGAGTCATTATTCTTACACTATATGAATATAAATTTCGTCAGCACGAAATAACAGACATTCTTTACGAATAAGAGAGCCTTGGCAATTCTGCTTCTTTATTTGTAAAGGATGATGTGTTACGAGGACATTCCCATCAATCAGTTGTAGGATTACAAGAAGTTCTTTCGCTACCTTATGACTTCCGGCACATCCTAGACAGCCTCCTTTTTTCGTTGATCAAAGATCGTTTGATATTTGAAACTCGGCTTATCATATCTTTCCCAAACTATTAAATCCGCGATTGCGATGATAATTTTGTATTTAACTACTACTCGTGAATATTCATGAGGAGGATTAGTGGCTTCTCATTGGACAAGCTTCAAACATGGCGGAGCCTTGAAAAATGCAACTCCTGTTGAATAATGAGAATTTATTTATCCATTATCATTTATCTCCCTCACAGAATGTTTACAAAAAAATCTATACAAAAAGTGTATGTAGTCATATTGGTGATTAATCCTTGATTTATAGTTTTGCCAGGTTTGAGCTTTGTTTTTCTCAATACAAAGAAAACTAAATAGACTTCATACACATTTTGTACTTAATGTTTTAATCCTAAAAAAATCGTCGTGATTTGTGATGTGATTTCAAGACAATTTATATCACAGATTTCCAATGAAAAGTTCCCAGTTCGTTTTACAGTATAACATGTGGTTTTAAACAACAATCAGATATTTTTGAAGTTCACTGTCGTTCTGCATTTTAAATACCTTAAATACTTCCGTAATCCTTCATTCATTCACTTCATATAAAGGGGGCTATATCCCAGGGAGATTCGTAGATACAGACTGAATGCAATTCTTACATACATTAAAGACTACCAATTTAATCACTACTCACTATTCAGGTCTTTGTAGCGCGCCTGCGACTATCGTTGAAGACATGAGGATAGGTAAAGAAAAGAGAAAAAGTGAACTCCTCAAGAACATTACAAAAGCAGACTAGCGCTTCACAAGCCAAATAATAATGCTCATGTATACGTTAATGGAGATAAAATGTTACCAAAATGCATCAGCCGTGTGTGCGATACATTTCGAGAACAAACACTCTGAACTTTCAGAGACGTGCCTACACGATTTTACTGCCAGTTTGCGTCTTGGCCTTCAAAACCACACTTCACTCGCATTTATAGTTAATTTGATCCACTACCCTGCTTCATTAAAACGGACAATTGCGGAGCAGCGTTAATTGACATTTTGGCACACAAATGGGGAAGTTTCACTTTGGTTAGCAAGACCTTTTTGAAGCCATTGTCTTTGTGATGTGGTCCTATATTATCTTGGAATGGCGCTAATAGCCTTTCGTACATGCCTCCGCGAGCCATTACCCATGTTTGATGACGAGTCAGCACGAAACAAAGCCGTCATTTGCTGGTTGAAAAAGGCTAAGTTATACGGTCACCTGTACATTCAACGGCTTACTGCTAAACGCGAGTCGTCGAGATGGGAACGTCAAGATAATCGCGGGGACATGTCAACACGGGGAGCACGACAATTACAGTGGATGGTTGAAGGTGGCCCCTTTGTTTTCACGTACATCGCATCTGCGTCGTATTGCTATTCTGTCTTCGTGTATAAAAACGCGAGCGGGAAGGATCCGTGACAAAGATATGCCACTTGACGATGTCAAAGAGGTTTGTACCTTTCATGAGTTGCTTCAATTAACTTTCTCAGCAAGTGCCATGTGGACACTTTAGCCACGACAAAAGGGGTCGCTTTAACTAATGTTTCAGCTTAGGATGAAAATTTACCTTGGTAATTCAACCGAGGTAGACATCAAAGGCCGAATGGATTTCTCAACCATTTTACAATGCCTTTAAAGCATACTGGTACTTAACATTAACCAAGTATATATAGTCTTCTTTTTCTTCATAAAGTCAAGATCGACCTGTGAGTAAAAAGGCTCTCACAGCCACTTTGTTAGTTCTTGGTCATAGTGTAATGAGTTCAGTATGGAAATAGAGAGCTGGCTAAGTGTTTACGCATTTGTCCAAGAAACAGTGATCTCCAGTAGGTACTGTCGTGGCGAGAGTTTGTCGGGGCAGCCCACGTCGGGGTTTCAAAAACACCGACATGAAAAGATATGAAAAAGTTGTTTTTTCCTTTTGAATGTCATTTAAACAAGAATTTTATTTTTTCAATTTGTTCAGTTCAATAACGCACCTCGCAAAAAGAAAAGTCCATATTATTGTCCTAATGAAAGATACGGTGACTTAAATTGATTTTCCACGATGGTAGAGATGCTTACTTGCAGATAAAAGTCTACGTATCTATGGGTCTAATCAATATTTAACCACTTTACCACGTTTTTTTTTTATTTTCATTGGTAGTCACATACTCGAAGTCCCCTATACCAGGCGTACAAAACTTGATTTTCTCTACACGTCAACGTTTAACCGTGACCGCCATCGTATCAGTGAAAAAAGAGTTGATTTACGTTAACTGTCACATCCCGCAAGAATCCATTATCATTAATCCATTAACGCGATGCTTTTCACTTATCTCTCTTGTTATGTGTCTATTTTAAAGGACAGGATGTCATACATTTTACAGACCAACCGACAGACAAATTAGTTAACTGAGTTCCCCGGTGTAAAAAGATAGAATGATAAAAACTTGACCAACCGAGAGCCGGATCAGGCGACCGACCGACCGAACGACCGATCGACAATATTTCGCAGCCAGTAATTCTTGAGTGAAGTCAATAAATGAAGTTTAAACCTTACACCGTAGTCGATGTGAATTATTCTCGGGTACTGCGTGAAAAAATCAAATAAATTTTATATCTTTCATTTGTTTTATTGGAGTTTTACGCATGCTCAGGAACATTTCAATTATACGAACTCGGCCAGCATTGGATGAAATCAGGCAGAGCCAGGAGAAATAAACCCACGGCCATCTGCATGTTGGTTGTAGACCTTCCCGCGTACAACCATAGAGGACGCCATTATGAGCTGGATTTGAACTCACAACGACAGCATTGGTGATAGGCTCCTGGGTTATTGTGCTGCGCTACCATGCTACACACAAGGCCACAGAGACACCGTTATCCCACCCACTCCGCCCCAAATTAAATTAATAAATGTATTATTCAATGTTGTGTGGTAAAAGTCAACGTTTTCCCCAGACGACACCTTTATTTATCTGATGTTAGCGTCGATTATCTTTACAGATTATCGGATCAGTCTGCGTGTCTCGCAGATTGAGGACGACTGGTAACCTTTTTATCGTGAACCTTGCCATCGCAGACTTTTTGGTCACCACCATAGTGTGTCCCTTCTCCATCGTGGGTAAGTACACAAGTAGAGTAACTCTTCATTGCCAGTCTTTGCTCTCTCATATTTTTGGTCACCACCATATTCTGTCCCTTCTCCGCTGTTGGTAAGTAGGCAAGTAGAGAAACTGTACATCCTGAACCTTGCCATTGCCCATTTCTTGGTCATCATCATTGCGTGTCCCTTCTCCATCGTGGGTAAGTACGTAAGTAGACAAACTATTCATCGTGAACCTGTGGGAAAGTTCGTCAGATTTTTGCTCAAAGCAGTACAGTTTTTTCACTTATACATCTGTTGCACATGTATATATATATATATAAGAAATATATTCTTGAGTATAAATGCTCCAATCGACGAAATATCTTAATTAATCTATTCAAATTACGTTTTTGTTCCTCTGCTTGTTTAAATTGTTAAGGGTATCCGCATAAGCGGTGATCTTCAAAAGGTGTTGCGTCGCTCTATTTATATTTAATTTAATTTCATGCTTTATTTATTTAACGAGGATTTCTCACAGCCTAATGGCTACTACGGAGATCGCCTCAAAGCATCAGTTAACAACATAATAGCTAAGTACATACATATAAATATGGGAATACATATTTCAGATAAGGAATATAAGTTGAAATAAATAAATTATTATTTACAATGTTAACATCGTTATTACCATTACCATGGTCATGGTCAAACCTTTCTGTATCATTGATAAATTTATGTACACATTGAAAAACAAGTTTATTATCATCGTAATTTTAGATCTTTAGAGCTAAACAAAAGTATATTACATATATATCGTGAACATTGTGGAATAAAATATACTATATATATATATATATATATATATATATATATATATATATATATGTATGTATATATATATATATATATATATATATATATATATATATATATATATATATATATATATATATATATATATATATATATATATATATAACTTGATATTTCGTCCAGAAGATCAATATTTTTCGCGAGCTCGAGACGACAATTAAGAGAACCTATCGAATGACGCATGCGCCCCTGACTTCGTGTGGGTACAGAAAAAAACGTCCAGTGCGAGAGGCTGTATTCCTGCATGGCCCGTTTGGCGAATGCTATGGCTTATTGAAGTCCGACTGAACAATCAGAGGCCCAAACATTCTTTTTCTAAATTTAGATAAGAAGTTATTTATATTCGTAAACCTATGGCAGTGATATAAAACCCAGAAGTGTTTCCCAGATACGTTTTAACTCGCCACCTTGTCAATGAATTCCAAATGCGAGATTTGCTGCATGTATATACTGATTAAACAAAATTGTTTTTTCGTTAATTGTTTAGGGTTATACCACAATAGCAACAATTGGCAATGCTTTTATCGTTATATCCATCACTTTTACATTAATAGAATAATTGTACTGATTGTACATTCGTTTTTCACTGTCTATATTGTCGGCTGACATGCAAATAATTTCTCCAGGCTCAACACTTGATGTAGATTTATCAGGTACTATTTTCCTCTCTAATCTGTATCCCCAATCTAGATTGGGGATCGTAGTACAAAAAGACATATGTATGTTCAGCCGGGTTGATAAATTATGGAAAACTGTTTTGCCAAGGGCGCCTGTGTACATATTCCATTATATATTTTAATAGTTTTCGAAGAAAGCTTATTCCGTCGAAAAGGTAACATTTGGCTGTGGGTGTTGGAAAATGCCAATATCGGATACGAAGCAACACTGCAGATCAGTTGCACTCCGAAAGCCAAGACGGTGTTTGCAAAAAACAAAAAAACAAGGAGGTGGGAAGAGGTGGGGGCTGGGGTCTCCGTACCCAAGGTGATTAGCGTGCCAGCGAAGCGCAATGACCCAGGAGACTCTCACCAATGTGGTCGCTGTGAGTCCGGGTAATGCTGGCTTCCTCTCCTCCCAATGGTTTTGAGTTTCTCTGGCGCTCTGTCTGGTTTCCTCCCACCATGCTGCTGGCCGCCGTCGTATAAGTGAAATATTCTTAAGTAAGACGTAAAACACCAGTGAAATAAATAAATGAAATTGAACAACAAATTGTCCTCTTCTAACGTAAAATCGTTTGATTGTAATACAAAATGTCATTGTTTTAAATAAGGTTCTTCATTGGTATTTTTGGCATGACAAGAACCGTCTGTTGCTTACTGCAAGTAAGTTAATAATATTTAATCATTTTCTATAAATATTAAATGTGCATCAACAAAGTGCTTTCATTTTAATGCATAATTTTATCCACGGGTAAAACTGAATTTAAAATGATTAACCGTCTTGATCAAAGGCCATCAACTAGACAATGTGGATCAACGAATCAGAGACTGTCCTCAGATTATGAACTGCCATCAGACGCGTGATGAAGTGATCAAGGTCGCACTTTCGGCGCGTCACGATGTAGTACTAACCCGCGCTTGAACTCTCCAACCATTAAGTCAATCAGTTGTTCTCACTGACGGCGAGGCCTGATGCGGCCTGATGAGGCGTATATCTGGGGGGTTAGAGCTGGCGCAGCAAGTGCGAACGTACCATTAAATCACGTGGGACCAGCTCTGAATTTTTCTGCCTTATTAGCCACCAAGATCAGCTCTGTCTGGGAAAAGTTCTTGTTGTTGTTGTTTTTGTTGTTGTTACTGACGGGAATAGTGTTCAGCTTGTTCTACAGGGTTGAGCGCATGTCTGAAATGCGCATGCGTTGCAGCTTGAGGCCGCACATTAGTATTTTATTTGTTTTCTATGTCTAGGTGTGTTTGAAGGTCCGAGGTTTTTCTATGGCAGAGAAGACTTCTGTCATCTTGTGGCGTTTATCTGTCAGACGAGCTGCATGGCCTCGATGTGGAACATAGGCGCCATTGCTGTGAACAGGTGAGAAAAACAAGGCGTTTGCCAAGGGAGGTTGAAAGAGGCTGTACAGGAGAAGTTTTAACAAAACATCCTGTCGAATTTGTGCCTTTTCGGATATAAATAGATAGATTGTGTTTATTTGAGATACGAATATAGTCGATTGAAAAAAGCATATACAATAATGAATAGTGATATAAAATAGAGAAGGCCACACGTAACATAGAGTGTCTGTTTTCGTATTACAGAAACAAGTAAGGTTAATGACAGGGAATTATTTGATATAATCAAAGGAGTACAGCATAGAGAGTAAGAACAGAGCGGCGACAACAGTGTGTTACCTGGCAAATGGTCACACGTAACCGGTGTCACCATTTGCCAGATAACACACTGCTGTCGCCTCTCTGTTCTTACTCTCTATGCTGTACGCCTCTTGTCAATTTACCTCAGCCAGGGTGCAATATATTAGATGTCACTGGTCTAGAATTACTCATAATTTTGTGTTGTCATCACATTTAACACACAATCACATTAAAACAAAGCAGTGGGACCAGGCCTTGGGGATACTTGGTCGACCCGCAGAATCCTGGTTTATGCAACCATTTCGCCTGAAGTTCAGAGCGACTCAATACATGGCGATGAATTACAATTGGTATAATATCATTATCAGAAACTATTGATCTTCTGCCGAACCGGAAGACAGATTTCCTTACAACTTCTGTGACCATCACCCTCACCTTATGAACTGGTTTTGGTTGCTTTTGTTTGTCACTTTTTCAGTGAACAGTGTAATGATATTAATGGCTTGTGTGTTACCAGCTTTATTTCTTATTTGTATAATTTCTTACATACCTTTGTCTTCGGGAGTTAGTGTTAAACGTTGTTGTGGAAATGGATCTTGCGATTATCGACTTGGAACGTCCTTTACGGACTACGAATAGTATAGGAATGTCGGACTTGACGCTTATATTCACAAAACTGACTGGTCATTGGTTATGTACAAACAGTTTAATTAAAGGGCCTATATCTAAAGCTAGTTTAAGTTTCTTAGAATACATTCAATTGTTCGGCATTTCGCTGCGACCAAAGTACGAAAAATTCAACCCTCGATGTCTTATTGTTTTGGGTTATTACTTTTTTGGCTCTAATTTTTCCTTGATGGTTGAAAATTCGTTAGACTCTCTGGTCACCTCTTGTTTGCATGTGCAGAATAAAGGATAACTTAGATGTAGTATTTACACAAATAAACCGCATTTGTGCTTTTGTCACTCTAGGTATATCTGTCTTTGTAAGAATCACTTGTACGCCAAGATCTTCTCCTTTAAGAAGACGATAATGATTTGTTTCGGTCTCTGGGTCTGGGCAGCCATCATGGAGATGCCAAACTTCATCGGGTTTCCTTGGGGAGGCCATACCTTCGACATGAAGACAATGGCGTGCAGCTACAATCGAGAGGCTTATTTCTACACAATCTTCTTTTGTGGATTCGCCATCGGCTTTCCTCTCATCGTCGTCTTTGCCTGCTACCTGAAGATCTTTCTCTTTGTGCGCGCCTCCAAGAAAACTCTCACGAAGTTCGCTGAGAAAGATGCCGGAAGCGGAAGCGACAAACCAGCGAAGGGGACGTACATGGAAACCGTGATGAATGCGAAGAGACGGGAAGAAATCAAACTGGCCAAGACTCTGTTCATCGTGTTCGTTGTGTTCCTGTTCTGCTGGGGTCCTTACGCCTTTTTGGTTCTCTGCGACCCCTACGACCACGGCCCCAAGATTCTTTACGTTGTCGTCATCGAGTTGGGGCACATCAACAGTTCCATGAACAGCATCCTGTACGCGGCCACTAACAAGCGCTTCAGGGACGGCTACCGGCAGTTCCTGGGACTCTGCCTCCCCATCTCCCCACCGAAAGACGCTGGATCTGTGTACTCGACAAGCGGGAACTTCCGTCCCAACCCCAAGACGGGTGTAAGCAATGAGAAGCTCACCGAAATCTCCGTCATCACACCTGACTAAAGAGCCGGATAACTTGTACCAATCCGCGTCGGAAAAAAGTTCCGGAGTTCCAGATGTAAAGAATCTCCGGCATTTGTAATATAAAGTTCTTGTCAAGTTGGATGCGAATCAGTATACCTATATATCAGAGATGATGTTTCTTTGAGGATGGGACGAAATGAAGGCGCCAGAATGCATCAAGCACAAATACATGGTACAAATTGTTTTAACAGTTATATACCATCAGCAAGAATATGAGTGTTATGCATCTGGCATTAACTGTAAAACGCCGGAAATTGTCAAAGGAATGAAAAGTTCCTCCACTACACTCCTGTAATCTGGAAAAACCTAGTAAGTCAGTTGAATGCAAATTGGAGGAAACAAAGGAAACGTGTTTTGTTTCAGGATTAAGCTGCAAAATATAAAATAAATTTTATTTCGGCATTTTAGATCAAGACAATTAGATGCCTTTTCAGCTCACATAGGTATATTATTGTTACTGGTTTAATTTGGTTACAAAATGACTTACTATGTTTTACCTGATCTAACCAATCCTTCAACTAAAACATTTTATCAACACAAGCCTAGTATGTCAACAGCAGCGTGATAACTTCACTTTATTGCCTAACACATGAACAATTATCAGAGAAATAACACCAAGTGTAGTTTGAATACATAAAACAACTGTTTTAACTAATCAACGAGATCATGATTTGCTGTGATTTCCAGCCAGAATTTTATCTTAGCCGTGGTAAATAAATCTACCAGTCTGAGACATTTTCGAGGAATAGCAGCAAGTGCAGCTTGATTACATATTTAGGAATCACCCAAAGTGTTCAACAAGGTCATCATTGTTGTCATTTACTGGAATTTCTTGCCAGAATTTCCTCTTAGCACCGGGGAATGAATCGGCCAGTTTCAGAATATTCTGGCGTTTCACGCTAGGAATTCCTCTTGGTTCATTCTGTGTTGGTGGTGTAAAGTCCAGTCTGAACTTGGGTTTAAGAAAGTCAACTTCCTGGTATATGTAGTTTCCTTCAAAACCCTCCTTAAACCACATTGCGCGTGAACCTTTACGAAATTCTGCCACTGATATGGAGCTGAGATGAGGTAGCGTTACGTTCTTGGACTTTCTATTACGGTGACCGTCCTCAAATTCATAAAAGTCATTGTATTGCATTGTGATTGGCTTGATCTTAGTTCCCGATTTGTCACACAAATCTACGAAGTCCTGAAAATTACAGGACTCAGGACATTTCTTCATTTTCCTTCCGATGCAGCCATGGACGCTGTCTGCACGCATAAAAGTGTGTCCCCTTTCAAAATACTTCATTGTGATACTTTGTGGGCCCCAGGGTTGATTGACACACCAACACAACACCGTGTAAAGGACCCAGTTTTTGTTTTGTCCCGTGCAGTTGTCTGCCCAGAATATCACAAAATCTGTCTCACAAAGGCACAAACACTTTATATATGTGGAGGCAACGTCAACTCCTAATCTACCCCTGATAGCCTCATGCCACAAAATAACAGTCACCGTCTTCTTTTACTGATGCAAATGTCTCATTGAAGACAACTAATCTGCTAACAAAGAAATGTTCTTTGATGGTCATTTTGGGAAGGAGGATAACCTTTTGCATATCTACAGTAAATATACTGGTGTTTTCCTTATCAACAGCACCATCGTGGTCTTCTCGATAATGGGTGCGAGCTGCTTTTACTTTCTCGTTATGATCTCGGCCAACTTTGCATTGTTCACAAACATTGACATCATGAGCTTCATCAATCCTTGCAGTACACTTTGTACTTTGCACAAACGTCACAATCGTCCTGTGATGGTTTGCCAAAGGCAATGTTTTCTGGTTAAAACACCCGCTGATACACAATGTAACTAATGTCCCCATGCTTCGACTTACAGTCTTCCCACATGGCGGTGATTGTTAAATGTGGTTCAAGATACCGCTTGTTTGGGGCATTCTGGATCTTATAGTGGCTAATCTGGGGATGATAAGAGATAATATGCTCCCGAATTAAATCTTTATCAGCTTTGTTTTTCGGAGCTGACTTTCCACGATTGTCTTTCATCAGACTCCCAATGTCACCTGACTCTTTTGCCTGTTACAAACTCAGAAATCATGCCGTCTGTTTTCAGTCCTAGTGTTCTTAGGAACATGATTTTACAAACTGATTCCTTTGTAGTTGATAGTGGCAATGAGTAGATAAGTAAATGAGAACGTTTATATTGCTCTTTGACATTTTTTCTGCTTTTCACTGGGGTAACAAGAATGTGGCTATCAAGCCACAACCTTCTTTCGGAAAAAGACAAATCCCAGAAGGATTCATTAATGAGAACCCTCTGTTCATTTGTGAATTTAGCCTGACAATTCTTCCTACATGTGTCCTGACATCCATCAAGTAGTGGGTACTTGGCCTTGTGGTAGGATTTCTGGTCTTCAATTCGGCGCCTTTTCCTACAAAGAAAAGGCAAATTATCAATTAAGCATTCTATTCCACATGAAATATATGTGAAAAGAAGACATTTTGACTTACCTGAATGAATTACTGAGCTTTATATTTAAAAATTCATTGGCTACACGAATTACTGGGATATGAAAATAATTTTATGTTACCTTATTTGCTACCCAGTTGCTGGTTATTTCACCATTTAAAATATTTTCCACTGTGAAAGTTACAATTATATACTTTTAAAGCCAGTATTTTTTTCACTAATTCACAACGACTGTATATAAAAATGGTCTATTTATGGAAGATTGATTGATTAATAGCAGCTTTACGCCGTTCTTAAGAATATTCCACTCATAGGATGGCGTGCCAGCATTATCGTGGAAAGAAACCGGGCAGTACCCACGGGACCTTCGCACGTTAAGTTGGAAACAAAGCCATTGATAGGTGCATATGAACTCTCAACCTCCTTGGTGCGAGACTACAGTGGTCGTTGCGCTGCGCAACTGTATTTCCCGTGTATTTGTCATGTTTATGGTAAAATGCTGACAACTTGATGGTAAAAGTTTTGAGTGTAGCCTTTACTTACTTCGGCCTTGAAACCTCTGGCTGCGATTGTTGAGGGACTGCATTCATTTCCACGTCATCGAGATCATCAGAGCGGCTCGTGGTACTCACGGTGACAGTCTCAGCTACTGTAATATTATGACCTTCATCCTCATTTCCAGGGCATTGGTCACCAGCAGGCATCGCGAGGCTTTCAATGTTTTCATAATCAGGGCCCTCATCATTGGTTATGTCAAGCTCTTGGGTGAATATAGCAGACATATCGGTCGTAGAATCATCTGTCATTTCAACTGTCTTAGCAGGAAAGGGTTCAAAATAGCATCTGGCGCCCAAGCTACTCGCAGACTCGACTGTAGTCATGGTAGTAGCACTATCAGGCATGTTTACATTGGTGCCTGTGCCGGATTTTTCCTTCTGCACCAATTTGTCTGCCTCAAACGACACTGTCTTGTCACCTTCTTGGTGCCTAGCCTTCTTCAGTGCCAACTCTAGCATTAGTTTCCCACGTGATGCCATTTTACTAACAGTACTAGCAATAAATATTCAGAAAACGTGAGAACATCCTGACTGAATTGTCTTTAAAAAAGTTGTCCAATTTGTTGTGATCACATGACCAGAATTAGGTAATGTGATTGGTTTAACTCATATGAGAAATAATTTGACTTGCTATGTTTTTCCCTTTCAATTGATCCAGGTAAAGAGTGTGAAAGCGATTCCTGTTGAGAGCTTTTGATCTTGTAGAACCTAGTAAGTGACATGTAGTCGTACATTGATCTGGAAAAACCTAGCAAGACGAATTACTAGGTTTTCCCAGATGACTATGTGGTATTTTTCCACATGACATTGACTTACTAGGTTCTTCAAGATCAAAAATTCCCAACAGGAGGGACTTTCACACACTTTACCTGGATGAAATGAAAGAGAAAAACATAGCAAGTCCAGTTGTGGGCCTAACTCATTTTTCACCAAAATTTGACTTACTAGGTTTTTCCAGATGACAGGAGTACAGATGTGGTAGACGTGATTCATTGTTGCCATTCTTGTACAAATGTATTTAGTCCATTCATACTTTATGATCACACTGGTATTGTTATGTATGTGCCTTTTGATGCGTGATCAAAAACAACTTGAACAATGTTCCTTTTTGGCCAGTTTAAAAGTCAGACTTTATTTCCTGCCTTAATGTAACACAGATATGGAATATAAGAGACTATGTGACTCGTAAAATAAAACAAGACTACTAAAACAAAACACTAAATCAAAAGACTAAATGGAATAAATCATATCGAACTTTTTAACCCACTGTAAATTTTGACGTATATCATAATACGTTATCCTACATGTATCTGTGTTTTGATTTACAACAAAGATTTTGCATAGCCGGTTGCAAAAACGCAATAGGTAATGACATGTTTTAAATATCCAGTTTTGCCTGTGTATGTATACTACTCACTTACTTGGTATTTCAAGCCAAATAATGTAATTATCTATGACGTAGATGTATGCAAGCTTACAACTGTGTAGCGTCTCTTTGGTAAACATTTGGTTGTAGGTATACCGAATACTAATTTGGTGAAAAGTACGTAGACTGTGAATGTATATCACAGCAGATGAGTCATATTAAAGCCTAAAGCACACTAGTTCATATGTGTTAAGAGTTATCTATACCATATATTTTGTAGATTTAACTGTTAGATTCGGATGCACTGAAATAACTCTACATGAAATGATAGATTGTAGACCGTGTTTCTTGAAGATACATAGATATTTGTGATATATTATTAAATAAAGTCGAACTGAATTAAACTTAATATGTTCGGGTTTACTAGTTTATTAGACTAGTTTACACTCAAAAATAATCTATTAATTTAAACAGAAGGTATGCTGTCTGAGTGATGCTAGAATGTATACTGTTATTATAACTTAATGCTGTGTCACATTCAACATAGTATCTTGTTGGTCTAATAAAAGCTGTCTGTTGTTTAATAGACTATGTGTTATATTTAACAGAATATTCTGTTACAATAGCAGAATACATTCTAGCATCACTCAGACAACATAGTTTCTGTTAAAATTAATGGATTATTTTTTTTTTTGAGTGCAGCAAGCACTTATACAAGCTGTGGTGAACTATTTGCTGCACACGTATCAGAGGTTTCCGCTATGGCATTATAAAGTCAAGATGTTTATCAGAAAAGTGCGTTTTGTTAAAATCGCCAGCCTTTGGCCACTGAGCATGCGTGTTGCACTACCGTCGACATATGAGAGAGAAATATTTACTTATTTGATTGGTGTATTACGTCATACACAAAATTTTTTCACTTATACGTCTACCACATCTGTAGTGGAGGAACTTTTCATTCCTTTGACCATTTCCGGCGTTTTCCAGTTAATGCCAGATGCATAACACTCATATTCTTGCTGATGGTATATAACTGTTAAAACAATTTGTATCATGTAACTACCGTTCGCTGGTTTAAGAGAGAATATCATATATGTTTCTTCATAACTATATCACGTGATCTATCAAAAACATTAGGCAAATAATTTTGATCACATTTACTGTAATATGGGCATAAAAAGTAATTACACTAGAGGAACAACTGAGAAAATTGAGAAGCTGAACGCTTTTTCTGGATGGAGAGAGGTGTTATTTGTGCCAGGTGGCACAGGTGGCAGGTCAATAAATGTCAACAAAGGTTGCCTATAGCATTTTTCACAGACACAAACATAATAGGCTTACAGCTAGACCGAAAGAATTCGATATTCCATGTTCTTGAGTATAATCTTAAACACGAGTCAAATAAATATATTTATATAGTTTATTATTGCACAGAGCCCATGGGTCATGAGTATACAAACGTGTTATTGTTAGGCCTAACATCGAAATAGCACTGCAGTGAAGCAGCACTAAATATCAAAATAATGAATTTCCCTGTTATATGAAGATATATTAAAACATGAAGTTAAAACAAAGCCACATGGAACATTCTGAGGGAAAAAAAATTTTCTCCAAAACCCTTCATCCGATCATCCTCTCACCATACCAAAAAATAATTATTTATATCATTTACAAGGTATAAAGTCGGCTATATATGATTAAAGTCATCTTGCATTACTGTGTATACCCGCCCATGTTAAAATGCTTTGAATGATTTACCTCATCGTGACGTAAAGGGGCTACGTCACGTGACCAACGGACGTCAACACGATGTTGTCATGTCAAAACTCGAAATTTTTTTATTGTAGTTGCACTTAACTACACCTGTATATGCAGTACTCCAAAGTTGTTGGGTAAAAAGTGCACTGAGTATATACAGGGTTACACTGAGGTAAGTCAGAAAGTTGTTCCGTGAAAGCTGGTCAATGACCGGCAATAAAGAGGGAAAGAAAAAGAAATAATTAGAATGTTCCATAACTGATCACATCAAAAGATGCATAATTTACTTTCTCAGTTCTCATTGAGAATTCTGGTAAATAATGTTTTGAAAATTATATTTTATACGATTTGGGGATTTAGAATTTTAATTTCACGCCAGAATGATAAATGCTTCCGGAAGTATTCATGCCTTGGATTATAGATTGGAAATCTTGTCGAATTAATTAGTATAATATGAAAAAAAAATCTATCCGCATGTTTAGTTTGCTTTTTGACTGAGCAATGATTGCATTTTTAAATCAAATGTCTGCGTATTTGTATGTAGTTTAATTGATGTTCACCTTCACATTACGGTTGAATGAAAAGACCATATTTGCTGTAGCGTGAATCATCCGTGAAGCCAACATCTGTGTCGTCTAGTCTTATCGTTGTAGCCAGCAGTCTCAGTCGGGGCGATTTTAATTCAGAACAGTTCTGAACACAGCCTTTCAGTGTATCCAACTAGGTGTAAAATATAGATAACCGCGACAAAAGGGAATGGGGAATCAATGCATTTGCCGTGATGGCTTTGGGTATGTCAACAAAATATAAAATGTCAACGTTCCTTAGACTGATTCTCACGGGGGTTGGATACTAAATAGAAACCGACGTCGATCCTGTAAAATATTTTCACCTAAAGCGGTTAACAGAACATGACAGCGCTGATTAAACAAACTGGGGCCAGTTCAACAAAGCTTTCGAAAATTTGCGAAAGCGGGAAGGGTTGCTTGTGCGTTGATGGCTGTAACTCGTCTAATACATAAGTGAAAGGATCGGAGTTACCTTCGGGCAAGTGAGAACATGTAACCTCCTGCCATCGGCACGCGCCAGTCCCCCTGTCCCAGACACCTAAAGGGTTATATACAGCAAAAGCAGAACCTGGTTCACAATCTAACGCTTGACGATTTCGTTCATGGACAAAGCCGTTGACAGTGAATTATTTATAATTTTGTGGGATATCATGAACAGTGAGTTACCCATTTACGCTAAGCTGGTGATTTACTAACTGGCTGGTGTTTAACCCCGTGTTCAAGAATCTTTCACTTATTTAATGGCGGAGGAGCTTACGATGCCGGGAGAGGGACAAAAGCCCCGCGGGCAAAACTCTTGGCGGATGAGTGTGTGTCAATTGTTCCTATCCCGGAAATGTAACAAAGTCACACTATATATGTATTTCGTCGACAAATATTTGACATCATGTTTATTAGACTGTCGGATGTTTTGTCGATTAATAAGACGACGGAGCTTTTGTCCGCCAAAGTTTTTGTCCGCCGAGGTTTTTATCCTGGATTCCGTGGCCGAGGTGGTGAGCGAACCTGCACAGCGCAATGATCCAAGCAGAAGCCTCTCACCAATGCGATCGCTGTGAGTTCAAGTCTAGCTTATGCTGGCTCCCTTTGGGGTGTACCTGGGAAGGTCTGTCAGCAAACTGCGAATGGTCGTGGGTTTCCCCCCCCCCCCGGATTCTACACGGTTTCCTACCACCGTAATGCGAAGCGCAAGTGAAATATTCTTGAGTATGGCGTAAAACATCGATCAAATAAATAAATAAATTTGGCGGCGATCTGGTTTATGCGTGTACTGAGGAAAGCGGGGCTACCGGAGTAAACCACTGAAATTCGTTAAGTATTTAATAAACTTTCTGACATAAACCTGCGGTCTGATAGTCGAGAACTGGATTCGAAGACGCCACCCCAAAGGCTTGACAGTCTTAGTATACGAGTGTCTTAAACACTGAGCTGGTGAAAAGTTATGTGAAATGTTATGTGATTGACATTAGGTCATGCAAAACTTTCTGTTGAACAGTTTGTGCGGCATTGCTGCGGATTAGCTGGTGAAAAATTCCCATTCATTTCCCATCGTTGTAAAATCAGTGTTTATTAATTAATAAATTTACATATTTATTTTATTGGTGTTTTACGCCAGACCTAACAACGTGCTTTGAGTGGATTGGTTCACAATTTGACACACAACGGTAACACGTGCCACGTTGATAGGTAGATCTGTCGGAAGTCTGATTCATTTTCCCATATTCCCACAGCTTTCAAAAATTTACCAACTAATCACTAACTTGGAAGTCCGTCTTTTCGAGCGTGCAGTCCTCAACATATCAGATCTGAATACGTTTCAACAAACTGTTTCGTTCCACCCTGCTGTAATTATCACTTCATATCAGTCGGTTATTCTTGAATAGTAAAGACCATAACGTCACAATTAAGAAGAATGTACTTGGGGCATCCACAGTAAGCTAAACTCGGGGGCTTCCGTGGCTCAGGTGGTTAGCTTCACTAGCGCAGATTAATGACCCAAGAGCCTCTCACCAATGCGGTCGCTGTGAGTTCAAGTCCAGCTCATCCTGGCCTCCTCTCCGGCCGTACGTGGGAAGGTCTTCCAGCAACCTGTGGATGTTCTTGGGTATCCCTGGGCTGTGCCCGGTTTCCTCCCGCCATAATGCTGGCCGCTGTCGTATAAGTGAAATATTCTTAAATAAATAAAAGTATGCTAAACTCGAAAAAGAAAATGAAACATTTACATTTAAATCGAATAGCTTACACCATTACAACGGCGACTGACAACTTGTTTGAGATTCTTAAGTCTTCACTGTAGCAATACGGACATGACCAGTGCTGCCTCACGGGAAAACTATGCAGAAGACACCAAAGGTAACGCTTTTTTCGACCTATCAATAATACTGACTGCCAAGTGAGGTAGTACCAAGAATTCAAAGGATTTATACTTTTATTAAAGTCATGATTCCACAAGGGTTTAGTAATTTGTCAGGTGGAATGCAGTCTCTCGGCGTATCGGAACATGGCCCAGTAACACGCGCGACTTCTAACCGCGAGACACGATCGAGCACGAGTGCAATCCCGGCCTTGCGGAAGGTCGACGTCGTGGATTTCTCCCGCGCTCTCGCCGTACCACAATAATACTGGCTGTGGTCGTATAAGTGAAATATTGTCGAGGGCTGGTACGGCGTTAAACTCCAGTCAAATAAAATGCATACGTTTACAACATAATATCAGTCGTTTTACTGGCTTTATTTACGTATGACCAGATGGTTTTAAAAGGTGCAATAGTTCAAGATTTGTCTCCCCTTTCCTGTTAACCGTCTTGCCTTTTTGCTTTTATCCATATGCGTCGGCGCTTTTATCCGTGCGCATGTCCGTGATTGAGACAGTATTTATCGGTGTGCGTGGCGTGACTCTGTCCTTTGAGGGAATACGCTTCCGTCTTCAGGAACAACTACAACGCAATAAATATACAAATGCAAAGTTAAATAAATGCTATTTTGCAACGTACTGATTAAGGGATTAGGGTGTACATAAAGGCAAAACAATGTGTCTCAAATGGAGGGTAACATCGTGTACTACCAGGAAAAATTTTAAAAAAAAAGAATTAATTGCTAAGGGGAGTTTTCGAGACCAGTTATTCCAAGGTTTTATCACATTATTTTAAGCATCCAAAAATAAGTTAATTAAAACTTTTCAGAATGATCCTAAGGTAGCTCATGAGAGATGATTTTACAGAAAATTATTTTTTGGGATAATGTTCTGTGGATAAAAAAGGGAAATACTTGTCAAGAAAACGATGTGACGTCACACTCAGATATGACCCGCCATCGAATTTTGTTCTACTATCAATGATTTTTTTTTTGACATGTTGTAAAAATATAAATGAAAATAGGCCTAGTTTGGGGGGAGAGTTTTTCACGGCGCTTTAAATGGTGCTGATATTGTCGCATCTTTTATGTCCACTTAAATAAATAAAAGTTTGCAGAACAATGACATATAGACACACACTGATCATGTCTTTGATTGAAACAGATGAGATTTACATGTATGACTGTAAACTAACCAAACTTTACCTTCCACAATTTGTAAAAAAGAACAAAAAAGAACAAAACAGGCGAAACAAATGTATGAAAGGGCGATGCCAAAGTACAAATGAGCTGACCCCTTCCGTGGCCTTATGGTTAGAGCAAGGAACATGACTGGTTGGTGTGGTGTCAGTATAATGTGACTAGGTGGGGTGCCATGTATGGTGTCTTCGGCATGATACTTTAGGGCGGCAGCACTTTGGCGAATAAGACTCGCCCTACACGAGAAGACAAAATATATGTACACACAACTTATGACACCTCATCTTCCTGTGACTGAAAAATTGTTAAATACCCTACATTGTTAAACCCCAAGCATACATATATGCATATATATGGTGGCAAACCTCGTTGTTTTGCGAGGCACATTCGTACTTTCGAATCGCCCTTTCGTGCTTTGGATTTGCATTTGTGTGTGGTTCAATAATCAGTAGAGAGAACGAAAGCAAACTTGGCCGTTATCGGCTTCCATATCTTGGCCGTAACAATGTAATGATGTCTCATTACCTTGTGGCACTTAACGAAAGTGTCAAAACATTATTTTGTTCCAGTCTGCTAAGAAAACACGCACGGACCTCAATCCAATATATACATGTGCAAGAAAATCAAACGAATTCTGCACGAGTCGCCTTCAATTCGTCGAAATGACTATCATTGGCTGCTTTCATTAGTGTTGTCAGATGACTAGTTACCGTATGACAACATTATATACTTGACAAAGACATCAGTAAAATATTAATTACTACCTTGACCTTTTTGATTTAAGCATAGATCCGCAAGGACAATAGGTAAAGAGTAAATTCGTGCTTTCTTGACATCAATGTATTTTACACTAATATATTTCTTAACACGTTTTGTATATCCAGACAGCACATGACCTTTCCATCCCAAATTCCGGGTCACCTGACGGCGAAAGTAGAAGCGCCAAATGGAGATCAACCCGAAGAAACGAAGGACAACATTGTTTAGTTTTGTCGTGCATATTGGCAAATAGTCCGTGCATGCTTGTTTTGAAACATTTATTAACGTGGTGTTTGTTCATGCGAATCAGTTTTAAGCACGTTCAAGCAAAATAGCATCGTTTAAAACCGGCCAATGTTCTGTAAAAGACTGACACAGATCACTTAGCCCTTCGGTGAAATGTCACTGTGTGGCCCTTTAATGATTGACAAGTTAGTGCATCGTGAATTATGCCATATCTACGTGCAGCTATTCTGTTTTAAGCTTTCTATACTAAACAATCCTGTTTTTAAATGGCGCTTCACACGACGAGGAGTCATTAAGTGTGTATACGTATATTGTGTCTTCTTGTGACAAGGGGAATCTATGCTGTCAAAGTGCTGCCGCGACAGAAATATCATACTGAAGACACAAGACATGACACCCCATGCGGTCACAATATGATGACACCGGGCGAAACTACTCCTGTTTCTTTGCTTTAACCTCTCAGCACCGAGCGCCAAAAGAGGCAGTATTTTCACTAAACCAACACTTTTAAAAGGAGTTTGAACACTAATCATCATACCGTAAATTAATAAACACCTCACGAAAAGGCAAAGATTCATAATTGTTTTATGAATCCTGAAATTTAAAAGAATATCAGACTTTCTTAGAACAAACCAGAGTGAGTTGGATTAGAACGTAGGATGGAGTTAAAAAATATCTGAAGGTCAAAGACCACAATTAAGGGGTGTTCACTCCAGCTGCGTGGTTTGGATAACCGTGGCCCTACCTAAAACTGAAACCAATCCCGTACTCTGAGATAATGTTATCAAAAAGACTAGAATAAAATGTGACATGAAAAATGCGTTAAGCCGGCTTGTGAACCACACCATCTGTTCACTAAAGGTTTCATCCATTGCCAGCGACGTTATCTGCACCTTTGGTATTTGACAAAGCACACAGTTACCGTCCACACTGTTTGATCAATTAACCCAATATTGTATCAGGGGTCAACCTCGGGCTGTACATTGGAAGGCCTGCCAGCAGCCGAGGGTAAACCACGACCATCCGCAGGTTGCTAGCAGACCTTCCCACGTACGGCCGGAGATGATTTATTTATCTATTTGATTGGTGTTTTACGCCGTACTCAAGAATATTTCACTTATACGACGGCGACCATCATGGTGGAAGGAAACCGAGCCGAGCCCGGGGGAAACCCACAACCATCCGCAAGTTGCTATCAGACCTTCCCACGTACGGCCGGAAAGGAGGCCAGCATGAGCTGGACTTGAAATCACAGCGACCGCATTGATGAGAGGCTCCTGGGTCATTATGCTGTGCTAGTGCGCGAACCAACTAAGCCACGGTGGTCCCTGCTGGAGAGGAAGCCAGCCACGTGTTCATAAAGGTCTTATAATAATTATTTGATACAAACACTTATGTTTTTCTGATAAGAAGTTAATCAAACTTCACAAAAACTCTTATGTGGCCATATAAGGCGGACGAATCAATCAGAAATTAGTAAAATGTGTCAGTTGACAAATGTTAAGCTTTACGTAAAATGAAGCTTATTTATCTTTACGTGGTAAATTCGGCTTTCCTTTCAAATGTTGCGGGTGCACCCGCAGGATTGAAAGGTATGTACAGGACACATGGGACTAAACATACGCATAACTTTAGGTGCGTTTGCAGTAGGTACTCACCGCTTCCCAGTAACGGACGAATTCCAGGTCGGTCACAATGTTGTCACCTGTTTAGGGGTTTGAGAGGAAGCTCTGGGTTAATACGCAAAAATCTATTCAAGACTGTCGCGGTGAACACGTTTGTGGGTATAAGAAACCGAGAAGAGAGCAGAGGGTATTCACAGCACTTCGCCATGATAAAACTCCTGATTTCAAGGCGCGATAAAGCAGGCGGGACCTGGGTTCGAAATTATGACCTCAGTGGTTACACTATGTAGAAAATTTCGGGCAGGCTCCGTTATAGTTCACATGGACAGAAATGGTCCAGAAAATAATGTGAATATATTTATCTACTTGATTTATCTGCACAAGTTAACGATAAAAACATTAAAAGCCTATGATGGCCATAATTTTACATAGTTAGGACAGGAGTGGAAAACTCTGTGAATGAGTTAGTTGTTCTCATGACTTAGACGAAAAAGAACATTGGAATGTTTTCTAGCTTTGCATTTCTGATTTTTTACCCCTCTACATTCATTATTCACGAACAAAAATCCACAAATAACTCTGTCATACTGAAAACTACCTCTTTTTGTTCAGTTAAATTTTAAAGCTTCTGCTTTGAAATTGAAATTGAAATTATTCGGAATTACAAGTTTCCAGTGTAATGTAATTAAGGCCTCGGCTGTGTAGTATATTCTTCATTGCTCCCTTTTCAGTCATGTTTTGGGAGCAAACTAGCCGAGTATTACTTATCCATTTCCTGGAGAACAACTAGTAGAGGGGTAGCCAACTAATGTTGGTAATGAATATACCTTCAATATCAGCATCATCTCTTCCATATTCTTCAATATACAATGCGCAAAGATATCACCGGTACTTCAGAAGAAATTCAGAAATCAGTCTATATGCTTAGCCCATCACCACAGATATAAACGCACGAACGCAGTCACAGTCTTTCATACACGGATAAACAGTATTCCCATATCCGAATCTGAGAGTTTGCTGCAGCTAGACGCTAATTACCGTCTTCGTCCATCTTTTTATAGAAAGCATCGTAATCGGCGACCTCTAGTTTGTGATCGTTGTTGTTGTCGTATTCGTCGTAGAGGGCTTGCGCCAAGTGACCCATCAAAGGGTTTGCCCGCGTAATGTAACAGACATATTCGTGGCGCTCGATGATCTTGTCATCTGAAAAATGATCCACAAACACTTGTTTCTTAATCATACTCATTGAACAATTTTCAGTCAATTTTATTTGATTGCTGTTTAACGCCATATTTTCACGTACACGATGGTGGAAAGAGGGAACTACAACCCTCTCTTACTTCTGAAAAAAAAAGCAATAATCTGTTAAATTTAAAAGAAAGTCTGTTTTCCGAGTGATGCTGGAATGTATCTCTGCATATTATTCTGTACAGCACACATATTCTGTTAATTCAACACAACGATTCTGTTAGACTACCAGGATGTTATGTTGAACATAACACAATATTGTGTTACAATACATTCTAGCTTCACTCAGACTTTCTGTAAAAATTAACAGTCCAGCTTAAGACGATGTTTTGTAAACGGACGACAGTTCGTTCCTCTCCGGTAGACTGAGCGCAGAGATACGCAATTACATGTAGTCACCTCTACATCGTCTGGCTTCCTCTCTGGCCGTACGCGAGAAGGTTTGGCTGCAACCGGCTTGGTCGCGGGTTTCACCCCGTTCCCCGGGCTCCCAGCATAATGCTGGCTGCCGTCGTGTATGTGAAATATTCTTGAGTACGGAGTAAAACACCAATCAAATAAATAAATAAATCAATAACTAAAATGGTCTTTGTCAGAATTTTTCAGAGAAATCGACTATTATACATTAGAAAGGACAACACAATCGCCCACCTCTTTAGGTCAAGAGAATCTAATGCTATAGAAGACAAAAAACAAACTTTTTTACCGTGAGTTGTTTGGGAATACCGTATGGGAATATAAGAGAGCATTTAAACGTCAGTGGAATTGACATACTTACCATTAAAGTCGTACACGACGAAAACCTGATCGAACTCGTGCGCAGTTAAAAAACCGTCGTTGTTTAAGTCGTTGTTGACAAACATAATAGCAGCACTAAGATTGTACGGGCGCAGATCAATTCTGTAACAACAATAACAACAAATGCAACAGCAACATTTCACATAGCGAACGACAACAGACTTCAAAATGTCATGGCAATTCAAAATTATGTGGAAATATAATATAATTTATAACATTTGTCAATGATTTCCCACTTGGCTCATGCATTTACAGGTCCACGCAGGATTAGCCGTATTAGCAAACGGCGAACCTATTCCACTAGTAACTGAGCCAACGTGAAAATCATTGATAGTTGACAATTTTATTAATTATAGCTTACTATGTTTATATTAACAAAACGTGGATGGTCATCTATCCCGATTTCACATCTCACGTGTGTTTGGTACAAGCTCATTGGTCCAGTTAGATGATATTGTCCGAGTTAGATGATATTGGCCCGGTTAGATGATATTGGCCCGGTTAGATGATATTGGCCGAGTTAGATGATATTGGCCCGGTTAGATGATATTGGCCCGGTTAGATGATATTGGCCCAGTTAGATGATATTGGCCCAGTTAGATGATATTGGCCCTGTTTGTCATGAAAATGATTGAAATCGTTTCCTGTGTATTATGCCAATAACATCAACAGTTAATTAATAATGTAGATTGTTAGACTGAGTTATATTGCGTAAGCCAACATTCATATTGCTAAGAGCAAGGCGGCGTTCGATAGGCTTTCTAAATGCATAAACACCACTGACACAGGATTAATAAACAAATATGTACCGTATGATAAGCTACCATGACAGCCCGCATTGCTTTCGTTAAAGGAAAAGGCAACAAAGAATGTAACCTGTGTTAATCAGGAAGAGGGCTGGAAACAGATCTAAACGGCCACGGTCACTTTTTCTGATATGTTGGTTACTCACTAAATAAATTTTTAATTGTTATTTCTTAAGAAGTCCATCGGATGCGCCATATTAAAGCAACCTGAAACACAATGTCGAGTCTTTCGTGCCACACGCATGTATGGTTAAAAGACATATAGAGATATGATCTCGTTTGATTGATCAATGCATACATACACTTGGTCTTTTGCTTTGTCTTTTCTTTTAACAGTTACTGCTGATAGAAGGTCCGGTTCACTCGCTTAGGACGACGACAAAAATTTAATCATTAATTCGTCCAAACTAAGACAAGCTGTGGAAATATTTCCAAAATCCGCTCACTTTCTCTTAGGATTCGTAAGTCCATTCGTACGTATAACCGTAAGTCCAGAACGCTGTCTGGGTTACGTCAGCGAAACATAAGTAAATGGTTTAAGCATATTCACTAGGTATATATCGTATATGCTGTACTCACTGAGCGGACACCCCAGCGAACAGCGCCCCACAAGCAATCAAGAACAACATGGCTGTGTCTCTCAACTATAAGGCCTGCAAAAATACAAAAAATGAGTATAATTCTTTATTACATATATTCAAATTACTACTGTGAATATCGTTGTACATCTGTGGAATATTATGACAGTGTCGTGGCGAACATGAGTGCACCGAAACTGAAACTCAGACGAGTACAGTATAGCGTACATAGTATTCTGTTCCCCCGTAGTCAATGGCTGTGGAGCGTTGGTAATGGTAAGTGGTAGACGATACGTTCACTGAGAATCACTTGTCCCACGTTACACGTGGGAAAGTTAGTGAATAACTTGCCAAAGGTCGTGATTCGCGTTAGGCATGTCGGATTCTTCCGCTCCTAAAAGTTCACCACTATCACACAAGGAAAAGAAAGCAATGAGTATGCCTTTAAGTTATAAATAAATAAATAAATAAATAAATAAGTATTCTGCATAGACATACTTGAAAACATATTGTCCTGAGATCATGGCGATATATATATATATATATATATATATATATATATATATATGTATCGCCGACTTTAAGTAATTCTAATTCTGTTGCGCAAATTATATACGGCAAAAACTTTGTACTCGTAGCCAAATTCAGAAGTAACTTTGTCTTAAGGTTAAATGCTACCCGGTGACATGATTTTACTATAAATGGACGAAAGAAAACTGATTGAGACAGTGGATCCAGGAATATAATTCAAATATACTGGAGACATTGTTTATTTAATGAGACCACGCCAATTGCAAAGCATACAGTTCTAAGCTAGTCCTGGCAGACTGTCTATGATAAACTCGACCCTGTACTTACCAGTGATCCAAGATAACATGCGGCATAGGTTGGGTCAGTAACAGTCTTATATTTCGAAAAGCTTATCTCCCAGAAGTGGTATTTCGTGCGTGTTTGACCTACTAAGTCTAAATCACACAGCTAAAGACGGGCTCTCGAAGCTGACATTCTCCATGTTGTAATCTGTGAACATTTATTATTATTGATCTTATTGTTATTTAATTCAAGATGGTTTTTTTAGCTTATACAACGACGGTCAAGTTGATGATTTTTGACGAACAGGTTCAAAAATCTAACCACTTCCGAAGAATCCCACGGGAAAACGTGAAGCCAAATTTTATTAAATTTCGTCAAGCAGTTAAGGAGATATCATACCGACAAATATTAACCAGTTACAACATGGTCAAAGACACAAACAAACAAACCAACATGCATCAAAATATAATCAGTTATTAAACCGCTCATATGTAAAGCTTGGGACCAAAAACTTGGGACCGGAAGTATTGTATTCCGCCAAGCAGTTCTGGAGGTCGCCAGTGATAATACATGGCGTCTACAAATTTCACTTTGCAGCATTTGATAGATCCGTGTAAAATGTTATGATTTCATCCTACCTTAACATAGATTCAAAAACTAGTGTGTCAAGGTTACTCGGTCAAGTTAAAGTTTCTTACAGTGAGTATGACGCTCACATGCACACAAAAGACACTTGTGTTGAAATCTAACACAACAACTTGAGTTCTTTTCATTCAACACAGAAACACGTGTTAAATAAATATGAACTATACACCTGTGTCACAAAATAATAAAGCTCAAACCTGTGTTGAACCAAAGGAATGAGGTAATTTATGCAATACAACAAATACTTGTGTATTTTTCTTTTCACACAAGCTACAGGTATTCAAATATGGCACAAGACTTCTGTTGGAAAGAACATAAGTTTCTGTTCACACAACACAAGGGGAAGTTGACAAATATGGATAGGGCTCTAAAAATGCAAGCCTGTGATAATAGATCCATTCATGGTTTTGAAACAACCTTAAAGTTTCTGATGGCCTTTGGTTGCTCACCAATATAGCGCGTTGACCTCAATGCAGCTGTTCTCGGTGCACAGATAACGGTTAGCTTTTGACATGGGAGCTGTCCATAATTATCTTTATATAAACTTGCTTTACGAAGACTATTCTCTGAGTAATTGAGCGATCCTAGTTGGCACAAAAAATCACCTCGGCCACATTTATGCATTTATAGCTGTATATCCAATTTCAGACACACGAACTCAGTCTGTCGGCAATGGTGTCGGTGGCATAAGGCATAGAGTGTCCACCTCGAAGCCGGAAAACATGGGATTTCCAAATCTTTTTAAAAGAATGGCACTTTTTGCTGCCTCGCTTGGCACTCAGTACAGAGAGGTTAGGGCAAGAAAAACAGGACCGATACGTCAGCTGTGAGCATAGTGTGACTGCGAGGTGGGGTATCATGTCTGGTGACTTTGGCATGATAATACAGCGGAGGCAGCACTTCGATGACATATACATATTTACACACAGCTAATAACTTACTGTCGTCAAATGGTTTATAAATACGACGTAAAAACCGGAGCATACATAAATAGAATTGAAATTATATTGTCTTGATACAATATAGTAAACAATGATATGGATGACATCTACTAATGGTGGAGTGGAAAACGGAATGTTTTTATTATTTGTATTTATTTTTAGGCGATTAGCACGCCATTGCAGCGCAATCACCCAGGAGCCTCTCACCAATGCGGTCGATGTGAGTTCAAGTCCAGCTCATGCTGGCTTCCTCTCCAGTTTTTGATTTTTTTTTTAAAATCCTCTCCAGCTGTATGTGGGAACGTCTGCCTGCAATTTAGGGATGGTCGTAGTTTTCTCCACTATAATGCTGGCCGCCATCGTATGAATGAAATATAACGAAAAACACCAATCAAAATAAATAAATCTATTTTTGTGAGGACATGTCCTTGTACAAAGTACAAGGACATAAGAAGATCTAGCAGTATCCTACAAAAGTAAGTTAGGTTAAAACAGACTAATACCTGACATCCATTTAAAAGTACATACCAATCCTACTGGTCTTAAAACCAATCCACTTATATAGGACGATGACAGGTTCATATTAAGGAGGCTATACCAGAGATGTTTGGCCAAAAGTCCATATTCACAATTCAAATTTAATTTTCTGAATTCACCAGTAATAGCTCGAGTTATGGCCTTTTAGAAAATGTCAGTCTCATACTTAATATACTGTTAAGACAATTCTAAAGTTTGAAAAGTTATAATGCGACCCGCTTCAAAAAATTTGGGAACTTATATATGTGTGTATGGCGGTACAGGCTCATTGGTCCAGTTAGATATATATATATGTAAACCCTCTTTAACTGAAATTTGTCGAAGTCTATTTGTCGCGTGGCTTATTAATGATCACAGTAAAACTGCAAGGCATTTTAAAATTACATTAAATTTTAAATTATATTAAACTTATAACGATGGAAAATTGATAATGATTTTGTTTTCGTACATAGCGGCTCTTTTCAAGCGAATGATGTGCGCCAAGTTCAGATGATGCAAACTTTCGTTTTTGCCTCTGTAATTATTCACTTGTGATACACTTTTCTGTCCTAGCTTTAAGCGTGGAAAATCTTATGTCATAAAAGTTTGTGAACAATGCAAAATAATCAAAGACGTAGAGCACAGAGAGTAAAACAAGAGCTGTAACGATAATGTGATATCTGACAAATGGTCACACCGATGAATTGCGGCCTCTTGTCAATTTACCTCAGTTAAGGTTTTATTCTAATTGTTCATGTAAATGCATAAATAGTAGCAATTTACACGTCCCCTAAAATGCAGTGATGTTGATTGCAATTTATAGAGGTCACTGGTCGAGATTTACTCAAAAGGCTATGTTGTCTTCACATTTAGCGTAGAATCACATTAAAACGATGCAAAGAGACCAGACGGGAATGCTTAGTTCGCCAGTAGTTATAGCCGGAGGAACATTGTGAAGGGATGACCGTCGTCATATAGGCCGACCGAACCACTAATATTCGACTTGAGCGTGATTCGCGAGGGCCACGCGATTTTGGGAGTTCTGTTAACAGATTGTGGTCACACTCAGGAATTTTTCATTTACACGATGGCAGTCAGCTTTATGGTTGGAGGAAACAGGATTGCCCCAGTGGCCCCCAAAAGAGGGATAATCTACAAATTTGGTGTCCAAGACCAGGTATGAAACGGCACCTCGTGTGTGCTGTAGGTATTGTAAGGCAAACACCTTTAACTCACAGGAAACAGCAATTAACTTGTTCAGACTAGAAATCTGGATCAGTCGAGTTGTAAAGATTCTCGTCTTTATATTAATTTATTAGATTGGTCTTTAACAAACTACAATTCGTTTAAAGTAAACCTCTATATATACGGCGCAGATCATTTTCATGGGTGAAGGAAACTGATGTGCCCGGGAATAAACTGTCGACATTTGGCAAATAACTCACGAGATTTTTCACATATGACGTGCAGAATTGGTGGTTAGCGTGCTAGCGCAGAACAATGAACCAGGAGCCTCTCACAAATGCGGTTGCTGTGAGTCCATGCCCAGTTTATACTGGCTTCCTCTCCACTTATACATGGGAAGCGTCTTTCAGCAACCAGTGGGTCATCGTGTGTTTCCTCGGGGCGGTGCCCAATTTCCTCCCACTGTAAGCTGGACGTCGTCCAACAAGTTAAATATTTGTCGACGTGAAACACATTTGAAATGAGTAAATAAAAATTTCCAGTCTAAAGTAGGGATTAAACCACAATATGTTGTGTGAATACACTAAAAGTCAAGCTTTATAGTTACGGCTATGTGCAAGCCCTACCCCATCCTGCCCAACCGTACTCCGTCCTACCCAACCCTACCCCGCCCTACCCAACCCTACCCCATCCTGCCCAACTGTACTACGTCCTACCCAACCCTACCCCGTCCTACCCAACCCTACCCCATCCTGCCCAACTGTACTACGTCCTACCCAACCCTACCCCGCCCTACCCAAACCTACCACGACTACTCCATCCTACCCTTACCCCATCCTATCCAATCCTACTCCGTCTACCCAACCCCACCACTCCCTACCCAACCCTATCCTGTCTTGTAACATCCTACCCCATCCTACCTTGCCTAGCCCTACCCTATCCTGTAACATCCTACCCCATCCTACCCCATCCTACCCCATCCTACCCTACCTAACCCTACCCCATCCCACCCTACCCATCCTACCCTACCTAACCCTTCCCTCTCCTATCCTACCTAACCCTACCCCATCCTACCCTACCCTATCCTACCCTAACCCTACCCCATCCTGTCCTACCTAACCCTACCCTACCCTATCCTACCTAACCCTACCTCGTCCTACCCTACCTAACCCTACCCTATCCTACCCTACCTAACCCTACCCCATCCTACCCTTCCTAACCTTAACCCCATCCTATCCTACCTAACCTTACCCAGTCCTACTTTACCTAACCCTACCCCGGCATACCCTAACCCTACCCAGTCCTACCCTACCTAACCCTACAATATCCTACCCAACCCTGATCCATCCTACCCAAACCTACACCACCATAAGCCCACCATTCGTAGCTATAAAAAAACAAAACACAAAAAACAGCAGTTTGACAAAAAATTTTGACAAAGTTTTATTGACAAGTTGTATAAATTTTGGGTAATCCGATCGTACATGTAACCTTAACCTGGGACTCGAGCTTTATCTGGGCCTCTTTATTTGCTCTCCCAAAGTTTTCGTCTCTAGCCGTGGGCATGGCCGTGACTGAGGCAGTACTTGTCGTTGTGTTGCGGGTGCTTTTGACCGTGCATAGAGAAATTTTCCTTGCTCGCGAATAACTGTGAAACAAAAACAAACGTATTTCATCAGCAATAAATCAGCTTAAAACTTAAATGTTAACCTGAATAGTGTTAAAAGAGGAAAAAAATGCATTGATTCAAATTTCAGATGAATAGGCGTAAAAATTTATTATTAAATATGGTCTTAAATATTCTTTTTTGAATTTTCTTCATGGAGGAAAGAACACCATTTTTGTATGGTGGGTAACTGGGACCACCTCTTGGTATGTATCGCATTTGCATAATAATGATCCAAAAGTTATGTATGACACAACACTTTCCAGGAACCACATTATCTCTTGCGTCATTACTATGAAAATTTTCGTATCATTTTGGTAAGGTGGGCTCGGCTGCTCTACCCAAAATTAAGATCATCTCCTTTTTTCACAATAGTTGATTACACTTCCTTTCTGTACATTATTAACTTTAACGCACAAATTGAGTGAAGGCTCCTAAGCAACTTGTCAATTGCCCTTTAAATGGTGTACGTCTCATTAGTTTCAATCAAATCATTCCACGAGTTAATCTTTTTCCGGATGATGCCGAGCGCGGCAGACTAAAATTGATAATGGCGGTTAGTGAAGGCTACCCTGCTGCCAATGTAATAGGTTCATTTGTGACTTTATTATTCTTTATTACATAGACTTTATTATTTTTGTGATCTTTATTATTTACGAATAACTAGGTGATTTTAAGTCAGAAGTACTGCAGGACGAAAAGAAACGCCTTTTTGTTGCATGTAAAAATGCAAATTTAAGGCTGCATGTCTACTATGTAAGTGTCTTGTTACCGGGCCTTGTAAGGCGTTCAGCATTTTTTTTTCTGTGGGAGAAGAAGAGGGGGGAAGCGACACTTCATCGATTCACTTCCTGCCTCATAGATTTCCTACTGATGTCCTTACCACCTCCCAGAAACGTACAAACTCCAAGGCGCTGACAACATCGTCATCTGTTGAAAGAAGAATATTTCATTTTTAAAATTTTGGCATATATACACATCACCAGTTCCAATTTCACTCTCCCCAGCTATCAAATTCTTTATCCATGACAGATTTGTGCGTGTTACTACCGGTCAAAGACACAACGAGCTCCTTATAGGTGCTATGAATTGTGAGAATTTTTTGCTTATTCGAAGGCGGTGAACATTTTGGGTGAAAGAAACCGGTGTGATCGGAACAAAACAACCAACCTAGGGCTAGTTAATGACGGACTTGTGAAGAACAGATATGCATATTAAATATATACTACTGAATGATGAGAGAAGTGGTCTTAGATTTTGAACAAACGGTCACGTGATAGTCGTCGACCGCTTACATTCTGCAAGGTAACACAAACAGTGAGAGCAGGTAAAATCTACAAATTCCCTGTCCAAGGCCGGGACTGAACCGCCACCTCGTGTGCCAACTCTAATATTTCCATCTCGTTTCCCGCTCCTGTGCCTTGCTCAAGAATATTTCAGCATTATGGTGGGAGGAAACCCACGACCATCCGAAGACTGCTGACTCAGGACCCACTCAGGATATGTTAATCTCAGTATAACAATATATGTACATATACAATCTGTAAAATAGTCCCAAGAGTTATTGTCAGTATGACACAATGTAACGCGAAAAAATTATATAAATAAACAAATAAAAACTCAGGCTGCGACGCATGCGAATCTCAAGAATGTAACCCAGGAATCAGGAATATAAGAAAAAAAAACACCAATTACTAACAAAAATGCTTGTTCCAATTGCAGCTAAAAATTTTGTATACATAATCTTCATTACTGCTATCACACTCACTGTCTTCATCCATCCTGTTAAAGAAGTTGTCGAAGTCGTGTCTTTCTAATCGGTGGTCGTGATCCATGTCGTATTCGTCGTACAGACTCTGCGCTAAGTTGCCCATGAAAGAGTTGCTCTTGGTTATGTAACAGACATACTCATGGCGCTCGATGATCTTGTCCTCTGAGAAATGAACAGGGTGATATCAGCCACGAACGAAAACCGAGATGCGGATATTGAGGATACTGGGATTTATCAGCAACAAACGGAAAAGCAGATGCGGATATTGAGGATACTGGGATTTATCAGCCAACAAACAGAAAAGCAGATACGGATATTGAGGATGTTGAAGTTTATCAGCCAACAAACGGAAAAGCAGATACGGATATTGAGGATATTGAGGTTTATCAGCCAACAAACGGAAAAGTAGATACGGATATTGAGGATACTGGGATTTATCAGCCAACAAACGGAAAAGCAGATACGAATATTGGGGGTATTAAGGCTTATCAGCCAACAAACGGAAAAGCAGATACGGATATTGAGGATACTGGGATTTATCAGCCAACAAACGGAAAAGCAGATACGGATATTGGGGGTATTGAGGTTTATCAGCCAACAAACGGAAAAGTAGATACGGATATTGAGGATACTGGGATTTATCAGCCAACAAACGGAAAAGCAGATACGGATATTGGGGGTATTAAGGCTTATCAGCCAACAAACGGAAAAGCAGATACGGATATTGAGGATATTAAGGTGTATCAGCCAACAAACGGAAAAGCAGATACGGATATTGAGGATGTTGAGGCTTATCAGCCAACAAACGGAAAAGCAGATACGGATATTGAGGATGTTGAAGTTTATCAGCCAACAAACGGAAAAGCAGATACGGATATTGAGGATGTTGAGGTGTATCAGCCAACAAACGGAAAAGCAGATACGGATATTGAGGATGTTGAGGTTTATCAGCCAACAAACGGAAAAGCAGATACGGATATTGAGGATGTTGAAGTTTATCAGCCAACAAACGGAAAAGCAGATACGGATATTGAGGATGTTGAGGTTTATCAGCCAACAAACGGAAAAGCAGATACGGATATTGAGGATATTGGGATTTATCAGCAACAAACGGAAAAGCAGATACGGATATTGAGGATATTGGGATTTATCAGCAACCAAACGGAAAGCCAGACACGGATATTGAGGATACTATCAGCAAACAAACGGTATTTAGCCACATACGGGTAGTCAGATACGAATATTGAGGATACTGGGATCTATCAGTGAACAAACTTAAAGACAGATAGTTATATTGAGGATTCTAGGATTTTTGAGAAAACAAACGGAAAACAGATAGTGATATTGAGTTTAGTGAGATTTATCAGGAAACAAACAGAAAATCGAGGCCTTTCCACCCGGCAATGCCTTAGACTCCATGAATAAACATACACATTATCTCTGTAGGAACGCTTAACGTCGTACGCGTTGCCAGAGGCAGACTATGTTGTTTCATAGCTGATGAGATCCATAATTAAGATAGACTATCACCTCATGCAAAGACGTAAAATGTTCTGCCTCATGCTAAAAGTAGTTTGGAGTAGTGTTTTAATGATTTATTTATTTATAACTTCCTGACCTCAAGCCGTAGCGAGAGCTGGATTCGAACACATTACTTCACTGGTCGGGGACGTTTAATAATGCAGTCTCTCCACGACAGACGATGTGAATCTGTCTATTCTGTGCTATGTCGAAAGACACCTGCTTTTCTGCTACGATTGAAAAGTGATGTAATCCGCGTTATACAATGAGTTTTTCATTGGTTCAGGGGGTGTGTCTTCATAAATGCTCATATGGCTTATTATTTATTATTTATTTATTTATTTATTTGATTGGTGTTTTACGCCGTACTCAAGAATATTTCACTTATACGACGGCGGTCAGCTTTATGGTGGGTGGAAACCGGGCAGAGTCCGGGGGAAACCCACATGGCTTATTAATCTCAACTTGTCAACTATCGTGTTTCGGGCGAAAAAAGAGAAATACCTTAGCAATTATTGGCGTCACGAAGCACCCACAAGATTACTAGAAATAAGATTCCCACCAATGAATTTGGTCGAATGTGACTCATATTCACCTACCCGCTTCATTCTGTCACAATAACTTTACAACAGCAACATGTTTCGGATTACGATAGTAGCGTTGTTTTCATTGACAATTCTGGATTAATTAATTCTGTTAATTAGCCATCTATTTCAGCTTTTGTGTTCTCTCAACGGAGGCAGTAAACGGAAGACATCTGCACGAGGAGAGATGCAAATGAGCCACACGTGTTTTGACGCCTTTCATGTCATCTCATCGCCGCTGTCTTCACAACAAGAAAAAAGAAGATTTATTCAGCTTAAACTTACTGTTAAAATCGTAAATTTCAAACACATGGTCGAACTCTGTTTGCGTCAGCTGGTTGTCATTGTTGAGATCATTTGTAACAAACATGATGGACGCTGTCAAGTTGTACGGCCGTAGGTCGATCCTGAAAGTGAAGAACATAGAAGACACTGTCGCATTAAACGTTGAACGGCTTAAAGGGTACATAGACAAGACTTCCAAAACCAAGATTATGGTTTCAAATGAGATTGAGAAAAATCACTATCATCTTTGGGGTATAGTTTGCATCTTTTAATAATCCCTCTATTTTACGATCCGTCAGTTGTCAGCCATTTTCGGAAATGGTGTCATAAACGAACATACTGGGAAGGCAGGACCTGTATAGCATCCATCAACGTTGACGCCACGGCTGCTAGCTACTTAATTTCCGGGCTGACCACTGGGGCCTTAAGAAATGTAAAATTTAGAGTCCTTTTCAATTCCAAGAAAATCGATGATCTTTTTGCGCTTCTAAATGTTAGGACTCACTTTTAACTGCATGCCAAACAATAAAAACCAAACACTTCATGTATCTGTTTAAATGAAGAATGATTGAATGAATCACTATGTCTTCACCCACTTCGACGATCCACCATAATGTTGGCCGCCGTCGTAGAAGTGAAATATTTATCTTGAATATGGCGTAAAAACATGAATCAAATAAATAACTAAACACTTCGGCAAGTTTAAACCTTGAGATATTGAGCGATTTTCGCGTTACGTGTTTTTTTTTTCTCTTCAGCCAATATGACATATACAAGTACGTCAGACAGGGAAAGGCTCGCCGTTAACTTTCCAAAGTTCCGTGGTCTACTCCAGGCATTCTGTTTTCTTCCACACATAAATCAGACGGCTAAATATGTAAATATAAATATATTCTTGAGTACACTATACTACATAGTACACTGGTATAATGTGTGATCAAAGTAAACAAATAAAAATGAAATCTTACTGCGCCGAAGCTGCGGCAAAAGCAGCTGCCAAAGTCACGAGTAACAACATTCTGTTTTGTGGGTCCGATCTGTGAATACAAAAGTTAACTGTCGTTACCCGCGAGCTGGATGAGAGAAAAAGGTTAATGTGTACGACAGGAAGATGACCCAGGAGCCTCTCACCAATGCGGTCGCTGTGAGTTCAAGTCCAGCTCATGCTGGCTTCCTCTCCGGCCGTAAGTTGGAAGGTCTGCCAGCAACCTGCGGATGGTCGTGGGTTTCCACCCACCATAATGCTGGCCGCCGTCGTAAAGTGAAATATTCTTGAGTACGGCGTAAAACACCAATCAAATAAATATATATATATATATATATATATATATATATATATATATATATATAAAAGGTTAATGTGTACGACAGGAAGATATATATATATATATATATATATATATATATATATATATATATATATATATAGGGTATTCCTAACATTGATGATGTTTAGAAAAATGATGTTTCTTAAATTCTTAAAAGGAATGATTTACACCATGACTGTACGAAGAGCTATCAAAGTTCAAGTAATCAAATACCAAAATGTCTTAGTGGCTACCATATGATTTGCAACCCTATGAGTAACCCTACAGCAGAAAATTCCCACACACATACGCCAGCTCCCGGCTCGAGCTTGTCTCTGTACTGTTCCCAACAATGAAACACCGTCGAAGCTTTGGCGTGGGAAGGTCTTACAGCAGCCTGCGGATGGTCGTGAGTTTCTCCCTGTCTCTGCCCGGTTTCCTCTCACCATAATGCTGGTCGCCGTCGTATAAGTGAAATATTCTTGAGTACGGCGAAAAACACCAACCAAATAAATAAATAAATAAATCGAGGCTTTGGTAGGCCTACTACCACGCGTCAGTCCAAAACGTTAAGATGTCGGTCATACAAGAGTTCACAGTGCGATTGGGGATAAACGAACTGTTACAGTCTGTTTCTTTTAGCGAGTCGCCTATTTTCAGCTGGTTGTAAAACCAGTCATACTCGCTACCAAAATTGCCTGTAGTCAGTGAGATGTAATAACCCAAGGCATACACATCCATAAGCCTATACTGGAGGTTCATATCCGTGCAAAGAAAATGAAGTTAGAACGCTTTTTTCTAATTTATAATGGTAAACCCCATAAGCATTGTTTCGACACCAAGAACGCATTGCTTCGGGTGACGTCGTAATTATTCTGAAACAAGTGGCATGCTGGACACTGAGCGTGAAGAGTAATATGTTTACAACAGGTTTAGAGTGACGTCAATAGAGCTTAGATGTTGTCACTTTTCCTCAAAACATACCGGACTCCGCTGATTCCCCAGGATCCCACTTGTTTTTGAATGACTATGACGTCACCCGAGGCAGTGAGTTCTTGCCGTTGAAACTGTGCTTACGCAGTTTAACATTTTGAATTAGAAAAAGCCTTCTAACTTTATTTTCTTGGCAAGGATATGAATTTTCAACACACCGATGTGTAGAATTAGTGTTCTTACGTGTCACTGTCAAAAGCAATCTTTGTATCGGGTATGACTGATTTTACAGACAGCTGAATATAGGCGACTCAGCAAAAGAAAGACTATAGCATCCCTGAAAGAGCTCACGCAACCACACCTCGCTCACTGAATTGTCAATTCATGTTTCAAACGAGAAACCGTGAATTCGTGTATTCACAATTTTACGAAAGTTGGGTCATTTACTTGCCAATGGTCGGTGGTTTATGTCGGGCACTCCGTTTTGCCCACCCACACAGCTGATCGCCACCATTAAAATTTTTTTGAGTATGGCGTCAAGTATAAATCAAATAAATTAACGACAGCAACGATTTAAGCGACAGCAATGACACTTATCACTAG
The DNA here is from genome assembly GCF_032854445.1 of Liolophura sinensis. Taxonomy (NCBI): domain Eukaryota; kingdom Metazoa; phylum Mollusca; class Polyplacophora; order Chitonida; family Chitonidae; genus Liolophura; species Liolophura sinensis. Next base: position 21,337,536 of record NC_088307.1, read on the forward strand.
AGTGTCATGTTTGGTATCTTTATCAGCCTACGTCAAAGGGGAAGCCCTGTTAACGTGACAACATTAAAGGCAATGGCTTGGTGCCATGACACATCGGCCATCGTAGTATGACAAAAATAACGACAAAATGACGACGAATCCCAGCCGGAACCAAGAGACACGTTACAATAGTTTACATTCTGGATTTTCATGGTATTAAACTTTTCACAAACGCAAATACTATCTAACGAAAACGCATGAATGACATCGCTTTTACGATCGACGCTTGTAGCGATCTTCGTAAATTTTCAGCAATGTACACAGGTATACCAGAGAGAATGAACGACAAAAGACGTACTTACCTGCAATTAATGGCAAATGACAGGTGGCAAGTCCTTTGGATTGGGTTTTATATCAAAGGTTATCTCAGGTCACGAGATAATGTCTCCCACGAAGCCATGTGTCGCCAGATATACATGTATATATGTAGTAGAACATGTAAACGACACATAAACATCCAATGGTAGCGGTAAATGTAGACAGGAGTGGCTGCGAATATGTCAGTTTTAAACATCAAAAATATTTTAAGGCATATGGAAAAAAAAACTTTTCAAAAAAAAAAAAAAACAAAGAAAAAAAAAAGGAAATTGCAAGGGGGAATGGAAGAGTCTATGGGGATAGAGCGTCCTCATCGAAATAATGCCGGGACACGCAAGATGCGGGTTCAATCCCGCCCTTGAACAGGGAATTTGTCTTTTTTACAAAACACGGTAGACGACGCTGGGATGCCCGTTTCCGCAGTCTAACGTTCGCTGAAGAACTCTTGTCTTCCACTAATAAGATATTAATTTCTGCCGTTTACGTCATGCGTGAGTGTTTATCCGTGGAAATTCCTGGCTATGGTGTTAATAAATATATAAATAAAAATATCGAAGTAAGGGCTTTTTAAAACATTAAAATTCGTACACTTGGTGGATGTATTTTATCTCTTGACGTGCAATGGTCAAGCCGGTGTTTTTGTATAAACTGCCACTGTAGGAGGAGGCCTACATATGGTATCATGTCTGTAGGCATGAGATACGACGTTCTGGTGATTCAGCACTACACACTAAAAAACAATCTGCTAAATCTGACAATGTAGATTAGATTATGTTACTTTCAGTGTAACATTATGTTATGGGTTACACAATAACACAGACCGCTTAGCTGGCTTAATGGTTAGAGCGTCCGCCTTGAAGTCAGGGAACCTGGGATCAAAGACTTCAAAAATGGTACTTCTTCCTGCCTCGCATGGCGCTCAGTATTGAGAGATTAGAGCACGGAAACAAGACCGGTTGGTCCGGTGTTAGTATATAGTGAATGGGTGGGTTGTCATGTCTGGTGTTTTCTGCATGATACTTCAGTGGCAGCAGCACTTTGATGGCATAGATTCGCCTTGCCGCAAGAAGACAATATATGTACACAAATCTAATGACTCCACGTTGTTATAGGTTTGAAAAAAATGCTAAGTACAACGTAAAACATATACCTACACGATATTCCATTACACTAACAAAAGTATCCTGATCAAATAAGAGAAGACGTCATTAAAATATAGCAAAATATTTTATGGCAATAACATGATCTTTTCCGTGACCACCTGGAAAAACACAGTATTCTCTAAATTTTAGAGATTAATTTCTAGAGGGTGTAATAAATAAAGACCCGCTTTCTTTCCACCATAACGCGGGCCGCCGTCGTATAAGCGAAATATTCTTTAGTACGGCATAAAACACCAATCCGATACTAAATAAATTGACAGTTACAAGGATGTACATGGTAGAATTCATGCTGTTCTAAGTTTGTTCACGACGTGTCATGATCACCGTCAAAAACACACCAATACCGTGCCATGTGCATTCATTTATCACGACATACACACGAATCCCGTAGGCCTTCATTCGAAATTTTTCATTACACTGTGCCAGTTGTCCCTTCCTTCATATCTCAATATTATTACTTAAACTGTTTGTCTAATTAAACACATGATAATTGTGGCTCATTTATATACACTGTCATCTACCCATTTATACAAGTTTTATATAAACGTTATAAGCTTATGTGGGCCTATTCACACTGATGCCTCTTAAACGTTATAACGGTCTATGGTATATATCTGTTCTTATCTGTATTACTCAACCATTCACATTTACAATTATGCAGCCGTATTGTCGAAAACTTATTTATTTATTTGATTGGTGTTTTACGTTGTATTCAAGGGTATTTCACTCATACGACGGTGTCCAGCATTATGGTGGAAGGAAACCCACGACCATCCGCAGATTGCTGTCAGACCTTACCACACACAGCCGGAGAGGAAGCCAGCATGAGCTGGACTTGAACTCACAACGACCGCATTGGTGAGAGGCTCCTGTGTCATTACGCTGCGCTAGCGAGCTAACCAACTGAACTTTTCGAAAAATATCAACACGATCAGTAATACCCACTGTCATTCTACGGTATATATCTGTTCTTATCAGTACTATGTAATCATTCACAGTTAGAATTATGCAATAGTATTTTCGAAAAATATCAACACGATCTGTAATATTTACTGTTGTTCTTTGCAGTAATGTACAGGCAGCTGTCAAAATCCCACCCTTCAGTCGTGGGTGTCTGCATGCACACAGGTATATAAAGGTTTTGGATTGAACTGGTTCAGGATTGATAGGTCAATTGCGGTCATGTCCGGGTAAAAGTCGGCGGTAGTCGTGTACTTGTAACGTAACGATCTTTTCTTTTTAACGTCGGCATTACAACGTCCACCGAGATATTAGTGAAATCGCGAAGGGCCCAAATAGCGCTATGACCTGACATCAATATAGAAAAGTGTCACTTGTTCTGACCAAGTCGCGTTTAATACTCCCTGTTCATTTTGACATAAATTCTGTTGTCTTTGTGATGCTTGAAATGATGAGTCGTTTGTGACTAAACCTTGATAGAGTGTGGACGAAATAGTACCGCCACGCATAACCGTGACTAATGAGTCGTTTATGATTAAATCATCCAGGAGTGTGGATGAAATGGTACCGCGAGGTATAACCGTGACTAATGAGTCTTTTGTGATTAAATCATCCAGGAGTGTGGATGAAATGGTACCGCGAGGTATAACCGTGACTAATGAGTCGTTTGTGATTAAATCATCCAGGAGTGTGGATGAAATGGTACCGCGAGGTATAACCGTGACTAATGAGTCGTTTGTGATTAAATCATCCAGGAGTGTGGATGAAATGGTACCGCGAGGTATAACCCTGACTAATGAGTCGTTTGTGATTAAACCGTTCAGGAGTGCGGATGAAATGGTACCGCGAGGTATAACCGTGACAAATTAGTCATTTGTGATTAAATTGCCCAGGAGTGTGGGCGAAATGATACCGCCACATATAACCCTGACTATTAAGTCGTTCGCTTTATGTGATTGCTATTTTACGCCGCACTCTTGAATATATCACTTTTTATGACGGCGTTCAGACCTTCTCACACAGGGTTGTCGGGGACTAATGAGTCGTTTGTGACAGAAGTCACATACACCTTACCGTGATATGCTCATTATGAAGATTTTGATACGTATATACATCCGGAGTTAAGTGTGTACGGACGGGAATCAAAAGGGGCTTGGTGATACAAACAATATAAAGTATGTAGTTTTCCAAACGTACACCGCAAGCTAAATGTAAGCTTTGATTAAGCGAAAGATGCTTGAGGGGAACTAAAAGAATGCATCTCTTTGTTACTTTGATAAACCTAGTCAAAACATACAAAGTAACCCGGATAGATCACACAAATGTCACGTCAAGCATAGTTGTATAACGGACATCCGCTCGGATGCACGCGACCGGAAATGCGACGTACACAGATATTGTGCCATTTTGAAATGGGACGGCCTCTATAGATTCCTACAAACATCCAGAATTTAGCCTATGTTAAACTGTCCAAGTAATTTGTGTTCGTGGTTGGGGGGGGGGGGGGGGGCCTGAAATAGGTTCAGTCCATCCGTCTTACTGTTTGCTCGTCGGTTCGTCCATCCTGTCGTCCGCCTATTCCGAGCCGTTTATACATTCACAAAGGTTTAAGGGTTAAACTCCGTGGTCGAGTGATTATAGCGTGCTAGCGCAGCCCAATCACCCACGAGTCCACAAGCCGGGGCATCATGTAGTGTGCGTTTGGTTTAATTTTCGCTTGTTTGATAAACATCTCACCATAATGCTGGCTTCAAATATTCTTGCGTACCACGTGAATCACTAATCCAAAAAATAAACAAAAAATACAAAAACAAAACAAGAGCAAAACAAAAATAAATAAATAAAAATAAATAAATACATCCTAGTTAATCAGGCGGCGATCTGCAGAGGGGATAATGGGCAAATACGAAGCAAGAAAACTGTTTTTCACACAATCATGTTATATTCAAGTTTTCAACAAAACGTAAAGCTTCCTACACAAAAGCTTCAATAAACTTTATAACATCTGGACATTCCTGTGGACATTTTCGGCTCGTTTCGTAACAACTCACTACGTAGGCCTATACATGAAATGTGTTACGCTGAACTTACGTCTGACCGACTGGTATGACGGATGGCGAGTAACATAAAACGAGACATTCTGTCGACTATTACCGGAAAACAAGACAAACGAAGACGGAAACACCCACACTCTTGTTTGGCGCCCGACTCAAGCATACATACTACAAACACAATGGCCGGCATCGTGTAACGTATACATAATGGTAAATACCTGTTATATGTGTTATAAATACTGTGATTTGACCAACAACAATGTGTAAACATCTCATAACGTTGTGGTGTCAAGTAACGAGTGGCATACTATATATTATGTTAACTGTAAACACAAGGCTTCATCACACTTTTCAACTTCATCACACTTTTCAACTTCATCACACTTCTCGACTTCATCACACTTTTCGACTTCATCACACTTTTCGACTTCATCACACTTTTGAACTCTAACTTCACAAAGATACAACACAACTATATTAGTCGTCCGATAATCAAAACACAACTGAATGTAGGCCTTGCCATTCTTTAAACCTCCATACAAAATGCAAATACATGAAAATTTTTCCTCGAAAATAAATTGAAATCTCTTCTAGTAGCTGACTTTCAGTCGTAAAAACGATTAGTTTTCGCCTTTCTGGTCAAAGATAATTTGAACATTCTGAATTCCTTTAAAATCAACGGGAATCAGCTAAAAATTCTCATTGGTGCAAATAAGTTTTAATTCACAAAACCGATCGAGATGCACTGGTACCTTTCTGTGTACACTTCCAAGACATTTCTAAAAAAAGAAAAAAAGAATCCACTATTCCCATATCTCCGAACACATTAACTCGAACGTTGTTGCCTATCGATGCAGTCAGTACACAGGATAGCACTGGGGATGTACCGGCATTTCGCATATGCCTCATACCATATAACAACATACCAATCCAATCCAACTTAAGACAAATCGGAGAATTCCGGGGTCTCAGATTCACTTCCATAAGCCTGGGATTAAGACAGGCGTCTACCTTAATCCCAGCTTACACAGCAGAGACCAATCTTATATCGCGCACAACCTTAATTCTGTAATGAAAAGGTATCCGATTGGGACGACTGTCGCAGACACGATTCATAAATCCTAAGACCAGCTTGTATATCAACATCCAATGGCAAACTCAAGATATATAGTAGACTGATCCCCCGGCGAGTACTGGAATCAATCGAACTGTGTACAGCAACTTTAATGTCAAGAGTTCTCAACATTTATAGCCTTAATTTCGTTAAATGTGATAAGTACAACACGTTCAACTTCTAGTAGGCCTACCGGTAGGCTAATTAACTCCTGGTTTCTCTGCACGCTGACATCAAAATAATGACCTTGCTCTCTTCAGCATTTGCCTGTATACAATATTCTAAAAACTAGACTTCACATTAAGGAACTGTAATGCTAAAATACCTCTTCAGGTGAACAACAACAACAACATTCCATTTCAACAACAACAACATGAACAAATTTGTCTACAGATCACATTTCTGGTATATAAATACTCTAGTTTGTTAACTCTCATAAATATAGGCTTTACGGAAGCATGAACAATTCGCTCAACATTTACAATCTCCCCTAGCAGGACAACGGATTAACATTTCTCCTGCAAAACGTTATCCATTTACATAAACAATTTTAATTTACATATCTGGAAGCTGATCAGATGATCTTCATGTCCACCATATTTTACATCCTATAGAAGTGTATATGCATGTATACATGTACATCAACCTTTGGACATTTGTCATTTTGTCTCGGACATTTGTCATTTTCGCACTATTGAATTTATCAATATTGTCTCAGACTGTGGCTATTTGTCATATTGTTTCAGTCTCTGGACATTATCTCAGGCTCCAGCCATTTGTCATTTTTTGTCAGTCACTCGACATTTATCACACTGTCTCAGAATTTTGATATATGCCATATTCTCTCGGATTCTGGTTATTTATCACAGGTGTCAGTGTCCAGGTAGTTGTCATGTTCTCTCAGCCTATGGATATTTGTCATATTGTATCCGACTATGAACGTTTGTCACTTTGTCTCAGGCTCTGGATATCTGTCTACACACTTGGCATACTGTCTGACCATAGTAGCCTAATGATGTGTCAGACTGTGGAATTTTTTTATATTGATTGCGAATTTTGACATTTGTCATATTGTTTCAGTCTCTGGACATTTGTCATATTGTCTCAGTCTCTGGACATTTGTCATACTGTCTCAGTCTCTGGACATTTGTCATATTGTTTCAGTCTGTTGTCTGTTGATATTTCTCACATTTTCTCAGGCTCTGGACATTTGTCATATTGTCTCAGTATCTGGACATTTATTACATTGTCTCAGTCTCTAGACATTTGTCACATTGTCTAAAACCCTGGACATTTGTCATATTGTCTCAGACTGGATATTTGTCACAATGACTCAGACTCTGGACTTTTGTCATATTGTCTCAGACTCTGAACATTTGTTACATTGTCTCAGACTCTGGACATTTGTCATATTGTCTAATACTCTAGACATTTGTTACATTGTCTCAACTCTGGACATTTGTTCCATTGTCTCAGACGCATTTGTCATATTGTCTCAGACTCTGGACATCTGTTACATTGTCTCAGGCTCTGGACATTTGTCATGTTGCCTCAAGACTGGACATTTGTCACATCTTCTCAGTTTCTGGACATTTGTCACATTGTGTCAGACTCTGGACATTTGTCATATTGCCTCGCTCCTGGATTGTTACCAAATAATCTCATACTCTAGACATGCCACTGTACACATAGATACACAACACTACAGCGTGACAATGGACTAAGGTATGTCACTTGTCACAGATTTTCATAAATAATATTAAATATTCTGCTACTGTTTCATAATTTCGATCTCAATGTTATACATTTAAAATGGGTCATAAATTATCTCACTGAATGTGTTCAACTAGCACAAAGTGGCAATAAATGTGTAACTATCAATTAAAACATCTAGAGTCAATAACCATGAATTTGTACACATACTCTGTAACAGGACATTTGTACAGGTAATGTTATAGTAAATAAATAAATAAATAAATACAGTAATGGCATAAATAAATAAAATCAAGATACATTATATAAATGTGAACGTACAAACATTACAAAAATCTAATTGAAAAAAAAAAAGAAAAAAAAAAAAAAATAGAGAAGAATTTTTAGGTTTAAATTCAGTTCCACAAAGTGAATTTTGGTCTGAACTCAAAATTTTAAATCAAAACATAAACTTCAACATAATACACATGTACAGGTTACGGCCTCTGTGGTGGAATTTTGACACACTTGTCCTAACATAATGCTTAATTCAGCTTTCCAAATTTTGACTTGTACGGTCTTAAAAAAAAGCATTTAAATTCCACTTTAAATGTTGACTTATTAAGTCAAAACTGGTTTTGTGTAATCGACCTCAAACCTCCATTGTTGTATTTACCCAAATGACCATAAAATTCATCCATGACAAACTTGCCCATTCTGATTCTGAGAGATCTACTGATTTTACAAAGGTGTTTTGAGGTTTGCATGGAACATGGGGTGATATTTTATTGCTTCAGCAACAAAAATAATGTTTTTGACATTTATTTCCCTCTAAAAATGCAGTTGTCGAAATTTTATGCGTTAAAACTATTATTGTAGCATCTGGGAAAACAACACCAGAGAGAATCAGTCAATTCTACTGCATATGCCCATAAAAACTGAAGAACAAATAAAAGCTCCCCCCTGTTTTTAAACCATATATACACATTAAATGTGCATGTTCTCATTGCAGCCAACAGGATCACAAAGCAGTATTAGTCTTAAGTCAGACATAGAATTTACTTCCTTGGCCCATATTTATCAAACGTCTTAAGGCTTAAGTGATATTTGCTTGATAAATACATAATCTATAGCTTATCTTTGAACTTAAGTGATAATTTCCAAATCTGTCACGTAAGTTAACGAACACTCTTAAAGTACTAAAACAAAAACTGTTTACGGTAAGCAAAAATTTGAGAGCAGTAAACACTTTTGAAGTTAAGACAAGTCTGACATAAGTTTAAAACCGTTTCATGATCTCAGGGCCTGAAAACATTAAACATGTCCAGAGGCCTATGTTACATATGAGTACTAAACCAAGTCAGTTTATATATACCTGTCCCTTATTACAATGTTGCTGGGGGACAAATCTGGTATAAGTGGTACATCTTGTATAAGGCTTGATACCTGCTGAATAACAGAACTCTCAGAATGAAAAAAAAAATGAGTAGTTTGGTGATGGACAAAGTTTTAGGTCATGTGTAATAAACAGAGATAACAGTGTGTTATCTGCAACGATGTATCAGCTTGAGTTGTTGGCCATAGGTAAAATGATAAAAATACGGGTATATATTTCCTTTAAACAGAACCTTGTTGGCACACTGTATCACCCTTGTTCTTCACCCATTTCGCATATGAAAGAGCAACTTTCAGCGCAATTTACGAACATTTATAATTTGATTTTGGAGACAAACTGGTTGGATATTGGCCAATTTCAGAGCGTTACAAAAAGTATAATTTTATCAGTCAACACAAAATAGTGCCAGAATTGACGCCACATCAACAATCTTCCAGCCATACTGTGGAGACCTTTAGAATATGTCTGAATAAACACCTTGCCAACATGTGAAAATGTTGAAGAATTACAGTAGTATATTTGGCAATTTAAAAGGGAAACAAATGTTGAAATTCTATCGCTCTTTCTCAATTGTGAGTGTTCACATGATCAACCAATCATATCCGGAAAACCTCAACAAAATATCCGCAAAAATCACATGAACCACATACAATGAAATGTTTAATCCATTAGAATCCAGGACAAACAATCACACAATTGTGTCCTGCACTTCAGTGCCATCAAAATAAATACACAGCGAAGCCTGCGACTTTCTCTCCTCATCTCTCAGAAGAGCTGAGTTCTCGTTAGTTGTGATGGACTCCTGCGATTCGCAGCGGAAGACGTAGGTTTGAGCAACTGGCGATTTGGCGGCCCTTGTTGGACTGGCAGACGGCGATCGCGATCGGATTATACGCGCTCCCTGGCGAGCAATCCTTCCACGCGCTGAACCAATCGGGGCTTGGATGTCGTGGGAAGGGTCATCATGTGACTTGGATCTCTGGACGTACCGAGGTCGGCTACTGGGCTGTAAAAGTGAAAAATGAAAAATCATAGATGTAAAAAACTTTAGGGTTATCCCAGGGATCTATACATTTTACAAGGGTAGGCCCTGTTCCTCCCAATATTGCCAAAATAATGATGTTCTACGGGTAGTTTGATCTAAATACCATCATTGCCATGAAGATACGGCAAGTGGCAAAGCAGTCAACCGTAAAGCACTAGCATCATTTTGCACTGGGACGTGACCCTGTTATAATGATAAAACTCAAAAACTGTGTACTACCCCTTCCTCATAGAACCTGTTCTAAAAAAAGTCACGCCTTTACCTTCACTTCAACTGCCTCGGGGATTGTCTCCACAGAGCGTGCCATTGGTGGATGGTTGTCATGACGACTGAGTGATTGTCGGTTGCCTGACCAGACACCGTCCATGAAGTTTCGAGCAGGAGACTGCTCCCGACTGCTGCAGTCTGTGTCGTCCAGGTCGAGTCCAGCAGTTCGACCTCGTCGTGACATAAAACGGCGTACGCTTGTCGTCTTAGTCTTGTGGGACTTGATCTTGAAGGTTTTGCGACTGCGAGCATCTTGGCGCTGTAGCCTATGAGCCCGAGGCTCTGTCTCTGCGCCACCGCTCTTTGTCGACTTTCCAGAAACTGAAATAAACACACAACAAATCATTAACTTGAGAATACTCTGTGAAACTAAGTCAAGTGAATCAGCAAAACACACTATCCTGTCCTCACCTTCTGGTTTGGGACAGTTGAGAGGCCTGTAGTCATATTTGTCCTTAGTCACTGAATAACTGTTTCCCATGTATTGCCTTGTTTTCATTTGTGAGCACATTGGAGAAGAACATTTTGGTACAAATTGACTGAGTTGCCTTCAATAAACAAAGATATTATTATTATTATTTGTGGACTGTTTTGTCAATTTTTTTTTTATTTTTCGTATTTTTCCCAGGCTTCAACAACTGCAATTTTCGGACAAACTTTCATACTACTCACAGCGGATGTGCTGTCCACATTACTGGCTAATGCCACTACTCTGATTGGTGCTTTACCCTGTACCTTAAAAACTATATGTCAAGATTAATGTATAAAAGTTTACTTTGATTCACACAGTTTTGCTTGCACATTTAATGTAAGATATGGTATAAAATAAACACTGAGTAAAATAATAATTTCAATTCACAGAATTCTTGAAGGACTTATTAAAAAGTCAGTAACTTAATCCTAATTTGTGGTATTGTACTTGAAGTTAAACACTAATTTCTCAATGTTCAGAGGACCGAGCCTTCATTACAACACCACATAAAACCACTTCCCCCACCCCGCCTCATACACGCACTAAATAGGGCTTTAAAACCACCACCCCAACCCCAACCAATCACCCACCTGTCCTGACAGGTCCTGTGGTGCCCTCATTCTCATACAGGATATCAGCTGGAGCATCCCCACTGTCGCCGCTGTGCTGTTTGCTGACAAACTGACGGAAACAGATCGACGGCTGTCGTTGTAGAACTGGAGATGCAGCAACTGTAGTATCTGTTTTAGAAATTTGAAAAATGATAAGTTTTCCTGAAACTTTCCAAAGAGCCAAGTTTTTTAAATGATGACGCTCTTAAATTCAATGACCAGGGCTGGGGTTGATTTATTTATTTATTTCTTTGATTGGCGTTTTACGTAGTACTCAAGAATATTTCACTTATACAACGGCGGCCAGCATTATATTTTGGGAGGAAACGGGGTAGACCCTGAGGGAAAACCACGACCATCTGCGGGTTGCTGAAAGGCCTTCCTACGCAGAGAGAAGAGGAAGCCAGCATGAACTTGAACTCACAGCAACTGCATTAGTGAGGGGCTTCTGGGTCATTGTGCTGCGCTGGCGTTCTAATCCCCTCAGCCATGGAGGCCCCTACATAGCTGAGATTGAACCTCCCCCCCCCCCCCACATCCTGTGTGCACACGACTAAGAGACAAGCGTCATAATAACTGTGCACCCTGTCAAGCTGATGAGTTACCTAGTGCAGTTATATCGTCCTCTTGCACACTCTGCACTCTGCTGAACTTCTCCAGGATACGACTGCCCTCGCGCGCAATGATGCGCTTACTGGAATGCTGACGGTTAAGGAGAGGACTGCCCCCTGCTGTGTCCACGCTTGACCCCCGGGCCAGGGTCCTGACAGGCACTCCGGTGCTGGAACTGGACTGAGACAGAATTGTGGCTACAAACAGAAACATACACAATGTTTTAAATGTTTCACAAATATTTGACAGAATTTTGGAAGAAACCTTGAATTACAAACACATGCAGTTTTACATGTGGAAAATATTGGGCTGAATTTCAATTTGTTTATTTTCGGCGTTAATAGTTTTATTACTACAAAACTAGACAATATTTTGCAATTCTCTGCTCTAGGACATTTGCATCATACACATGAAAAATTATCTTTTAAGCCACTTGAATACATGTATTTAATCAAGCTTCCTTGGAAGGAAACAAATAATGAAGATATCGGTCACAGCTTCTTAAAACATAAGTGATGAATAATACAAATATAAATCTTAATTTTAATACTTTACAGCTGGGTCATTTATCAGGTAAATGTCAGCAACTGTTTGACCAATTTGCTCCAGAGAGAAAAACTTGAATTCCAAAAACAGTATACTTTTACTGCCTTTCTTGACAGCACTAAGTCAAAATGATTGTTGACACGATGATCCTGGGATAAAACACATAGGGTTTGATCAGGTGATCTCCAAGAGAAAACACCTGAGTTCCACTAAACTGTGCCTTTACTGGGTCTCTTGCTAATGGTAGCTAACATGAGTTTGGTTAGGTGATCTCCAAGAGAAAACACGTAAGTACCACTAAAGGATACTTTTTAAACTCGGTCTCTTGCTAATGGTAGCCAACATGAGTTTGATTTTGATTTGTTTAGTTCCACCTGAGTTTCACTATTATAAACAGGGCCTTTACTGGGTCTCTTGTCAATGGTACTTAAAACAGGTTTGATCACTTAATTTTCAAAAGAAAACACCTGAGTCCCACAAAAGAGTACCTTTTATAGTTGGTCTCTTGCTGATAGTACCTGGAAACAAGGATTTGATTTTGATTTGTTTAGTTCCATCTGAGTTTCACTATTATAAACCGTGCCTTTACTGGGTCTCTTGCCAATAGTGCGTAACACAGGTTTGACCACTTAATCTTCAAAACACCCGAGTTCCACTAAACAGTACCTTTACTTGGTCTCTTCCCAATGGTAGCTAACATGGGTTTAGGAGGGTTGATGTCAGGGGGTACTTCAGAGATGCTCATCCTCTGACGATGGTCAAACGCTTGAGAATGGTCTGAGCGGTCAGTTGCCATAGTAGCAGTTCGTGGTCGATATTCTGTAACAGATGAACGTTTGTAGCTTTACTGGTACAAAATAACATGTTTGTATTTTCAATGACACAGCCACAGTCAAATCATGAAGAGTTTGTACCCAATCTTAACTAATTGATCAAAGGTCAAATGCCTTCAGCAAAAACGTACAAAAATCACGGTGAGATGGTCAAATCCAATTTGTCTATTTTCAGTACACTGCAAAAGCTGCAAATTTATTTATTTATTTCATTGGTATTTTACACTCTACTTAAGAATATTTGACTTATACGACAGCACCCAGCATTATGGCAGGAGCAAACCAGACAGAGTCCGGGAGAAACCCACGACGATCCGCAGGTTGCTGACAGACTTTCCAGACACGGACAGGAAGCCAACATGAGGTGGACTTGAACTTAAACCGACCACATCGGTGATCCAGAGGTTCCTGGGACATTGCACTGCGTTGATGTGCTAACCACCTCAGCCAAAGTTGACCTCATATACTGATGTACTGGACTAATTCTGTATCAGACATGAAAATGCGTCTCCTGGCAGAACTGTCCAACTGCAGCATTTTACATCTGTAAATAATGTGTCTGCACACAGGTGTATCAAATTCCTGAGGAAAATAAATAACACACCTTAATAAAAAGCAAATAAAAACAGCTGAAAAAAAAACCATCTTTGGTCATCGTCATGCAATTGCTGCTTCACTTAATTCTGAAACAGGCTTACATATGAAGAACTGTGCACCTATTCCACAAACTTGTCATTCCTGCAGCAATTTCTGACTACAAAAAAATCAATTCCAGGCAACTGTATGTAAAACATGCAGGAAAACGATAAAGGCTAGTGTAATGACAAACCAGAGTGGAACCAAAACTGAACATAGCCTTATGTCCATCATGAAACCTATGTGTACCTGCATGTCCAAAACTAAGAAAAAAAAATTCACGGGTCTAATATACACATGTGTTTTTTATACAAGCAATCTAATTAAATTCAGTTGGCACATAAAGTATACAAGTGAATATGACAGAATATTTGTCTAAAATACAAGTAATAACCATAATTCACTCTAACGAAAGTAATTACATTCAACAGGTATCCAGGAAGCTAATGATCATAATGAGTCGAAAAAATGACCAAATATATATATATATATATATAAATATATTTATTTGTTTTCAAATTTTTTAATCTTGACTAGTTCAAACAAATTCAAGAACAAATTTCCATTGCATTTCCTGGCAAGACCCCTATTCTACATTAAAATTTTTTTTTTAAAATTTATTCACATGCAAATTAACAATGTGGTCTTCATGCAACGATTTTGTGGGAAAATACTGCAGATTTACAATTCACATACTGGTGCTTGTCCCTTTAACAGGAGTATCCTAACCTTAATAGAGAGAATTCACACTATCACATATACACTAAAGGATAATGACATAATCACTTAATGCAGTCACTTCCTGCATGTGGGAAGGTCTGCCAGCAACCTGCGGATGGTCGTAGGCTTTCCTTAAAACGGTTTCCTCCCAACATGCTGACCTCTGTCATATAAGTGAAATATTCTTGAGTACGGTGTAATGAAACACCTATCAAACGAATAAATCAACTTAATGCTGTCTCCATGACGTATATCCATAGTACAATGAATATGAGCTGACACACATCAGTACAGACACAAACTATGTTGCAAAGTATAAAAGTAGTTTTAATTCTTTCTGCTTTTGAGTTGCAAGGAAACTATTTTCATGTCCTTACTGCTGTATCAGTTAGTAAAATGGAGTTAAATTTCTGAATGAAAAATGAGTGTGAAGCAGAATTTACTAAGAATCAAGTTATTCCTACAGAAAAAAAAACCACGTAAGTTCTGACACAAAAAAGCAAATCAGAAGATTTTTCACAAAAAAGTTCCTGTTATCCTATTTGTATCTGTATATGTAGATGTAGTCTTGTGAAAACTCTCTATTATCTCACTGATTAACATATATTTATCTATGTGTACAAATGTTTTGTTTTCTACATTGACTGCAGTGAACGAAAGATAATCATGAGAAATCATCCAAACAGAAGAAGACAACTACGTCAGTGCATCAGTCTCATACATTTCTGTGACATTCTACACCAGTTTTACAAAAGCCTACCATCAAAGGTATCCAAAAAACAGTCGGGGCAAGAATCTGAAAGAGACGGGGATACAACTGTGCCAAAAAGTTCGTCAAATACACACCACACAATATCAACTACACATATAATCCGTATAAAATACCACAAACATTGCTGACACATTCAAGCAGTGTTTGTTTGCTTTAGATTATGATACCATTTTTAATACCTGCACTGTATTTCTAGTCATAAAAAGACGGTGTTTCCTTGTAGCAAGCTGGTATCAATGCAGACATATTCATAGTGCTACCTCACTGAAATGCCATACTGAAGACACCAGACTCACACAGTCATACCCTAAACTGATACCGTGCCACTCAGTGATCTATTTCACAACTGTGGTTCAAGAACAAACTGACTTAATATTTATTTATTTGATACGATTGTTGTTAAACGCCACACTCAAGAATTTTTGACCTAAACAATTGAGATCACTTTTATGGGAGAAGGAAACGAGAGTGTCTGGAGGTAAATTACAGATCATTGTCAGTGTAAAATTTTAACTGATTCAGCCTTCGATAAATTAAAAGAAAAATATTTTCAGATGAATTTGTGAGTATAAATGTCACTGGAGAATTTCTTCACTTGTGATGCAAGGATACCTGTACATATATTCACCGCATATTAGGGGGAAACAAGTGGTCTTCAATGAATATTTACCGGCCCCGATAGCACAGTTAGTAGAGCGTCCGCATTGGGAGCGGTAGATCCAGGGTAAATCCTGGGTCGAGTCACCTAAGACCTTTATAGAGGAAGCTGTAACTTCCTCGCTTGGTGTTCAGCATGAAGGGATAGTGCAACAACTGGTTGACCCATATCAGTATAATGGCTCGAGCGGGGGTGCTTACTTGCCTTTGGTAAGTCATCTCAGTGAAGCAACACTAGATAAAAGAGCAGTGGAAATCTGTCCTGCAACAAGGAGGCACATTTCATGCACACTAAGCATTCCTTCGTCGTCATGTGATTGAAAAATTGTTGAGTACGACGTTAAACCCCAAGCACTCACTCACTCAATGAATATTTAGATTGCGCAAATGAACACATGGTGTCACTAACAGCTTGTTTTCACCAAGGCCCCAGAATGCAGAGAGAACCAGGGAAGCTACATATTCCCTGTCCAACGGGCTGATTGACAGCACCTGTACTGATTAATTACTTCAAAGCTAAAGGTATGACATGGAGTCAGCAGGTATGACATGGAGTCAGCAGGTATGACATGGAGTCAGCAGGTATGACATGGAGTCAGCAGGTGTGACATGGAGTCAGCAGGTATGACATGGAGTCAGCAGGTGTGACATGGAGTCAGCAGCTTGAACTCAGTAAATCGTCAAGATCCATCATCCTGAAAATTTGTTTTGTTTTCGCGACACTCAATGCTCTGATCCACCAGTTTAAAAACTTTCGTCTACGCATAAAGTTCTAGGCATGAAACAGTTAGGTCCGATTTCAGGCTGCTCTTCTGAAATCATCTTCCTGTACACAAGAAATTTACCGGCAAATGTGCAAGTAAAATATTCACCTTACCATCACCTGATATTAAAATGGCAGTTCATTAGACGCAAAATCACAGAGACCCATACCTGTACTGAAATTACAACTTTAACATGCAAACTAATATAAACATCAAAAAAGATGCAAAAAATCCTTCAAAATGGAGGAAAAAATGGTATATATTTTCGTTCCCCTATAATTACCAAGCATTTTTAGTTCCAACATTTCGGTATTATTTTTCTCAACTCATCAACTATGTCTTTTAAGTAACATAATACTTTTAGTTTTATTGTAATTAAGTTTTATATTTGGATTTCCACCTTTACAAATAGTATCCCATACACGCCATGATGCAAAGAACCTGTTTGAGCTAGGTGTGGCTTCTACATGTACATGTAAGCCTTCAACCTTTTCAGCCAATACAGGGTTCTTCCAATGGAGTTTATGCATACAATTATTATCAAAAATGATGCTACTAGTTATTTGCTTGTGTCATTGAAGATGTTACATGTAGCTACACAAAACTGTGTAGATTATTTCTCTACGCCCCACAGTTCTCGCAGAATGTTTCAAAATGTTAGTTGAAGAGAGGGTGAAAGAGCTGAAGAATTAGACTACTAGTATGTGTCTTTCATATTTGGTCTTTTCATAAGTACCACATTTGTTTCACTACCGCCTCTAACAGAGATCATGTTCTTGCCAGTCTTTGTCCGTCAGCAACATTGCAGTAAAGTCTATACTGGGTTTTTACATAAAATGTTTAACCAGGTTGACCTTACACTAGAGTAATCTGGATCTCTCAGTTTTTTTTTCAATACTTTCCGATCACACAGACTGTCTTCCCACAGGATTACCAGGACATTTACGCACAAGCATGCAGGTGATGGACAAGATGACAAAAAACAACCACAACAAATGTTTAGCTTTATTTTCGGATAAATGAAATAACTGAGGACCAGATAAACTTCATCTGCTGATACAAGATGTTGAGTTTTTGCCACAACCTGAGAATCTTATTTATTTGATTGGTGTTTTATGCCATACTCAAGAATATTTCCATTACACGGTGGCAACCAGCATTATGGTGGGAGGAAGACAGGCAGAGCCTAGAGGGAATCCATGACTATCCGCACCTTGCTGGCAAACTTTCCCACTTGCGACCTTTGTTTACAAGTAATCACTCTTCTACACAACCTTTAAACTGACCAATCTGCATGCAACTTTTGGCTGTGACAAGCTGCTCTATCACTCACTGTCTGTCTGTCTGTCTGTGGGTCAGTCAAATGGCTGGTCAAATTTAAAGGAAAAGACAACATAAAACTGATGCCAAAATTAGATGAAAGAGCATCAAAACTTATTTGCAAATATTTTTTTTTTTGTTCAAGAGGAAAGGGTTTTTGAAAATATTTTGTATGGTGGGTATTTGAGACCAACTTTTGGTATTTATCATTGTTGCACATTAATGTTCTAAATAAGGATGTGATGCTTGTCTAATAAATTTATTTGAATGTAAATTTGTTGTTCATATCGAAACATAGGCATTTAACCTCAATTATGATAATATTTATGAACATATTAAAAATATAAAAATGATCCAAATTGAGGTTTAATACATTTGTTAGCTGGAAAGAACAAAATCTAGAGCAAAAATATTTATTAAACCTGTCTTACATCCTCATTTACGACATTATCAAACAAAGACTATAAATATCAAAAGGTGGTCCCAATTACCCACCGCACAAAATTATTTTGAAGTGTCTTTTTCTCCTCAAGTAAAAATCGGAAAAAATATTGAAGACCACATTTAGTCATAACTTTTCGCACTCTTTCATATGAACTTTATGTCATTTTACTGTTTTCTCCACCTTTAACATGGGGCTGAGTGGAAGTGGACATTTGCTTTTTGCAGGATGTCCCACCTACTTTAACATTTGCACTTGAATGATTACAACACCAACCTTTCCACAAAAAAACCTATATATTTAAAGTCTTAAAATCAGTCACATGCACAGGTTTGAACATTTAGACCTAAGAACATACAGCTATGAAATAAGTTTGGCTTTTTCCTTCACCTTTACAAAGTTATCTTTCATTTCATTCCCTGTTAGCCAGTGCCACAGGCAAAGGAAATGTGAAACTAATACGCATTCGATATTAGGCTAAATATTCCACTTGCTTTAATGTATTACCTACATCAGTAGTATTAAAAGTAATATTACAGCTCGTCTTACCAACATCAAACAAGACAAGTTAACATTATTCACATTTCAATTCCAATTCTTGGCATCAATTTGGCTATTTATACCCTGTAAAAAGCCCAAGAAAAATCTTATTTTTGTGTTGTGTAGAATGCATTCAAGAATATTTTACTTACTTCAACCTTTTCCAGCTAAAGCAATTTTTTCAGTGCAATTCACGGATACAATTATGCTGAAAATGATGCTAAATATGATTTGCTCCTATCATTAAAGACGTAAGCCTCATATAACTGTACAAATTATTTCTCTGCACCCCACAGTTCTCTCAGAATGTTTGGAAATATTGATTGCAGGGGAGGTTGAAAAGGCTGACGAATTATTTATTTTATTTATCTGATTGGTGTTTGATGACACAATCAAGAATATTCCACTTATGTGACTGCGGCCAGCCTTATGGTGAGAGGAAACCAGACAGAGCCCTACGGGGGAAACCTAGGACCATCCGCAGGTTGCTGGCAAACCTTCCCAACTATGTCCGGAGAGGAAGCCAGCATAACAGGGACTTGAATTCACAGTGACCGCATTGGTGGGAGGCTTCTGGGTCATTACGCCGCGCTAGCGCACTAACCAATTGAACCATGTAGGCCCCAGTTGAAGACTTGGGGCATATGGCAAGATTTCTACACTGGCCTTTGGTATTAAAATGACAAATGGTCCTTTTAATCTGTCGATTGCCCATTGAAGAATTCAAGAATGTGTCCTACTGTTTTAAAGGCAAGCATCTTAAACCAGCTGGCCATAAATCTTTCCACCATACTGAAGAATTTTTCCTTTCATATGAATTAATATTTCATATGGTCAATAAATTAGTACATGAAATCAGAGTAAAATCCAGCTACCTTTAACAAATTAGACTGACATACTTTTCCATGAGTGAAATATACCATGCAGTGGTCTCTGGTGAACTTTATGTAAGACTACACAAAGAGCACCACTGACTAATTACTACAACAAAGGAAGCAGGAAAATGTGAATTAAAACTAAAAACAAAGTTCTCATTATCCTATTACACAGCGCCCAGTAAAACGCATGAACACAATTTTTAGAACATGTGAAGGGCATTATTCAGAAAATGTTATCTACAGCACATAATCAAGTTGTAGAAAGCTGCACAAAACTTGTAGCAAACCTCCTAAAGTCAAAACTGTAACTGTGCCAGATTTGAACACCCAGCACAACTATCATTTGAGATGCCCACTGGTACCTAAAAGTTCCACATTATTTTATTTTATTTATTTATTTATTTTTTTTGACAACACAAAACACTACACTAGTGCACAATTATAAACGAGTAAGAGTGTGCACTCAAAAGCTGAGAATCCTACCATCTAAGGCATCCGACACACCTCTTTGATAATAGTCTGAAAGAAAGGGCAGTAACTCTTAGTAATAATCTGAGAAAAGGGCAATAACTCTGATAGTAGTCTGAAAGCAAGGGAAGTAACTCTTAGTAATAGTCTGAGGAAATGGCAATAACTTTGATAATGGCCTGCAAGCAAGGGCAGTAACTCTTAGTAATAGTATGAGGAAATGGCAATAACTTTGATAATAGTCTGCAAGAAAGGGCAGTAAGTCTTAGTAATAGTCTGAGGAAAGGGCAATAACTGAGGACTAATCTGAAGTGCAGTGACTCTTGACCTCTGACACAAATAGAGGATCATCAGAAATAAACATATATAAACCGTAGGGCATAAAATAGGAATGTTAACATGTAAAACACTAGACAGGGCTACATTAAATATACAAGACAGGGCCGAATACAGATTTCTTGATGCCTTTTGGGGTTCCATAATTTTAGGTAAAAATCAAGAAATAGTTGAAATGTGTTGAATATGTACATCTATGTACATTTTTATTTAAATTTCGCTTCAATTCTGGCTTTATTTTGAGTCATTCTATCTGAGATTAAACGAATGTCTGCATTAGACCCTGTATGATATGGAAAAGTTTGCAACTCATCATCCTAAAAATGATGTGAAGACAAACTGAAGAAATCACCACAAAGCGTCAAAACTTAAAGAGCCACTTCAATGCTGAAATCTGACATGAAAACGACCATTCCTTAAAATGGCTTCAAATCCCGCAATAAATGTAAAACAAATTAATTCTGAGAACTAATGTCACATTTTAAATATGCAAAATTTATGCAAGGAGCAAAGTTGATTTTCAAACTCTACCTAAGCCTAGGTATTTTGTGGCACGATCTTTATTTTCAATGCCCGAGGAGTATATAACAATAAATATAAAAACTTCAAAAACATCACGAAAAACAAAAATGAGGATTATCCTTACAATTTGTCCTGCTGAAGGCATATTTACAAGATCAGAAAGCCCAGAAAAACAGGAAAATCATATGGAGATTGGACAAAACACCAAAGTGGATTTTCAGTTCCATTTTCAGTCCTTTTTTGAATTTTTGTCTAGAGTCAGCTCACAAATAAAACACAAAATAATATTGTTGTTCTTGGTTAAGCTGCTTTTAATTTTTTCACTACCTCATGTGATATCAATATTTCAGTCTGGTGTCTCAGCAACACTGGAGTAGCTCTTTTAGTAAAGCTTAGATTAGTAAAGTAAAAAGACGCTCACATTACAGGAAGAATTTATGTATGCAAACGTACCACCATACACCCCTACACCGCCCGCAGAAGTAATCTCTTCCTTGATCTGACGTAACTCTGTGGCCAACTGAACTAGGACACTCCCATTACAGCGTGGGTGAGGCAGATTCCCCGTGATCTTCTCTTTAATGGTCTGCTGCAGGAAGTACTCTTGAGCTGTATCGCAGTTTACCTTCATCATCTGAATCACAACGTCCTTGATCAGTTCTTGTTATTTTTATTGATACTTTTTTTAACTTATGGGCCCGTATGTTTGACAATTTTCACCAGACTTGAAACTGATTCCCGCAGATACACTTTACTGGAATCCACCAGTACCTAGTTCACATCTAGTATTTCTTGTTTTGGAGGGCCTCTGAGAAGAACAGTTTCGTAGCCGACAGAGTATTAAATGTCACATATAGCATGGTTGTCATATTGTCATTAAATGAAAATATATGGTATCACAAAGCTCTTGCTCTCAGTGAAAACTTTTAATGCATGTAAAAGTGATCAGATTTTTTGGCCTTTATCACTGGAATCTAATGTGATAGTTTTGCTTAATGAGTTTAGACCAGTATCAGATTCTTGAAGTCCTGTTGCATGTAAAGCCCTGACTTAAATTACCCCTAAGTGACCACAAATTTTGACCATGACTAACTTGCCAATATTTCCATATTTTGAGGGTTCTATTTTTAATTCTGTTTTGAGGTTTGCTTGGGACATGGGATGATATTCTGCTCGAAAATTTGTAAGTTTCAGCACGAAAAAAAATATTTTGTGACAATGCCTCTCAAAATGCACTTCTGTTGGCCAAATTTTAGGTCACTGAGGGTATTTTACTCCACTGATGTTCAACCCCTGTTTACACAGGATTTTTTACACTTATACGATGGCGGTCAGGCTTATGGGTGAAGAAAATTGGATTGCCTGGACTGTCCAGAGTGAACCAGCACCAATTTGTCAGACACCTGACAATGAAGGCACCAGTCATTACGTTGAGAGTTCAAGTCTAGCTCATGCTGACTTCCTCTCCAGTTGTACGTGGGGAAGGTCTGTCAGCAACCTGCGCATGGTCGTGGGTGTCCCCGGCCTCTAATAAACTAAAGATGTGGCCAAAGTAGTGAGATCTAGATTTGATATGCGGACATTATGTCACAGGCTGATAGAGGCAATTGAACAAAAAAATGCTGACTTCAATACCTTGAACTCGATGAATGGCTGGAGCTGAAGGAAGATGGAGGGCCTATGAGTGACGACAAAGTCAAGGAATTTCCACAAAGGCAGGCCACCTGGTGACAGAATAGAGAATCAAATCAAGGCTGATAACTGTGAGTCAGGAGTATTTCACATGATACTGGCCTGTAATTATGAACTTTCAGAAGAGTGAGTGAGTGAGTGCTTGGAGTTTAACATTGTACTCAACAATTTTCAGTCATATGACGACAAAGGAGTCCTTAGGGTGTACGTAATGTACCTCCTTGTCGCAGGACGGATTTGCACCACTCTTTTATCTAGTGCTGCTTCACTGAGGCGCCTTGCCGAAGGCAAGTAAGTTGCCCTGCCCGAGCCATTATACTGATACAGGTCAACCAGTCGTTGCACTATCCCCTTCATGCTGAACGCAACTTTTAGAAGAGCTTGAACTATTAAAGATGATACTTCTGATGTCAACACTTTTTCTTTCTAGACAAGAAATTAAATTTCACCCCCAAAATAATATAATTTGGATGAATCAATCAGAACAAAGGAAAATGTGCCACTTGAAAAAGATAAACTTCATACGAAATGCAAAAAAAATTACATATGGTACACAGAGTTTAGAATGGCTGACTAAGTAGGTGCTAAGCTGGTCCAGAGTTCTCACTAACTTCATCAACAATGTGATTTCTGCAAACTTTTGAGCGAGTGAGTGCTTGGGGGTTAACGTCGTACTCAGCTAATTTTTCAGCCATATGACGACGAAGGAATCCTTAGAGTGCATGTAATGTGCCTCCTTGTTGCAGGACAGATTTCCACCGTTCTTTTATCTAGTGCTGCTTCACTGAGACGCCTTACCGAAGGCAAGTAAGTTGCCCTGCCCGAGTCATCATACTGATACGGGTCAACCAATCGTTGCACTATCCCCTTCATGCTGAACACCAAGCGAGGAAGTTACAAATTCCTCTTTTAAGGTCTTAGGTGTAACTTGATCCAGGATTGACCCTGGACCTACCGCTCCCGAAGCGGACGCTCTACCAACTGTGCTATCGGGGCCGGTGCAAAGTTTTGACAACTGATGGAAAATATAAGTAAAAAGGTGAGTTATAAAATATGCCGTTAAAATGAAATAAAAAAAACAAAAATTTTTTGACATAGCTTGACATTTCCTTTAAAACCATAATCTTCATTTTGGGGTTTCCTTTGATGTATCCTTTAAGGTCAACTAGTGTCAACCTCTGAGGACCAGCATATCCTCACTAGTTCTGTATAAACATGTGCTTCCAAACACACTGCTTACCATTATTAGAGCCAGCTATTTCGTGCACACATTTGGTAACTTTGTGCCATTCAGGAGCCAGCTGCTTGTCAAAACACACCATCAGGATTTCCAAACCTAAAACACAAATTGAAAAGTTATACTACATGAAATTATTGTTCCGTGTGGACTTATAAAATTATACTTTTTGTGAAGCCAAGACACTGACAAATCCAACAAATGCAGTTTTGTCTTCAAAATCAAATTTAAAATGTGCAGAAATAGCCATGAAAGTTGCAAAATGGTTGAGAAATTAGAATACATGAAAACTAGAGACAACATGAAAACCAGAGGCTGTGTTAATAAGAGTATGCGAAACACATAACATAACACAATTACTCTAGCGCTGCCTCACTGAAATGCCATGCTGAAGATATCAGACACGATGCCCCACCCAGCTACAATATACTGACCGATCGACCAGTGGCCTGTTTCTCTTATGCTGAGAGCTAAATGAGGTAGTGCCAAGATTACTGATGATGTTAGTCTTGCGTATGACTTTATTTGGGATATTACTGATGATGTTAGTCTTGCGTATGACTTTATTTGGGATATTACCAATGATGTTAGTCTTGCGTTTGACTTTATCTGGGATATCACCGATGATGTTAGTCTTGCGTTTGACTTTATTTGGGATATCACCGATGATGTTAGTCTTGCGTATGACTTTATCTGGGATATCACCGATGATGTTAGTCTTGCGTATGACTTTATTTGGGATATCACCGATGATGTTAGTCTTGCGTATGACTTTATTTGGGATATTACCAATGATGTTAGTCTTGCGTATGACTTTATTTGGGATATCACCGATGATGTTAGTCTTGCGTATGACTTTATTTGGGATATCACCGATGATGTTAGTCTTGCGTATGACTTTATTTGGGATATCACCGATGATGTTAGTCTTGCGTATGACTTTATTTGGGATATCACCGATGATGTTAGTCTTGCGTTTGACTTTATTTGGGATATTACCGATGATGTTAGTCTTGCGTATGACTTTATTTGGGATATCACCGATGATGTTAGTCTTGCGTATGACTTTATTTGGGATATCACCGATGATGTTAGTCTTGCGTATGACTTTATTTGGGATATCACTGATGATGTTAGTCTTTCGTTTGACTTTATTTGGGATATTACTGATGATGTTAGCCTTGCGTATGACTTTATTTGGGATATTACCAATGATGTTAGTCTTGCGTTTGACTTTATTTGGGATATCACCGATGATGTTAGTCTTGCGTATGACTTTATTTGGGATATCACCGATGATGTTAGTCTTTCGTTTGACATTATTTGGGATATCACCGATGATGTTAGTCTTGCGTATGACTTTATTTGGGATATTACCAATGATGTTAGTCTTGCGTTTGACTTTATTTGGGATATTACCAATGATGTTAGTCTTGCGTATGACTTTATTTGGGATATCACCGATGATGTTAGTCTTGCGTATGACTTTATCTGGGATATCACCGATGATGTTAGTCTTGCGTATGACTTTATTTGGGATATCACCGATGATGTTAGTCTTGCGTATGACTTTATTTGGGATATTACCAATGATGTTAGTCTTGCGTTTGACTTTATTTGGGATATCACCGATGATGTTAGTCTTGCGTATGACTTTATTTGGGATATCACCGATGATGTTAGTCTTGCGTATGACTTTATTTGGGATATCACCGATGATGTTAGTCTTGCGTATGACTTTATTTGGGATATCACCGATGATGTTAGTCTTTCGTTTGACTTTATTTGGGATATTACTGATGATGTTAGTCTTGTGTTTGACTTTATTTGGGATATTACCAATGATGTTAGTCTTGCGTATGACTTTATTTGGGATATTACTGATGATGTTAGTCTTGCTTTTGACTTTATTTGGGATATCACCAATGATGTTAGTCTTGCGTATGACTTTATTTGGGATATTACTGATGATGTTAGTCTTGCGTATGACTTTATTTGGGATTGAAGCACGAATACACCGTTTATGAAGCAGATGCTCTATCCACAACACCAATGCTGCCAGTATCAAAGTTGAATCAGGTAAAGCAGCTGTGATTAGCGTTAACTGTTATTTACCAAGGTGAAGGGCCTCCGTGGTAAAGGAGACTCTCACCAGCGATCGCTGTGAGTTCAAGTCCAGCTCATGCTGGCTTCCTCTCCAGCAACCTGCGGATGGTCGTGGGTTTCTCCTGGGCTTTGCCTGGTTTCCTCCTGCCATAATGCTGGCTGCCGTCGTATAAGTGAAGTAAAACACCAATCAAATAAATAAATCAATAAATATTTACCCAGGTAAGCTGTCTGTAAGACCAGCTCAGATGCATTCTTTAGATACACTTTGTCAGAGTGGGATATACTGTTAGACCGGCTGTGTTCGTTAAGGGACAGGTGATGGCTACTCTTCGTGGATGAGTTGGAATGACTGGGAGGCTTGGCTGGAGGGTTGAGAGCATTCACCAAAATGGTCAGTCCAAACGCAATATCCACTGGCCGAATTTTGGGAGAATCTGACAAAAAAAAAACCAAATACATTAATAATCAGTATTTGAAACAAGCACACTGTTTTCGTGTAAACTGCTTTCGCCTTAGAAATACTGTTTCTCAAAGCAATTTTTATGCCAATTTCAGGAAACAGCTAAGAAGAATTTTTGTATTTACATATATTGGGACATATCCTAAACTGTATAGTAAGAAATAAAAAAGCAATGTATCACATATCCTTTAACTAGTTTTATATTTTATTTCCTTATTTGATTGGTGTTTTACGCCGTACTCAAGATTATTTCACTTATACCACGGCGGACAGCATTATGATAGGAGGAAACCAGGCAGAGCCCGTTGGAAACCCACGACCATCCGCAGGTTGCTGACAGACCTTCCCACGTACGCAACTAGTTTTAAGTGGCCTTCTCAGTCACCTTCACTTCACTTTACTGATACCCTTAACGCCAACAATTTTCTGATAAGAAATTAATCAAACTTCGCAAAAAGACTCTTCAGTGGCCCAATAAGGAGGCTGGTGAATCGATGTGTGGTCAAAAGTCAAATGTGTCACTTAGAAAAAAAAAAACCATGTATATTTTTTCGTGTGAATATATATACAAAAATATAAAGTAGTGATCTGTCCTCTGTTTTAGTGGTGACACTCACCTCGTCTGCCTGACCCCACCCTGACACAAAGAGGGAGCACAAAGTTCACCAGCATGTTGAGGCATCGCTCCTGGGTAGGGAAGACTGACAGACCCCCACATATGTACTCCAGAGAATACTGCTCCTGGGGGAGAACAAGGGCAGAGAGTTTACGAACGCACCGACTGATTACTGACAGTTTACTGATTGACTGGTGTTTGGAGGTGGGTAGGAAAAACCCATGGAGAGAAATTTTCAATGTACTCTAGAGAGTACTGTTCAGGAACGCATGGATTGACTGACTGATTGACTGGTGTCAAGGGTCAGAGGAAAGCTGTGTTTATTGATTATTTATTTGATTATTTGCTGTGCTCAAGAACGTTCCACTTTATTTATGATAGTTGGTTTATGGGTCAAAGAAATCTTTATCTGTAACAAATCAAGGCTGAAATTTTCATGAAGTATTACTTCATACTCCCATGCTTGATATCAGGTATCAACAAATGCCTTGAGGAAGGGAAAATTCTCAGTGTTAACAGAATAACCCTTTGAACAAAAATTGCAATTCAATTCAGTTAGGAAAGAAACTAACTTCTTGTTAAAAATGACAGCAAGAGCTGGATTTGAACCTTGTATTTCACCACTTTGAAAATTAAATCAAAATATAAAGGATCAAAACACCACAGAGTACAGACCCCTAGCAGTTGCATCTGCATGGCAACAAGCTTGACGACGGCAGAGCAGAAGGTGTGTGGGGGGTTAGAGGTCAAGGTTGATGAGGTGTGGTCGCTACGGTGACTACCCTGGAGTCCTGTCTCTGGGTACGCAGGGCCCGTTGTGGATAGAATAATACTCAGTAACACATTAATCACAGTCTGCCAAAAAAAAAAAAAAATCAAATTCAATTTACTTTGAATTTACTGTTACCTAATTAGAAGGAGAAAATCAATTCATTTAAAAGGATACACAATCGATTCTGATTGGTTGGTGTGAGAGAGAGAAGAGAGTCCAGGCCTAACGCCTAACCTACTAATGCTGAATTTTAGGTATGGTGGAATTGTTTAAGTGTGACTGCGACTGCAGGGTTTAACCCAGGAAATCCTATATCTTGTCAGCCAATCAGTGTGGATGTTACATCTCTATAACACATAGACTGTAATTAGTCCTTTCTGACAGTCCAGTCATGTTAATCAAATATTTAAAATGCTCTTATTGATGAAAGACAGATCCTAAGAGGAAAAACCACTACTTTACGATCAACTCAATCTACGTAGTGTAAAAATATCACGGCTGGTTTATTTCATTTTTTTTTTTGGCATGTCAAACACAAGTTTCTTCATAAATGTGTTTCACATATGTTTCTTGTCAGTAGACTCACAATACTGAACTCATAGCACATAATCCGACCGGTTAATCATTTTTGGGTGTGGCTATGCAGCATTAAAAATCTTGTTTGGATTCAATTTAAACTCACGCCTCTTACCAATTCATTTTAAAAGATGTTCTTATCTGTTCTCCTTCAGGAGAACAGTTGAGTGAGTGAGTGAATGTTTAGGGTATAACGTTGCACTAAACAATTTTTCAGTCATATCATGACGAAGGAGTCCTTAGACTGCATGTAATGTGCATCTTTGTTGCAGGACAGATTTCCTTTGCTCTTTCATATAGTGCCGCTTCACTACGACTCACCGATGGCACGTAAGCCACTCTGCCCAAGCCATTATACTGATACAAGTAAACGAGCTGCAAGGCAGCTACAACTTCCTCTTTTACAGTCTTAGGTGTGACCTGACCCAGGATTGACCCTGGATCTACCACCCCTGAAGCGGACACTTTACCAACTCGGGGCCATTTGGAAAACAGTAGAATTATAAGAATAACTGCTGTATGGCAAAGTTCAAATACATAGAGGATATTGCACAATGAAGATTGGATACTATAAATACTGCTTGAGATGCAATATTTGTGGTGTTTAACCTCCACTATGCAATATTATACATGTATTTACTCATAATACATGTATTTTTAACAATTTGATGATTTTGTGTATTTGAACATTTTTGCGCTGAATGTCCTAAGCTGTAGGCTTTTATAGAATTGTTTATTTGTTAACGTCATACATGACGTCTTCAATGATGTGTTATAGCGCGACGTAGAAATGTCAAAGTTACCTAAACCTGGATGATGATGTCATCATAACTTTTCTTTTCGATGTCTGGGTGTGAGATATCAAAATGAAATAACATTTTTATCCGTGAAGGAATCCTAAACACATTTACTTATATATACAATACACATGTACAGCTGTTAAAAAATGACTTCAGGCTTGAGCATGATATTAAGTTTTAACTAGCATTAAACTTTACAGTAGTGATCTATGTCAAGAAAGGTGTGTGATTTTTATAACGCTGATATTGATCGAAAGGTTACTCTGACACGCTCATACATCCGCATTATATGAGTTTAAAACACGTGTATGTACCTATATCGGAGTTGTGCAGTTTTCAGACAGGTGATATCACTCTGCGACGGTACAGTACTCTCGTCTGAAACGCGATTTCATCCAACAGAGAGCAATCGCCAACTTGTCGTCAAAATTGCAGTCATGAAATTTAATTGGAAAGGATACGCAAGTTCCTGTTGCAATCATGAATCTGTATTTCGCAATCTTTAAAACTCGCGATTGAAAAGCTCGAAAATTTTGGCTATGCTCCCTTAGGTTGAAACTGGTATTAAGGATTGAGTTTGGTTTATTAACTTATAATACACTTTCGAATAGCTAATGTTTATATAATTACCTTAAGATGTGGAAGATGAGCCACAAACGTGAACTTGCTCAGGGTTGTGTAGAGACCTGTCACAACAATAAAATCAATTAAAATTCAGCAACTAAGCGTTTATGATAAACAAGCAGGACACTATGGAATATGTATGACAAATATCCATCCATGACATGAAATGGTTTAACACATACATGAGCAGGGATTAAAATCCAATTCCTACAGGATCCGGCCTTAAGCTTTGGAAGGTCCGGAAGCTTTCCATACAAACTTCCATCATGCTTATATAAGTACACATGTACTACTCATAACCGCATCGAAATTCAATTTACAAAATCGTAAAATGCATACTTAATTCTCACCTTTGAGAATATTAGCCGTGGCTTCCCAATCCATCTGCCTCTGAAAAAAGGCAAAAACAACATAAACAGACAGCCTCTTTTCTCTTTGTGGATGACATTTCAAAATATGGATGCTCATCTGGAATGTATTACATTAAGACAACTGTATAATAGAAAAACCCTACCTATTTCTTCTAATTTTTGGGACGCCTGGCCTGCTCATTTTAGCCAGTATATATGTAATTATAGCAGGAATACTGAGTTTCTTTTCCTCAAATGATTAGACCATCTAATGAACAACATACTCATATCATTACTTTTCCAAAAGGCTTGTAACGAAATGTAATAATTTACTTTCAACACTTCTAACATCTTTCCCAAGAACTATTCCTGAACCATGGTCAGCGTTTTTTTCCAGTAAAAGTTCATATTGTAAATCATGTAAAGTTTGTTGTGTAAAAATGCACTTTCAAAAACACATCTAGGCCTTAATTTTGATGACAACGCAAAAGTTTTTGTATTACAAAATGAATTAAACTTCAAAAAAAGTTTTTGTATTACAAAATGAATTAAACTTCAAAAACAGTTTTTGTATTACAAACTGAATTACAATTCAAAAAAAAGTTTTTGTGTTACAAAATTAATTAAACTTCACAAAAAAACTCTTAGGTGGCATAATACATGTAAGCTGCATGAATCAATCAAAATGAAGCAAACTGTGTCGCTTCAAAAATACTAAAGTTTTGGCGAAATACAGTATTTATATTTTTCCTCAAGTTTTACTGTAAGCACTTACATAGCCTATATTTAAAATAGCATATTTCTCAAAGCCTGTTTTCAGCATACTCCATCTGAAAAATGATAACCTCTCAACCTGACAGAATTTCATAACAGAAGTAAAATATCAAAAATCGATTTGAAAAAAATTAATTAAATACAAATTACAAAGTACAAATACAAAATTGCACACCCTAAGATACTGCTTCTTGGCAATCTTGCTGAAGAGTCTGTCCAGCCTGCGTAAGATGAGATACAGGGCAGGGCGCACGGCTTCCACGGACCAGTCCGTCAGGGGCACTGCTTCTGTCATGTACCTGAAATAACAGCATGGATAAACAAGGATTATGTCCCTTGTCAAGTGTTGACTTCAAAGTGGTAAGATTGATACTCAGTCCAAGATTTAATGCATTTACACATGAAGTTTTGCGGATAAAGTCACCGAGGTAATCTATGCGGACAAAACTGAGAAAGTAGAAACATATGTTCCACATTACTGCAACCTTTTCGCATATGAAAGGACACCTTTCAGTGCAATTTACGCAGATTTTTAATTTGATTTTTGAGACAGAACTACAATGGTTGGATTGGCCAATTTCAGGGCTTCACTTTTACAAAGTATAATTTTGTCAGTCTACAAAAAACAATACCTACTGAAGACACTTCCAAAAAAAAAACACCTTGCAATCATACAAACAAGTTAAAGAATTACAGTAAGCCACGTGACAAGGTTTTAAATCTTGACTCAAGTCAGAAAATGGCCTTCTGGACTAGGCCCTTATTCTAATGCTAAAAAAAAACCCCATTTCTTCTGACCAGGATTATTAGATATTGTAAAACCAGAAATATATATATACAATAAGACAGTAAACACAAGGACAATATTTATCAAACGTCTTAAAATCAAAAACAGCTACAAATAAAATGCCTTGCTCTAGAAAGTTTAAAATTTGTGCACTGATTCTTCACTGCAGAACAATGTACTAACCACAATTTGGGTCTTTTCCTGTTCTCAATCTGACTTTTCAAGATCTTGCAATTTATGACTTAAGGTCTTCAGCTTGATAAATATGGGTCCATAGCAACAAGCATCATAGCAACAGTGTGACGGATAGAAAATGGTCACACGTAACTGGCCTCTTGTCAATTTATCTCAGGGTTTTATTTTAACTGTTCATGTAAATGCCTACACGGAAGCAACTTACAGGCGTCCCCAAATGTCGGTCAACCGTAAAAAAAAATCAACACATGGATGATGAAGAATCAACGTACGAGACACAAATACTCAAGTGAATTACAATATACTCAGTTCCTACCTCTGCAGTCCGGCACACCTCATCGTTTGGGGATCATACGGTGCTAACTTCAGCAGGGTGTGGACAATGTCGGCAAGGCGCTAAACACAGACAAGGTAATGATTAGCATGTTGATTACACATACACATGTACCCAAACACATCAATGTGTTACAGTCTGAGACTTAAGGTAACACCAGTTTAAAGTTTCGTTTTATGTGAAGAAATAATTTTTTTTTCAGTGTCGTCAGAGGGTATAAAAATTAAAATGTGAAAAATCATATACTTTGTGGCCAA
The DNA here is from genome assembly GCF_032854445.1 of Liolophura sinensis. Classification (NCBI taxonomy): domain Eukaryota; kingdom Metazoa; phylum Mollusca; class Polyplacophora; order Chitonida; family Chitonidae; genus Liolophura; species Liolophura sinensis. Next base: position 21,370,296 of record NC_088307.1, read on the forward strand.
TGTGGACTGTCCCAGCAAATGTTCCTGTTAAAGACAAATTTATTTCATTAAAAAAACCTTGAAAAATAGGTAAATTATATAAACATATAACCATGGCAGATTTTCTGTTCTAATTTTTATTCCATTTTTGAATTTTTTTAGTGTTGGCTGACCTGTAAAACACAGAATAAAACTGAAATCGCCTAATTTCTGAAAGTTTCTCCACAACTCTATCGATTTTAAAAACTAATAACATATATATGAATTAACATCCAATGTAACATAAACATCAATTTTTTTATGAAGTTTGATTAATTTCTGATCAGAAAAAACTCAAGAGTTAGCATCATTTTCAGGCCTACATGTACTTCTGGAGTTAAAAACATTATACAGTACCAAACAAATACAGTGTATGTCCCTATATACAAATATACTGAAAATCTATCATTACCAAATGGGAAGAGTAGGGTGTGTCGTTTTATCATTTATCTTTTTTTTTAATTCTGGCTAATGAAAAAAGCGATTTTTAGGAAATAAACATTCATAGAAAAGGAAAATAAAACACTTCAAATCTCAATATATTTATTTAATTCATTGGTCTTCTACGTCATACTCAAGAATATTTCAAAATATTTTATACTGAGATTTTCCCGGTTTCCTACCTCTGGAAAATCTCCATATAAAGAACTCTTGAAAATATGAAGTCATGTTACGTCTAGTGTACATATTTTTAATGATTAACTTACATTGTGTGTTTTGGGGTCAAAGAGCTCCGGAGGCCTGAAGGTTGGATCTGCCATCATCCGTCGTAACTCTCGCAGACGGAGCACACAGGTCACAAAGAAATCCACGGCAATGTTCAGCAGGGCATCACGAGGTTTGCGAAACTCATTCCTCATCTCAAGGTCATCTGGGTCATGGGTGTATTGCTTCTTGCGTCCTTCCTCCATGTATCTGTGCACGATGCTAAAACAGTCAGTCTCAGATATTTCACAGGCACAAAATCTCATTAAATAAAATCCAACTGGAAAAACGAAAGCTTTAGTACCAAAAACAACATATAATGACAAATATGTGCCCCTAAAAATGCTGCAATTTTGGGAGCAAAATCTTTGATCATTTACCCAAATGATAAATGTACTACATTTATATGGGGAAACTATGCCTAAATAACTGGCCCATTTTTCTGATTCTGACAGGTCTATTGAGTTTAGAAAGGTGTTTTGAGGTTTGCTTGGAAAATGGGATGATATTTTACAGGAAATTGTAAGATTCAGCACTAAAATCTAAAATTTATGACCTTTATTTGTTTCTAAAAATACACACACGAAATTTGCTCTCAGCAGCTAGGTAGGTTCAATCTTATCCAACAAACTGTCATCCCACTGTACACTGTTGTATTAAAATATCTTTGCATGTGTGTGCATGTTAGTGTATGCCGATGTGTACATGTATAAATATATATATTTAAAGCCAGAAACATAGTTTTCCCTGTTGCTTTATTTTTTCTGTTACCAATCAACTTGTATTCAGTGTTTGCTGTAAACATTATCCTATGTGGAGAGACATATAGGCTCACCCTGTTCGTTAGTCCTGTTCATTTGTTTGAACAAAATTCTACCCTAAGGAAGGAAACACTTCTGAACAACCTGTCCCCAGGGGGTCAGGATATTGCTAGCTGGCTCACCTTGCATGGGACTCCTCCCTCTCTTCATAGTACACACTACAGCCCTGGGGTGAATGGTTGCTATGGTTCTGCATCGTTTTGATGTTAGGGTTCACATTCTCCAGGTGACGTGACGGGATGCTCATACTCCTGCAAGAAAATGATTGAACTGGTGGATTAAATGTTTGATTGACTGGTACATTATGGCACAGATGATTTAGTCACTTGTCAGACCTTGAGAATTTCATGTTATTGATCGACTGTTTGACAAATACATGTTGACTGAGTACATGTTGATCAAATGATTGGATTGGTGGGTTACATGATTGATTGACTGGTACATGATGGCACAGATGATTGGCCAGATGTTAGACCGCGAGAATTTCATATTATTGACTGACTGGTTGACAGATACATGTTGGCAGTTCTAATGATATGATTGGTGGATTAAACGATTGACAAGTACATAATGGCACAGCTGATTTAATCACTTGTTAGACCTTGAGAATTTCATGTTATTGATCGACTGGTTGACACATACATGTTGGCAGTTCTAATGATATGATTGGCGGATTACATGATTGACAAATACACAATGGCACAGCTCATTGGTCACTTGTTAGACCTTGACAATTTCATGTTATTGACTGACTGGTTGACAGATACATGTTGGCAGTTCTGATGATATGATTGGTGGATTGCATGATTGACAAGTACATAATGGCACAGATGATTTAGTCACTTGTTAGACCTTGACAATTTCATGTTATTGACTGACTGGTTGACAGATACATGTTGGCAGTTCTGATGATTGGATTGGTGGATTGCATGACTGACAAGTACATAATGGCACAGCTGATTTAATCACTTGTTAGACCTTGAGAATTTCATGTTATTGATCGACTGGTTGACACATACATGTTGGCAGTTCTAATGATATGATTGGCGGATTACATGATTGACAAGTACATAATGGCACAGCTGATTGGTCACTTGTTAGACCTTGACAATTTCATGTTATTGACTGACTGGTTGACAGATACACGTTGGCAGTTCTAATGATATGATTGGTGGATTACATGATTGACAAGTACATAATGGCACAGCTCATTGGTCACTTGTTAGACCTTGGGAATTTCATGTTATTGATCAACTGGTTGACAGATACATGTTGGCAGTTCTGATGATATGATTGGTGGATTACATGATTGACAAGTACATAATGGCACAGCTGATTGGTCACTTGTTAGACCTTGAAAATTTCATGTTATTGATCGACTGGCTGACTGACACATGTTGGCAGTTTTGATGAATGACTAGTTGATCAAATGGTTAAGATGCTTTGTTACACCTGCACTCAACAATTAAGTCAGTATATTAAAGGGTAAGGCAGCACCTGGATAAAACATATGTCAAACGAAAGCAGCATGCTCAAGCTTTCTAAAAAATATCATACTTTATTTTTTCGATGAGATTTCGCCGAAAAAATGACAAAATTACAACATTGGGCAAATTTATTGCTCATGTGAATTGCGGCAGCCATCTCGATAATTTTATTCAATCAAACGCACTGCTAAAAAACTGTGCGACATAAACTGTGAGATAGCCTTTACCCATTCACTCCATGAAGTGACACAACACCACAGAACAACTAAGTAAGACATTCTCAGTTTGAGATTACTCGTTATCTCACCTGGTGTAGGATTCACACGAGGTAATCAGGGCTCTCATGGAAACTGACAGGTTGTTGATATTGGTGATTTCATGTCTGGCGGCTACAGGGCTGTCCAGTCGTGATGTGTGTTTCTTCAGATACTGTAAATACCGTGGCATTACGACCTCTAAAACTGTCTGTTAAATCAGAAAAAACAAAACACTCAGCATGTGAATTAAATCCCCAAATATGACAAAAGATACGGTTCAATAAGCATAACAAAGACGTAAATGCATTTCCAAGCAATTCTAACACACACTGTAGTTGTCAGTCTTTACAGTGGTATCTTTACTTTCACAGACATGCATTTACTTTTCATTATTATGATGATGACTGAGATCTTATTACCGTCACATTTTTTTGCTACTTATGCCCTCACAATGAATATTCAAACACGGCACAACTCCTTCAACACAGGCTTGCTAAACCTGCACATTTTTCAATTCCTTCAAATCCTAAGCTAGGTAATCAGCTTTCATGAAGCAAATCCGGAAACTCAAACCTGAGATAGATTTATTTTAATAATTCGATGTGATTTATTGTCGAGTCTTCTTGCTAGACAATTTCTACAACATTTGTCATAAGTAACCCTTTGTCACCTGTAGAAAGTTAACTTACACAAACAGAAGCTAACAGAATGGAATGATGTCTGAGTTTCCTAATGTTTTCTCTGTTTCCTAGTGGAATTTAAACACTGCTTTTCACATCTTTTGAAAACGGATTTGTCAGTTTAATAGTTGGTCTGATTACCTTTACTTTTACCAATATTTCAGTCAATATCATACGCGTGGCCGGAACCTCATACGAACATAAAAGCAGGCCGAACCTCATACCAACATATTTACTGAAACAGTGACAACCAGTATTTGTTTGCCTCGTCTCCAAAACACACTCATTCAGTTCTTCTTATGTATTCACCTTGTATCATTACAGCCATACCACCTACAAATCAGCCTTATGCATATCATAATGTTATTAGTATACACTGGCTTGAAAATTGTTAATGTGAAATCAGTATCAGGTACACCCCAGGGGAGACACCAGTGACTAAGGGGAGACAATTGTGACTAAGGGGAGACAACTCACCAACATCTGCACCGCTCTTGCAGAGTCTGGGGCATATGCAACCACTGTCACACACATATTGATCACGTCTATCATTGTTATGGTGCCAGGGTCATCCTCATAGCAGAAATCCTAAGATACAACAAAATAATGGATGAATATATATCAACATGAAGAATATCACAAATAAATCAAATCTGAATGAAAAAGACAACAAGTTTTTTATGACAAAAATTTCACACAAACAGTGCACCAAGTTAAGAGTATGCACTACATTGTTTTGGGCGCAAGCTTAGTTGCACCATTCCGTCTTTTCCCCAACAGAGTTGTTTTACAGCTATGATTGTTTGACGTCATCACTGCCAGCTACTTAATTTCCAGACAGACCACCCGGTCCTTCAGAAAAACTGTACCTTAAAACTATTTTTAGCACCCCAAAAAAACAGAAGGTTGAAATTATTTTGCATTCTTATATGTTATTGCTCATCCAAAACTGCATATTAAAAAAAAAACAAACAAATAAAAACAATAAAAAAACAACAAAAATGAAGACTGTACCAAGGCTCGTAGGGGTTTCTCTCCATCCACCAGATCCAAAATGTCCAGCTCATCCGGGATATCCTGCTCCAAATCCAGTAGTAACTGGAATAAACAGTCCGGCTGCACCTTTAAAGACAGGGGATACATTCTATTTATTTATTTATTTGTTCAGTTCTTGGTCCAGTTTCTTACCTGAACCTATCAGGTGGATGAATCAATCAAGAATTAAACGAAATGTGTCACTTGAAAAATGGTAGACTTCGGATGAAATACACTACGATGTAGGCAACTGATTTGTGCAAAATACCCACAAATCAGACAACCAAATATTGCAACAAATTTACCTCATGTTTTCAAATCTTTCACAACACAGCCATCAGGTTCTAATATGTGTTGAGGCCACCAGCATGATCAATCCTCACCAATGCGGTCACTGTGAGTTCAAGTCCAGCTCATGCTGGCTTCCTCTCCGGCCGTATGTGGGAAGGTCTGCAGCAACCTGCGGATGGCCATGGGTTTCCCCTGGGCTCTGCCCAGTTTCCACCCACCATAATGCTGGTCGCATTACGTCAAATAATCAAATAAATAAACATCAAATAAATAAATAAATGATCAATCCTAGAATACCTCATCCATTCGAATTGAACATGTATCAATGAACACTTACTCTGTTCATGTTCATCATCCCAGTCACATGACTGTTCATGTCCAGGATGGGGGCCACAGCACCGAACATCTGAAACGGGAATTTGTGTGGTTATCTGGTGCTTTATCACTGATGCACTTTCTTAAACAGCTACTTATCGCACATTATTCTGGGAAGCCCATCAAAATATTAATATCTGATATGCTTGAAGTAGATAGAAGTCTGTCCTGATTCAATGTATTTCAAATATGGAATCAAATTTCCAGAAATTAATTCTACTAAAATTCTGACATGAATTTGCTAAAACTTACATTCAACTTCCTAACGATTTTGATTAAAATTCTGTATTTGATTAAAATTACACTTGAAAAAAAAAACATTTCTTTTGAAATTTCTACTTAAAATTTCACAAAATTTTGACTTAAAAATTTCTAACCTGTAGAACACAGGGCTTTCTGTGTAGCAAGTAGAACTGTTTACAAACAAACGCGATGGCTTTAGACAGAACTGTGTTTGGCCGATTGTTACTGAACACTCTAAATGTTACCTGTACAGCTCACCTGTAGAACAAAGGGCTTTCTGTGCAACAGGTAGAACAAATGTGATGGCTTTAGACAGAACTGTGTTTGGCCGATTGTTACTGAACACTCTAAATGTTACCTGTACAACTCACCTGTAGAACAAAGGGCTTTCTATGCAGCAGGTAGAACTGTTTACACACAAATGTGATGGCTTTAGACAGAACTGTGTTTGGCCGATTGTTACTGAACACTCTAAATGTTACCTGTATAACTCACCTGTAGAACAAAGGTCATTTGGTTGACTGTTACTGAACACTCTAAATGTTACCTGTACAACTCACGTGTAGAACAAAGGGCTTTCTATGCAGCAGGTAGAACTGTTTACACACAAATGTGATGGCTTTAGACAGAACTGTGTTTGGCCGATTGTTACTGAACACTCTAAATGTTACCTGTACAACTCACCTGTAGAACAAAGGGCTTTCTATGCAGCAGGTAGAACTGTTTACACACAAATGTGATGGCTTTAGACAGAACTGTGTTTGGCTGGTTGTTGCTGTACACTCTCAGTAAGGTAGGCACCAGGTACAGGTAACTGAAAATAGATTAGAGTTCACCGCTGTTTAGCTCTGATTTATGTACATGAAATGAAATAAGCCCAAAACAGGTCCAAATTCAGTAAAATCTGTACAATTGAACATAAAACACACATTACAATGCACAGGCATTGCTCTCACTGATTCTTAATGTATTTACTGGCTACACACTCCTTGTTACACAATATGTTTGAAGTGTTTCCTACTCGCCCATTGATGACAAACGCGTTTGAAGTGTTTCCTACTCACCCATTGATGACAAACGCGTTTGAAGTGTTTCCTCCTCGCCCATTGATGACAAACGTGTTTGAAGTGTTTCCTCCTCGCCCATTGAGGACAAATGTGTTTGAAGTGATTCCTACTCACCCATTGATGACAAACGGATTTGAAGTGTTTCCTACTCACCCATTGATGACAAACGGGTTTGAAGTGTTTCCTACTCGCCCATTAATGACAAACGTGTTTGAAGTGTTTCCTACTCACTCACTGATGACAAACGTGTTGGAAGTGTTTCCTACTCACCCACTGATGACAAACCTGTTTGAAGTGTTTCCTGCTCACCAGTTGGTGACAATTACATGTTTGAAGAGTTTCCTACTTACCAGTTAGTAACAAACACATGTTAAAAGTGTTTCCTACTCACCCACTGATGATAAACGTGTTTGAACTGTTTCCTACTTACCCATTGATGACAAAAGTGTTTGAAGTGTTTCTTACTCGCCCATTGATGACAAACGTGTTTGACGTGTTTCCTACTCACCCATTGATGACAAACGTGTTTGAAGTGTTTCCTACTTACCAATTAGTAACAAACACATGTATAAAGTGTTTCGTACTCACCCATTGGTGGCAAACACGTGTTTGAAGTGTTTTGAGGCATTGATCAGTATGCCCAGACACACCCTCAAGATTGCTGTATCCTCAGAGTGCAGGATGATCGTCCCGTTGATCACGTTTAGGAAGAGCGGGAGATCCTGTGATCTTGTCAGCGTGTCCGACATTGATGTGAACAACGCACGCATCAGCTGAGGACACATGGACAAAATATGAATTTTTGGTATTAAACAAACAGAAAATGAAATTCGGAAGAATTACTGGGAAAAGTGAATTTTACGCCGTACTCAAGAATATTTCGCTTATACATGTACGACAGTGGGGAGTATTTTGGAACTGGAGGGAATCTGACAGAGCCCGTGGGTTAATCCACAACCATCCGCAGTGTGCAGGAAGTCCTTCTCACCTACCACTGGAGAGGAAGCCAGCATGAGCTGGTCTTGAACACAAAGTGACTGCAATTGCGGCTCTTATAATTCATCTACTGCATTCTTTTACGTGTAAATGTAAGGAACAATATATGCATGTATGACTTCCTGGCAAAAAGCTAGGCACAGGCCTGACACATGCAATTCGATTGGTGAAAGGATTAGGGGAGTAATCAGATCAAAGTCTCTTGTTGATAAAGGAAAAAAAAAGTCCTACAGTGTAATGTGACTTGTCAAAAATGTTGTTGGTTCTCATTTAATACAGATCAACTATCTCACCTCTGTTCCGGAAATACAAATACAAAATCCAGGAACTTCTTAAGTTCACAAGCACTCAGCTACTCAACTTTTATCCATTGTCTTTTCTGCATAACTTTCTGCGAAATTGTTTTCTCAGATGCCTATATTATAGTAAATGTGAATGAAAAGCAGGCGCCTAACATTTCTGACATGTCACCTGGTACAGCAGGACTGTTTTCACCTTCAGTGACAAAAGACTTCCTTGCTAAGGATATACACAAAATGTACAAGATCTTTATAAATAGTGGTTCACTTCGTAGTTTAAAAGTGAAAGTGAAGTTAACATACCTTGACCCAGACATACTTATGTAAAGTGTCCATCCCAAAGAGTTCCTGTGGGCAAAAAAAAACGAAATTAACACTCAATTTTTTACTTGCAGCTACAGTGCCTCCCCCTATTACACCAACATGTGGGAAGGTCTTCCAGCAACCTGTGGATGGTCGTGGGTTTCCCCCGGGCTCTGCCCAGTTTCCTCCCCCCATAACGCTGGCCGCCGTCGTATAAGTGCAACATTCTTGAGTACGGCGTAAAACACCAATCAAATAAATAAATAAATATTACACCAACACTGTCCAATAAACAGCACAGTTTTATCAAAAGTGATGTACACATTTCCCAGCTAACAGTATGCAGGGCTAGCCGAACAGTATTTTAACAACTGATCCCTACACTTGTATAATAATAACTTGTATGATAATTAATCAGGGCTCTCCAGTAGTAATAATTAATCTGAGTCAGGGCTTTACAGTAGTGATAATCAGAGCCAGCCCTTTCCAGCAGTGATAATTATTCAGTCAGGGCTTTCCAGTAGTGATCATTAATATGAGTCAGGGCTTTCCAGTAGTGATAATTAATCAGTCAGGGCTTTCCAGTAGTGATAATCAGAGCCAGCCCTTTCCAGCAGTGATAATTATTTAGTCAGGGCTTTCCAATAGTGATAATTAATATGAGTCAGGGCTTTCCAGTAGTGATAATGATTCAGTCAGGGCTTTCCAATAGTGATAATTAATATGAGTCAGGGATTTTCAGTAGTGATAATTAATCAGTCAACGCTTTCCAGTAGTGATAATCAGAGCCAGCGCTTTCCAGTAGTGATAATTAATCAGGGTCAGGGCTTTCCAATACTGATAATTAATATGAGTCGGGGCTTTTCAGTAGTGATAATTAATCAGAGTCAGGGCTTTCCAGTAGAGATAATCAATCAGTCAGCGCTTTCCAGTAGTGATAATCAGAGCCAGCGCTTTCCAGTAGTGATAATTAATAAGAGTCAGGGCTTTTCAGTAGTGATAATTAATCAGTCAGAGCTTTCCAGTAGAGATAATCAATCAGTCAGCGCTTTCCAGTAGTGATAATTAATCAGAGCCAGCGCTTTCCAGTAGTGATAATTAATCAGGGTCAGGGCTTTCCAATACTGATAATTAATATGAGTCGGGGCTTTTCAGTAGTGATAATTAATCAGAGTCAGGGCTTTCCAATAGTGATAATTAATCAGAGTCCGGGCTTTCCAGTAGTGATAATTTATCAGGGTCAGGGCTTTCCAGTAGTGATACATTATCAGAGTCAGGGCTTTCCAGTAGTAACGTCCCTATGTGCTGTGATGTTCTCTATTTACGGCAGAGTGGGGCAAATGAATGCATTTTAATATGGGCGGATATCTACAAGAATTCAGACTATCAATAAGCCTTTGATTTTATTACCTGAAATTTTTAGACGATTCACAAGGTAATCAATGTTATGTTTTGAGGATAATTTTGTAATTATTCTTTTTTTGCATGTTTGCAAGATGTTTATTCAACCAAAGTCTGAGGGTATTATTCTGTGTAGGCTGATAAAATTATACTTTTTGTGAAGCCCTGAAATTGGACATTCCAACCAATGTCGATTTGCCTCCAAAATCAAATTAAAACCATGCATAAATTGTGCTGAAAGTTACTCTTTTATATGCCAAAAAGGTTGAGGGCTTAGGGTACTCTGTATACTCGCCCTTGTCAAAATGCAGCCATTTGTCACATCATGCCATAAAATGACTACCTTAATTCTTCAATCAGAGAGAGCTGTGTTGTACAGAAATAATTTGTACACTGTAATGATCTTTTTTTTTTATTTGATCGATATTTTATGCCATACTCAAGAATATTTCACTAATACGGCGGCGGCTAGCCTTATGGTGGGTGGGCACCGCGCAAAGCTTGGGGGAAAGACATCAACATGCGCAGGTTGCTGGCCACTTTTATGAAGCTTACATCTTTACTGACACAAACATAGTAACTGTATGCATGAATTCCACTGAAAATAGTGCTTTAGAGGTTGAAAATGTTGAATATTTACAGTATGTCACTTCACAGAGGGATGTCACAGTCACATTGACACCATGTCTTGAAATCTCTGTATTAGCAACTCCCAGGCTAGATTTAATTATGATGAGCAGCTATAGAATTTCATTTCCAATATGAAATGTAGTTTTCTATTTTATTTGCCGAATGTGGTAATATATACCCATTATTGTAGGTTCTTGCAGCAAACAATGAATAGTATTTCACACACCATCTACATGTATCTGCCAAAAAATGAATACCTTTCCCCAATGTCCATCATACAGTCCAAACTCCGCCTCTAACGCCTTTCTCGGAAACGATGGTAGCTTCATGAACTCTTCCAGCAGGAAGGCCACATGAGTCTGAATCTACAAAAAAGACTGAGTGAGTGAGTACTTGGGGTTTAACGTCATACTTAACAATTTTTTCAGTCAGATGACGACAATGGAATCCTTAAAGTGCATGTAATGTGCCTCCTTAGTACTAGACGGATTTTCACCACTCTTTTATCTAGTGCTGCTTCACTGAGACACCTTACCGAAGGCAAGTGAGACGCCCTGCCCGAGCCATTATACTGATACGGGTCAACCAGTCGTTGCACTATCCCCATCATGCTGAACGCCAAGCGAGGAAGTTACAACTTTCTTTTTTAAGGTCTTAGGTGTAACTTGATCCAGGATTGACCCTGGACCTACTGCTCCCGAAGCAAAAAAAAAGAGCAATCACAAATTCTATGAATGTATGAAAGGAAAACACTATTTGCCAGTAAAACTCCCAACAATATCACAAAGTTCACAATCATTTCTTTTGCTTTATGGCGCATTCATATGGTGACAGGGAAGTTATTGTGGGTTTGCCATTTTAACAATGTGATGGTAACAGACATGATAGGTCAAGGACACAGAATTTTCACGAATGTTGTTTAAGTTTTACTTGATTGTAAAATTTAATGCTGACATCTTCAAGGTCGAGCCAAGATAGCTCCACTATGTACACAGACATGTATGTTTCGACTTCATAAGCATACAATGCATCTTCCAGCATATGGATCTGTAGTATTTTCTGCAAAGTCTAAACTCTTAAACTGTAATCTATTGCCTTCTGTTGCCTTGCAGTATTCTTTAGGAAGATGCCTAATTCATCTGGCAGTTCACATGAGACAAAACGGTTCATTTACTCTGAGTAAGGGGGCCTCCGTGGTTCAGTTGGTTAGCGTGCTAGCGCAGTGTAATGACGGAGGAGTCTCTCACCAATGCATCCGATGTGAGTTAAAGTCCAGCTCATGCTGGCTTCCTCTGCGCTCGTATGTGGGAAGGTCTGCAAGCAGCCTGTGGATGGTCGTGGGTTTCCCCCGGGCACTGCCCGATTTCCTTCCACCATAATTCTGGCCGCCGCCGTATAAGTGAAATATTCTTGAGTATGGCGTAAAATCAGCCAATCAAATAATTAATAAATAAATACTTTGAGAATTTCTGAAAATGTCCGTGGATTGCTTAAGATATGGTAAGTATATTCTTATAAAGCTTACACACCTGTTTTTGCAAAGCTTACCTGATGTGCCGGGGTACTCTGCAAGATCTGGGTGGTGAACATCACTTTACCTGTCTCTACAAACTTCATGGTAAAGGCCTACAACACAGAAAAAATTATATTAAAATAGAATTAAAAATATCAAAATTTAAGTTCCATATCCTATCATTTCCCTAGTCTTTCCCCCATTTAGCCAGTCTTCGTGTTTTTTTCTGAAAGATTCTTCCCTTAACCCCTTAATTATGACACATGTGGCAAGATACATTAGATTTTGCCTAAGTTTAACCTAAGAGAGAAAAATTGGAGTTGCATCATGGTTAATCCATTTAGTTGCATGTCAGTTTAAAATTCTGACATTTATCCTAATTCCTCTACCATTTTGCATATCCAAGAGCAATTTTCATGATTATTCATGCACCTTTCAAATTTGATTTGGACAACAAAACTGCACTGGTTTACTTGGCCAATATCAGGCAGTCTGCAAAAGTAGCATTCTATCAGCCTTACGCAGAAATATGCCCTCACAATATGCTTGAAAAAAAACATTTCGCATACATGTGAAAAGGTTGAAGAATTAAAGTAATCAGCGTCATTTTTATTTTGTTCGTGATGTGCTTGTTCCTGCTTCCTTTGCTTTCCTTCTGTACACAACCCCGCCCTCACCTGTTTCTGCAGAGCCTTGGAGGCGTCCTCCGGGTTCATGTGAACCAGGCTCAGCTGAGGGTAGAAGTTACGACGGAAATAGTAAAAGTCCCTCACGTAGGAGTTCATGTTGTGCATCTGATCTGAAAGTGTCAGAACAAATGATGGGTTAGAATGCTCTGATGTTAATTCATTACCATGCCAACAACAACATTCCTGGAAAATCAAACATTCTATTTCTATAAAGAACACATTCTTGAAAACCTGTGCACCAACTCGCCTAAACAACTAAATTTTCACACCTTTCTCAGAAGTAGGTTTCTTGGAGTACGTAAAACTTCTTCAGAAACACTGAATCCTCATGAATGCCAGATTTTAGTTTATTCTAAGTAATGCAACACCAATCTTAATTTGCATTTTACGGGCGAGCCAACAATGAAAATAAAAAAAAAACAGGAAAAAAATATATGTAAATTCACCTTATTAATTTTGTTTGATCATGTGGTTTCTACGCTTTTCAAGGCTTTCCAATCATGTAAAGACATATTAAAGAGACATATTGTCAACGGCAAAAAATTTGTGCTGTTATTTTAAAAGTCATCTACATAAAGTTCAGATTTTCAGATGTCGCATGTTTCTAACATTGAGTGAACAATCGAATGTTCAGTTTTATCCGGGTTTCCTTTGACCATCTACTCTCTTAATGCTACATTGAGGAACAAGGTTGAAGGCTGACTTTTTTTGACTGGGTTACCTCCCCTTGACTAGACAACAGCAGATGTTCAGACTAGTCCAGACAGGGTATTATGTTGTAATTATGCGACCTACCATGTGATTTTCAATAACGAATAGTTTATAACACATTTTTAACAGAAAGTACCATCGTATTCGGTTTACTAGACTTACATTTCACTTTCAATCTATCATGTTATAGACACCAGCGAAATGTTGCACGGTGGAAAACTTTGTGCTGCCTCACTAGTAAGTTAGGACAGTTTATGCCAATGAGGGATTTTCCCTTCTAATTCTCTTAACTGATATTATTCAGATTAAAATTCTGACGTGTCTGTGGCCATGAGTATCATCCAGGCTATGCCCGGTTTCCTCCCACCATAATGCTGGCTGTCGTTGTATTAATACACTATTCTTGAGTATGGCGTAAAACACCAACCAAACAAATAAATTTAAAAAAAAAACAGAATTTCTTTTGGAAGTTATTACTGAACGTGTTTTCGACTCACTAGACTTTGTGTCCACCAGGAAGTGGGAGTGATGCTGATCTTCAGGAATGTTGAAAAACTCTAAGCTGTCTTGTAGAATCTGGTAAAACTGAGTGTCCTGAAATAAACAAACAAACCAACAAAATCAGAGATAAAAACAATAGACAAGGTCAAGGTTCTTTTTAATGAGTTATTCTTGTCAACAAACTAAAACAAAAGGTTGTGGAAGAGAACAGCATCAGTAAGTATGCATCAAAAGTTTTTTATTTACAGAAATTTAACAAAAGGTTTTCTAGATTTAAATATTAGATTCCCCTACCACCCCACACGGTGGTCTATTCCATTTTGTTCAAGACATGCATGTATGTGTAGTGTATCATTTTTACTGCCCACAGAAAAGTCATGCACGCTTTTCCAGGTGAATATAAACTTTAAAATATATTTTGCCCATTAAGCTTTTGCAAAACTACAAAAGTTACCTCATGTACTGGAAGCTGTGAAGGAATACTGGAGAGATCAGGTCCATGGACCAGAATTTTCTTTGTACTGGCCACAAGAGCAGACACCATCAAGTATGGCTGAAAAATAATTAATGAACAGTAAAAAGACTTTACAACAATCACAAAAGTCTATTGATTAACGGTAGTGTTAATCTCATGAACTTCATTTGAAAACTGAGTAACAAGACAATTCCATCAGGTTTGGTGTTCATGATCGTCTAATTTCAAACTCTTAAGCAGCTCTTCAAAAAAAAAAAACTAATTGTAAAATGAATTTTAAAGGAATGTGACACCTGTAGCTTCTACTCTGGTGGTAGCTTGTGAATAGACTTGAGGACCCTTTCTAAATTCTAAGTGAAGCAGTTCTCTGTGTGCAGTGGAAACCCCAATAGATTTACAGACAAAAGGACACATTACCAAAATATGATGTATGAAAAGTTATGAGAAAATATATTCAATGCAAGAAAAGTTTTGTGACAGGGGCTCCTTTCCTCTACTTCCAGTATTATGTTGTTATGGTAGACACTGGCAAATTACACCCGTATGCTTCATGCAGAGAATGCGACACATTAACAGGAAATTACGCCCGTGTGCTTCATGTGGAGAATGCGACGCATATACCGGCAAATTACGCCCATGTGCTTCATGCACAGAATGCGACATGTATCCCATACTCACATCACACTGTTCTTTCTTCAGCGTCTGCTTGAGGTCCTTGAAGTAAATGCCCTCCACACAGGGGATCACCTGCCACAGGAGCGACAGAGCGCCCCCTATGGCTTCCTGTCCTCCCTCACATGGTGTCCGCACGTAAAACATGATGAACCCGATCTGTGAACAGAGTCGACGTTTTTTGTGTCAATTAATGAGGACCTGATTTTAGAGAATTAAACAATTATTGTTCGCAAGAGTATTCCAAAAGAAAACATTTCAATTTATGTTCATATCTGTATCAACCAACTAATAACTAATCAGGGGGCACTTTCATAAAACTTTTCATAAAAACCTTTGAAAGTCATATGACTTGTAACTACCAGTGTATCTAGGTTATGAGGATGGGGCCAACTCAGGCAATGTGATTTTTTGAAATTTTTTTTTAGAAAAATTGATTCATGAAGTTTCGAGAAAAAAGGGACCTGATGGCTTCATGAATTAGGGATTCATGATGGCTTCATGACGGCTTCATGATTTAGGGATTCATGACGGCTTCATGATTTAGGGATTCATGATTTAGGGATTCATGATGGCTTTATGATTTAGGGATTCATGACGGCTTCATGATTTAGGGCTTCATGGTGGCTTCATGATTTAGGGATTCATGATTTAGGGATTCATGATGGCTTTATGATTTAGGGATTCATGACGGCTTCATGATTTAGGGATTCATGATTTAGGGATTCATGATGGCTTTATGATTTAGGGATTCATGACGGCTTCATGATTTAGGGCTTCATGGTGGCTTCATGATTTAGGGATTCATGACGGCTTCATGATTCCAGTTCTGTGAGAAACTATAGGCTCAGCCCAAATTTTTAATATGAAATGAAGAATGACATACGGTGTAAAACTTGCAACATGGCTTATAAAGATTTTTGCCCTGTAACAGTATTTCATGTGCATAACTGAGCTGTTTTCAAAAACAACATGTCCAGTTGTCCATCTCATCATACAGCTTGCCTTGGTCGTTGGTTATGTGACCAAAGTAATTTCTGTTCTGACATTGAACGAGGCAGATGCGACATGAAGTAAAGCAATTCTGCTGGAATGGCATAAAAGTTAATACTGTTTTCTTTATGATCCTCCACTCAATATTCCTGCTACAGCTACATGTATACTGGATAAAAAGAGCAGAAAACAGGTGTTCCAAAAATTGGGGTACATGTAAAACCTGCTTTGATATCCTGTATTAAAATTGATCATACTTTAGCAATGCTATCCATAATCCTTAAACCTTTTTTTTAAGTGGAAAATACATTTAAATAGACATTGAAACTGGAGTAGCTGAGAAATAATTTTTGGCTTTTGCTTACCAGATAGTTGAAGAGAGAATGAGCAATCTGAGCTGGCAGGTCTGGGTAGTGAAGGAGCAGCTTACGTAACAGAAACAACAGCTCCTCCTAAAACAGGCAAACACAAGTTTTTATTTATTTATTTATTTGATTAATTAGGGTTTTATGTTGTATTCAAGAATATTTCATTCATACGACAGGGGCCAGCATTATGGTGGGAAGAAACCACGCAGAGCTCAGGGGGAAGGCCATCACCATCTGCAAGTGCTGCAGGGCAATCCAACTGATAATTAGATGTCATCTCAATGGAATACCATACAGGTAGATTTCTTTCTGATTTTTTGGAAAGAATCTTTTTGAAGGACATTACGAGACACTACATGCATAGAATGAATGAATGAATAATTATGGATTTAAAACAACATATAAAAAGTATTCCAGCCATATTGTGGTGATCCCTTTAAAACATTTGACCAGTGGAATACTGCAGGCTCTGCACGAGTGTCACACAATACTGCAAGGTGTAATAAATGAGTTCTATAATTATACCTCTATTACTTCCTTCTCTGAGAAGTTATCCACCCAGTCTATCTCTTTCCACATCGTACATCAGTTTTTGGTGAAAGTCGAAGCTTGCCTAGGTCAAAGACTGTCTGCTCTTGGTTTGACAGTTACTTCGCACAATGTGTGATTTCATTTTTCCCTGAACGTAATTAGACTTGATATTCAAGACTTTACACGAACTCATGCTTGGTTCAAAATAAACACGGCCCCAAAAAGTTGATGCTCTCCTCAATGGACTTCATTTGTTCTTAATCAATTATCTAGGAATATATATCTGTGAATATGATGATAACTGTTTCGATCATTACGAAGCCATTGGTATTGGAAAGAGAATTAGGAACAAATTTCCAAAAATTTTCAAATTATAAATATAAAGTTAATGAACGTATAAATACAACATCCTTAAACTGTATCATATTAAATGACTGGGCAAACCTGTCTATCCCTATTGGTGAGTTTCTCATTGAAGTGTCTCAGGAACAACACAGGATCTTCCACAATACAGTTCCAGATCACCCGATTGGCCACTTCTGACACTGCAATGTACGTTCATATCAATGTTAAAGAGGCTATACCAGAGATGTTTTTTGTTTTTTTGTTTGTTTTTTCTTGGGGGGGGGGGGGAGCCATATTCACTAAACAAAATCAAATTTTCTGTATTGACCAAGAACAGCTGCAGTTATTGCCTTTGAGTAAAATTGCAGACTGTTTTCTGTACCAGTATTATTTATGGTGTTTAATTTATTTTAACCTGGAGAACAGTTTTATTGCAACCCACTTTGTTAATCTTACAAACTAAATCACCCATTTTGAACAGGTACACAAAAGAGGCCTATACATTTTAAAATTATAGCAAAAATTCCATTGGATTTGCACTAATCAATTTCTTGGCCTAAAATCTCTGGTACAACATTCAAAGATAGCAGTACTTTGAGAACTACATGACTGCAAGAATGCTAAAACAGACTTGTTTCCACAAGAATAAGAGAATTCTAGAAAACAAATCTTGTGGTTTAGAACTTGGTTCCTCTCCGGCCGTAAGTGGGAAGGTCTCTTAGCAACCTGTGGATGGTCGTGGGTTTCCCCCGGGCTTTGCCCGTTTCCTCCCACCATAATGCTGGCTGCCGTCGTATAAGTGAAATATTCCTGAGTATGTCGTAAAACACCAATCAAATAAATAAATAAATATAACTTGGTTCAATGAGTATCATTTTGGCTTTCATGACCAAAAATAGCCCAGCTTATTGAAATAATGTTAGTTACTGAAACATGTAATGGATACCAAAGACAACTGGATGGCTGAGTGGACACATCTACATACTGGAACAATGCTTGACGGCACGAGCACTCAGTTTTCACTGTAATATATTCACAGTTTTCACTGTAATATATGTAATGTAAATCTATTAATTACAAAAAACAAAAATAACTTACAAACTTTGTTTTCTGATATATTTTCACCTATCTTGTCCCTATTTGGGTAGGAAAGAGTGGGGGAGAGAGCAAGAAGGTAGTGGTGGGGTTTGCACTGGTAACATACCAGCCACTCCTTCAGGATTAACATCACTGTCATCGAGTAGGTGGATTATGGGTAAAATGGCCGCACAAATGGTTGATGGGAAGAATGACTGTGCCAACTGCATGTGGTGACAGTGCTCAGCTCTCTCTTCTTCTCCTGACAAAGGAAAATTATGGTTACCATGGAAACATGAAAATCACTACCACAGATATTTTTTTTTAAACATTTCAAAAACTGTAAAAGCTTATTACTTTATCAGGTTAATTTCTGATTCATTTATTTTTTTGATCCATTTATTCATTTTTTTATTTTTAACTTGGATTCATTTATTTTTTTAAGGCCGTAAATTTTTGACACATTCTGAGAAAATGATATATTTAAATGGGAGGTTCTCCAAAATACAGATTTTATGTTCATAAAGAATTATATTACACTTTTAACTACATAAATCTGAAGTTACCTAAGTTAACCCTTTATGAAAAAATCTCATCCACCCCCAATAAAAAAAAAAAAAATTAGTAATTATTATTCAGTTTAAATATGTACATGTACATTTACTTTACTGCACCTAATTACTAAAAATTGTTTCCCAGAATTGTTTGTTGCCTGCTGTTGCAGTTTGAAATGATATAAAATCCTACAGCTAAATACCCACAGGAAATCCCTGAGGTTGAAAAGATTAAAAAAAAATACACTTAACAGTTATTCATAATGAAGAAAAAATTTTCTGAAACATAAAAAAACAACTGGCAAGCACTCCACTTTCATAGGTAGACTTGTTCTTTCGGGTCATGATTTGTCATGCAACTTGTTAATTGTTACCTGTGAGTTTTAGTCAACATGGAGTTTAATAATGAAATAAAGCTTAATTAGGGATGTAATACAATGCAGTCAAAGACATGCTACTGTAAAGTACTTATTAATCGCTGGAATTTATTTTTGCAGATTTTCTCCAAAAATATGTTCACGGGAATAAATTTTCGCATATTTAAGAAAATACTGAAAAACAAATCTTAAAATCTCCTTAAAAAGATATAAAATGGCCGAAATTATTCAAGCATAGCAAAGATTGATCAAACTAAAGAGGAATAAAGTCCCACTTTGTTTTATACCCACCAAGCCATAGTACCAGAGTTTGTATATATTTAAACCATAATTTCCCTTCCCTGATGATAAAAAAATTTAGTTGGCCTGTCAGGCTTTCTTAGCGCAACTCCCGTCACCCTGGCAAAGATTTCACTTCATTATTAATATGACATGTAGTATGTGATTCAATTTTGGATATTTATTTCGCTGGAATTATTTTTCGCTGTAAATTACTGACCGCAAAATCCGCGAAAATTGAGTACTTCACAGTATATATATATATATATATATATTTTTTTTTTTTTTAAAATCTTAGACATATGAGAAACAAGCAAGTAAATACAAACATGTAGCTTGCTGTGTTATTGATCAGCTGGCTAACTGTCAACTAAATTCTTTCGATAGCTGTCAGTTTCATGGCTGAAAGAAACTGGAGAGCTCCAAGTAATAAACCTCAGCCTTGTGACAAGTAATTGTCAAACTATCAAATTTGTAATGCACACAAATTTTCACCCCCGGAGCATATTCAGTTTGCGTGCTACATGTATATTGCCAGAAGGTAAGTGATCTTATACTTCATGTCAGACTACCCCAAATTTAAAAAAAATACATGTAGTTTTAATGCAGCTGAACAGAGTGAGTGTTTTTGCTACGAATAAGTTTGAAGTATGTTTACGAATGTGTTCATATTTCAAATGCAGTCATTGTGTAGGCAAGTTGCCATGGTTACTGTGGTCACATGAGATTACTGGTACTTTCACTTTATAGATGTCAGTGGTAACTCATCAGCACAACGGGCAAAACTGAACTGTCATTCTCGATTACCATTTTCTTCAGATTTACGCTTCTGGCATAAACGTTTACCATGGCAACAGGCTGTCGGGACAAGATTACAATTACAACACGCCGTCAATTCACACCGGGTTACCATGGTTACAAAATACAGTGCCACACTTTCAACGCCACAAATCAGATTGACAGTGCAGGGGGTAAGCAGCGGCACGATATACATCACACAATAGAACAATCATCAAATCTTTTAACGTGAACCATAAACGTTCTCCCATATTGCCATACGTAATTAATTTTTCCACTAGAACAACAACTGCACTGGTAGTGGAAAACAGACGTCATGAATAGGGGAGTTTTGAGTTTTGAACTCTTTTTTGCCACTACAGGTTGAAAAAATTATCACGTGACCTGTCAAAAATGTTAAGCAGATTGTGTTTGTACATTAATCTATCAATCACCTGGCTCAATGTGATCCTCAGGTACAAATAATCAATATCTTTTCATCAGGAACTTCATAAGTTCACAAACTCTCAGCTCCCCAATATTCTCCACCCTCTGCTTTAATTAATTCTTGGTGAAACATTTTCAGACATAACTTATATCAAAAGTAATTGCTTGATATTTTTTATAGATCACATGATACTGTAGCACTGTTTTTTTTACAATAAAAGAGTTCATACTAGAAAATCCATTTTTCTTTTGAAAAATTTAACTTTCAACAGAAAATTCCTCACAAAACTCACATGGCATTTTCATCCTGAGCGGATTGTTTTTCTTTTTTTTTCATCTAAATTAAACCTCTTTCAATTCTTTTTGACAAAATTAATGTTGAAAAGAAAAGAATAAATAACTGGCATTTGCATCGTTGTTGTTTAGACAAAGCTGAGTACCTTCAAGACAAACCCGGCCCCAGTGTAAACTTCCGTTCCGCCAGGACAAACTGCGACTTTGGATATTAGCTCGATTGACTGGTGCCAATGATACTCGCCGTGCAGCCAAGTTCAATTCCTCTTGCATTGCTATTGGTCAAAATCAAAGCACGTGCAAGTGAGCTCAACTGTGATTGGTTAATGTGACAACACATGGGGGCAGGCAGGAAAACAGGTCTTCATATATTAAGCAACTAGACCACACTTTTTAAAATTACCTTTTTATTGTAAACAAACATCAGTCACGACTGATAACTGTCAAAAAGTGCTCTTTTGAACGGTTTTTTATTTAATTTAATTTCAATGAACAAAGCCTTTGGTTTAAATGTACACGGTGACATGAAATCTTCAGGAGAAATATTCATGTCTGCATACATGAAGAGCCTGGACTCCTTCAGCACAATTTAGCAGAACATAAAGAGGAATTACAAAAGAAAAAATTTCATCATCTCTTTTTGCTTATTTATAAATTTTTGAAGTTTATCACATGAAAAAAGGTATGATCTAGTTACTGGGTTAAAGGTCAACAGCAAGCGTGGAAAAATACGGACTGTCACTTGGCGGACCGAATAGTCGAAAGCAACGAAACAGAATGAGCGTGCAAACACAGCAGAACTCAAAAAGTTACACTGATAAATTTATGTTTACAATATCAACACTTATATAAACATATTTTTTTCTTTTTTTTTCTGGATGTGACAGACGTATTTTATTTCCATGCTTGGCTTGTAACTCTTCTAAAAAAATAAAGTTCACAAACAAAGTGAAATTACAGGGTCCGTTCCTGTGCAGTTTCTACGAAGACATTTTCAATATGTAAACATAGAGAAATAAACATGGTGAATGCAAATAGTTCTATGCTAATTAATGCTGGTTAATTAATATACCATTTTCATCTCACAACCGTCATAATTATCATTCAACATGTCTTCACACATCTCTAGGGCAACGTGCTGATGATCTGTTTTAAAACTATGTTCAAGGCAGGTAAAATTTTTCCGCGTAAAAAGAAAACGAAGACATCAAGGAAAGAAATGGAATTTGGGTATTAAATGCTAGGTCCTGAACAGCTGCAAACTGCAATATGGCTAGGAAAATCAATGTTTCAAATAAAGAGACATTACGAAAAACAAAATGAAAAATTCAATAAAGTAAAGGAATACAAATAAAAAAAAAAACTATGTTGACAAAATAAACGAAAGTAAAATACATGTAGAATACGTGTCTTAAAGGAGAAAAAAAATGCTTTTATTTTCTTTCAGTAGCAATTAGCAGTGCTGTATATAACAGTGTATAAGACAAATGCATATCATGTTTCAGACACACATTATCAATTCATACTATGCATTATTTTTTATAACAAATATTACACAAGAAACAAAGATGCAGCACAAGTGCAACAAAAAAATCCAACGCATGCAACGCAATGAGTGATGGCAATGAAGGTAATGGGTATAGGATCAAACAAAAATCGCATGCAGACGTGGAACGAAAATGTAGCTGATTTTCACCATCAGATGTTCTTAATATTACAGCATGTCCAGATGTCATTTTAGTAATAAAATTGGCTTCGTGTATGTTTATGAATAATACAAATACTGTGTTGAAAAATGTGTAGTGTGAGTGGCAGAGATAAATCTATACAAAATTCAAAATGTCAAAAAGTAAATAAAGATATTAAAAAAAAAAACAAAAAAAAAAACACAGTCTCACATGAACAGGGTTGTTAAAATATCAGTGTAGCTGTTAGAGGAACTGAACTGTTACAAAGTCGGTACAATGTAAGCTAAAAGTCTTGACCCTGGGATCACCAAGCCATTTTCGACTTATGCCAAAATTTCGAATCACTGTTAAAACTGTTATTTCTTAAGTAACAAAGTCAAAATACTGCTTGATAATTTGAAGTCTGGCTGAGATATTGTAAAAATGGAAAAGAACATACCAGGTTTAATGACTGAAATTTTGACTTAGGTCTAAGATCACTTTGTGACCCCAAGGCTGGGACACTACCTGCAGACTCGAACTAACACTAGTTTAAAGATGGCGGTCTTTTGGGATTGCATATTATTAAAGCAAATCAAAATACGTAACTGATACAGCAGGTGAACTAAGAAAAGCCTGGACCTTCAAATTAATCAAAGTTGGCCAACATTGGAATAAAAAAGAGGCTGGTATGATCAAGCATATGTAAGAAGCAGAAACTAGAATACTGTAAATCTTCAACCTCTTCAACCACAAAAGCACTTTTTGGTCACAGAAATTTTTATCTACACTTATTATGAAAATGATGATGAAAATCATTTGGTTTCAGTCACTAAAGACGCAAGCTTCATAAAATTAAGCAAACTAAGTCAACGCCACAGTTCTCTAGAAAAGTTTCAAACTACTGGTTGCAGTACTGGTTGAAAAGGTTGCAGAATTAAGGAAACAGGTATGTGTACAGTTTGTATATCCTCAGCATTATATTAGAAGATGATCATACACATACATGTGTGTTGATGGTGGAGATAACCACGGCCCAGTTGCTCAAAAGTGTACTAAAGTTAAGCTAGGCTTAAATCTTACTACCAGTCCAGGCCTAATACAAAGCTAATGGCACTTTATTTATTTATTTGACTGGTGTTTTATGCCGTACTCAAAAATATTTCACTGATATAACGGTGACCAGAATTATGGTGGGAGGAAACCGGGCAGAGCCTGGGGGAAACCCACGACCATTCGTAGGTTGCTTTTCCATGGGTTTCCTCCAGGCTTCGCCCAGTTTCCTCCCACCACAATGCTGGCCTTCATCGTATAAGTGAAATATTCCTGAGTACGGTGTAAAACACCGATCAAATAAATAAATAAATCAAAACACTCTTCTAAAATCAACAGAACAGTCACTTAGCCATGGACGCAGTCATTTAAACTAGGATATGTTGTTATAGTAAGTGGAATGATACCAAGGCAAGATACATGCAAAAGAAAATGTAGGATGAATGAAAAAGGCAACAGTGTTTACAGTGAATAGAATGCAGCTGAGGCAGGATGAATGCAGACAAAGTAGGATGGATGTAGGCTACAGTAAAGAAGAATGCAGCATGGAAATATTAGCAGTGTAACACAGCAGTAGCCTGAAATCAGTAGAAGCAAAGGTTGAAAGTGTTAAGAAATACAGTCTGAAATTAAAGAAGTTTTAGATAGCACCTTAAGAGTTAATTACACACTCACAAAGTGTAAAATTAATTAGCAAAAAATAAAAAAATTTATATAAATAGGCACCTTCACACAAATTATAGGAAGAACAGCAGCAACTATCACCTAATAGTGAAGCCTCAAGCAGTAATATTACACATGATACTTGTTTCCTTGCACTTTTCTCAAGCAACATCATTGTTCACTTTGTTCAAAAAGATTTTGGAGACTGAACAACCTTGAGAGAATTGGCCTGTTTCACACCTTAAAACACAGTAGAGAGAGCAAAGTTTCTAAACTAAGTCAATGTTGTACATGCTAAATGGTTGAAGAGACACTGCATTATAAACAGAACTGAAAAGTGAGTTAAATGGCTGCCAGATAAGTCGAGGGGGCAGGTGGGGCGTAGTGGGGGGGAGAGGGGGGTATTTGTAGAGCGGAGGGGGTAGGTTGGCAATTTGCAGTAGGGTAGTACTTCGTTGCCTTTCCACCCACCTTCTTCATGGTCCTCGTTCACGTGGTGTAACGCTGGCTCATATGCAGCTTGCTGAGTGGGAGATATCGTCGTCATGGGGAAGTTTTCTCGGCCAATCTTCTTTCTCTCCTCCTCGGCCAGAAGAGCTTTGTAGATCATTTCCTGCTGCTGTTTGCGACGGGTTGTTGTCGCAGTTACAAGTGATTTCTGAAAAGTACAAGAGAAGAGCTCAGGAAACTTGAACTCTGCGACACCATAAATCATAACTAAACGTGTAATGACCTAAAGTTTCACTCAAAAAGCCAAAAAGGATCTTTTCAGAGGTAAATAAACGTAATTCCCAACTCCAAACAGACTGTGAACATTTAATTTAATCCTTTCTTCTTGTGAAGGACAGCTAGCATGGAAGTTAAGTACAGGGAGTACATATCAGCTTTAACTATCCACATCTAAACTACCATAATTCTTCAACTTTTTCAACTGCCTCGGCACCCAGTGCAACATTCTGAGAGAACCACACGGTGTAGAGAAATAATTTGTACAGTTTTATGAAGTCGGTATTTTGGATGACACAAGCAAATCATTTTTAGTGTTATTTACATAATAACTGTATGCATAAACTCCACTTAAAAAAAGGGCTTTAATGGTTGAAAAGGTTGAAGCTTTACAGTCCATGTAACTAACATAGCACTGCTAAACAAACACTGCTATTTACAATTCTAATTCTACTCCACTTACAGACTGATGTGAGGGGAAAGCAGCAGGGGAACGAGAAGACATAGCACGCATATAATTATAATTTATGAATAATAAAGTAGACATTTTAATTTTAAATCTGATTTTTAGCACAGAATTCTTCTCTTTATGTTTGCATTCTACAGCCAGTCATATACAGATACCGTTTCGGGGGTCAAAATGTTTGGTTATTTACTCGTTTTGATGCAAAAAATGACTTTGGATCATGCCATTAGTATTCATAGTTTCAGATTCATAATCCTTTAATTATTGCATTTTATCCGCTTCTACATTGTTTTACAATGACACAACTGGGACGTAATACATTTCACGCCTTTACATTATACTAGATGAGATCAGTTTTGTAGAGGTCATCGCTCTGAAGAGCTCCAAACATTTTGATCCCTGTATTTATATATACCTAAATCATGTCAGAAGAATACAAGTGTTATATGTCAGTGCTTGGGGTTTAACGTGGTACTCAACAATTTTTCAGTCATATGACAACAAAGGAACCCTTAGAGTGCATGTAATGTACCTTCACTGATGCAGGACGGATTTCTATCGCCCTTTTATCTAGTGCTGCTTCACTGATACTCCTTACCGAAGGCAAGTAAGACGCCCCACCTGAGCCATTATACTGATACGGGTCAACCAGTCGTTGCACCATCCCTTTCATGCTGAACGCCAAGCGAGGAAGTTACAAGTTCCTCTGTTAAAGTCTTAAGGTGTGACTCGACCCAGGATTGAACGTGGATCTACCACCCACGAAGCGAACGCTCTACCAACTGTGCTAGCGGGCCGGTGTTACATGTAGGTGTACGTGTAACCAGACTGAATGAATGCTAAGGTTATAATGCCACATTAATGCTAGTTTAGTCATATTATGGCAACAGTAAGTTGAATCAGAATGAATGAATGAATGATAATGGCTTAATGCCACATTAATGCTAGTTTAGTCATATTATGGCAATAGCAAGTTGAATCTGAATGAATAAATGAATGATAATGGCTTAATGCCACTTCCACAATATCAAAGCCATACATCGTGGCCGAGGTAGTAAGTTTTGAGAAACACTTCAGAATATGTATATGTAACAGTCCGCTATTCAGAAAGATTTTCAAGAAATAAAATATAAATGACTGCTCTCCACACAAAAAAAAATTAGTGTTAAGAATTAGAATATGAATCCAATGAAGACTCACAGTTTCCTCTTGGTTCACGGTGACCTCTTCGATCTTGGCCTTGAAGTGTGGAGTCCACGGGGGGTCAATGACTGTAAGGTTAGGAAGCCCAATGGTGGGGGAGGGGAGGGTGAAATCAATCCCAGGAGGAGGGACCTTAGTAAACACAACCATAGACATGTCAACTTGAATAGCGAGTAATGTGAAATGTGGGTAATGTGAAATAATGTGAAAATCCACTGGGTATAAATCATGCTTGCGTATTAATATCCATGTAGGTAACCTTTTCAAAAGTGATATTTTATTTCAGAAGTTTAGAAAATGCTTTTTATTTTTAATAAATGGGTATCGCAAAATATACTGTGAAAGCACACAACATACAGGTCTTGAACAATAATTATCAACAATAATCGGTAAATGATTAACTCTGTGAAGACGAAGGGAGTAGATGTGGAATGCTTGAAGATGTGTCAGTGGTGAACTGATGGTGTGTTTGTAGTGAGCTTAAAGTGTGTTTTTGGTAAGTTAATGGTGTGTTTGTAGTGAGCTGAGGGTGTGCTTGTGGTGAGCTAATGGTGTGTTTATAGTGAGCTAAAAGTGTGTTTTTTTTGTTGAGTTAATGGTGTGTTTGTAGTGAGCTAAGGGTGTGCTTGTGGTGAGTTAATGGTGTGTTTGTAGTGAGCTGAGGGTGTGCTTGTGGTGAGCTAATGGTGTGTTTGTAGTGAGCTAAAAGTATGTTTTTTTGTGAGTTAATGGTGTGTTTGTAGTGAGTTAAGGGTGTGCATGTGGTGAGCTAAGGGTGTGCAAGTGGTGAGCTAATGGTGTGTTTGTAATGAGCTAAGGGTGTGCCTGTGGTGGGCTAATGGTGTGTTTGTAGTGAGCTAATGGTGTGTTTTTTATGAGTTAATGGTGTGTTTGTAGTGAGTTAAGGGTGTGCATGTGGTGAGCTAAGGGTGTGCAAGTGGTGAGCTAATGGTGTGTTTGTAATGAGCTAAGGGTGTGCCTGTGGTGGGCTAATGGTGTGTTTGTAGTGAGCTAAAAGTGTGTTTTTTATGAGTTAATGGTGTGTTTGTAGTGAGTTAAGGGTGTGCATGTGGTGAGCTAATGGTGTGTTTGTAGTGAGCTAATGGTGTGCAGTGCTAGTTGTGAGCCAGTGGAGTGCTAGTGATATTTTTAGACATATACTTGCTTGTGATAAACTTATCTTTACAATATAATCAGACGGGTATCAAGATCAGCTACCAACCTTGAAATAGCTGACAGCACCATCTTCCATTCGAGGCCAGACTTGAAAACGGAACTTCCACAAAATACCAAATCTGAAAAATGAAATATTAAGAATTAACAGTTCTGTAAACTGCCTACTGCCAACAAGGTCTGTGAAAACAAAGGCATGAAGAAAGGGGCAGAAATCTTCAGGTTTCCTTGTCCGTGGCTGGGATTAAAACAACATCTTGTGCGACCTAGCTACTTAAAGGCAAGCATCTGTCCTCACATTAAGGTGTATAAACTCTATACCTTAACACAGCAAACACCCTCTGAGCTGTGTCATCGTGTTGTAACTGTCGCATCATCATTTCATGCGTTCTCTCTGGAGCTTTAACAGATGAAAGCAGAAACACCGAAGCTGCAAAAAAAAAACAACAGATTGTCACTAAGATATATCTAAACTGACGCAACATCACTTGTACATCATGGAAAATGCTTTATTAAAGCAGCGCTAGTGTAGCGTAAAGACCCAGGAGCCTCTCAGCAATGCAGTCGCTGTGAGTTCAAGTCCAGCTAATGCTGGCTTCCTCTCCGGCTGTATGAGGGAAGATCTGTTTTCAACCTGCAGCGTATCGTGGGTTTCCCCCAGGCTTTTTCCTCTTACCATAATGCTGGCCACCGTCGTACTTGAGTACAGCATAAAACATCAATCAAATAAATAAATAATACGATACAAAGTATCGTACGACAAATGTACGCTAAAGAAATGTTGTACGACGCCTTGTGAAACTGGGTTCCAGTTTGAAATAAAAATCTATATATACATTCCTCATTAGGCCACATCATTTTAAGTTTCTGTTTTACCGTCATAAATGTGTATTTATTTATTTATTTGATTGGTGTTTTACGCCGCACTAAAGAAAATTTGACTTATATGACGGCGGCCAGCATTATGGTAGGAGGAGACTGGGCAGAGCCCCGGGGGAAACCCATGACCATCTGCAGGCTGCTGACAGACCTTCCCACATATGACCAGAGAGGAAGCCAGCATGAGCTGGACTTGAACTCACGGTAACTGCATGTGAGAGGCTAACGGGTCATGATGCTGCGCTAGCGCGCTAACCAACTGAGCAACAAAGGCCCTCCCCCTCCCTCCACCACCTCCCCCCGCCCCCGGTCATAAATAAATCTTTTTCCAATGTCGGAGAAGGGTATAGAAATAAAAATAAAAAAAAATCATCTAATTTATGGGAAATGGACTATCCTAGCAATTTTTTCCTATAGAAGACATAACAACATGATCGAAAAGCTTTAAAAAATAGGAAAATCATAAAAACACCAAGATAAGACAAAATAAAAAGATGTCTTTTTAAAATATGTTCTTCCATTTTTAGATTTTTTTTTTTTTTTTTTGATTGGTGTTTTACGCGATACTCAAGAATATTTCACTTATACGACAGCGGCCAGCATTATGGTGGGTGGAAACCGGGCACAGCCCGGGGGAAACCCACGACCATCCGCAGGTTGCTGGCAGACCTTCCCACTTACGGCCAGAGAGGAAGCCAGCATGAGCTGGTCTTGAACTCACAGCGACCGCATTGGTGAGAGGCTACTGGGTCATTACGCTGCCCATTTTTAGACCTCTTAGTGTTGGCTCACCTGTAAAACACTAATTACACTGTAAAACACTAATTAAACTTGTCGCTGTCTTACCTGCAGATGCAGCGATTTCCTGATCAACATCCAGCAGAAGCTCCCAGGCCACGGGAACAATATCGATAAAATGTTCCTCTGTGAGGGTTGGGGCTGCTTTAGTGATGATAGCCAGTGTGGACTGAGTGAGACGCTGAGCCTGTGAAGGGGGAACAAAAAGTGATCAGGTAAGTCACTGATTATGTTATTTTTCTTATTTTACCAGAAAATAAATGCAAGAAAACAAGCAGAAACTGATTCTACTGGAGTAGTGCATTTGGTTATATGTGAATTTACCCATAATACATTTCCAAGTCAGTATTTTATCAAATTTTGTCTGCAAAAAGTAGAAATTAAACACACAAAAAAAGTGTAATTTGAAAACTTCAAGTCTGTTTCTTATTTTTTTTTAATATGAAAAAAAAAAATGAAAACGACCCACTCATGAAACATTTTTTATCGTAGGTATCTATTTCTTCTTTTGCAAAAAAGTAGAAATTAAAACCAGTAAATGAAATTTACACATGTTCCATGCCTATGTTCTCTTGCAATGGTGAGTTTGCTAGAATACATGCCACAGTTTTCATGTAAACTTTCCATGCTGTAAACATTTTGTTGTGCGTCATTCTTTATCTACATCCCCGCTGGCTGCATGAAAATAGACAACTGGTCTTATTTACTTGATGGGTGCAACTCACACAATTCAAATAGCTGAACAGTTTTCTATCACAGCAAGAAGTTCGACCAGCTCACACATATGAGTTGTACTCCTAGTTTGTAAACAAGTTGCTTATTCTACTGTGCTGTCAGTTGCAGACAATGTGTAAATATACATTTTAATACAGATGATCTTTCAAACAACATTCGTTAGCGCGCTAGCGCAGCGTAATGACCCAGGAGCCTCTCATCAATGCAGTCGCTGTGAGTTCAAGTCCAGCTCATGCTGGCTTCCTCTCCAGCCGTACGTAGGAAGGTCTGCAGCAACCCGCAGATGGTCGTGGGTTTTCCCCGGGCTCTGCCGTGGAATAAGTGAAATATTCTTGAGTACAGCGTAAAACACCAATCTGATAAATAAATGAATTAAACAACATTCAGCGTTTCACACAACATACTCACTGATATATTTACCTCCCTAAATAATTCTCCGTCATGCTTTTTTTTTTTCGTCAAATAAATTTACTTGAACTTCTTTACGAGATAGATTTGTTTTAATGATTCATATTTAGGTGAAAAAAGTAAAAAAGGTTCTATTTTCATATAATTTATAGATCACTCTTATTATTACAAAACTTTTACGTTCGTACATGTATGTCATGCAACAATAGTTCATCAGCTCTGATTGCTGTTGATTGGTCCAAAATTCATGACACTTACGGAGAGATCGAAAGAGAATGGCTGCATGAAATATGCCATTTTTTCCACTTTTTAGAGCGGTAGATTTTAACACCTTTGTCTTGGTCATTCTCAGGATTTCTAGAGGTACGTTTGATGCAAGTTTCAGTGGTATTGGGTTTAAGGGCTTAACACCTTCGTTTTGGTGTTTGTTGTGAAATCTGATAGCGCTTAACCTTGTTTCAGATCAAGTCAAATTCTGAGAATGTGCACAAAGGTGTTAAAGTCTATTCTATCCCCAAAAATGAAGAAAATGAGGCAAAAATGGCCAAGACGAAGGTGTTAATGTCTATTCTACCCCCAAAAAAGAAGAAAATGAGGCAAAAAATGGCATATTTCAGGCAGCTTTTTGCTGCCGTTCTCTTTCCCTCCCTCCAAAGAGTTCATACATTTCAGACCAATCAACGGCAAGCTTTCTCCCTTGCAGCCGTTGAGTGATCTAGGAATGTAAAATTACACTGCACATGTATGATGACGTCATACTGCTGAGCTCAGAATGCAACGTCCTGAAACAAATGTTTCTTTTTGCACTTCATGGCGTCTGAGTGTAAACTATTAAAAATGTAAAAACAGAAGCGATATCTATAAACTGTGCGAAATAACACAATTATCACCGAAGGAAATTTTGACAGTTCACCTTTATATAGATCACAAAAGCAGATATAACAAGTAAACAAACTCAAATTCTATTTTTTGTTGACATAAACAGCTTGAAATCACATTACTCGGGGAGATAAATGTACTGACCTTTGTGTTGCATGAGACACTCAATGTTGTTTGAAAGTTCATCTCTATTTAATATGTATATTTGCCCGCTGTCCGCAACGAACAGCGGGCAGAATACAAAAGAAAACCCTCCAACCTCTTTAATGGCCCCATGTACCTGTGTGAGAATATACTTCATGATTGGATGATCCTCTTTAGGCTCCTTGGGTTTGTCCTCCTTTTTCACAGGCTGGTTCAGCTTCAGTTTTGTCATCGACACGTCTGTCTTGATTTTCTCCAGCAGCGGAGTGCTCTCCCTTCTCCTCGTCGGTGAAGACTGTTGGAAAATTGACTCCTAGAACAATACAACAAAGTAAATGTTTAATACAAAACACAGGTAAATTAGACACTGCTACCATAAATTCAGGGAACACGATCTATTCCATCAAAATCTGCTGAAATTTCTTCTACCAGCTGCACCCCTCCCCACCACCCCCCGACCTTCCTATAATGAGACTGAAATGAGACTGTACCCTTCTCTTGAGCTTCTCCTTGAAGAAATCCCTCCTGCTGTCAGAACGCTGTTTCTCCTGCTCTCTCTTCGTGTCAGCCTCCGTGGACTGATACACTTTTTTGACGGCGGTGATGAGACGGGCGCAACTACGACGCTGTCGCTCAGAGCAGTCGGGATGACAGAAACCCTCATGCGTGCAGATGAAGTTTGACAGGTTTGCCAGCTGAATCACCACCTGGAAAGACACAACCAAAAACAAGAGGCTATCAAATTTTAGGGAGACAGATAAAAAGCTTTGAGTACAATTAATATGCCTCAAAAAATAATTTTTAAAATTCATGACTTTAACCTAACTCCTGTTTCTGTTTTGTGTAAAAAATAGCAGGCTGAATAATTCTACCACTGAAATAAATCCGGTTAAAACAGCAGCTTGTATTTTAATGGGACACAACCTTTTCATGCAGCAGAAAGTTACCTTTAATTTGCAAAAATTTGGTAAAAATAAAATGAGCTTAATGCAGAATTAATAGCTAAGCTCCAGCTTATATTTCAGATTTTACTCATTGATGTTTCATGCCACACTCGAAATGGGTTCAAATCTGTGATTTCACCGATTATTTGAATTTTTAAAAAATATTTATCTGTATATAGGTATTTTGTCTGTTGCTTTAATATCTTGAGCTCTTTAATGTAATTTGTTCATATAATATATTTAGTTATGAGCGCATCATGAAAAAACAGGTGATGAACTGTAATCAGTAAAACACAGAACTACCGTAGATGCCATAATAATCCACCTCATATTATGTGCATATTTACATGCAAATTAAGGTAATAAAGCCTTATTTTTGGCACTGAATGCGACGTATTTCCTGTAGAAAATCATCCTACCTTAAAAAAATAGAACTAACTAAAAGATCAACAGAAGTCTGCATGAGGAGAAATGTCACAGACGACTTTTAGGTTGAATACAATTACATTACACGGCCGTACATGGGAAGGTCTGCCAGCAACCAGTGGATGGTCATGGGTTTCCGCCGGGCTCAGCCCGTTTTTCTCCCACCATATTGCTGGCCGCCATCGTATATGTGAGATATTCTTGAGTACGGCGTAAAACACCAATCAAAAAAAAAATAAATCAATGAAGTACAATACAAGTACACCAACCTTTATCCAGGGCATATTCTGGTGGAGATCATCTCCATCGCTATCCGCAGGACTCTCTTGCGCCTCATCACTCAGCATCCCTGACGATTCTGCATCATCTGCATGCTCCTCCAGCTCCGAGCGTTCCTCCGACCGCAGTGATTGGCTGCTCACTTTTCGGGACTTAACGCTGCCAAATCTCTTTATGCCTGATGAGATGAAGTACATGATTACAAGTAATGTAGGAACATATTAAATAATTACAAAAGCACAGTTTTAATAATTTACTCCTCATTTTATATGACATATATGTGAGAGAAAACATGCCAGGAAATAAGAAAATGTTCTGTTCTTAGATATGAAGCCATGACATACAGGTCATAGAATATAACTTTCTTCACTTTCTACAGTCAGTAAAGTGCTCTTGGACACACCATAATAAGGTTATTAAAGAACATAATGCAATGTACAACCCACAAATTCTTAAACTACTTTAAACTATGGCACATTACAAACATGAAAACCAAGTTTCAAACTGTAAGGTTTCTAGGGTTATTTTGTTTATTTATATATTTTTTATTTCTTATGTGTTTGTAATATACTATTACTTTTTGCGTGATCGCAGCAATCTAAATAAAATGTCATATATACGAGCCCGAAATATTAATCAGCTAGACTTCATTTCTTGAGTCCTCACTCTAAACCTAATACTGAGCTCAACATCAGCTAGACTTCATTTCTAGAGTTCTCACTCTAAACCTCATACTGAGCTCAACATCAGCTAGACTTCATTTCTAGAGTTCTCACTCTAAACCTAATACTGAGCTCAACATCACCTAGACTTCATTTCTAGAGTCCTCACTCTAAACCTAATACTGAGCTCAACATCAGCTAGACTTCATTTCTAGAGTTCTCACTCTAAACCTAATACTGAGCTCAACATCAGCTAGACTTCATTTCTAGTCCTCACTCTAAACCTAATACTGAGCTCAACATCAGCTAGACTTCATTTCTAGAGTTCTCACTCTAAACCTAATACTGAGCTCAACATCACCTAGACTTCATTTCTAGAGTTCTTACTCTAAACCTAATACTGAGCTCAACATCAGCTAGACTTCATTTCTAGAGTTCTTACTCTAAACCTAATACTGAGCTCAACATCAGCTAGACTTCATTTCTAGAGTTCTTACTCTAAACCTAATACTGAGCTCAACATCAGCTAGACTTCATTTCTAGAGTTCTTACTCTAAACCTAATACTGAGCTCAACATCAGCTAGACTTCATTTCTAGAGTTCTTACTCTAAACCTAATACTGAGCTCAACATCAGCTAGACTTCATTTCTTGAGTCCTCACTCTAAACCTAATACTGAGCTCAACATCAGCTAGACTTCATTTCTAGAGTTCTCACTCTAAACCTAATACTGAGCTCAACATCAGCTAAACTTCATTTCTAGAGTCCTCACTCTAAACCTCATACTGAGCTCAACAAGAGAAGATGAAAAAACATTCTGCTTCATAATTGTGACCTAAATCTAGGTCATATCTCTATGACAACTGACTTTACGCCATGACTTTCAGGGCGCGAGGAGCAGTGATTTCGAAAATCACATTGAACGAAATATTCGAATTTAGGCTGTTGACGCGAGCAATTCACGTCAGAACTTATTTGCTGGTCTTATTAACCATCATGAAACTTGGAGAATGCAATAAAACAGTGTCTAAGATATTTCAAAAGGCTTTATTTTGTGGTTCCGTTTTGGGTTTTCTGTATGATGGTGGACATGATGTTGAATCAAAAGGTTGATATCCTCTTCAGTTTCGATGTAGCAAATACAATCAACTAGATCTAAGAATAATCTTGATATACATCAGCTGCACATCCTTTCGTACACGCAAGACAACTTCTTGGTCCTGTACAAAGTAGTAAGGTAAGTTTGCAGGGTTTTAATTTTGAGCAAATCTGATACCAAGGCATGTTGCCATTGTTGACGCTTGACGGTTTTAGTCACACAGTGACACGCGCTTCATTTCCTTTCCCTAATTTTGGACCCTCGACTAAATTTTCGTCCCATCCAGTGTATCAAACACCATTTCGGTACCAAGAAATCACTGTAAAGTGTAGTAAGAGGTCGATAGGCAGGTTTTTTTTTTTTTGTCATGGAAATAATCAATAGAAGTAGACCTTTATGCAGTTGTGCTTTTTCATTGGATAAGCTTATCAATGAAAGTTCAGGTGACCAATCAAAATTTCCAGTTATTTATATAACGAGTGGTATATTGAAAATTTACATCACTGTTGTTATATCACTGACAGAGACAAATTATGGGATAAATATTATTTTATGAATTGGAGTTGTGAATTCTCAAATTTCTACACTATTTTTCTACATTCAAAGGCATCAAAATAGAACAAATATAAATAAACATACTCCCTCCTTCTTGGCGTTTAAATTTAAAACTGCGATTGTGTCGAAAACTTGAGTTGTGGCCAGATCCTCTCCTGAAGTGCTTCAGCAGTTTTGTTCTCCCCTGAGTACTAGTAACTCTTCTGCTTCCTGGGGACAGAAAACAACACTATATAATCTTATTCATAAATTTCACTTTCATTTAACTTTCACAGGCAACAAAGGCAACATAAATGACACAAGTAAGATTTTAACATTCTCTGGCCGTTGACATTTAGCAAGACAGATGCATTCAGCAATTTGTTCATAAAATCTATGCTGAATATCTGATTTTTGTTTTTAGACTAACCGTAGGCCCAGTTCCACTTTCAATTGCCTGTACTCAGCAATTTTTCATGGGTTAAGAATGGTGGGTTTGTGTAATATTATATCTTTATTTATTCAAAGTAAATCAATCAATTTACAATAAAGCTGCTCTTCCCCAAGGCCTTCAAACACATAACAAAATAAATAAAATAAATGATGTTTAATTGTCCCACCCTTCTTCTCCTCGCCGGGCTCGGCCATAGACAAGGACGTGGTACTGCTGTGTAGAGAATCAGAGCGCTCCTGTAGTCCATACACTGCAAAACTGATCTTCCTGTCTCCAGGACTTCCGACTACAACAACAACAGCATGACAACAGTTATTTGACATTGGCAGCATCTGACATCCATGCATGATAGACCTGTCATGGATGAAATAACACCACTGTCATGTCGTTTGAAGCAGAAATTAAGTCACAATTATTAATTAAGATTTTCATTTCATGACCTAGCTGACAGATAGTCAATGTCAATGACCTTAGTTTCTCAAATTGATGTACCAAAATTAGTTTCACTGAAGAGTTATGTGTCATCTGCGAAAAATTTTCACATTTGAATGGCACCTGTTTGGGTAACTCCAAAGATGAAGAAAGCTTAACCAATCAATTCACGTTCTACTTTGCACTGTAATTCTTTTCTTTCACAGTATGCTAAAAGCAAACATTTTATGTAAAAATCCACATGCACAAATTCCTAAACAAGGTAAAAAAAAAACATTCTTTCTGGTACTGAAACTCCAGTATTTCCAGTACGTCATGCTACCTTCCAAAGAAAACTTTAAAGGAAAAAAACCTCTAAAAATCGAGGTAAGCATCACTAAGTAGACACTGAAAACTATGCATAAATATACTTTCATTTTTTTTTTTTTACATTTTTGTGTGCTCAAACATTTGATTTCTAAGGTGCGATTTATGGATCATGCTATCAGAGGTTAGGTACTCACACAAAGATTATCCCACTCTAATCAGGACTTTGAATTTTGGAATAGCTCTTTTTACACATGAGTACCAGATTACTGAAATAATGTTCCCAAAAATTCCTTCCTTCTGGTGAGCATCAGGAAAAAAGGCGATATGACGTTAGAGTTCCTAGATACCGTCAGTATGGTTCATAAAGCTCACCATAGTTTTCAACTATTACAAAGCCTCTTAACACTCTCCAACAAAATTTGAAAAAATAAATGAAAGTATTTTTACGCACAGTTTTCAGTTGCCTTTAGGATGAACTTACTTCATATTTGAGCTTTCCTTTATTTTAAATTCCCCAAAACTCAGAGCTTGAATAAATTTTAGACAAAATATGTTCAGGGCTTAAAAGTGACTAACAATGTCAGCTGCTATATAGGATAATAGTTCACATGTAAGTCTTACTACAGTGAAGCTCAGTTGGTTAATGCACTAGCACAGCGTTATGACCTAGGAGCCTCTCATTGATGCGGTCGCTGTGAGTTCAAGTCCAGCTCATGCTGGCTTTCTCTCCATTTGTACGTGGGAAGGTCTGCCAGCAACCTGCGGATGGTTGTGGGTTTCCCCCGGGCTGTGCCCGGTTTCCTCCCACCATAATGCTGGCAGCCACTGCATTTAAATACTCTTGAGTACGGCGTAAAACACGAAACAAATAAACAAATAAATATGACTATGGATACCTGACAGATATTTGATGCATTAGTCACAGTTAATATGTACCTGATGACTGCGGCAATTCTGCAATGTTGGACTCAGAACTTTTTTCGGAATGCCCTGAACTGCTGACAGCTGCGCTCCATCGCCTGGCTGGTTGAGTTTTCTCCCCTACGTTGACCTCTTTCTTGGGGCCTTTCATTTTGGGTAGAAACTGGTAGGTCTCCCTTAGAAACGTGGTAACCTCAAATAGTACCATGCAGGCGATCATTTTGAGGGCGTAAGGACAGTCAAAGCCCGTGTGGTTCACAGTGGCTGTGGATGGTAAAAAATGCCAGTCTTTATTAGTTCATCTGTTTTGCTTATTTTGATATTTAATTAATCAGATCATACGGCAAAAAATGTTGATGAAAATGTGCAACTTTCTAATACTATCAATCCTTTATTTAAAAGTAAGCTTCATATTGAGACCAATAACTGATATACTCCAATAATTTTAGCCCAATTATTTGACTCACAAGGCCATCTAAATTTTAAAATTATTATTTAAAAAAAAGCTATCCTTTTTTCTTTTACTGAAGCACTATTTCTGGGTATCTGTCTTGCTATATTCTTCATTTCAAAAAACAAACGCCTGACAAGAACATGATAACTTTTGCTCGACGGCCGAGTTGCAACAAACTGCTCTCCGTTAAACGTCAAAGTTAAAATCTGGCTGACCTTCGTCGAGGAAATCCTCTTCATCATCCTCGTTCCTCAGTCCTTTCCTCGACTCCTCCTTCACATCGTTGAGGACGGCATACCGGTCTGTGTGCTCTTTACCCAACACATATTCCAGCTGGTAGCCTAGAGCCTACAAGAAAATGTTAAAAAAATAACTGTAATACATGACAGTTCATGTACATGAAATATCGCATTTACATCCAAACATCCAAATATCAGAGGAATTTACACGTAACTGTGACACAAAACCGTGTTCAAATTAACTACAATATAGTTAACACTTTTAACTACATAAAGTCACACCGGATGAGGTGTAGATGATTCCCACAGATCTGCCTAGTGCCCTCTTCCCATAAAATTGATTGGCTCTATAGCAGAGAAATATTCTTGGTTCACATGAAGTCACGTTGGATTGGATGAGGCATGGAGGAGTCCCACAGCTCTTCCCAGTTTCCTCTTCCCTAAACCTGGCTGCCTCCATTACAGTGAAATGTTCTCGGTTATTATAAATGTCCACCTAATTGTCCATCTCTAATGACATTATGTAGTAAATGACAACTGTCCATTACGAGACTACACTTGCAATGTCACTGATCGAATAGCTTATTTTATTCTATGACATCACAATGGGACATCCGAGAACAAGCTACACAGATGGTCCGAATGACAGTAGAACGCATCGTTTTCTTCCGTGACGTCGCAGTGCGTGTGTACTTCATACATGTATATAAATGAGTACACGTACACCTATAATTGTAACGTAATAATGGGAAGAACTGACCAGTTCATAGCTTTGGACTGTTTTGATACAGGCGACAAGGAGTTTTACAAATTCTCATTGCTTTCAAAAATTAAACGAATAGTAACATTGCAACAAGACGATGAGGTCTCAAGCATATGACAGTTTGCTAAAAAAAAGAAAAAAATTCACAAATTTTCCTAGACAGTTCAATGACGTTATTTTCAAAGTCGTTTATTTTTAAATCCAGGTCTAAGTGGGCGTATAATAACTCGGTTATTTTAGCTTGAATGGCGCTGTATGGACTTGTCTTGACACTGGGGAGCAGCTCGCAAACTGTCCGTTTCGTAGAACGCCAGGACTTATCCATACACTGCCATACAAGCCAATCAACTATACCTTTAATTTAAAAAAATTTCATCAGTTAAAAATAAATCTACGTGTCATTCTGATACAAGTACCCACCTCTGCCCACGAGTAAAACATTCGCCCTGCCAATCTCTGGATGATCAAGTTTCGCCGGTACGCTGATGGCTGGCCACGATTCTGAAGGGCCGCTGTCGAATGACGGAAACTCGGCAGGTTCAGTTTCATCCAGTTTGGCCAGTCGCCATGGTTACAGCGATGAATGAACTGTGCGCATTCCAACAACAGTGCTGCTCGGGCGACCACCGGAGCTTCCTGTTTCCAATGGCAATGTGGTTGGTTTGAGCAAAGTTACAAAAAAACAGCCATTAAAAAATTTAAAAATCTCAATACGGCTGTTACAGAATATTAATGAACTGATGTATTCCATCACTGTAACAGTAAATAACCCAGAAATGCACGGAACTCGGAAAGCAGAATTTCATTTTTACAGTGTCATAAGACTTTTCATTGGGTACATCTAAAATGAGTCTGGTAATCATATCTTACATTTAAAAATATGTAAATCTATAAAAATGTATCAAATCTTTTTTCTAATCCGTGTGGAATACAATGAAGAAAACATTCCAAATCAACATGCTCACAATAATATTTCTTTTTATTTACGTAAATAAAATAATAATTAGGTTTCTATTTCTGGGCAAAATTGTGAAAAACTCAAAATTCATAACATATGCAATTTTGGTTTCATGTATCTCGCACAAATGTTCAAAAACAGTCTTCCTCACCAAATCCAACATGGCTGCCACAAGTTGAGGATCTGGCAAAGTTCCAGGATGGCAGCATTCCAGCAGGAAGGAGAACCTGAGCATTCCGGATTTCACCAGATAACGATCCACTAGTTTCTTCTCCTTAACAATGACAACCTCGGTACCTAAAGACCCGCCAACTTCACACGAACCCCGCCGATTAAAACCTGATTGACCAACAAAAAAAACAGCTGCATATTAACAAATATTTTCGTATACAAAATATTTGTAAACAAATTTGTATATTCCCACAGTAGCCAGACAGGTTAACAACAAGAGGGTCTGTGGTATGAATTTATTGAATTCAACCTCATTATTATGTGTGAACAGTCATGTCATTTTAATTAAACCTCATGAATTGGATGTCTAAATAATCTTGTGATATTTTCAGCACATTTATCAGCGGAGGAAACTGAAGCCGCAAGAGACAGAACTTGAATTTTAGAACGATTTGCCAGCTTTTTTTTCTTTAAATATACTTGTACATGTACCCTAAATCTTCAACCTTTTCAACCCGATTATTGGAATCAATATTTTAAAATACTCTGAGAGAACTATTGGGTCTAGAGAAATCATTTACACAGATTTAGGCACCATGCATCTTCAGTGACACGAACAAATCATTTTTGCCTTATTTTCATAATAATTGTACGCATAAATTCCACAGAAAAAACTGCTTTAGTTGAAAAGGTTGAAGATTAACAATACTTTCAGTATAGCTGTGTTTGCTGAAACTGCTGTGAGTAAAAAAAAAAAACAAGCACTCCCACATCCCCAGCAAAGAATGATTTGTTTCACTCAATCACAGACTCCCTACCCTAGTTCCCTATCAAGCATCCTAGTTGTGTCAGAATATCTCACGTAGTAACTCTCACCATCGGTGCTGCCTCTTTTACTCATCCTCTTCCCCAGGTTCTTCAGCCCGTCTTCAATGCGTTTCCGCGCGCTCAGGAAGGTCATGGTTGCGTGACTGGCGGCCTTAAACGACATGCGTTTACGCTGGAACTGTCCCTCGCTCTTACTCTCCCGTCGGTCAAGCAAGGCTGTGGGGGGTGGGTCGCTGGCCACCTCATCCTCGTGGTCAGACTTGGTCTGCCTCTTCCAGGCTGAGAAGGAGAAAAAAGGGAATGATAAATTGTGGGAGTGAAAAGTAAGTAACTTAATACCAATGTTTACATTTCAAACTTTTCCATGAAGGTAAAAAATATGGAACTTTTATTTGATACAGTGTATATTGTGAAAGCTTTTTTAATGAAGAGAAAAACAAGTAAATTTCCTGAATATAATTATATTATTAAATCTTTTCTATGGACGAGGAACTCCTGCAACTACATAAATCCCAGTGAGACCTGCAAAAAAATCATCCTCTACATTGGTAATATAACCACATATGCTCAAGGAAGAAGGAACCCTTCAATGAGAAAGGTAAAAAGGGGAGATAATGTCAGGGTTTAGTGTAGAATTGGCTGGTGGACTTCTGATCACTAGAGTAAATCTTCAATATTTTTTCAATACGGATTATAGGAGTCATCCCTCATAAGAGTCATCCTTCATATGAGAGTCAATCTCCCATACAGGAGTCATCTTTCATACTGAAGTCATTTTTCATACAAGAATCAACCATTATTCAGGAGTGCGTCTTACCCAGCTGGAATTTGCTGAAGCGCCGCTTCGGCGTGCTGGGTCCGGAGGGTGGGTCATCCTCGTTGTTGTTACAAATACTAGTCCTAGGGCTGAGTTTACTGTGAATAGCTTCTTCCAGAAGCTCAGAGTCGCTGGCAGTCCCAAGCTGCATCACAAGAGGCTGGAGACAGAAGAAAGAAAGTGAATGTAAGC
The DNA here is from genome assembly GCF_032854445.1 of Liolophura sinensis. Taxonomy (NCBI): domain Eukaryota; kingdom Metazoa; phylum Mollusca; class Polyplacophora; order Chitonida; family Chitonidae; genus Liolophura; species Liolophura sinensis. The sequence continues at coordinate 21,412,783 of NC_088307.1, forward strand.
TTTATTTATTTTTGTATTTATATGACTTATTTAGTGTCATACTCCAAAATTTTTTGTCTAACACAATGGGTTTTATAGTTTTATGGGTAGACGAAACCAGACTGCCTGGGGTAAACCACCGGCCTTTGGCACGTTAAATTCGTAATTTTTTTCACACATGATCAACAGATGTGCACACACTGGTGAAAGACACGTGGTCAATCAACGTTTATAAACTGATCAAACAGTCACAAAACCAGTTAGAGCATGACAGTCTGACCACATCCGAGTTTGAATATACACCTTGAGTGTCCTAATTATTAAAATTTATTTATTTATATATACTTGACTGGTGTTTTACGCCGAACTCAATAATATTTCACTTATACAACAACAGTGGGCATTATGGTTGGAGGAACCCACAACAATCCACAGGTTGCTGGCAGACCTGGTCACTAAAAGGCAAGTAAATGTAAAAGTAAACTTTATTAACTTTATCGACCACATCACACTCTCCAAAAAAAAAGCTTTGATATTCAGACCTCTGCAGCGAAGAAGATGAGATAAGATGCCATATGGACCCAGTGCATTTGAAAACAAGTTTTGAAGGGATCCATGTGTCTTTTTGGACGTGTATTATTCGACGTAAGTACTTTTGCATATGCGTATTTTTGAATTCACATGAATTTCCTATTTTTGAAGACAAACTGATTTGCAAGAATTATGGCTTCAAACAGGGTTATGCATCTGACCAATAAATATATGACAAGGTACTTGGTGCAAATTTCTAAAAGCTGCAAAAAAAAATATACCAATATTTACTATAAAGTCAAATAACAATTGTCTATTTTGAAGCTTCCACATGTTTTATAATGTTTTTGGGACAGGCTTTGTCGCCGTTTTTTCAAATTATTTGTGTGCTAGTTATAACCAAATCAAACTCCTGTACATATACAAGTACCTTCCTCTTCTTGCGAAAGATGGAGCGACGTGACTTTTGCGCTGAGGGATCATCCATGTAGCTGGGTGAGCGCGGTCCATCGCGCTCCTCATTGTGGTCACAGTTCACTGACACATTCCGTCTGATAACAGCAAAAATATTCAATAAAAATTGTTGACTGTTTTATAAATTATAAAAATGAATTTAATGAATGTCAATTAAATTAACTGTCAATCTATAAGCGCCAGTTTGCAATCTCTGCCGTATCCCACAAATTGTTCATGTCATCTTACATGCAGAGCACAGGGGACATCTCTGACTTACAAGTACATGTAAGTCAAAATTTAACACACTGTCTCAAAGCTTGGTTCTTGGTCATGGAAGTTGAAATTTTGACACATTAATTATTGTGTGGATTTGCAGATTACATTGACAAGGTGGTCAAAATTCACAGGGCTCGAAAATAAGCTCTAAAATCAAATGTCAATATTTGACTTCTGCCAAATCTGGTTTGGTGGAATCCGCCCTAGGTCATCAGTTAAGTGAGTGAGTGAGTGAGTGCTAGGGGTTTAACGTCGTACTTAACAATTTTTCACAAAGGAATTTTACGACAAAGGAATCCTTAGAGTGCATGTAATGTGCCTCCTAATTGCAGGACGGATTTCCACTGCCCTTTCATTTAGTGCTGGCTTCACTGAGAAGCCTTACCAAAGGCCCCGCCCGAGCCATTATACTGATACGGGTCAACCAGTCGTTGCACTGTCCCCTTCATGGTGAACGCCAAGGGAGGAAGGTAAAACTTTCTCTTTTAAGGTCTTAAGTGTGACTTAACTCAGGATTGACGCTGGATCTACTGCTCCTGAAGGTGACGATCTACAAATAATAGCTCCTAATAATACTTACTTGTAATAATGCCCTGACGTCTCAAAACGTCGTCTGGATTGTCTCCCTTGAGGTGAATCACTGGAGGTCCTCTGTTTTAACTTGAGACTGGCATCCAGGAGACCGCTGAGCGCCACTCTACGAAATGTTCCGCCATGAATCTCCTTAATGTACGTCAGAAGTTGTCGGATGTCACAGAACAAACTCTGTCACAAGAAATTACGAGATTTCATACGATTCTTTGATAAAACACGAATAATTAATCCTGCGCATGATTTAGTAATATAGATGTACACGTACAAAGAGTGTTTTATGAGGTTAATCTTTAATTATTGTGTGGATTTACATTTTTGTATGTACATGTATTTACCGTATATATTCTTTACTATGCTTCCAACAGTTTACATAAAAACTGAACATTTCATTTTAGATATGAACATTTTTGTGAACAGGAGTTTGTCTTTTCCTTCAAATGTTTGAAGAAATACCGTAAAAATCCACATGTGCTGGATTATAGCCATTCCTTTTCAATTCAGACGTCATAAAATTATCTATAACTCACAATGTTGTCATGGTTACTGATATCTTTCCAGGAAGTGACACACTTTGTCACAAAGGGTTTGAGGATATTAGACATGAGCACTCCCTCTACACCACGGTAGCCAATCCCTCCAATGCTGTGACCAAAGTTGTTGTGGAAGCCATTTCGAGAAAGTCCTTCCTGAGAAACTGACTTTTTGTGAACTGCAAGAAAAAGATAACGTAGACATTAATCTCAGATTTCATGAACATAGTCCTGGGATACAATGAGGTTTCATGTACATAGTCCTGGGATACAATGAGGTTTCGTGTACACAGTCCTGGGGTACAATGAGGTTTCATGTACATAGCCCTGGGATACAATGAGGTTTCATGTACATAGCCCTGGGATACAATGAGGTTTCATGTACACAGTCCTGGGGTACAATGAGGTTTCATGTACATAGCCCTGGGATACTATGAGGTTTCATGTACATAGCCCTGGGATACTATGAGGTTTCATGTACACGGCCCTGGGATACAATGAGGTTTCATATTTGCTGTCCTGGGATACAATGAGGTTTCATGTTTGCTGTCCTGGGATACAATGAGGTTTCATGTACATAGCCCTGGGATACTATGAGGTTTCATGTACATAGCCCTGGGATACTATGAGGTTTCATGTACACAGCCCTGTGATACAATGAGGTTTCATGTTTGCTGTCCTGGGATACAATGAGGTTTCATGTTTGCTATCCTGGGATACAATGAGGTTTCATGTTTGCTGTCCTGGGATACAATGAGGTTTCATGTTTGCTGTCCTGGGATACAATGAGGTTTCATGTTCATAGTCCTGGGATACAATGAGGTTTCATGAACATAGCCCTGGGATACAATGAGGTTTCATGTACATAGCCCTGGGATACAATGAGGTTTCATGAACATAGCCCTGGGATACAATGAGGTTTTATGTTCATAGCCCTGGGATACAATGAGGTTTCATGTACATAGTCCTGGGATACAATGAGGTTTCATGAACATAGCCCTGGGATACAATAAGGTTTCATGTACATAGTCCTGGGATACAATGAGGTTTCATGTACATAGCCCTGGGATACAATGAGGTTTCATGTACATCCTCCTGGGATACAATGAGGTTTCATGTACATAGCCCTGGGATACAATGAGGTTTCATGTACATAGTCCTGGGATACAATGAGGTTTCATGAACATAGCCCTGAGATACAATGAGGTTTCATGTACATAGCCCTGGGATACCATGAGGTTTCATGTTCATAGTCCTGGGATACAATGAGGTTTCATGTTCATAGTCCTGGGATACAATGAGGTTTCATGTACACAGTCCTGAGATACCATGAGGTTTCATGTTCATAGTCCTGGGATACCATGAGGTTTCATGTACATAGCCCTGAGATACAATGAGGTTTCATGTACACAGTCCTGGGATACAATGAGGTTTCATGTACATAGCCCTGGGATACAATGAGGTTTCATGTACATAGTCCTGGGATACCATGAGGTTTCATGTACATAGCCCTGAGATACAATGAGGTTTCATGTACACAGTCCTGGGATACAATGAGGTTTCATGTACATAGCCCTGGGATACAATGAGGTTTCATGTACATAGCCCTGGGATACAATGAGGTTTCATGTACATAGCCCTGGGATACAATGAGGTTTCATGAACATAGCCCTGGGATACAATGAGGTTTCATGTACATAGTCCTGGGATACAACGAGGTTTTATGAACATAGCCCTGGGATACAATGAGGTTTCATGTACATAGTCCTGGGATACAATGAGGTTTCATGTACATAGCCCTGGGATACAATGAGGTTTCATGTACATAGCCCTGGGATACAATGAGGTTTCATGTTCATAGTCCTGGGATACAATGAGGTTTCATGTACATAGTCCTGGGATACAATGAGGTTTCATGTACATAGCCCTGGGATACAATGAGGTTTCATGTACATAGCCCTGGGATACTATGAGATTTCATGTACATAGCCCTGGGATACAATGAGGTTTCATGAACATAGCCCTGGGATACAATGAGGTTTCATGTACACAGTCATGGGATAACATGAGATCTCAAAATTCTAATACATGTACAACCTCATATATAGACATTTAATACATCCAATGCCTTCAATTTATTTATTTATTTGACTGATGTTTCAGGCAACACTCAAGAATATTTCACTTATACGACGGCAGCCAGCATTATGGTGGGAGAAAACGGGGCTGAGCCTGGGGGCAACCCACGACCATCCGCAGGTTGCTGGCAGACCTTCACACGTACAGCCAGAGAGGAAGCCAGCATGAGCCAATGCTTTCATAATGTATATATCGATAAAGAATCTTCTAAAAATGTAATTTTTGGAAACAGTTTAGTATATTTTAGTCATTTTTTTTTTCAAGTTAATTTTCCATTTTATTTTCATGTCCTTTCGTGTGGCATTGGGGGCAGTGAAGCAGAGGGATACTCACTGCTACTTTGGCAGTGGCCTTAAGCAGGTCATGAGGTTTTTCAAGTACCTTCCAGTTGAAGGGTGATACATGTAGTTTTAGTTAAAAATTCTGAAGTGCAGCTTTAAACACAATGATGTTACAGCAGATTTTATGCTATAAAATAGAAGAAAAAAAAAACGAATTTATTGAGTAAATACATGTATCAATGTAATCAACTCAAGTCTGCAGTGAGTAGGCTTGCCTACTGACACCATTTTGCAGAGTGATTGTACTGTATGTTTTAATAAGCCCTTTTAAAAATCAATTACATGTAGTCTGAAGTCAGGAAATACGACATTCAAAGTTTTTGGGGTTTTTATTTTTGAAAAAAAAAAAAAAAGATAAAAATGTAACACAGGACTCGTTTTTGCAAGGCACAGTTTTTACTTTTCTCTGCCTGGTCCCCTTGCTCCTAAAACCTGATTGCTATTGCACACAAACAGAAATTATCATTCATTATAGAAAAAAACAAAGTGAAAAATCAGTGCACCTTGTGGTGAGTGAGACATGGAAGCGGCTGCAGCCTGAGACGGATCGATGCAGAATCCCAGGAAGGAGTGAAGAAAGTCAACAATATCCTGTAATGAAGGCTTGTTCACAGCATCACGGAAATACTGACGGAACACCTCTGGGTTCAGGCGCTGCAGCCTGTGTAAGCAGTTCTGACCCTTGAGACGAAGGTCATCACCATGGATACCACGCGCCCCATCACCACATCCATGAGGACATCCCAAAGCTTGGTAAATTCTGACGATAAAAAAATTTGATTTATTGTTTTGCTTCTTGCCCAAGATACTCAAGACCTTTTCTCTAACCAGTATACAATGGCAGCCTTTAAGTGCATGGTGTAAACTACCCACTCTCGGCAAGTCAATGACAAGCTTTCCCACGCATAAAGAACATACACTTACCATATTGGTGAAAGCTAAGTGGTCTTTAATGAATGTCAGACTGTACGAAACAACCATATACCTGGCTAACTGTGCAACATGAATGTACTAATGAGAAACTGATAAGCTATATGAAATCACAAATTTTCATTATTAAAAGAACCAAAGTACATGTATTTAAACACACAATTAAAAATTTTCAGTGTCATCCTAATTTTTTGGGGTTTTTGTTAGTTTTTTGTTTTGTTTTCTTGGCGGCGGGGGGTGGGGGGGAGGGGTGTCGACTTAATTCAGGTAGAGTCATTGCATTTATTATTTACGCCTGCAGCTCCATACTGACAATGAATTTTTATCATAGCTTTCACAGATTTTATCTGTTATATCAGATAACATTATACACTGTATATTTCTGTCATCTAAACCTTACCTCAGCATGCTATCCAGGGCAAGGTTGTGTGTAGTGACATGTGGGCTGGGTTTGTTGGCACTCGGTTTCCCATTGTTGGGTCCATTCGCATTTTTCTTCTTCTTAGTGGAGCGTTTGGGTTTCCGCGGCGGCTTCAAGATTTCCAAGTCAAGCAGGCAGTTGAGGATGTTGAGAAGGACTTCACAAACTCGTGGACTCTTCTGATTTATAGAGACAAAGTGAACAGCCTTGAGGATGACCTTGTAGTTGAGGTGACCATTGGCTTGGATGTAGTGGACAGCTCCACTGACCTCCTGGACATCCTCTACCTCATTGTACACAATGTTTGAGTCAGTCAGGCTTCGAGTCATACCCGTCGTTGGAACGCTGGAAGACATGGACTGCTGGGATATCATGCTGCCGCGCTTTGGCAAAAGCTGAAGCTTTTCGCACGGTGAAGGCTCTGGGCTGTCCTCAGTGATAGTGATGATCGGCTTGATGGTGAGTTGTTCCCCTTTGTTGTGGAGGTTATGTGGGACAGAGTCCACATGTGACCCTGACGAAGTTCGACTGCTCTGCTGGCTGCTATCCCCTTGTGAGTCATTGTCGCCGCGCTCTGCTTCGCGCTCCGTGGTGCGCAATGAGGGCATGCTCTTTCGTCTGTTCACGTCAACAAGCACTTCGTCCTCCGAGAGAACACCAAGCTCTTTGCCGTTTTCTCCAGGGTATTTTGCAAGGGCGGAGCTTGGCCTAGGAAGGTCATGGTCATGTTCAAGTGCAATATTTGATCCTGTGTAGGAACTTGACGAATCATCCTTGAGGGATTTTTCGGACGCATGACACACTGGGCTCTCTTCTCTGTCTGGTGGAGTAGGCTCCGTAGGCGGGGTTTCGTTCTCCTCAATCTGCTTTGGCAATGCTTGCCCTGTTTCAAAGAATTGTCGCAGCTCACTAACCCTAATTTTCTTGAATGGGGGCTGTGTTCTGGGAGTTGACACAGTGTGGGTTGGACTTGCGTTTGGAGTTTCAGGCTTTTCTACCTTTGCTGTCATCGCAGCATTCGTCTCTTCAAACAGAGGCATCATAGGTTGGGCGATGTCCAATGCGTCATCAATTTTAGCATCCTTGGCCACCCCAGGGGGTACTGGACTGAGAGGCTGGTTGTAGGTCACCTGGATATCTGGAATGGGCAAAGACTTGCTCCTCTCTCTTCCGCAGAACTGCAGCCCTTGATACTCGTCACAAATCTCCAACAGACGGTTGTGGATATAGCGCAGTGCCCAGTAGACGCCGTCCTCCTCCCAGTGAAGACAAAACAAGCAGCGTAGCACTGCCACATCAAAGTAGCTGGCGCTGAAAACATCGGGAGCTGCCTCGGCCTGGCCACGCACTACCGTCGACATTGCACTGGCGAGCCTCTGCTTCATGTAATCCTTGTCAACGGGAAGTGCAAGTCGCTGTCCACCCGATGGTTTGGGCTCAAACGGATTTGTGTAGCTCTCTTTGCGTCCACAAGTGCAGGCTGGCGCCTCTCCAGATTTCGCCGACAACACCGTATTACACACCTCGCAGATGACTTCAAACGCTGTGGCAGACTGCGCATCAGAGGTGGATATGGGTGGGCAAATGTCACTCATGGTTGCTAAGGGGGCTGTTGGGGAAGACGGATCCTGGATACTGTTTCTGCTCGAGGTCACAACCCCAAGGAATATATTTTCTGTTGAAGATCCTTTACCGATGTAAATGTTCGCAGCATTAGTGTGGAATTTCAAAGCGCTCCGTTGCGCTTTCAAAACATTTCTCTGAGGCTTGACCAGGGTTGAAAAGCAAGGAATGTCAGGTTGGCGATACTCCCACAATGGCTGCCACAGTCGTAAGCCGCTCTCCAGTTTCAGAGACTGAAAGTCATCATCGCCCAAGCTGTGGATGAGGGGCGCAAACAAGTACACGAAAAGCTGAACAACATTCAGAGAATGCATGTAGGTACGCGCAACAGGTTTTCCGCCACCAAACATTCGCTGCTCAGCTTCGTTGTCCTCACATTCAGACGCTGCATCCAAAATTGTCCAGTGCAGTGTGTAGAGCAGCTTGGTTTCGCTCGGTCCCAGCTTGGACTCCGGCTCTTTCTGCTTGCGGTTGGTAAGGAGGGCGGCGCAGGAATGCATGACATGTGGGAACGCGGCCTGCACGAGCTTCCAGCGAGACACACTCTGTATGGCTTCACACAGACAAGGGGACAACCCATGATGGATGTTCTGCACAACAACTCGCTCAAAGGACTGAAAAAATATGAAACATAGATGAACAATTACATTAACTGACAATGTAGTTCTTGCTTTTGAGGGCACTAGCCTTGCTAGATTTAGGGGATTACCTATAAACATTAATGTTAAGCCTTATTGTTTCATGATTTTTTTTTTATATGATTCTCCATATCCAAAATGTGGGATATGAAACTAGGGGGAAAGTTTACAATGTATAATTTGATTTATTTGATTGGTGTTTTATGCGGTACTCCAGAATACTGGAAAGTTTATACAGGCAGTTATAAAACTTCACATGTAAATGGAACAGATAATATAATCTATATTTTTATTATAAACTGAATACTGATATATCTGTACACTGTTAAATGTCACCAACAGCTTATCTAGCCATTTAATACACACTGACTGCTTATTCTTATCTTAATGTCCATGCGTGTACACACAAATAACACGGTTCAAGGTTGCAGCCAAGGTTGATAAAGTGTACAGACAGAGCATCCATAGTGTAGATCTATGCTACTGATTCACATGTTGGCCATTGTAAACTTCATTAGCCATTGCAATAAGCCCTTCCAGAGCCTCTCCATCACAGAACTCCCAATTCTACCCTCAATATATGCCAGCCTCTACCACCCCTTCAAACCCCAAGCGCTCACTCACACAGTTTACCACCCCTTCCAAAGCCCCTCCATCACACAACCCCAATTTCATCCCTGACACAGAGAATGATGAGCCCAGCCCCTACCACCCCTTCCGAAGTCCTCCATCACACAACCCCAATTTCATCCCTGACACAGTGGATGATGAGCCCAGCTTCTACCAACCCTTCTACAGCCCATCATACAGCATCCAATCTCACCCTAACATGGTGGATAAATAGACCAGCCTCTATCACCCCTTCCAAAGCCCCTCCATCACACAGCCCCCAATTTCATCCCTGACACAGAGAATGATGAGCCCAGCCCCTACCACCCCTTCCAAAGCCCCTCCATCACACATCCCCAATTTCATCCCTGACATAGTGAATGACTAGCCCAACCCCTACCAGCCCTACCAAAGACCCTATATCATACAACACCCAATCTCGTCCCTGACACAGTGAATGACTTTCCCAGCCCCTACCACCCCTATCAAAGCCCCTCTATCATATAACCCCCAGTCTCATAACTGAAACAGTGAATGACTATCCCAGCCCCTACCACCCCTTCCAAAGCCCCTCCATCACACACCCCAATTTCATCCTTGACACAGTGGGTGATGAGCAAAGCCTATATCACCCCTTTCACAGCCATTTCATCACACAGCCCCCAATTTCACCAATGATACAGCGATGACTAGCCCAGCCTCACCACCCCTTCCATCATACAGCCCCAATCTCACCCCTGACACAGTTAATCACTAATCCAGCCTCCACCACCCCTTCCATCATACAGCCCCCAATCTCACCCCTGACACAGTTAATCACTAATCCAGCCTACACCACCCTTCCATCATACAGCCCCCAATCTCACCCCTGACACAGTTAATCACTAATCCAGCCTCCACCCCACCCCACTTCCATCATAAAGCCCCCAATCTCACCCCTGACACAGTTAATTACTAATCCAGCCTCCACCACCCCTTCCATCATACAGCCCCCAATCTCACCCCTGACACAGTTAATCACTAATCCAGCCTCCACCACCTCTTCCATCATACAGCCCCCATTCTCACCCCTGACACAGTTAATCACTAATCCAGCCTCCACCACCCCTTCCATCATACAGCCCCCAATCTCACCCCTGACACAGTTAATCACTAATCCAGCCTACACCACCCTTTCCATCATACAGCCCCCAATCTCACCCCTGACACAGTTAATCACTAATCCAGCCTCCACCACCCCTTCCATCAGACAGCCCCATTCTCACCCCTGACACAGTTAATCACTAATCCAGCCTCCACCCCCCCTTCCATCATACAGCCCCCAATCTCACCCCTGACACAGTTAATCACTAATCCAGCCCCCACCACCCCTTCCATCATACAGCCCCCAATCACCCCTGACACAGTTAATCACTAATCCAGCCTCCACCACCCCTTCCATCATACAGCCCCCCAATCTCCTCCCTGACACAGTTAATCACTAATCCAGCCTCCACCACCCCTTCCAAAGCCCCTACATCAATGGGCTCCAATCTCATCCATGATACAACCCAGCCTCTACCTCCCCTTCCAAAGACCCTCCATTACACAACCCCTAATGTGGCCCCTGCATCAGTGAGCAATGGACAGCAACAGCTGTGACAGTGATTATTCAGGCACTAATTACAATTCCCTGCCCTATTTCCCTCTGACCAGACAAACCAAAGTGCATTTACTGTCAATAGTCTAATTTCCAGCATGCACTTATCCTAAATATGCTAATTTTCCTAGATGCATTTACCATAAATATTCTAATTTTCCACCACAAACTGACATTATCTCTTTATGATGAACTGAATTGTTTTTTGTTTTTTTTTCTTACGCAAACATTTAATTTTTATCATCTATGACCATAATAAAAAAAACTAATATGACAAACTTTCCCTGCAGGAACACTGTCAGCAAATTTAAATGAAATCATTCGTCAGAAGAAATCATTCGTCAGAAGAATTCAATATTATGTACATGAATTTGTGTATATGTTATTACATGTACATGTGCGTCAGAGTGCCCAGTAATACCATTTCTTACCAGGGGGTGGGTGGGGTTAAGTCTGAAATTAGACAAGGGTCCACCGACCTGCCTATGATGCCCCTGACACTGATAAAGTCTGACAGGGGTGGGGGGTGGGGGGAATCTTTGAATATATCCTTGTATAACACTTGTATAATTTCCACCCATCAAATCTACCGAGACACCCTAATAGTGCTAGATGGTAAGACCACGAGATTTAGTAAGCATCCCTTACATTAAGTACACATAGTTAATACTTTTTATTTAATTCAGGGTTGGTCAACTGTGTCACTTTTCACAGCTTTAATGACCCAATAATTTATGTGCACCTACTTACAATGTAGGTACAATGTATGTACTTGTATATGTGCCTTCATTCTTCGACCTTTTCAACCACCACTGTCGTCATATGACTGAAAAATTGTTAAGCACGACGTTTAAACCCCAAGCACTCACTCACTCACTCACTCACTCACTCAACCATCACTGCAACCAACAATTTTAGATACATTCTGAGAGAACTATTGGGTGTAGAGAAATAATCCCCACAGTTTTATGAAGCTTGCATCTTTAACGACACCAACAATCATCTTTAGCTCCATTTTCATAATGGAGCTGCTTGCAGCAGTCCCTATCTGTTGAAATAACAGAGGCTCTGGGAGGCGGGGGGGGGGGGGGGGGGGGCACCCTATAGGGTTTAATCACTGCAGTCATTCTTGTAAGAAAATGATCCAGGCTAGCATGCATGACTGTAAAGCCTATATAGATTCATCCACAGGCTATCACACTCCCTAATGATTTTCTGTCACAATCCGCTAAGCTTTGGTCCATCTGCTGCTTGACCAGTAGTGACCGCTTCACTGGACTTCGGATGATCCAGACTCATGTGTTAAGATTTCACATGAGTGCTTCCTTTACAGAGCATTATACAGTCGTCAATATGAAAGCTGTGCTCCTTGAATTCGGCCATGTTCCAGAGAGGCAGTCTATGTACACACGACATGACAGTGTGTAGGCACAACTATTTTTTACCATCTCTACTACCCCGTTTCATGTGCTGGCTGGGACAGTCAAAGGGGTAGCACTATTTTTGTTGTTGTTGTATGTAACTTATCTTCCAAACTATTACGTACATGACACTGTTTTCAGCGTTGTGTTATATTTGATGTACATTTTTGACATCAACATTTTCTTTTGGGTATGAAGGCCTTGGGGAAGAACAGTTTCACTGTAAATTACATGCACCTTCAACATATTATTTATTTATTTGATTGGTGTTTTACGCCATACTCAGCAATATGTCACTAATTCAACGGCGGCCAGCATTATGGTGGGAGGAAACCAGGCAAAGCCTGTCTGATACCCACGATCATCTGCTGGCTACTGGCAGACCTTCCCACGTACAGCCGGAGAGGAAGCCTGCATGAGCTGGACTTGAACTCACAGCGACCACATTGGTGAGTCACTGTGCCGCGTTGGCGTGCCAACCACCTCACCTTCAAGGAATACATGTAAAGATTTCATTACATGTATACTATAATATCATAAACATGTAGCAAAAGAAAACTTGCTTAATAATAAATAACATCTCCCCAGTGGGAGAGTTTTACTTTCAAATCAAGTTTAAACTCTTTTAGGGAACTAATTTTGATTGCATACAAAAAAAATATCCAAGTTTTCCAAAATATTGTTTAGAGCAAACAAAGAATCAAGGAAACTGAAGAGTAGAGCATTAGTAAACTAATGAAGGAAAAAGACTGTCATTTTAGTGCCTCTGGAACACATAAACATGTCTTACATGCATGTAGAAGAATTGCTGGTACTGTCCACCTTTACCACAATCAGACGATTTTCCTGTATTATTTTTATTTTACAGAGCAAAATGCCTCATTACTGGCATATGCTACCAACCCCACTACCCCCACCCACACCTCAAGCCCTACCATTTTACAGATGAGCAAACCAAATTCAACTTGCTACTCCCATTTATAAACAAGCCAGATATTTCTAAAATGCACGTCTGACAGGTCATGTGTTAGCCCCCCCCCCCCCTCCCCCACCGGCTCTGACCACCATAATGCTGTGCTGTTCAATTGCATAAGTGAAATATTCTTGAGTAGGGTGTTAAAACTCCAATCAAATAAATAATTTAATTTCTTACATGATTGGGATTTGGCAAATTTGAACAGTACTATTTTTTTGGAAAGAAAAGAAATACATGAGGCATATTTTGTATATAAACACCATTCAGGTGCAAGTATTTAGGGCCTACTTACAGCATGTATTGCGCGAGAGGTGAGGGTTTGTTTTAACCCATACCCAGAGGCCTGCTTGCCTGTAGCCAATCATCACATACTAAAAGCCTCATTTGCCTAGTACATCTGCACCCTTAATCAAGTTAGGCAATTCCCATGTTGGCCACTCAGCTTGGAATAAAACCTTACAAGCGCTGAAACCTGTTCAAATCTAGCTAAGGTGTTGCTTGCCTGACTCTGCAGAACTGCCTGGTCAAGCAAAGGATTCCCGTCACCATGGCAACGGAAAGATGGGTTGAAAACTGACTTAACTGCTGTGTTACTGATAGCCAGTCTCAGGGCCTTGCACAGCAGTATTATATGTGTGGATGTAATAAAGGTTGGGGGGGGGGGGGGGATTGTGGGAGGGGATATCTCCCCTCTTAGTGCTTTGCCACTGACTGCCACTACTCAGAGCACATATGGTGAATACAGCAAACAGGCCCTTATCACAGATAGTTATTTGCCTATCCTTCACTTCTCCATGCTTGAACTGGATGACTGGATTTCGTATATGATACAGTAGGCCAGGTTTAGGCTACACATATTGAACTGTTCAATGACATCAAATAAACAGGAACAATTGATCAGAAACTGATCATAAAATTATATGGAGTTATCACCTTATTGTTATATTCGTGGGAAATGTGTGTCAGATGTTGCAAATTTTATAGTTTATAACGGTGATGGAACTTAATGCGATCATAAAAATGCTCCGAAAAGCACAATACACGGTGTACGTAGCCAGTACACATACACTCTACATGTATGCATACACATGGGTTATGTATCCAGTTACAGTGTGAACAGCCATAGTAAAGAGCCAGGTTGTCCGAGTGTTTGGTCATTCACTCATCTTCAGGAGCTCCAAATAAAAGTGACGACTTCAAAACTAACCCCAGCTAGGTCATCATAAAATCAACAACAAAAGGAAGGATTTGTACCAGTGCAAATATTCATTATTTCAAAAACACAAAGTTTACATGATTATCATTTATCAACATGTATTTTATCTAACATGTATTTTTACATGCAACTTCCACGTTTTTTTGTGATGATATGAACAGAACCTAGTACATTTCACACCCATACAATACCTAATACATTTAAATCATCATTGTTGAAGATTATCATGCTGAAGAGCTCGAAATAAAAAACATTTTGACCGCCTGAAAGGAATCTACACTGTATGTTCATGGCATGTATGGCTAAAAAGTTTGTTCTTCTTCTGGGCTCTTATTCCACCTGGCTGTAGCTTTAAGTCAGGAGGTACATGTACCTGTACCACACACACATGATGTGCGTCAAGGAAATACCTGAGTGCATATGTATACACGTATACACGACAGAACACGCAACAGCTATCAAATAAACACGCTATAAACAGAAAAAAAGGTTTTCAAGTTTAGAAATGTATTAAAACTCTGAACTATTAAACTGCACATTAAAATGAACATGAAGGTATATTATATATATACATTATTAATAATTTGAAGAGCAAAAAAAATGTACTTACAATCCAGTATATGTATAATGTGAAGTGGTTACTTCACATCATAGAGCCATCTTAACACAACTACATGTTCATACTGCTTTTGAAAGTTCTGTATGTAAAGTATTTGGGTATATTAGAGGCCACAGTGTTTTCTGGAAGGTTTTACACCCGGTAGTAAGCATATACCCGGTAATGCATAATATGGATCCTAAATTGTTTGCAGAAATTTGCAGTAATCGTTTCAGAAATAAATTCATGAGATTAGGTTCATATCGCGCTAAACATACGGCTGCCATTGATGATGTCTAAACCACTTACATGTACATGTACTTAGCGGAGTACATACTGTACACATCATTACCTTTATTGGATATGTCACATAATATATGGACCAATCTGGAAAATGTTTTTTCCATAAGATAAAATAATTTGCTTATTTATTTATTTGGTTGATGTTTTACGCCATACTCAAGAATATTTCACTTATGTGACGATGGCCAGCATTATGGTGGTTGGAAACCTGGTAAAACCCGGGAGAAACCCACGACCATCCTAAGGCTGCTGACAGACCTTCTAACATACGCCCGCAGAGGAAGCCAGCATAAACTGAAATTGAACTCACAGCAACTGCATTGGTGAGAGGCTCCAGGGTCACTGCGTTGTGCTGACGTGCTAACCATCTCGGCCAGGATAGAATTATCACTTACATGCACATTTTCGGTTACACGTAAGTAGATGTAACGTCCATAAACTACATGTACAATTACATATATACTCTAATCAACTCAATGTCAATTAAACCATAAATTATCTAATTGCTGTTTAACGCCATACCTGAGAATTTTTAAATTTCATTTTAATGAGGGTCGTCAATTTCACAGGTCAAAAATGCATGTTTGGTATTCTGTCACCACACAACGTGTCTGATAATGATTTATTAATTGGGCGTTCTGTTTGCAGCCCTTGCTTAGAAATGTGAAGACCCTTATCACATCATTAGAACTCTTCACATCCTGAAGGTATAAAAGGCCATGTATCAAATGACAGCCTCTGATCCAGCTATTGATTGGCTACGGAATTTCCGTGCAATGTCTAGCCGTGCTATCAAGTGCTAAGAATACATTGTTATCAACTGCTGGCCTGATCAATATTCTGGTGTACAATTTTAAGTTTTTCTTAAAGTGATCCTGGGACTCCTTGCAATGATAAAAAGGCACAAGCTGACATGTTTTTGCACATTTTGTAATATATGCATTATTTTATTCTTTTGACACTGTCATACTTCTATTCATCTATATTTTTTGATCACATTTTGTCACGTTTGATAAATGTCATTGTGATCTCTGAGACGGCTTGTCTTACGTTTGCTGTTTATAATTACTGACCCTGATGAAATATGTGCCAAAAGGGTGGGTAAAATTCAATAATAATATAATAAAATTATATAAATTGTAGTACATGTAACTCTTTGACTGTAATATTCGCCCAAACTAATAGGTATGTGGAACTATTATAAAACATAAAATACAAGAACAAAGACGTACGTGGGAAGGTCTGGCAGCAACCTGCAGATATTCTTGGGTTTCCCCCAGGCTGTGCCCAGTTTCCTCCCACCATAATGCTGGCCGGCGTTGTAAAAGTGAAATATTCTTGAGTACGGCATAAAAGACCAATCAATAACTAAATAAAAACAAAGAACCAAACACATATACATGTAAATGGAATCAGGGAGCAATGTTACTGTTACTGCCATGTATGCATACCATCTTCTTTATACATCATATATCGTGTACTATGGAATATGCATGTATGTGAAGTTGAGCATCTGTGTACATACATGTACAGTAAGCAAACATTTAATAACTGCGCGTAGTTAATGAAATATTAATCACTTTGCATGTATTAGAAATTGGTAATTGTGTCCAAATTTATTCATACAATGTTTTGAAACATATAAAAAAAAACCCACTGTCTTTGTTTTGTAACACCAACCTATTCTGTGTTTAAATCTCTAGTGCTTTGGGCTTCATCAGCATTTAAAAAAAAATAACCAACCAAATGTGCAGATTCTGAGAAAAAGCTCACAGAAAAGGTGGTGAGAAATTTCTAGACATTGCTCAGCTTCAGTAGTCGAACTAACATGCCTGGCCGCATACCAAGACTAATGATTAATTAAACATGTACTATGGTATGCTGTTCTCTTTAGACACGATTTCTTCCTTCCAATGAAACCAAAGCCTACACTGCATCTTTTGCGTGACATCTTGGCATGCTTATACAATATACCAGGGTGCACGAAGAGCTAGGACTATGTCTGATAATTTCTGCAAACATCCTGGCTCTATAGATCAATGGTCAGGTTATCCAGAGAGCGCCTTGCAATCTTGAACGCCAGTGGGTTTTCTTACGGTGCAATGGTCTTATGGATTATTTCCTATGCCAGAGAAACATTTGTGTACCCAATACAAATTGACCCATTGATTCCGTGCGAGACGTTGGTTGTGGTAGTCGTCACACTCACAAACAAACCTTGTCTTTGTCAAGAAGTCCGATCGTTGTAGGTTTTGTTGGGTTTTCTTTTGGTCAATACAGCCAGAGAGCCGAAGGGCCAGCTGTTTTTCACACTTCACAAACAACAATCATTGGGCTTGATCATTTCTTGTACACACACACACACACACACTCCAATACAGAGGTCTGAACATTCTCTTATTAACAGCTTACAGTGCATTACAATCTTGCAACTGCACTAAAGGTCTTTGGTCTCCTGCAACTTTACATTGCAAGTCTGAAAACTATGGTACATGTACATGTACACGACAATGGGTGAGGGCTTAGGATGATACCTTACAGTAATTACCCTACATAACCTAAAAATTTGCACACAAAAGTAAATTTTTAACGGCAAATAAATGTCACAAAATATTATGTTTGGTGCTGAAACTTAGAAGTTTCCAGTAGAATATCATCCCATGTTCCAAGTAAACCTCAAAACATTTTTCTAAAATCAACAGAACTCTCGCTCCAAATCCGGAAAACTGGGCAGGTTAGCCATGGACGAAATTCATTCATTTAGGGATATAAACTTATCTGCGTTTAATATGATTTAATATGACAATGCTGTACTAATGAATTTTCATTTATAAATTGGCTGTCAAATTTATGCCTGCCTTTGCCAGGCACAGACAAAACCTTCTGACTCGAAGCTAGCAAGAACAGGATCTGAGTCAGTGACCATAATGATCAAAGGCAGATCAATGAAGTACATATACTGTAAAGATATTTCCCATGATTTCTTCACTAAGAACACTCAACAGCAATTCTCCAGGTCAAATATCTCTTGCCGGGTTATTTCCCCAAAAAAAAAAAAAAAAAAAAACAATCCAAATTCACATTACTGTAGCTGCTAACACCCTACAAAAAGTTCATCCTATTTTTCACTGGTTTTTATGTTAGTCTGCTCATCTGGCCTTTTGTTAGGTGAACAGCCTTTGTTAAAACATGCTTGTACCTGTAGAATACCAAAAATTTGAGTGATGATGGATCTAACGAGTGAGCTACGGAGCTGTTTGCTACACATAAATCAGCATTTTGCAAGAAACTAATCATTTTCAAAACCAGAAACACGACACCACATATCTACTCTGGAAATTCATTTCAAAGGTCGCCAAAGCTCAACGCAATGGTGACTGCGTGTGGAATTAATGAGCTTACAGATCAGTACATGTTGAGAGGTGGTGAATTGGTGAGCAAACAGCTCCGTCCTGCAACATCAATAACAGTAGTTGTCTGAACATGGCAGAAGGCCATTGGACGTGATAACTGATGTACATGTACGCAAGCTCTACACAACAGAGATCAAAAACGCTGATTGCCACACCGCACCCTCCCCCATCCCTGATGGGCTTTCTAAAAACAGATTTAAGTGAACTTTCATAGAACAAATGTGAAGGTTCACCTGTAAAAGCTAAGGAAACACTCGGCTGGTCAAATACATGTATGTTGGTCACTTTCAAGTCATGCTTAATATACAAATGACATCTGCACATGTGTGATGTATGTATACTGTATATTTAAGCTTACATGACTTGGTGGTTAACATGCTAGAGCGGTGAAATGACCCAGGTCCAGCTCATGTTGCATGATGGCTTCCTCTCCAGTCGTATGTCAGTAACCTGTTGATGCTCGTGGGTTTCCCCCGGGGGTCTGCCTGGTTTCCTCCCACCAGAATGCTTGCCGTCATGAGATAAGTAAAATATTCTTGTGTACGGCGTAATTAAAACACCAATCAAATAAATAAATAAATATAAAAGTATATTCACAATGTTTTTTTTTTTTTGTACATATTCTTGGCAGCCTTCATGACATTGGCCAGCAAATATTTATAATGGGAGAAAGCCAGGCAGAGCCCAGGGGAAACCTATCCACAGAATCCAGGGGCTACTACATGTGTATGAGCTGTACATGTAATACATTTGTAAATTTGAACATGTACAAACACATTCAAAGGGAAACATGGATTTCTAAAGAACAGCATGCAGCATTGGATCCTGGCACTTAAACTGCCACTGTTAAATCACACTCTCACCCACTGGCCATTTAAGTGAATAGTCGCTGTGTGACAGGTAACACAATAGCAGCGTGTGATCTCAATATATCACAAAGATCAAATGTACAGGCAAGACAAGCTGTCAGACCTAAACAGAAGCATGAATAATTAACACCAGCAGATTGCACCTCACAGCTTTACATCTCCGTCATTTAGTAGTGCCGCATTGATTTTTACACCATCGTCTGCTGGTGTCTTCAGATGCCGCTGTTGTACTGACTGCCGAGTGGCAGATCTAAGACAGAGCTACAGAAGCAGTTCTACATGCATGCTTAACTCAGACCGACAGTAGGAGACACCAACTTTATTTTGTCCTTCATGGGCAAGTCGACATTAAAAATCCAAAAACTGAAATCAAAATGAACTGAAAATCCACTTTTTTTTGTCCCATCTTGATATACATTTATAATTTTTAAGTTTTTCAAAGGCTTTCCGGCCCTGAAAAAGATTTTTTTTCACCTGTAAAGCAAATAATTTAAATTGGTGTGGCCTTACATGTAGGTCCTCCTTAAAAAAGCTCTTTGTTGGGTGTAATCTAACCCTATCACAAAACAATCTGTTGGTCAGCAGGGAATCGCGTTTTTCATTCTTGCTAATATGCCTATTTCACACATTAAAGCTGACTTGTGCCTAATCCTCTTGTTGCGACTGACATACATGTGCCTACACCACACGTTGCAGCTGACGTGTGCGTACAAGTATGCCACATATTGTGACTGATATACGATAATTTCACATGTTGCAGCTGACATTTTATTTGATTCCATCTGCTGCAAAAGGCCAATTCCACATATTACAAAACTGTAATATCCATGTACCACACATGCTGCAGTTGTTTTCAGCTGTTTCCACATGTTTCAGACCTGCTTTTTTAACATTCGCATTTGGGCATACTTGCCACAGCAATGCAGCCATGATCAAACTAGAATCCATACGCAGACATGGCCTTTGAAATTTCTGCTTTTTATGGCCAATAAAATGGCAAGCTTTCAAAGTAACACCTTTTACTTGGTGTTTTCAGCTTCTCCATTGTTTATACTATAAGTTATTGGGAATCGGGACAGGATTTCCAATGCAGAATTTCAATGAAACAGATATTTAATGTAGAAAGCATGCTGCCGCCAGGTTAAAACATACATAGGCTATTGAGTGAAAATCGACACCCAGCTCTTGTGTAATGTGAGATCCGGCGACATTTCTGTTACAAAAATGGTGACCTTCTGAAATGCGAAAGTGACTTATTAATTGGTATCAAGTACTGACAGTCCCAGGTGACCCATCTTACAGGCTGACGTGCTATGTCTACTGTCCAGTATCCAGTCTCAGATTACCCATCTTGCAGGCTGATTTGCTGTGTCCAGTATCAACAGCCTCTGTTTACCCATCTTGTAGCTTGATGTTCATTCACGCTGCATCCAGAATTACCCCAGTATGATTATGTCAGCTATTAACAGCCTGTTTGTTCTGACAGGTTAACAAACAACCCTGGTTAAATATAAATCTACACTGATCACCCCTGTGGGTTCATAACACAAGTCTCCGACACATGATCCACATTCCCCCCCCCCCTTCCCCCCTCTATCATCATGGCTGTGTGTAATTTATACTTGCATAAAGACCATAGCCTAGGGTTACACCAGATAATTCAGTTCATAATTCAGTTCCTAATCAAAGCTCCTCTTCCTCACCTCGGGTCACTACGGAATTAGCGCCACTTTATTTATGTTTCTGATTGCAGTTTTATGTCATACTCAAGAATATTTCACTTACATTCACGTGCATTTGATGATCAGAACCAGAATTAGTGTGAGGAAGGAAGACTCACAACCATCCGCAGGCTGCTGGCACAACCTCCTACATATAGAGGAAGTCAGCATGAGCTGGACTTGAACTCACAGCCACTGCATGTGTGAGAGCTCCCCCAGGTCATTGTGCTGCACTACATATAGCATATGGTCAGTGGTGGACTCACTGCTTCAATTAATGTTCAAATCCAATTCTGAACTGTGGGTTCAAATCCAGTTCTTGCTGAATTAGTGAGATTTGTAGTGATTAGTGACTGAGTGCTTAGGGTTTAATGTTGTACTCAACAATTTTTCAGTCATATGATGACGAAGGAGTCCTTAGAGTGCATGTGCCTTCTTGTTGCAGGACAGACTTCCATCTCCCTTTTTTCTAGAGACGACTTATCAAAGGCAAGTAAGTTGCCCCACCCAACCCATTACACTGATACAGGTCAACCAGTCGTTGCACTATGCCCTTAATGCTCAACGCCAAGTGAGGAAGGTACAACTTCCTTTTTCAAGGTCGTAAATGTGACCTGACCCAGGATTGATCCTGAATCTACCGCTCCTGAAGCAGGACGCTCTACCAAATGAACCATCAGGGCTGGTCAGGAGGTTTTTAGGTTTCTGCCAAGTTGTTTTTCCCAAGCTTTAGATCACCTTACAGCATACATGTATAACCATAGTAGACACTATCATAAACTTAACCACCACTATATAAAATAAATACATGTACATTTACATATGGTGGCTCAGTTGGTTAGCACGTTAGCACAGCGTAATGAACCAGAAGCCTCTCATCAATGCGATCGTTGTGAGTTCAAGTCCAGGTGTGTCAGCAACCTGCGGATGGTCATGGCTTTCCCTGGGGCTTTCTGCCCGGATTCCTCCCACCATAATGCTGGCCGCCGTCGTATAAGTGAAATATTCTTGAGCATGGTGTAAAAACCAATGAAATAAATAAAAAAAATAAACTTTACATATGTACAAGCAGAAATTAACACTGGTCCGCTGGTCCAAGGGCAGTGGATTATTTGCTCAAGCCAGTAGAGTTAAACAAGAACTTGTCCAACTGACCAATAATTTATCAAGACTTAATTCAAATACGAGTACCGTGCCTACCTACATGTGCATACAATTTTCAAAATATATATGACTTCTATTATATACATGTCCATGTGTACATGTACATGAAGATACTATATATTCAGATGAAAATATATTGTAGGACAGCTTGCTGTGTTTTAACTGGAGGACCAGCTACATGTAATATCTGCCGTTAAGCCCCAAGCATACATACATACACGTAAATAACATCGCAGAGGACCAGTAGAATTCAACGGACATTGGCCCCATTGGCCTATGACATTTTGTCGTTAATTTCGACCCATGACATGCAACATTTTTTCCGCGTAAAAACATTTTACTGTATGTGACTCATTAAATGCGAAGGCACATGCATGTCATGTACATGCTGGAGTTACATGCAGACCTGCACAATATCTGGAAGTGCCCTGAGGTACATGTATAAAAACAGATTTGTGGAATCAGGTCTTTATTTTCCTGTTTGGCAGTCGGCCGTAACGGGTTCCACTTCTCCCAACAGATCAACCCCAGACCTACGGGCACACATTCACTTTGCTGTATGATCACAGGCTGAGGTCTGGTGGGATTGGGGTATCAGTGAAACATCTACTTGACTATAAGCAGGCAGAGAGCTGATTATGCTGGCAGCTTTATAATGGGCCTCTAGCCCATGTAGTCCTGGGGGGAGCATTTCATATGAAGCATATGATTCAGTGCCATGTCCCAGCGAGCAGTGTTAATACGCCTAATCATTTCAATTCGCCCGCATCAGCGCATCACGTACATGTAGTGGACAGTGCCATCATAAACACACATATACGTAATACAAGCAATAATGCATGTGATTAAACTGCGCGAACAATACAGTACAATATCACACACACACCATTACATATTTGTATGTACTTCAACTGTCAGGAACAAAAAGCGATAGAGACACCTTAACAAGGATATACTCCGATACTTTTGAACAATATTGTGTAATTACACAAAAGCAGACTGCATATAAACATTTTAGGCATACAAATGTAATAAAAGAAATAATGCATGTGATAAAGTGTCATGAACATTACCGTAGGCAGAACAACATGTAGAGTGTAGTCCATTAGCCAGGAATAAGCACATGCTTTTGAAGGTAAAAGCAAGTGCTAGACAAAAGAAGACCGCATACAGCATGTGCATACAAGGTGTACAATGTAAGACAAGACACAACCCATGTGCAATCAGGTTCGCAGATCACAGACAATATACTGTACCCACAGTCCATTAGGCAGCGTTCGTTTACATACATGTGTATACAGACTGTTCCAATATAGGTATGATCGGCTAAAGGCAAAGAAAGAACTTCCTTTTCAATTCTCTCATGATACTGTATAAAAACAGACATCAAAGGTACTCCTACAGTATATGTACGTCTAATACCAGTGATAAAGTGTCTGTTTGAGATTCCATTTCCTGCATAAATTATTTATCTATTTGATTGGTGTTTTATATCGTGTTCAAGAATATTTCACTTATACAATGGCAACCACTATTATGGTCACCTACATGTATATTCCACAGTACACGATATATGATGTATAAAGGAGATAGTATGCATACATGGCAGTAATAGTAACATTGCTCCCTGATTTCATTTACATGTATATGTATTTGGTTCTTTGTTTTTATTTAGTTATTGATTGGTCTTTTATGCCGTACTCAAGAATATTTCACTTTTACAACGCCGGCCAGCATTATGGTGGGTGGAAACTGGGCAAAGCCCAGGGGAAACCCACGACCATCCGCTGGTTGTTGCCAGACCTTCCCATGTACGGTAGAGAGGAAGCCAGCATGAGCTGTTCTTGAACTCACAGAGACCGCAATGGTGAGAGGCTTCTGGTTCACTACGCTGCGCTAGTGCGCTAACCAAATGAGCCACGGAGGCTCCATGCACAAATTAAGCTGCGGATGAGTATAATAGTACTATAGTACAACAGAATTACAATATATATGCAAATGTGCACGAACACTGATACTTGATGACGTCGTTGAAAGGATACCAAAATGTCCCTGCTGAAAGGTCATATTCAGTGATCCAACTAAGAAGACTGAGAAATTAACACCTTTCCAAACATATACACCCTAAATCTTCAACCCTTTCGCATGTTTGTAAGCTGTTTATTCATGCATATTAAGATGGAATTAACCTGTGCAGAATGATAAAATTACACTTTTTGTGAAGCCCTAAAATTGGCCAATCCAACCAATGTAGTTTTCTCCAAAACCAATTTAAAAATGTGCATAAATTGCACTGAAAGTTGCTCTTTCACATGCGAAAAGCTTGAGGACATAGGGTAGATAATTAACGAAGGTACATTTGTAATGTTGTAGTTTCAGCATGGTGACGTCAATAGTGATGAGCCTCCTTTTACCACTGTCACATCTGTTCCCTTATGTAATCTTACAATAAGGCCATGGTGACGTCAATAGTGACAAGCCTCCTTTTACCACTGTCACATCTGTTCCCTTATGTAATCTTACAATAAGGCCATGGTGACGTCAATAGTGACAAGCCTCCTTTTACCACTGTCACATCTGTTCCCTTATGTAATCTTACAATAAGGCCATGGTGACGTCAATAGTGACAAGCCTCCTTTTACCACTGTCACATCTGTTCCCTTATGTAATCTTACAATAAGGCCATGGTGACGTCAATAGTGACAAGCCTCCTTTTCCCACTGTCACATCTGTTCCCTTATGTAATCTTACAATAAGGCCATGCTGACGTCAATAGTGACAAGCCTCCTTTTCCCACTGTCACATCTGTTCCCTTATGTAATCTTACAATAAGGCCATGGTGACGTCAATAGTGACAAGCCTCCTTTTCCCACTGTCACATCTGTTCCCTTATGTAATCTTACAATAAGGCCATGGTGACGTCAATAGTGACAAGCCTCCTTTTCCCACTGTCACATCTGTTCCCTTATGTAATCTTACAATAAGGCCATGCTCACTTGATTTTGTGTTTCTGATCACAAATCACAGCTTTTCACACAACCACTTTGCAAACAAACATGAGTGCATCCACACAGAAACATAGAACCAAGCGTAATGTCTTTTTATGTTATTATTGTGTCTGTACAATTAAGCCTGCTGATTTATTCGTCTCTATTGGCTTCGTGTGCTGTACACGAAGTGCACTATTGGCGTGATGGATCACGTGATACGCAAATTCTCGTTTTACAGTCCATGCTCAAATATCACAGATCTCGCGTGATAATGTGTGAAAAGCCAATACTACACCAAGTTCACATGTATCCAGTACAACTAGATTCAAGTCTACCGTTATGTCACACAAAAAGTGTGTACTAACTGTGAAATGCTTTGTGCAGTGTTTGCCACATTATCACATAGGTTTGTACAATTGCTAGATAACAAACAGCCACAAAACAAATAGGTTTTGTGACACAAAACAAACTGAATATGGCTTTATAAATGCTATTTGTATAGTGTTTGATATTATTTGGCGCAGTTAGAGAACTTGGTAATCGCATACATGTAATTAAGTCAGCAATAAAATCTCCAGGCAAAAAACAATCCCTCAGTCAATAATGAATCCCTCAGTCAACAACAAATCCCTCCATCAACAATGAATCCCCCAGTCATCAATGAATTCCTCAATCAACAATGAATCCCTCCATCACCAATGAATCCCTCAGTCAGCAATGAATCCTCCAGTCAACAAGGAATCTCCCAGTCAACAATGAATCCCTCAGTCATCAATGAATCCCTCAGTCATCAATGAATGAATCCCTCAGTCAACAATGAACCCCCACCCCCCACCCCCCACCAGGCAACACAGAATCACCCAGTCAACAATGAATCCCTCGGTCATAAGTGATCCTTAGTCATCAATAGAAAGTCTATGAAGCCGAATATGGCTTATTCCGTAGCAGGTACATGTATACATGCATGAACTGTTCATTCTTGCTAATCATGCACACTTGACATTGCCACTGTTAAAAAATGAAAAAAAAAAAAGAAACTTGGCCCCCTTCTCAATACACTTATGTACACGTACCGTACGTGTGTATTCAAGTATTCTTGGGAAGAATGAACAGGTCAATGAGGAACAAATAACAACTGTTGATGTCCTAGAATATATTTGTGTTGCCAGCTAACTCTACTTCCAACACACCTGTTACCTTGATACTTCAGGTGGGCCTCATTTGTTACCAGCACAAACAATGGCAAAAACTCCCAGGTTGAGACGAAGCCGACAGCCTCTCTCCATTAATTTAGCTGGGGGAAAACACAGCAAATCTCTACCACATGTTACCTGGACATGACAGACTGTTTGGGGCTCCCACAGGGGTATATTATGGTTTATACAAAGGGTTGTTGTGAGAGAACTATAAGTGCATGAATCACGTAAAATGTAAACCCAATACTGGCCTCATTTAAATGTTTACATGCAATTTTATATACATGAATAAATAATAACACTTTGGGGTTTGTTTTTTTTTTTGGCACAATCTGCAAAATGCTCTAATGATTACATACTTGAAACATTTTAATATTCTACGCACATGCTGGCCTCCTCTCCGGCCGTACGAGGGAAGGTCTTCCAGCAACATGCGGATGGTCGTGGGTTTCACCCGTGTTCTGCACTTTTTCCTCCCACCATAATGCTGTTCCCCGTCGTACAAGTGAAATATTCTTGAGTAAGGCGTAAAACACCACTCAAATAAACAATCTTAAATAATGTGTCTCAGTGTCTTTGAGATTCCCTATTCTGACAAAATTAACATGGGAGAGATAAAGAAAATAGGAGAAAATTGGAAATGAGACAGCCTGATTTTAAATTCTGGCTAAATCTTTGATTAACCTTAGTGGCAATAGTTCATAGTACAGCTTTATGTACCTATAGGCCATTAGGTGGTCTTACAGAAAGTATTACAGGTAATTTGGGAAAATTCCTCAAATATTACTTTTGGTACATTTTTCGATGATATACATGTACGATTCTACACGTACATGTAGCTTCCAAGGAAACTTCAAACAGCCCAGTCTTCTATTAGATTAAAACAATTTTCAGAATAATGGTGAAGGAATGAATGATGACTTAATACCACATCCATCAGCCATATTTTATCGACAAATTGATGAGGAACTTTAATAGCCATTGACAGATGTTCGGGTCAAATACATTGTGTCTGCACAGATACATGTACGCAAATCTAGTGTACTCTTCCAAACTTTGCTGGTCCATACATGCACCTACCAAATCTTGCTGGTTGATACACAATGTATAGTGCAGTAAAGGTTCCATGTGTACCAAACCTGTATAGTGCATATATGTACACATACATGCAGTAAAGATTCCATTTGTGCCAAATCTTTCTGGTGCATACATGTGCAGTGTAATTAGGGTTCCTTGTGTACCAATTCCTTCTTGTGTACATACACAGTTTAGTAAGGATACCGTGTGTACCAAAAACTCCAGGTTGATACATATACCTATATAGTGTACATAACAATTAAGGGTTCTATGTGTTCCAAATCTTTCTTGTGCATACATGTATAGTGTAGTAAGGGTTCCTTATGTACTCAATCTTCCTGGTTGATACATGTGTACACAGTCAGAGTTCCATGTGTACCAAATGTTCTTGGTGGATACACGGTAACAGTGTAATAAGGGTTCTGCAAATACCAAATCTTCTTGATCGGCACAAGGGTTACGTCAGACCAATACCAGTCACCACGCTCAACATAACATGTCAATATTCCTGGAGCTAAATATGGGAAAAGAAAAATCAATTTTCCCCTTTGGGCTACGGAAAACTCAGAAGCGTGTCTCGTCGCCAGCTTAGAAAATTACAAATAGTGATAAACGAGCTGCTTTCTTGGGTCCTCGATCTGGGTCAGAATTTTACGAGCCGATGAAAAATCAATACGCGTGGTTTCAATACTAGTTCAGACGCCTTGATGCTCCATCTATAGATGTTACATGAAAAGTCTATATGGATAAATACAGGCACAATTTAGATGTATACATGTACATAGCCTGAATGACTTTGTACAGTTTCTGAGCCTCTTTCTGAGACTCTTCTAATGTATTTTCTTGTAGTGTATATGTACGGTTTGTACTTATGTTATTTCTTGCCCTTTTAACACTAATATATGAATCGTTTTTTCTGATAAGAAATTAATCAAATTTCACAAAAAAAATTTCAAACGGCTTAAAAGCTGCATGTGGATGAATTGATCAGAACTGGCAGAATGTGTCAATTGAAAAAAAATTGACATACATCTAGGAATTCATCCGAACTTGGGCAGCTTAAGTTTAATTGTAATCAATCTGTATTTCCATGTATTCTGACCCTGTCCATGCAACTCTTACTGAAGTATTGAATCTTCACTGTATTTCCATGTAGCCACCTGCTATGGGTTTCCCCTGGGATCTGTCCAGTTTCCTCCCACCATAATGCTGGCGACCGTTGTATGAGTGAAATATTCTTGACTAAGACATAATACACCAATCAAATAAATAAATAAATTAATATTTCCATGCATTCAGATCCTGTCCATGTAACTCTCACTAAAGTACCAAATCTACCCTGTATTTCCATGTAGCCACCTGCGGATGGTATTGTGTTTCCCTCAGGCTCTGCCCAGTTTCCTCCCACCATAATGCTAGCTGTCATCGTATGAGTGAAATACTCTTGAGTACGGCATAAAACGCCAATCAAATAAATAAATAAATATTTCCATGTATTCTGATCCTGTCCATGCAACTCTTACTGAAGTACTGAATCTACACTGTATTTCCATGAAAGTTAGCATACATCTTCCCTACCATCTAAACTTGTGCATCCTTAAAAATCATTATTTTCATAATACTCCAATACAGGCAATCTGATATTCTATATATGTAAAAACAAACAGACTTTTTCAGATTCCACATATATAATGCTCTAAAACCTATATAAGCTATATATAATATGTACATATATTATACTAGATTTGGGCTACAGGTAGATTCCCCTGAAGCAAACGTAACGGATTCTGAATCTATCCTATTCTGATGAAAATAAAGGCATGCAGGTGGACACTTGCCTTTCTGAAAACATTGGTTCATGTCTGTGTATTGTCATTCATCAAGGCTCTAATCCAAATCACTTATCAGTGACAGGTAAAAGCTGTAATCTTAGCCTTCCAGGTAAAGTCGTCAATACTCATTTTGTTTCCATAATACACATTAACACACTGTAAACGGCAATCACAAATGTGTGAATACAACAGGTGCTGTCAATCAACACAAAGCCTGTCTGCATGTCTCTCGTTACAGTAGGGATTAAAAAGGGATTAACACACCTGACAGGTAAAGCTGAACAATTTGTGCCACATATGACTGTAGATCATATATGTACTGGTACAAACATGTGCATGTGCATGCAATTAGCATGATTATCACTTGAAAAACATCCAAATTTTTCCTAACCGTCATCACGTACACATAAATTAACATATCTATTAACACTACCTCATGTGAGAAAGTGCCCTTTTTTATTGCATGTATACACTGTCAGCAGATGAGAACTGCATTTCCCATCAGCAAACATGTACACTGTAGTCGATTTTTTCTGAAATTTGGAACGGCCGGGAATAGATTGCACACGATGCAAAATATTAAGAATAGTAACTACATGTATAAGAAATGTAAACTAAAATACAGTTTGCATTTTAATTGCCAATGAATATTCTGAACATGAAAAATATACATGTATATCATGTATGTGTATACATAGTTATCAAGCCCATCCCTAGAGTCATCTTAAAATTTTGGGCATCCAAATTAATCAAGCTCTCTTAAAACCAACAAGTAAACTGAATACAATATAATCCTTTACCCATAAAAGTGACATTTTCATACAAATTTTTTTCATTCACAGACTTGCCCTCAGAAAGTCTCATTTTGGATATCATTTTTTTTTAAATTTTGAAAAATAACAATGTCACGTATAAAGTTTGAGATTAGAGCCTTTAATTTATTTTTCTGGATTTATATAATAGCCCTGATGGTTATTAAAGGGTAGCTACTCATGAAATGTTGCTTACGCAGATGTAATGATGTTACATTATATAACTCCACGTAATTCACACTTTGAGGTCTTAATTTCCTTCGTAAGTCCTACATTAGCTTCTTCGCATGACAGACTTACATCATGACAGTATGACAATGCCCCTGTTGCTCCTTTACTAACCCCTGCACCATTTGAAGAAACACCCTTCAGCACTGCTCAGCCTAACAGCCTAACAGCCTAACAGAAAACCCCCAAGCCAGCTTCTCATTACTCCTTGATTAAATGTAGCATTCATATTTGCTTAGCTTACTCTGTGGCCTGGAACCTTTAAGCTTATCACCATCTTACTGGGCTCTGCATTTATTATTAATCTAGTTGATGGAGAGAAAACGGCAACAAAGAGAAGACAACTGTCTTACCACACATGAAGCATCACATAGCTTCCCACCTTTGGGGCGAATGAACGGACTGAAAAAAAAACACATTTACGCATTTAAAAACGGCGAATTATAATAATGGCGTAAATTTGAAATAAATAACAGACTTACAGTAAAATTATTAACGCATATAGATATATTTGTTTCAGGATCTATTAGTACAATCTAGTTGAGTGTCCACTTTGGGTGCCATAATTTGGTCTGAAATCAAGAAAGTGTTGATGCGTATTAAATATTATGCCTGTAGCACTATGCATTGAACTTAGTAGCACTTGTAGGAAATGCAGAGTATATATATATATATATATATATATATATATATATATCATACATGTACATGTATATCACATTTCAAACTCATTTTAATTTGAACATTTTATGAAATTAGGATAATTGAACACCTGATAGGTTTTAAAAAAAAAAAACAATAAAAATCCTGCACCTAATCCTACTGGCAACAAAGATTCTGTATACTCAAATATCAAGTATTACAACTGCATAAGCAATTTTAATTTAATACTGCTAGTAGGCCTATAAATACTATATATACCGATAGTCAAAGAACAGGTAGGCATACAGATACACCACACACTAATTTGAATTTATTTTAAAACTGTACACCGGCTGTACGTGGGAAGGTCTGCCAGCAACCTGCGGATTGTTGTGGGTTTCCCCCCGGCTCTGCCTGGTTTCCACCCAGCATAATGCTGGCTGCCGTCGTATAAGTGAAATATACTTGAGTACAGCGTGAAAAACCATTTAATTAATTAAATAAATAAATAAACCGTATACATTTTCATCATTTATTACAAAACTGGTGTATATAGGCCTATATCATGACAGCCTATATGGAATTATGTATCCCAGTGTTCTACATCAATTACCTGTTGATTTCAAAATGCAACTACACTTTTTAAAACGGAGATAAAGGTGAAATGCTAAATTAAGACCACTCATGAACTCATTAACTCTTCCGGCAATATCATTAAAAACACCTTAAGCCATATAGGCTTTAATATTTAATACCTCCATATGACAATATGTGCAGATGATATACGGTACTTTTGTTTCATCTCAGCCCTTAATATTCATAAATATGCAAGTTACCAGAATATATATAACATGCATGATTCATAACTGTTTACCTTGTCTGACGCCAGAAAAACATCTGTATGGGAAGAGGGATGGTCTCATCCCCCTCTAGATCGTCACTACCAGGCGATTTCCTCTTTGGCATGGTGCTTTCTTCGTAATAACACGGATCTTTGATACTAAACATAAAATCCACCGATATTTGACTCCATTTTCACCAACAACCGTATTTCACATATGGACGAGCATGATGAAAGAAAATCCACTCGAATATGGTTTCGTTCTCGGCTGGAGACTTTGACAGCGGCATCCCTTGGCAAATCATTTCACACAGAGACAACAGCCGTGGGAAGTATCGACTATTTTATCAGGCAGAGGGGAGAGAAAATTCCGAGGCGAGAGAAATTCAAGCCACTTCATAGCGAAGGCCGCACGGACACGTCTTTCCCTTGGATTCGCACATCGCGCGCGCTATCTCCGTTAAAGCAACAACACTTCGCTTTCAAGCTAGAGAAAAATCCATATTTTTCACAGAACCACTGCCTTCACGAGTGGTAAAGACCATGGCAGACAATTTTGCAGGGGACAAACCATTTCACGCAGGCCACGGACGATAAGCCGTACCCTTAGCCCCAGTCTGCGTGTTCACTCAATCTTTCTCTTACATTTATAAACTGATGGCGACGGAGGGATGCTCAAGATGATTGCCAGAGATAAAACTGACCTTTGACCTCTGACCCCGATTGACACTTGCTGCAGAGGTTGAATCAAATCAGGGGTGAGCAACTCGTCGTGTATCACACGGGCTACTGGGCCACTGGCTGCTGAGAGAGGCTCACGTGGGGGTTTCCCGTAACGGAATTTCGTCCTGTTAAAATCAAACAACGAGCAGTGGCAAGCACGCGGCGTGGGAAACAGCATTTGCTAGGAATAATTTTATTGGGAAATTTCACCGAATTTCATTAGTTTTTTCCTCACGGTTTGGGACACACTGCGTGCGTAGGTCTTCACGCGCTGAAGAGGAATTCGTGATCGATTCCGTTACTCCAAAATCAATTCATTAATAGCAAAAAAAAAAATAAATCAAAAAAAAAGAAGAAAGAAAAGGAAGAGAAGCGACGATTCAAGAGTACCATGCAGTTTCTACTGTCCAACAGTTTTTGATGTATCCTACAATTCAAATTCTTTTATTGATGCTAACACATTGTAAACTGGTTATGACCAAATTAAGGGCATACCAAGGACAATACATGTAGGCCTGCAAACAAACATACATGAAGACAATTGAGAGCATGTAGGCCCTACATAACATGTCAATATGCTTAAAAAAATCGAGGGTTTCCCCCGGGATCTGCCCCCGTTTCCTCCCACCATAATGCTGGTCGCAGTCGTATAAGTGAAATATTCTTGAGTAGGCCTACATATAGGCCTACGGCGTAAAACTCCAATCAAATATATAAATAAATAAATATGCTTCAGAAAAATGACAGTCACAAAGTTTGCAACACATGCATATACAGGCCTTGTATTCCACCGTCTTTTCACGCATCCTTTACACTGAGCAATTGTTTCCATCGCAAGTTTAAATATACATATATAGAGAGGATATTACACAGTGAAGGTTTAATATCATAAATATTTTTCGAGTGAGAGGTGAAAAAATATTTATGATATTCAACCTTCACGGTGCAGTATTCCATTTATTATTTATATTTGACAATATCGTGATTTTGTGTACATGTATTTAGACAATGTTTTTGGTTGTAGACCTCCACAGAATTGTTTATATAGCTTGACGTCGCATATGACGTCTTGTATGACTTCGTGTCTTGTTGTGTGACGTAAGAAATGTTAAATTTGGCAGAACTTACATTATGAGGTCATTCCGCTGAGCTCGGATTGGAACATCATAAAACAAAATGTTTCCTTTTGACGTCATGGCGTCGGGGTGTGTAATAACAGAAGTGATATCTAACTCTAGCCAGCCAGACAGCGCTTTTATCAGTGAAGGAAATCCTGACATTTCACCTTTATATAAACAATAAATAGGCTTTTACCTTTCATCGCTGATAGTTTTGGGTGTGGTGGATTCTTTCCGGAGATATAGAACTAATTAGCCCCTTCCTAATTAAGCAATAATTAAACCGTATACGAGGCCACACAGAACAATGCGTATTATGGGAATCTATGGATCTATATCCAAATCAGCCAGATCTGAGTTTCAGCAACTCATGTTAAAGACATACATGTTCGTAGGGTTGTTCTGTAGTTCTTACATCCAGTATATACATACATATATGTGCTCAACGTCAATCTTTCCCTCCGAAAAATGTACAGCACGTGTAGGCTAATGAAATCCACTATTATGCGTTTGTAACAGAAACTCAGTTTTTCCTCAGGTTCTCTGTGGACCTGTCACTTAGATGTTTCCATACATAAAGCAAATCTGTTGAAAGCAAATTATAACTCCAAACAAACAGCCAATCAAAGGATATGTAGGCTAGGCTTAATCTGTTGGTCGTACCGAAAAGGTAAAATCTCATATCTGTAAAAATGTCTCACTTTCCCCCCTTATGTAGCACTACGTAAATTCATCCTTCACCCATGGCCAATTCCTTTTGATATTTTACAGGACGGCCGTTTATTTATGTGTAGGGATTATATTTGTGATTGGAGCTTAACATACACTGTGGTCAAACAGTTGAATTTTTCTCTTATATGGCGGTGAACGGGCAGGTTTATGACTGCAAGAGACTGGGATGCCTATAGAGGAAATTAACCACCCTTCGCCAAGCACCGGACAAACCCCCAGACTGAAAGCCGCAGCCCAGCTCTCGAAGCTTTGATCAAACACGCGACCTCACCAGCCAAGGCCCTGAGAGTAGCTGCGAGCCATCGCTTCTATCGGTGTTTGAGCCAGCGACAGGGCCATTTATAGGTTTGATACGGGGACGGATATATGTATAAGATTTTCAAGGACGTAATCCAATACGGGTCAAGTATATGTACACACATGCACCTTATGACTCCTCATCGTCATATGACTGAAAATATTATAAGTTATCACAAGCACAATTGTCACTGTTAATTGTCAGGCATACGTGCCCATTTAAATTAATAACTTTGTGTGAGCAGAGCCTTTAGTGCGTAGGCTTATATTTGCCCCCCATTAACAGCCTCATAATAGTCCGGTAATTTGGCATAAAAGTTAACATATACATCATCTTGGAGATAAAAGAAGGATTCGTTATACCTCATTAATAAGTATCCATAAAGTTGACTCATTTCTGGGTAAGATCTACCAGTGTGTGTGTGTATATATATATATAATGACTTCTATGCATTGTGGCTTGGAGATGCATGATGAGGAAGCATTTTAAATGCTGAAGGTTGAACAAGATACACTTTTGATCAATTTACATATACATACATAAATTAGTTTACATGGGTTTTGATCAATTTGTTGATTTGTCATGTAAATGTATAAATAGTAGCAATTTACACACCACCTAGTGTAATTACTTAAGCAGAATTAGGTGAAAAAATGAAGTAATGTTAATTGCAATTTATTAGACGTCATTGATCTAGAAGTACTCAAAATGCTGTGTTATCATCACATTTAAGTTAAAATCACAGTAAAGCAATGCAAGACTAAGATATCAGGATTAGTTATATTTCAGAATACAGATCGACAAAAAGGCACGAGATACTGTTGGTAGACTGCATATGTAGAACTACCAAAGATTCATATCGCAAAAGCTGAACGGCTTATTGCTATGAGGTCTTAAACGAATAATGTGAACGATTCGGTGGCCTAATGATTGTAGATATCGTCTCGAAATCGACAGAACTGCATGAGTTCAAACCCGGGTCGGGACATACCAAACACTTTAAAACTGGTACTAGCAAGTTGCTGCGGCACAGAGAGGTTAGTGCAAGGAAACATTACTGGTTGACCCGGTGTCATTATCATATGTGACTGGGTGGGGTGTCATGCCCGGTGCCTTCGGCAAGATAATTCGCCCTGCCAAACGCAAAAAGACATAGTGTATGTCCATGCAACCAATGACTCCTCGTCGTCATATGGCTGAACAATCGTTTACTACGACATACATGTAAATACCCAAGCATATAGTATACATACAGTGAGAGAGCGGGAAATCTACACATTTTATGTCATTACTTGGGATTAAATCAGGTCTTCTTTTGTATTTTAGATGAACCTTACCGTTGAGTCACATCTCAGACTATAAATAAGTGTTTCGTTTTAAAACACTTTTCTGTTACAGTTTAGACACACGTCCTGGTGTTTATCCATAAAATTAAAAACTTGTTTACTATGATAAACACATCTCTTTAGTTAAGAGTAACATATCATTTTCATCAATACACACCAAAACGCTTTTTCTAAACTGCAGCAGAAATGTGTTTAAAATGACACACTTATTTTTAGTGTTTATATATCAGCTCCCCCATATCCAAAAAAAAACAAAAAACACAAGCAGAGATGGACGAAATATAATACTATATGCACTGAACCAATAAGCTTTCGATGCTGTAGACGCTTGACGCCAAGCGAAGAAACGTAAGTTTTGCTATTGGTAAAAAGCGGGCCTTCAAAAAACTTTCCGTAAAATCCGTTTCTTGAGCCAGGGATGACGAATTGCATTTTCATCCATTTAACCGATAATGTTAAAGATACGTTCTGTTACACATGCGCAATTCGGGCAATTGGGACAAGATTTGCCTCCGAACTTAATTAGGAGTTAAAGAGCACTGATTAGATAATACCGCCTCAAAAACAATTTAGGTCGATACACAATAAATTTCTGCACTGCTATTTTGCACCTAGTTACAATATATCAGAATTTTGTCTGTTTTGGATAGAACTGAAAACTTTTTGCCCAGCGTTACTACCCATCCCACTGGAGGTTACCAAGGCAACGAAAAGCTATGACTTCACTTCCTTTCAGCAACCACAGCTGAAAAATACAGTGGTCATACTAGGTTGTTTTTTTTGTTTTTTTTTTGTTTTTTTTGTTCTTTTTTTGAGATGTTGTGGAGAAAAATGCAAGCTTCATGTGGTGTTAAGGCATTGGAACACATGAAAGTTAGAGGATATATATTTTTGAGGTTGAGTTTGACAAATTTACTATTTCAATGGTAAGAAAAATCAATGCGCTCGTGTAACCTAAAGATGGTGAACCTCCAAAACTTGTATGTGGATATTGTTGGAAGAGTTTTCTCCCTTTATTTCTTGCTCATGCAAGTAGGCTAAATCTGTTGTTAGAAACAGAGACAGGGAGGCCAACATTTCAAATAAAATAGCTACATACATGTACATATGGCTTATATATATCGCTGTCTCATTCATCTAAAGCGCTGTTCTCATGGAAAGCCGTTCTCGGCACCGGCCCATGAGGTCGCAGATTCGAATCCCGCTCTCGCTGTTTCAGCCTTGACCCTGTCAAGACGTTTTTGATCTGGCGCGAATAATTTCTGCACCCATATTAACCCTTGCCATTGTCAAATAAAGTGAAGAATTCTTGAATAGACCTACGCCGTAAACATCAATCAATGATTTGAAAGAAAATGCGATTATATAAGGACATCAGTAGAACTAATTAAAGTTTATCAAAAGATAGGACATGATTTGAACGCACATGCAGAAACGCAAATGAGGTACAAGGTGTAACTGTGAGTATACTTTATTCTGTGCTCTCTTAAATTATCGGCATTTTCTAGCTCTACAATCCTATAACATGTTAAATGGTTGTACAATCTGAGTGCCAATATCTTAGAATGTTACGCTGCGTAATGACTGTTTGCGAATTGTAACATGTTAGATTACAAGATTTTTAACAGCTATAATGCCGATCACCACATCGATGTTTGAATTTGACATAAGATAATGTTAGATGTTTTATAAAACTCAGATGACAAAAAGCTTCCTCTCCTCCATCACTGACATAATGAATTTAACGTTGTATTTATTTAGGCCCATTTGTTTTATTGGTGATTTAACTAGCATAACCCTGATTATTTCCCTTATACGACGGCGGCCATCATTATAATGGGTTATTATTTATTTATTTATTTGATTAGTGTTTTACGCCGTACTCAAGAATATTTCACTTACACGACGGCGACCAGCATTATGGTGGGTGGAAACCGGGCAGAGCCCGGGGGAAACCCACGACCATCCGCAGATTGCTGACAGACCTTCCCACATACGACCGGAGAGGAAGCCAGCATGAGCTGGCATTATAATGGGAGGAAGTCGGGCACATCCCCGGGGTAACCCACGACTATAAGAAGGTTGGTGCCCTGGGAGCCTTTCCCACAATTTAACATTATAAAAGTTACCTATAATATGACAGCGTTAAGAGTACCGCTATACCATTATAGATTATAATTCACAACATACTATGGTAAATTGTCAGTTTGTCATTGGCTATGCTTGTAGTTTTTAACCATTTGTAGAGACTGAAGGAATTTTCCTAAAAGATGACGGACGCGTGTCATTATCCACATGTAAAGTTCTATTTTAACCATGTACATTCGCTCATCATACTCCTCACAACGTATGCTCCCCCTCCTATGCGTTGATTTTACCACTGGACGCCTCCATCACTAGAAAAATTTGACATCTGAACACGTCATATGCGCTTATTTAGGTTTTAAAGTCTCACCAATAGTGTCCTGGCACAAACCCTCAATCAACCTTCATCAAATTATCAATAAATTACGTAAAAAGGACAAGCAAAAAAAAAAAAAAATGAAAACAGAAAGCAAATGTTCGCTATCATAATTCAATGGCAGATGGTCTTGCTTTTAATCAGCACCCTCTAACACACACACACACACACACACACACACACACACACGCATATAAATAGGCCTATGAGCTTTCAATGTGTGGGACTATTATTTTTGTTTTCGTCATTACCGCGGTATGCCTCGTGCAGTAACCTTGTTCATCTGTTAAAACTGCTAAGAGATGGCAGTGATGTAAAGCGAGTGCAGTGAGTGACGCATAGTCATGCATGTATTGTGAGGATCTATGATCTTTGAGTAAAAATCCTTTGCGAAAGAAACTGCATTTAACGATGAATGTGTAATTAATTCTCCTCAAATTTCTCCCCGAGTCGTCTCCCATTGCAGCCATCTTTGTCACACATACACCAGATGTCGCCACCATATATGTTGCAGCCATTGGGTAGTTGTCTTGGAAGCACGTGGTGCGGCGCACAGCCTCGATGGAGGACCGCTGAAATGAAAGCAAATAGGGCAAAAGTGAAACATATTTCTTTGCATATTTTGATATCTGAACAAAGAATTGAAAGCACGTCGTATAATTTTATAAATCTAATGGCACAATTAAATTTCCAAATAATTATGCGTGATAAAATTGGGCCTCTTGGTATTGATGCCTGCCAAAATACATAAAAACGGGTATATACGTTAGAGAATGTGTCAGAAATGAGATTTTTTAAAGCTGTTGGGAAGACAATACAAGATGTTTGTGTCAACATGAAATGGAAAGGATCTCTAAGTTATATATTAAGCTCCGATGATTTCTGGAACAATCTTGGTTCAATTATGTATATGTATATCTTGCGAGCATTGGCTTACACATGCAGTTTTAGGTGGTGGCTCCATGTAGACTGACCAGAGAGACAAAACCATATAGTACGGTGTTATATATGGCAAATGTTAACCGCTGAAATCCGACATAGTATCAATTTACACCTGATAAGCTTTTAATCCAACAGTTCACGCAAATTTTTAAATAGTGGCAACTTATGCACCCCATGCTAAATGAGAAAAGTTAACAGCACTGGCTCGACGAAACGGTCAGGCCCTTAATCAATGATGAAGTCGCGTGTTCAAATCCAACTGACCCTGCTTCGACTTGTCAGGTACATGGGAAAAAACGGTGTTTCCTGCACCAATAAGCCTTACCTCCGTCATGTAAGTGAAAAATCCTTACACTATGACTCAAACACCAGTCAAAAAAAAATAAAATAAAATAAAAATAAAATAAAAAAGCAGTCTAACAGTTATAAGTGATTTCTGTGAGCCATTCATTCCCTTAGTCGATCACTCAATTAGTCAATCTGTCAGTAAGTTGGTTAAACCTTACCCCCTG
Source organism: Liolophura sinensis (assembly GCF_032854445.1). Taxonomy (NCBI): domain Eukaryota; kingdom Metazoa; phylum Mollusca; class Polyplacophora; order Chitonida; family Chitonidae; genus Liolophura; species Liolophura sinensis. The sequence goes on from NC_088307.1 coordinate 21,452,920, forward strand.
TATTCCATACACCTGTTTTGACGTAGCACATCCCGAGACAGTCCTTCATGGGTACCTTGGAGGCATCTACCCACCCCTCGGCTGGACAGGCGAAATTAGGGGTCACAGAGTTCCCACTGTTACACACAAAACATCTCAGGCCGGACGCTGTCAGCACGAATGGGGAACATTTATTTACTTCTTTACTTGATCGTTATGTAACGTCATAATCAAGACTGTTTCACTTATAAGATGTTGGTGAACTTTGTATGGGTGTTATATGTAGATAACCGGGACGCTCGTAGAAAACCACTGACTGTTGGCAAATTACTGACGATCTTTACCACATGTGACAAACAGATGCACGCCGAACGCTGAACTTGTGACTGCGTGGTCATACTTATGACATGCACAGCTCCAAAACATTTTTCTCTCATTTTTCAGAAATTAGAAAAACTACAAACACAAACGTATCGATCAGTTCCAAGTCAATCAAATCATTGCCAAAAGAGTTTTACAATCTACTACATCCTTAGCAGCGCTTGATCGTTAATTAAAAGCAGCATTTCTAACGTCTAATCTTAATCTGACCTAGTGAGCAAATTAATATTGTGGAAACTTTCATATTTTGGCAAAACTGTAGAGCTTTAAACTTAGCCCACAGGTTCAACTCTAGGCCCTGGAGCCTTTGCTTGGCTATCTTCTGAAATTACCAGTACTGCTGTATTTACACGTAAGTTGTATTCAGCATAAAGCGAATATTTAACATACAGATTTCTTAACTACTTCGAAAAATGACAAAATTATTAGGTACTCCCTGAAAGCAATCGCGTACAAAACATACACACGATTTGTACCTCAGGTACAAATTGATTGCAATAAATTTGTACAGGCATATTAAAGTGTACATTGCAGAAAACATTTGTATATGTTTATACATCTTAAATGCGACCAAATTGTGTAACTGCGAGTGTACATCTTGTTTACATGGTGAGCTACATTAAAAAACATGTACACAGAGCAGTACACACTGTCTTTATGACAGTATTAATTAAAAACAAATAAATTATCTGACTTCTGAACTTTAACATACCTGGGAAAACTGTGATCATGAGAAACAAAACAGCAGTTTTGAGAAGAAACTCCATTTTCTTGCCGAGCAATCTACTATTCGGGTATTATTTCTCCAAATGCGATGTGTTACGGCTGCTGTTCCCCGCATAAAGCCGTACTGAAAATATGTCCCGCTTACCAGGATGTTCTCTATAAGCTTGTACCGATTTACTTCAAGGAAAAAAATTTCTTCATAAATACAAAAAGTAAATCGCAATTCAAAATAGCCTTGGATTCCCTTTTTAGTTCAGCTGGCAACTATATATTATCATTCGTTTTCAGATTGCTACCGAGATGTTTCACAATCGGTAATCCCAGGGACAGCCCGTCCTCTGATTCTCTCTGCAATATTTATTTCCCACAAATATAGTCCCCTATGCGAATTTCCTTGCAGGTGAATGTGTCTTCTTGCTCCACAGTGCTCACTCCAAAAAAAAAAATAAATAAATAAACCGTTCACTCCAAAGAAAACCAATTCTCTTATTGCTTTTTTCAACTAGAATTTTACGTCGTTACTTCGCGTAAAGTAGTCCCTCTGGTGCAAAACGGAGGCAGAGATCTATGCATTGAGGCATGCCCTGTTTGAGTGTGAGTTTGGTGTCAATGTTGTGCATGTCAATAACCACGTCGTGTATGCCAACAAGCGAAACCTTAACTGTAAACAGCGGCAACAAACAATTCTTTGTATGGAATTTTCAAGTATTACAGATACTTTAGAATGTTTGTAGCTCAGAATCCCTAACCCGATACAGGAGCCAGGCAATATAGCAGCTTCGTCAAAAACGACGAAATAAGTCCATTACTGTAACAAATGACTTCGAGTAATTAAAATCATCAGTTACATAAGAATCTCCGAGGCTTGGGCCCAGTTTCACAAAGATGTCGTACCTCTACGATAATCGCACATATAGGACAATGGTACGGTAATAGTGACGTACAAAATATCGTACGACAAATGTATGATAAAAACATGTCGTGCGCCGCGTTGTGAAACTGTCTCTTGGTCCCTTTGTATTCTTTTGTTGTTATTGTATGTTAAATGTGATGATGGCATAGTATTTTGAGCAATTCTAAATCAGTGACGTCTAATAAACTGCAATTAACATCACTGCAATGGGCTTTTCTGATTCTGATTATACCGAGGTGCTATGGGCGTGTAAATTGCTTCTATTAGCATTTATGCATTTAAATGAACAGTTAAAATAAAATGCAAAATGAGTTAAATTGACAAGAGGCCGTACTTCACCGGTTACGTGTGCTCATTTGCTAGCTATCACACTGTCGTCGCTGCTCTGGTTTTCTCTGTATGCTGTTCGCCTTAATTATACATATTGTATTAGGCTATACAATGTAATCAAAAAATGTGGAAACATCGAAGCTAATATTACTACACAAAATAAAAGCAACGGTATTTAGTTCGAATCTCAGGTAACTGTTCTGTCTAACTGGTCAAAATATACCTCTCAGTTAGCTCATGCTGGCTTCCTCTTCGGCAGTAAGTGGGAAGGTCTGCCAGCAAACTGCGGATGGTCGTGGCTTTCCCCCGGGCTTGTTCCCGGTTTCCACCCACCATAATGCTGGCTGCCGTCGTATAAGTGAAATATTCTTGAGTACGGCGTAAAACACCGATCAAATAGATAAATAAATACAAGGAGAAGTGGTCAACAGTTTTCATTGATGTAGGAAAGACGCAAGGTATGTTCTAGGCGACTAAGTGAAATCAGCAATGAAATCATGTACTATGCTAGAATATCAGTTGTCGATAATAAAATGTGTATCTCAGCTTCGCTTTGGTTACAAGTGTTTAAGTATCCAAGGTAGCGATCTAATTTAACACGATCAACACAGCCCCTATCCCCGGGTTAAGCGGAATTAGACTCAATCTTGAAGCAGAGCGTCAGAGATTCTGGACGCCCTGTGCATATTTACTTACAAGAGAATTTCACTCACTGTAAAACTTAAGAAACTTGGAGTGAAGACGTTGATGGAATAACCTGGACATACTAGTTTTGGCAGCAATAACAGCAATAACTAAAATGACGTTGACTGAAATCAACACGCAGGATTTGATTTATTTATTTATTTGATTGGTGTTGTACGCCGTACTCAAGAATATTTCACTTATACGATGGCGGCCAGCATTATGGTGGGTGGAAACCGGGCACAGCCCGGGGGAAACCCACGACCATCCGCAGGTTGCTGGCAGACCTTCCCACTTACGGCCGGAGAGGAAGCCAGCATGAGCTGGACTTGAACTCACAGCGACCGCATTGGTGAGAGGCTCCTGGGTCATTACGCTGCGCTAGCACGCTAACCGACTGATCCACGGAGGCCCCACGAAGGATTTGACAAATGCTACAAGGCGAGATATGTACATACCATATGCAGGGCTCTTCGGCATATTGCTGTCCAAGTAAGAATAATTTACAATGTCAAAACGAAAACTATCCCTCATGGCGTAAAGTGTGCGAGAAAGGAAACCGTTTTGGTCTTTGTACAAATATAGATCCAGATAAGATGTACCATCTGGATAGTCTATGATTTCTTTTAAGGCCACGCCGTTGCTATAATGCGGAATCACTACGGTACTACAAGCTTTAACAATCATCCCGGGTAGTCATGAATGTATTGAACAGTTCAAAACACCCAGGAGCGACCTGCGGTGCATCCCGGTTCACCTGGTTTGTCAAGTATAATATTTATTCATTTGATTAGTGTATTGCGCTGTATTGAAGAATATTTCACTTTTGCGACGGTGGCCAGCTTTTTGGAGGTAGAAAACCGGACAGAGCCTGGGGGAAACCCACAACCATCCGCAGGTTTCTGGCAGCCTTCTCACGTACATCCGGAGAGGAAGCCAGCATGAACTGGGCTTGAACTCACAGCGACCGCATTTATGAGAGGCTCCTGGGTCATTGTTCAGCTCTGGCACGATAACCGCCTCGGCCACCAAGGTTTGTATTAAAGCAAATTCTTAAAATATAAATAAAACTACTTTCCGCGGCAATGTTTAGTAGTCTTTTATCTTAAATATATTTCATGCACTATCTATGAACTGACCAAAGTCCTTCACGTCTGGGCACTTGTCCACACAATACCGCGTGGTATGAAAGTTTTGAGTCGAAAAATATTTATCGTCTAACCTGGTGTTTTCAATATGACGTTCTAGTGAAATAACAAAGTAAATACATGTATGGTTACTTATTTTTTTATTTGAGGAGGAGTTTTAAGGAGTTTGGCTGCGGCTTTCTCTCTGGGGGTATGCGTGAAAGTCTGCCAGCAACATCCGGATAATACAGTTTTCTTCCGGGCGTGGACCGGTTTCCTCCCACAACTACGCTAGCCGCCGTCGCAAACGTGGAATATTCTTCAGCAGGTCGTAAATGAATAAATCGCCAGCCTTAATCAGTGATACTGATACCTAACATTGTTGAAATGAACAGCGTCATTTTTTTCGATTTTCAATGTGTTAGGTAGGTTTGGATGTGAACCTGCGAAACTTTTCCCTTTCAACCTTTTATTGTTTTTAAGTGGCATTAAGTTGGCATTGGTTATAATAATGTGACAAATTTACATTGGATTTATAACTCTTAAATTCATTCTGCACGACGTTTCGGTGTAGTTCCTGACACCCTCTACAGCTCAGTGGTATAAAACAAACATGTTTCTATACGTACGAGACCAAATATCACGAACAGGAAATCTTTCTTCGACAAAACAAAGAAAAAAGAAAAACAGTTTATTTGTCTATGTTACATAATACAAACCACAAGACTGAGTATTGCTAAATACAAACTCAAGGCCATCACCTGCTATTAGAAGCGGTTGTCGCGTCATTCTGTCACGTCAGATGAGCATTTTAACGTAGTAATCTGGGAAGAATTACGTCAGACATCCAGTCTGTTACGTAATACTAAAAGTCCAGCGATGGCAGTAATGCGTCATGCAAAATTAGCCTGTTTTATCTAGCACATTTGGGCATATAAAATAATTTCTGTAGTCCAGCGGAGGTCATTGTCCGTTTATTTTAAATCAACATTCTGACAGCTAATTAATTACACGTTCCGGTCCTTAAAAGAGAACACTTGAATCGTTAATCAATATAGCATCACTAAATGTGGCTATTTTCCCCACCTCTCTGCCCTTCTTTGATTTATTTTATATCACTTTTATCTTATTCCAAGCCCCACTTCAGGCCCCACTTCTATCACCCATGCCGGATTCTCTGCATAGTGTACTGGCCATAAATGTTTAATTATTTACATGTTTTCTGACTTTATAAATATGAAAAGATTTAAGTGCTAAGTTAAGCTGTTACTAAATCTGTAGGAAAGCGAAAAACATTAAGGCAGGATGACAACAAATCTAGTGCGATTATAAATCCAAGAAAAACAGTGATGAAAAACAAAACAAGCATTTACATGACTCTATGAATCCGTGAAAACGAAAATGTCAATGAAAAATTATCACGATCTTTTCTCATTTTTTTTTCACGGCAAAGCCAAAGGTTCTTGGTAGGAGGGTTCCTCAGTCTCTTGTTGTTGTTGTTCTGGCTGTCGGTCATGGCCGTGGTGGGCGTGGCGAGTGTAATGGTTGTCCTCTGGAACTTCCATCTGACTCTTCTCCTCCCCCTGCCCAGGGTTCTCCTTTGCCTCGGGTTCAATATACGGTCGTTCTTCCCAGGTTTGAAGAGGTTCTTCATAAGAAGCTTTCTCCTGGTTCTCGAGCGATTCGGGAGATCTTTCCATTGATGATTCCACGTGTGGTTCTTCTAGCGATTCGGACTGGCTGCCGTGCGGAAGGTTGTCGCCCTGCTCGCCTGGTTGTTTCCTGACAGGAGGCGCTATTTCCACTTCCGGTCTGGCCGTATTCTCCCTGACTGGTTCGGTCTCTTCCTCAGACCAAGGTTCTAAAGGCTTCTCTGGGGATAAGATGGCTTCTTCTTTATCCATCGGTATCAAGCCGGTGGTACCGTCTCCGTACTGAGTCATATCGTCAACGTTACAGAAACTTTCAGAGCAGAAGCACCACCAGTTCTTATTGGATACTTTAACACAGCCGTCTTTAGGTAAAGGTCGACTGAGGAAGAATCCAATGCCAGCACTGCATCCTCGTTGGACAACTGAAAGAATATTATATTGAGTTTAATGAAATTCCACCACCGCTTTTCGTTCCTGCATCATGGAAAAAGGTAAATTGACAAGAGGCCATATTTCACAGGTTACATGTGTCCATTTGCCAACTATCACACCCGTGCCTGCCTGTTTTTACTCCCTGTTGTTTTTTATGTTGTCCAACCAGACGCTTTAGGCCATTGACTTCTTTCTTTATTTTTCGAAGTAATAATTGATTAATTCGATACGATTTAGGTAAAACGCCGTACTGACAAAGCGTTTAGTTTATTGGCCAAATCAAATGGAAGCCACCTTAATTCTATCGCAATTAAGGTGGTTTCTGTCGGAATTAAGGTGATACCTGATAAATCTACTGAAGAGAAACTACAGTAGAACCAACGATTCCCAGCTTGGACAACGCGACTTCATTTTTCCAACAGAAAACTTATTCCCCATAGATAGGGAGGGACCTTGAAGTTTTCGACTGGTATTTATTCATTTATTTATTTGATTGCTGGAACTATAAACCTGCCATATCAAAATGTAAATAGGCCTAGACACCAGTCAAAACTGTTAGCTAAATATCTAATATTTAAAATAAAGCATGGTGAATATTTTTCTGCTTATAATATTAAAAAATAATATCTTAAAAACGAGTATGAACGTTATAATATAACATCTGAATCCCTCCCTGTGGCAGATCCACATGGCGTACTCACTGCAGTATGCTGCTCATTAGAATAGTTTTATGTGTGGAGGAAACCATCGTGTGTCATACCGGTGGAATGCAAGTGTCTCTCCGTGTATAAAGACCATGCCCTTCTTTTCACTGTACAGCACGTATTGCCACCTCGATCCCCAAAACAGTGAAAGTGCGAGAAACGGGAAGATTACATGCCCGAGGCTAAAGGCTTACAGACTAAAATTAAGCGTTTTGTTTTTAAACACATTTCCCACATATGTTGATCTTGTCATCCGTTTAACAGCATACGAAAACGACCGTTAAACTGTTTCATCACAGATTTGGCGAAATTTTATTATTATTAAATGTTTAAGCCTCTGAAAGTTTATTTCAATGTGTTTTTACGCCGTACTCAAGAAAATTTCACTTATATGACGGCGAACAACATATAGTGAAGGGAAACCGGGCACAGCCCGGGGAAAACCCACTACCATTTTCAGGTTGCTGGTAGACCTCCCCACGTAATAGTTACGATGCATAATCTGACATTCGTTAGACGTTTAAATAAAGAAGCAGATTTAAAGAAAATACTTACTGCCAGGTTTCTCAGGAATGGTACGACTGAAGCATCTCTCTGAACATCGGACCGTCGTCAGCAACTCTCTTTTCAGGTTACCGTTAGGTGGGCAAATGACGCCGCCAAAACCAGTTCCGCCACTGTTACAGTCGAAACAACGAACCGGAGATTGGGAATATACTGTCATGAATTACCAAAAAATGCTTATTAAAAACATGCAAATGCAATATCGTGTGAGAAAGTTTACCAGTTACTTTGCCAAAGGCCGGTGGTTTAATTGAGATGCTCTGGTTTCTACCCCACCGACGCTGACACATAATCTATCCACGCTTTATTGCTATTACGATATTGCGTATAGAAAACGCCATTGAAAGTATTCAAAGAGAAAAAGAAAAAAAACTGGTGATTGTTCATTCGTAAGTGGCAAGACAATCCATCTGCACATTGTTGAACATCCAGCAGTGTTACTTTCGTTTTTCTCAGTTCATTATAAGCACAACATTGTTAACTGACTGTAAAGTCAGTTTGTCTTAATGAATGTCATGATGCAGAGAATATTTCCAAAATCATTTTCGTTCAAAATTTGAACTTTTTAACTTTTATACTGTGAATTATTTTGATTTTTATATTATATGAAAAACCCAAACAAACTGAAAATCAGTTGGCATCAGGAAAAGTATAAAAAATACTTGAGAAACATTTTTACTCCCGTGATTTTTTGCATTTAATTCAATTTATTTAAAGAATAATGGAAACTGTCAACCGGATACATTACTACACATTTTTCTCAAAGTCCTGATTGCACAAAATACGATCAATCAAATTAATCGCTTATTAATTTATTATTATTATTATTATTATTGGGCGGTTATTACTGGTAATAAGTTAGCTGTCGGACTAGTATACTCTTTTATAGATATGGTAGACTGTGAAAAGGTTAGAATTACCACTGATTCCCTTGTAGTGATACGCCTATCGCTGACTTATTTAGATGATCAAAGAGGTATATTGTTGACATTGCGATCATTTTTGTTGCAGCAGTTATATTTTTTTCTCGAACTTTGGCAAATCGTCCATGGATTTAAGTACAGTCTATGATAAGGTTGACAGCTTGGATATACTTACCTAGTGTGGCTCCAGACCAAATTGTGAAGACGAGGAACGTTACCGGAGACATGACGAAATGTTCAGCCTTTTGCGAGGAGATGGAGTAAGATTTAAAACCTGGTCCGTTCTTGGACAAAGTTATGTTTTTCTAATTCCCAGACGGTAGTCTCGCCCGACTAGGACCCAGTGGGGTAAACGTGCTAATTACCTGTTATTTTGTTGGGTAGAAAAATAGTCCCAGGTGAAAACGCCTGAGTTGAAGCACGTACTTTCGCACGCACGAATGTACGCAAGGTAGTAGGGCTGTTTGAAGTACGCTGTTGGCGATACCAGAAAACAGAAACACAGCGAAAAAAATGTGTATCATTTAATTAGGCGACGTACAACACGCAAATATACCCTGGCATGGAAAGTTCTGTTTGAAGTTACGGATCCAAATATCACGTGACCGGCCAACGTGAACAGACGCGGAAAGCGGCGCTTCCGGCATGGGTTTTAAGAAAACAGTACAGTTATCTAATGTTGACGCGCCGTGCGCTGGTAAACAGCTTAGATAAAGTTGTTTTCACCTCTTCATCACTCTCTGGTAAATAGCCCACACTACAGCGTAAAGGATACGTCTCAGTCTTTTCCCTTCAGTGTCGAAGGGTTGCTGATGAAGTGTCAATGTCGTAAAATGCTGTCGCTAGCGGATTCACAAAGAAACGAAGGTTTGATGAATCGTTAAAGGATTTCTGACATCTACAGATTCTGTGGATAGTAAAAGTAAATCCAGTTGGCAGAAACGCTAAAGGGTCTGTGTATAGTGAACGTTTTAATCAAAGACTTTTTTCATCTACACAATCGCGATAAAAGCAGCCATTTATTTCATCGCCAAAGCAATATGCCCAGCTCAGATTTTACGCATGCGTGTCTTGAGGTTTATCCAACTCTATGTGCCCTAGATTTTACGTCAGAATTACATGTACGTCAAAACTGAAGTATTTATTAAGTATTTTGAGTCCTTAAACTTGGACGTTTTCGCGAAAGCTGGACATTTTATGCGAATTTGTTCCAGAGAGTGGGGAATTTGCGCAAATGAATGGTTGCTGTGGAAATTTGTTTCTGAAAATGTGTCTCTGAAAACTCAATTTTAGAGTAATCATACTTTGGTCTTTCGAAATTGGTATTTCAAAACTGGTCTGTGGAAACTGGTCTTAGCGCATTAGTCTTACGATTTCTGGCCATTGGCATCCTGTCCAGCTGACGGATTGTTTATAAAAATGTCAGAATTGGGACCAGATGTACTTGAAGCGTCACCATGCATGCATGAACCGAGTCTCCTCTGTGAAAAAAGAGACAGCCACATATTTCAAAGGTCACAATGTTAAGGCAAAGAGACCAGTCATGACTCTACCCCTAATTTAGTCTACGCGTACATATATTTCATCTGTTAGTGAGCTCTGTGGTAGAGTGAGTATGTGAGTGCTTATGATGACGAAGAAATCCTTAGAATGCATGTTATGTGCTCTTTTATCTAGCGCTGCTTCACTGAGACGCCTTGCCGAAGGCAAGTAAGCCGTTCCGCCCGAGCCATTATACTGATATGGGTCAACCAGTAGTTGCTCTATCCCCTTCATGCTGAACGCCAAGCGAAGAAGCTGCAACTTCCTCTTTTAAAGTCTTAGGTGTGACTCGACCCAGGATTGACCCTGGATTTAGCGCTCCCGATAGAGACGCTCTACCAACTGTGCTATCGGGGCCGGTCTCTGTGAAAGCAAGGCAGGATAAAAAGGTCTCTGATAGTTGGCTTATGTGTGTTTATTCATTTGGTTGTTTGCTTAACCCCATGCTTAAGAATTTGTCACTAACACGATAGTGATCATTTACTCTAAGATTGGAAGAAAGGAAGCGACCAGTGCAAACCAAGAACATTTGGCAAGTTACTGACTAACATGTCGAATATAGAGTGAGTGAGTGTGTGCTTGGGGTTTAACGTCGTACTTAACAATTTTTCAGTCATATGACGACGAAGAAATCCTTAGAGTGCATGTAATGCGCCTCCTTCTTGCAGGTCGAATTTCCACCGCTCTTTTATCTAGTGCTGCTTTACTGAGACGCCTTACTTCCTCTTTTAGGGTCTTAGGTGTGACTCGACCCGGGATTGACCCTGGATCTACTGCTCCCGAAGCGGAGCTCTGTGGAATACAGATGTGCACATCATATTGTTGGAAGACACGAAAACAAGTGGTGTTCAGTGAATGTTAGATTCCTCAAAAAGCCCACTAAGCAGTGAGAGCGAGAGAATAGTTGGCTTTTCATTGGGAGATCTGACTCCGCCTGGTTTTGAACACAATAGCATCGAGGTAAAACATTCAGTGACATATAATTTATGTAAATCGTATCTTCATAATTGCTAATAGCAAAATCAAAATCGCAGTTGCACCTATTTCTCACAAATTGAGGCTAGGGAATACTCTCGGGCCATGCTTAGGTGATTATGATGTGAGAACTTGACCGACCGTCAGATTAATCTGCTTGTCTAACCTAAACCTATGGCTAGTTGCGCACGGATTACAGGTTTGAAATCTGAAATGGAACATCGACTATATTCTCTGCATTATTGAAAGCTGATTACTGCTTCTTTCTTTCATGCTACAAGCTTCATTTACCAATTATCTTATTTAGTTATTTATTTATTCATTTGATTAGTGTTTTACTCCGTACTCAAGAATATTTCACTTATACGACAGCGAACAGCATTATGGTGGGAGGAAACCGGGCAGAGCCTCGGGGAAAGCCCACAACGATTTGCAGGTTGCCCTCAGAACTTTCCACGTAATACGGGAGTGGAAGCCAGCATGAGTTGGACTCGAACTTATAGCGAGCGTATTGGTGAGAGGCTTCGGGGTCAATGTTCTACACAGGCACGCTTAACACCAGACCAAGAAGGCCTTAGTTTTTAGAGAGTAACACAAGGAAAAAACAAATGAATAAAGACCCTGTTCGATCAAGAAGTTATATCTTAATCCTAACCTGAATCCTAACTGTTCTGTATCCATGACAACATGAAACAAACATTGCCCGAACTTGTTTAATACAAGAAAGCAGCAAGAAGACACACACCATTCAGATGAGTACGTTTGTGGCATAATAAAATCAAATCGATTAAAGGTTGCTTTCTTATTAATACGGTAGAGGAAATGATAGGCGGTAATAAGTGTCACACAGTTATCGGCGAGGACTGGAACATACGGTATACATGAAAAATAAGAGAGCGAACATGCAAATTAAACATAAAACCCAACAAATTCATAAACATAAGAAACATTCATTATTTTTCTTTTCCTGGTAGCTTCTTCATCGCGTCGAAATCAGGCCCCACGATCACGATGCGATCTTACACAGTTTCAAAGCACTTTATAATTGTTATTTCTTAGGTGACTTGGGAATTTCACTTTTAGATAAATGGCTTTGTGTAAAGTTTTATTATGACGGCAGAGCTATTTTTCACGAATTACTGCGTACCTCGACTACAGTCAATTTGCAGACGACAAAGTATATCTAATGTCAACCATGGAGAGTTTTTGTTTTTATCATTTATCAGCTGAACACATCATGTTTCAGGAATGGCGCCATTCTGCTAAGAGTATTGTGGGATCTATTTCCGGGTTGTAATCATTTCCAGTTTACACATAACCGGACATATCGTCTGTGTTACATTTATCGCCCATGCAGAAGCACCACCAGTTCTCCAAGGGGTCCTGAACACATCCGCTCTCGGGAAGACCAGGACGAGGCAGAAAGAACTCACTGCTGCATCCACGGTGGATTACTGAAAGGACAATTGACAGAAATTTTTAGAGGAGTCGATTTCAACCAAAATAATGTGATCCTTTATTTGATTGCGCTGTATTTATTAAGTTATTTACTTAATTTATTGATGTTCGGCGCCGTACTGAAGAATGTTTTCACTTGCATGTATGCGTGAGTTGTCAGTTTTATCCAGAGCTCTCAAAGTAAACCACCGGCCACTGGGATGTAACCGACAGGCTTTATGAAGTGTGACCCACGGGTTTTCATCACATGCAAAACGAGAATGTCATACTGGTGAAGGGCAACTGATTTTCAACAAAACACGCGTGTGTAAGAAAGGCTGTCTGAGAACTGCCGACTTCACATAGCCACTAAAGATCTATAAACAGTAGAGGCATAAAAGTTCTGTCTTACGATATATGGAAATGTTTTTTTATATTTATTTATTGATTTCTTTGATTGGTGTTTTACGCCGTACTCAAGAATATTTCACTTATACGACGTCAGCTAGCATTATGGTGAAAGGAAGCCGGGCAGAGACCGGGGGAAACCCACGACCATCCGCAGGTTGCTGTCAGACCTTACGAAATATTATTTATTTACCTATTTATTTAGTTGGTGTTACATCCCATACATCTATTACCATAGAGTAATTCATTAATATGACGAAGGTCAGGTTCATAGGTAAAAGAAACTACGCGGAGCCATGGGGAAATGAGGGAAATTCGCCGGATCTGGATTCAAACCTTCTAGCGGGTGTAAGTAATTCATTTATGAAGGACCTGGGCATCCACAACAGGTTCCGGTAAATGCCAGTAGTCTCCCTTGATCCGTTGACAACAGGCGTTAATACTGTGGGCAGATTCCAACGCTTGCTTCATGTATTTATTTAAAAATTTATTTGATTGTTGTTTAAAACTCACTCATGTGTGAAGTATCGGTGTTACCTGAGATCTAGATAGTGTCAAGTCGGTATTGGGAGCGATTACCAGACTTAACTTAAGTCATATCGGCGCTACGTCAGATCGAGATATCGACAAGTTAGTATTTTGAATGGTAACCATGTCAGATTTAACTGACACTAGTACACTTCTTCCTTACATGAGTCCATTGGTTTGTCACCTCTCATCGCAGGACACATTGGCGATATGATCGTCATTAATGTATCCTTACCTCCTGGTGTCCATTTGTTCGTTCAGGTAAAACATCTCTCATCGCCGGACGCAGTGCCTGTATGTTCGTCTTTAATCTATTCGTACCTCCCGGTGTCCATTTGCTTGTTCTGGTAAAACATCTCTCATCGCAGGACACGGCGCCTATATTTTCGTCAGTAAGGTAGCCTTGCCTCCATGTGTCCATTTGCTTGTCCTGGTAAAACAACTCTCATCACAGGACACAGTTCCGATATGATCGTCATTAATGTATCCTTACCTCCCGGTGTCCATTTGCTTGTTCTTCTAAAACACCTGTCATGATAGGAAACACTTCCGATATCATCGTCATTAATGTATCCTTACCTTCCGGTGTCCATTTGTTCGTTCTGGTAAAACACCTCTCATCGCAGGACAAAGTGCCTATATGTTCGTCATTAATGTATCCTTACCTCCCGGTGTCCACTTGTTCGTTTTGGTAAAACGCCTCTCATCGCAGGATACAGTGCCTATATGATCATCATTATTGTACCCTTACCTCCCGGTGTCCACTTGTTCGTTTTGGTAAAACGCCTCTCATCGCAGGATACAGTGCCTATATGATCATCATTATTGTACCCTTACCTCCCGGTGTCCACTTGCTTGTTCTGGTAAAACATCTCTCATCGCAGGACACGGTGCATATATTTTCGTAAGTAAGGTAAGCTTGCCTCCATGTGTCCATTTGCTTGTCCTGGTAAAACAACTCTCATCACTAGACAAAGTGCCTATTTGTTCGTCATTAATGTATCCTTACCTCCTGGTGTCCATTTGTTTGTCCTGGTAAAACACCGCTCTTCGCAGGACGCAGTACCTATGTGTTCGTCATTTATGGATCCGTCTTTAGGACAGTCTTTATGTTCCCATCCCATATGTCCGCTGTTACAGTCATAACATCGGAACTTTTGTTGGCAGTAAACTGTAAAAGTATTGTAGAACTTCTGTAAGCATGCACTTTGCCAGAAGCAGTTGCAGTTAAATTATATGTGCAAGAATTACAAAATAAAAGCCCACAAAATCATAAACCTAATAAATATTTTTTTTGCTTTATAACCTTTGCATGGTGTTCCCCTAAACACAAAGATCATCTTCCATGATGCTTGCTGTCGCATCATGGAAGTGAAATATTTTTGAGGACGACGTACATGTAAAACACCAACTAAATAAACAAATAAACAGTTTTATCACGAGGAACACGTCATACTTCCAGCCACTCCTTACACTCGCTTTAATACACTATAATACAATATAATGTTCCTTGCGCTACTCAAATGGGTTTGTTTTGTAGAAGGAGCACTAATGTCCTGTGAACCTATCATCAAATATTCTAAAAGAAAAACGCTTAAGGTGTGCATTGCTCCACTCTGGAATGTATTTGAATATCACCAGTAGTAACAGAAACAAAAGCTGGAGGTTTTTTTTCCTGACCTCATTACTGTAACCCAGTGACAAAATATTGTCTACAAAATTTGCTAGTGGTAACAGTGACTTAAATGGACAATATGATTGCCCCGTGTGCTGTGAGGAGTATGGTAACAAACTTCACCAATCTCTGAAGGTGTAAATGCAACAGGACATTCCATTGGTAACATTAGTAAGTCCAAAGTCACGTGTGATTAAGCCTCTCTAATCCGCTAAAGTGACTTTTAATTGGTCGGTCGTGACTATCAGCTAATTCTCAAGATCTGAGAAGCTCTCGTATAGGTTGATGTCCAAACAATGGGTAGGACAAATAATTCCTTTGGTACACATTGTAAACTTTCTATCTCAGGTGACGCCAGCAGGCTGGTGCGCTGGTCTTGTCGGTATTATGGAGCCAACTGAGAACTGGTTGTTACATCTACAGAACCGATTTACAAGTTCGACCCGGCGTGATTAGCCAGCAAAGGTGTGATGGATGAACAGACACCGATATTTCCACCTATCGTTCCTTTATTGCTGGCTGGCAGTTGGTTCGCACCGGGAACGCTCAATGTAGGCCTACATGCAAGCCACCGCCGAGGATAGACAGCAGGCCAGCCCTCTACCAAAACTTTCACAATGCGGCCTATATCTATCCCGTCCGCTATGACAGAAATTTTGGAATGTTCCCGGTGCGGCCAATCTTACCTTCTAGCCAATAAACAAACTGGACAATGTTTTCGATACACGTAATACCAACCCATTGCCCCCAAGCCACATGAACCTTAGGAAAGGTACGAGGCCTATAACCATTTGAAATATGGTGAATTTGATTTCGCAATAAACCAGAGAGTAGCCTATTCTGATTTGCTAAATACACACAGTCTAAGAGAGCTTCAATATTGTCCATTTCTCATAGTTTTTTTCAGTCTTAACATATTTTAGTGCTTTGCAGTCTTCTGTACTGTAAGTCTTGTATATTATTTATATAATCTTCTTTTTTATTTTAATTCATAAGCTTCAGATTGTTTGCCATGTTGATTTCTTTATAATGGCACTCGACATTTGAATGCTGAATGAATAACGTCTTTATTAAAAAACATTTCGACGTTATAGTTTTGTGATCAATTTAAGTGCTGCGTTTGATAACATTTTATCTTGCTAAACAGATCGATAAGACAATGCAGTTATTAGCCTTGATCAATAAATGGCCAAATAACAGAACAAATCATCATAATCGGCCGGTAAAGGACTTTCCCAAATGCGACGTACAGATATGTACACCATGGTTTTGGAAGACAAGTGGGATTCAATGAATTTTAAACTTGAGACGGGACAAATAGCCACCTAATCGTCGGTCGACTGCTTACAAGGGCCTTCAAAGAATATCAATTTTTAGGTCTTAGATATGACCGGATTCGGGATCGAACTCATGTCTCTGGCTTACACGGATACAGTACGGACTCTGCCATTGCCATTTGGTTCAAGATACTTTCCGGAGCGAGTCACGAAAAAGAAACTCTGGGCCTATAGTTTCTTGCTCAAACTGAATTTTAGCTTGTTGAATACCTTGACATGTTTTTCATTGCAATCCGGCAAAAAAAAGTAAATATTAATGATCTTAAAATACAATCAGTCAATTACAACTCAACTTACAACTTATAACAAAATATTGTATCATGACACTTACCTGAAACTGAGATTACGCCGAGTAAAAGTAGTCTCAAAATCGTAGAATCCATATTTTTATATGCTTGAATAAAATTTATCTGTAGTTTAAATTCTTGGTTAAAAGTTCACCGAAAGATAACAACTTCTTGGATCTTTCTAACTGAGTCTTATATCAACCGACTTTCACCTTTGCACCTCAACCGTCGGATCTGCACTTTTATTTCATTAGCTCTCCAGGTCATGGAGGTAATATTTGCTTACTTAACTGTCAGGGGACCCAAGAGGTGAGGTTACCGATAGGTAGTACTCATAAATGTCAGCCGTAGCGTTCTCTAGGCCTGTGCCTGTCTTCTTAAATCGTGATGAAAGAGAAGCACACCACTTAAAATATTGTCACGTAATCTTTAGAATTCGGCATCAGTTTGCTGAATAAACAATTAACTCCACTGTTGTAATTATCTTTGTCCATGAACAAAAACATAGTTCTACGTATTGCATTTCAATACCTCCGGGCAGGTCGTGGCCAAGTGGTTAACTCGTTAATATAATTAAGACGTACAGCGTAGAGAGAAAAAATTGTTTTAATGTTATTGTACGCTAAAAGTGATAACACAGCATTCTGAGTAATTTTAGACCAGTGACGTCAAATAAATTGTAATTAACGTAACTGCGTATTTTTACCTAATTCTGATTAAGCCGTGGTGCAAGGAGGCGTCTAAATTGCTACTATTTATGCATTTACATGAACAGTTAGAATAAAACCCTAACTGAGGTAAACTGACAGGCGGCCGTAATTTACCGGTTACGTGTGACCATTTGCCAACTATCACACTTTTGTCGCTGCTCTAGTTTTTCTCTCTTTACTGCACGTCTTAATTCTAGTTAACGGACCCTGCGTGTCAAAGTTATTCATTCGAAATCCTTCATTCTAAGTTTTTAAAGCATTTACAATGAATACAATTCTCTTGTAAGTAAATGTGGACAAGACGTCCAAAACCTGTGGCACTCTACTTCATGATTATGTCTAACTCGGCTTAACGCGGGGTAGGTGCTGTATATTCATCGTGTTGAATTAGATCGTCACGTTGGATATACGAATAGTTGCAATCAAAGCGCAACTGCGACACATCTATTATTATCGACAAGTTTTGTACTAGCATGGTACGCTATTTAAATTCTGATGTGACTCATTCGCCTTGAACACACCTTGCGTCTTTCCAACATCTTTGAAAACTGTTGATTGCTTCTTTTTGCGTGATTCCGTCGTAATTTCAGGCTTCGTATACTTTTTGTACTTCTTTGGTACTTTGTGTTAAACGTCGTGTTTGAGAATTGGCCATGCGACTATTGATCTGGAACGGCCTTATTGGTTAACAATGTTCATCATAAACCACCTGCAAAAACTGAAAAAAGTATAAAAAGTATATGAAATTAACTGATGTGCCGGTGTGAAAATCTAAGATTATGCCTTAGAAGAGAAAGTTCAAATGACGTTGACATTTCAAAAGTAAATCAGGGGTTAGATGTAAGAAGGCGTTGTGAATCGTGAGCACGTTGCGTAACACAAGGCGTGGCATGATGTAAGGCATGTAACAACGATTAACAAGGCTGAATCAAGCCGGTTGAAAAACACTTAAAGGAGTCCCTAATTAGAGTTTCGCTTAAAGGCTTAATTATAACAGGTGTCCACAGATCATGTATAATGAAAGATTTAAACGCCAACTTGTGGAGCATTTGTGATTCACTCTGAAATCTTGTAAACTCAAGTGTGAAAAGCTACCTTCAGAAATCAGAGTAAATGCATGATAGCAGCTGTTTGCAGGGAAGTCATGCAGATGCATTGGCAGTCACTAATGCAAAAAAAAAAAAAAAAATCGCGTTGATTTCTGTTACACCACAAATCGCCAAAGACTGTGTCATGGTGATTTTTGCTTACGTACTATTGATATAAATATAATTTCTCACACACTCCTTTGGGAACAACGGTTTAATTTCTTTATTTGATTGGTGTTTTACGCCATATACAAAGCGCAACTGAGATACATATTTTGTTATCGACAACTGATATTCTAGCATAGTACACAATTTGAATGTTGTTTTCTCTCAGTCGCCTAGAACATACCTTGCGTCTTTCCAGCATCATTGAAAAATGTTCACTGCTTCTCTTTGCATGATTCCGTTTTATTTTCGTACTTTTTTTTTGCTTTCTTAGTTCTGTTTATGCTGTACGTCGGTTTGGGAATTGACCTTGCGATTATTGACCTGGAATGTCCTTACTGGTTGACGGCTTGTGTACGAATGTCTGCTTCGACGCATGGATTCAAGAATATTTCACTTTTACGACCGTGGCACGGGGACAACCCACAACCATCCACAGGTTGCTGCAAAGCCTTCCCACTTACGGGCGGAAAACTGGTGTTTTAGGTTGTTTTGGAAATGGGTCTTGCTATTATGGACTTGGTACCCCACTTCATGGTTTACGAGTGGAGTACGCATTGTAAAATATGTGGATTACGTGTCACTTGTGAAAGAGTCTTTGTAGAGAGAGCTGGCCTCTCATCTATCCTGGGCGAGAGCTTGCAGGTACATTGAACGTTCCCGGTGCGAACCAACTACTAGCCAGCAATAAAGGAACAATTGGTGGAAATATCGGCGTCTGTTCATTCTTCACACCTTCGCGGGCGATAGGGAAAAATTCCGGCTAATCACGCCGGGTCGAACCTGTAAATCGGTTCTGTAGATGTAACAACCAGTTCTCAGTTGGCTCCATAACACCGACAAGACCAGCGCACAAACCCGCTGGCGTCATCTGGGATAGAAAGTTTACGGCATGTCGGACTTGACGCTTCAGCCCAGGGCACACAGACAACATTTGTTGTCGAAAACGAGGTTTCTTGATCCAGACATCAAAAAACCTCAAATTTACTCGCGTGAGTTCTTGAGTTTGGAACGCTTGATCCAAAGATTAAACTTTAATTTTCGGCAACAAAAAAGTCCAGAAGCAAAAGAGCCGGACACAAGATTTCGCTCGTCTACGGGTACAACATTTTGGAGCTTTATTACCTGGACCGTATCATGTGACCGTGTTTTTTTCGCCGTTGGAATCTTCAAAAAATGGACAACAAATGTTGCTAGTGTAGGGGTAACCGATACTCCGAAACATTTGACACCGGGATCTGAAACTCTGATTTCCGACAACAAACGTTGTCCGTGTGCGCTAAGCTTTAGATTGGTATATCTCGACAGGGATAGCGTCGTGGACATTACAATTCAAGATGTATGTGGATATATATCAAACTAGCATTGAACTAGCATAGATTGAGCTACGTGTACTCTAGATAAAGTTCTGAAATCCCGTCGTTGTGCTTATCAGCCAGTCAACAGCAATTAAGATTTTTTTTCATAAAATAACCGGCAATCACTCAAAAGTGGTATGGCTAACATGCAAGAAGTTAGGCAGTATATCGTGTCTACGAAGAGTGAGTGAGTGCTTGGGGTTTAACGTCGTACTTAACATATTTTCAGTCATATGACGACAATGGAATCCTTAGATTGCATGTAATGTGGCTCCTTGTAACAGGACGGATTTCCACCGCTCTTTTATCTAGTGCTGCTTCACTGAGACGCCTCACCGAAGGCAAGTAAACCACCCCGCCCGAGCCATTATACTGATACGGGTCAACCAGTCGTTGCACTATGTCCTTCATGCTGAACACCAAGAGAGGAAGTTATAATTTCCTATTTTAAGGTCTTAGGTGTGAGTCGACCCAGGATTGACCGTGGATCTACCTCTCGTGTTTACGAAGAGCGTTCATCCATGTTCTTTTGTACCAAACATATTCTAATATAAGATACTGTAACACAGTCACGACAGAGCGTAATAATTGGCAAATGGCCACAGATAAATGACACAGTACGGCCTTCTGACAATTTACCTCATGGTTTTATTCTATCTGTTCACTTAAATGCTTCAGTATCAGCAAATAACATGTCCCGAAGCACTAATGGCTTAAGCAGATTAGGTTAAAAAATGCACTGATTTTAATTACCATTTAATGGACGTCACAGATCGAGAATTAGTCAAAATGATGTATTGTCAACTAGGCATGATAACTACATTACCTTTAAAAGGTTAAAGATTAATATATAATGTGAATGGAATGTATTCCAGGAATGCTCTAAGGGCAATATACTATAGTAATAGTAAACGCTCACAAAAAGAAGGCTCGTAATTTCATTACGTGATTCAAAGGCGACGGGAGTTGGTTAGCTCTGAAAATTAACAAACAATTTTGTTTATCTCTTAATACCCCTGTGCTGAATTTTACAGTGAAGTTTCGTCTTCATTAGTGTCCAACCCAAACATTTGTAATGTAAACACGGTAAACGTACGAGCTTGTACGAGTTAACCTTATCTGGATTCCGGACATAGTTATGTCACACCTTGTGTGAAACGGATGAGGCGAAAACTACCGTGGGTCACATCTAGAACATGGATTTTTTTCATAGCTTTAGCGAGACAAAAAAATCATTGTTATTTCAGACAATAATTTAAGGATTTGCAACTTTTCACCACATACTGCCTTATATTGATATTAATTATATTGATTAAAAAATGTAATGCTCTTCTTTAGGACAGCATGTATAAAATAAAATTCAGAATTCTTTCAAAACTTTCCCACGTATAACACTTATACTTAATTAGTGTTTCACTTAACGACTAAAGGCAGTCAGCTTTATAGCTGGACATGGCGAAGGTTAAATCACCCTACTTCGCAAGGCACATGACAAAACTTCTTGATTTAAAGCCATAGCCAAACCATCGAGAGCATCATACTAAGGAACACTACGGATTGGTCAAGAGCTGTAGCGGACTTCCAACGTCAGTTAATTTCCTGAGTTAACGTTGACCCGGATTCCCCGCATTTATTTACTGATTGTTGTTTACTCAAGGACATTTCAGTTATACCACAGAGGCGGAAAAACATGCATAATGGTGGGAAGAAAACACGGGAAAATCTCAGGAAAATTTTGAACGCACAGAGAGCGCATTGGCTAGAGGTTCCTGGGCTATGGTCCAGCGATAGCAGCTAAACACCAAGTCCAGGGAGGCCTCTCCACTTATAGGATGGTTGCATTACATTAAATAAACACGATGAAAACATACCCACCTCAAATATCTAACTACTTGCTATTACTGTAAAAAGGAAGAGAAGGTAAAATTCAGGGTCATGTCATTAAACAAGGAAATGTCCCACGCTAATACCTTTGCAAACACACCTGACAAAACACAAAATATTGTGCAAACAAAGTTGTAGTTGAACTTTTGATCTGTCCATTTGTACAATTGTTTGGCTGGACACTGTGTCGTTACAGTAATGAGACAAGCTTTATACACACCGCTTGGGGGTCAGAAACTGGTCTTAATTTACGCATATGTATTACTCGACATGAATCCCTGCCCAAAATGACGGACATGAATCTCTGTCCACATTGCCAGAGATGAACCTCTTCCCACATTTTAAACATGGAACATGTTTTTTTGTATATCTGAAGGCTTATATGCATTATCCAAGTAATCAGCGAATATCATGTACATGGTTTTGTTTGCCGTGTTATACACACACTATATCTTGCAGAAATTAAAATTTGAAACAATTCCAAGTTCAACCTAAAACAAAGGTAGATTCACGTTAGGAAGTTCGGCAGGTGTTTAACAAACACAGGGGATTCCCTCCACTCATACACCTGACCGTCACAGTATCTATGTGAGACATTGCAGAACACGGTACAATGGCCAAATCAAATCAACTGATTAAATTCATGAATTTATTTATTCGTACAAATCAATGAAAACACTTGTGTGTTTTCGTAGAGCTCACAAACCCATAGATTGAAAGTTTAGATCACATATATTACGACATATACAGATCCACCCTATGTTCACACGCTTTTTGTTTGTGACAAAACATGTTTGCAAACTATTTCCCTTTCGGGAATATAAGAACACAGAACAACCCCAAAAGATTTAAGATTGAGTACAAATACAACATATTTGTCAGAACATATTTCACGTCAGTGTTAGTAGTGATTTATTTATATTTATGTATTTATTTGATCGGTGTTTTACGCCGTACTCAAGAGTATTTTACTTACATGACGGCGGCGAGCCTTATGATGGGATGATACCGAACAAACTGACAATGTAAATACAGGGAACTAGAACAATCAAACGTTATCTGAAGAGTAGTAATTCTTTACTGGCTTTATATACATATATATATCTGTGATGTTCGCCATGAAATTTAGCTCTCTTGATGATAGAAAAATAAAATGCCGAAATACTTCAAAAATGTCAAAATGAGTTTTTCGGAGTTACCATAAACATCATTACGTTAAACTAATGAGTGGATCAGGTTTCTGTTATTCCACGCACTTGAACAGTGGACTGAGCATTCTGTACAACATTTGGAATTATTGCTTTCATAAGAAAAAGAAAGCTGCGAAACATGGCAGTGTCAGTTAAACATATTCGGGTCAAGGTGCGAAATTCTTGTTCCAATTTGTAACTACCCTAGTTAATGTTTACTCTGACATCTCTTCCACAAGTGACTGTTATGTCATGTCCAGACTCGTACATTTTATGGCCAGCTGTTTACCACGGCCACTCATCATCCTGACCTATTGTTGATAAATTGGACATCACAGAGCTTTCCCAAGGCTAAGTGTACACATATGACCACAACAATTTCGGGTGTCCTGATGTCAGAGAATGTGCATATCTGTATTTGAGTGTATCTTTGTGCCTATTTTACACAGCATTTTAACAACTAACCGATCAAAAATAATCCTCAGATCATATCAAGACTATCAACTCCTTTCTTAGTATATGGCATTGTCTGATAAGAAAATGAAATGAGCTGCAACATGAAGGACTTAGTGACGCAGACTTTGACACAATGCAAGCTTTGAACATCCCTCTAGGGAACCCTACCGACATTTTTGGAAATTTCTGACAATAACTGTCAAATTGATCACATAAATTATGTTTGTTACATGTCTTAAGCTGTTTAGTAACATAAAATATTCTCTTTTCAAAAAGAACAGATGGAGTGCCCTACATTAACACAAGAGTTTTGTTTTACAAGATATTTAATACATGTATATGAGAAATACAAAGACATTTGCATGTTTTTATCCAAGTCATTAGATTAATCTTAATTAGTGGTGGTTTTGTATGAGTGGTGTATATTCAATGTTTACTATCGATTATTTTGATCCTTTTATCATATACATTCATACAGATGTTTGAGAGAGAAGATTCTTTATTTAAAAAAAAAATTTGACATGTACTGCACTGTAAAAAATGTTTTATATGCACTTGTTTGCATGGGGTGTGGCAAACAATATATTAGCCAGACCTCGGATCTCCGCTCCAGATTGACGCTGCATCGACAACATATCAATAACGAAGAATATTGTCACTTTCCAGTCAGTAAGCACATACCCTCATGCGCATTGTCACTGACTCCCTCGTTAAAAGTTTTTTCATTTTATAAAGTATTAAATGTAAATCAAGCCATCTTGCTTGTATAATTTATGTTGATTAATTTTGTCAAACAAGTTCATTTTTATTACTCATTGTTTTGATTACTCATCGTATATGTACAAACACTGTGTCACAGATTATCCGCAGGGTCATCCGTTCGATGCTAATAAAGACGCATCGTCACTAGTCGTCTGCGGATAGACACTCTCAGGTACTGATTAATCTGTTGGTCGCCACTTAACGGCTTTATACATGTACGACCTTGTTCCTAGCAACAGTTCATCCATGTATTGTGCCATGTAATTAAACCACTGCCTGTTTTGACATGTACATAACATGTTCCTTAGTTACTGGTAACACATATCCTTTATAAAGACCTCTGTGGACATTCAAATTCATATTCCTTGAAAACAACATGAAGTTTGAAACTGCAGTTGGAATATAACAGAATGTAGAAAGTTGAGAAGGCATTGTATTATTTTTTTCCTATGTAAATTCTCCTCACCAGGGGATTTTTCTCTATTTTTCAAACATATAAAGTTACCATTTTTGATTTACAGTAAATATAACTCTTTGCTTATTTTTTAATCAGAGACTTTTGCTCAATTTTAGTAACCAAAACAAAAAGCAATTGCAAGAGAATAATTTCCTTTCAATCCATGGCAGAAAAAGAAAAAACAACCTAACAAGATATTAGCATCTGCATTAGCATATTAGTCGATTGCGGCTGACATCCTTTGCACACACGGTCTGAAAAGGTTTGTGTGCAAAGGATAAATATCACAGAAAATTTGGAAAAAATGGTATCTTTATCAACAAGATATTCGTTTCTGTAATGACGTGTTGCACATAACACTGAAAAAGGTCTCTGCTCAATTGATATAAGTCGGGGAATCTTATTTGATCGTAATAATCGGCATGTAACCACTTTTTCTATTCAGAAAATCACTCGTGTCTTTGACCCGTAATTAAAGTCGTCTATGATGTAAGTTGTTGGCGATCACTTGCCTTCCGCCAATATCACATAGCTCTGTATGTCAAGCGCAGTTGCTTGTCGAAGTTATGGTCTATCCCGTCTATCCTTTATCCATGAAACTAACCACCGTGTTATGTGTGAAAACTTATAGAGTACGGCGTTAAACCCTTATGCAACACTTATATGAATAATGATAATATTGCCCACTTCCTGGAAATTTTTCTCTTTCATGAAGCCGTTTTCTCCGAGCACTGTGACCCATCTGCTGACGTACATTGACCCTTTTTTAGGAAAGGAGGGTTTTGCGTGCGAATTTACATTTTCGAAAACGGTGTGAAGATACGACACATTGTTCTCTACTTCGATCAACCCAGTGTCATATACAGTCAAACTTCAATCATTTTCAGTGATTTCTGCAGAATATTGTCCGCAGGGCGGAATTACATATTTCGGTTTAGAAATATATACCTTTTAATCATATACCATTTTAAGCCAGGCCATCCAAACAACTTTCACGTTAGAGTTATCTCCCTTGACTTGTGCCCACAATATGTGAAGAAATTTTTTTCATTCAAAATGATTAGGCCTTGTCAAACTTGAAATGCTTCATTTAAACAAAGATAAAAATAGCTTATATGTAACTTAACTGAGGAGCATGTTATGGGATTTCGTCTAAGATAAGATATAATATTTATTTATTTCATGGGTGTTTTACGCCGTACTCAAGAATATTTCACTTATACGACTGCGGTCAGCATTATGGTGAGACCCACGACAATCCGCAGGCTGCTGAAGACCTTCCCAAGTACGGCCGGAGAGGAAGCCAGCATGAGCTGGACTTGAACTCACAGCGACCGCATTGGTGAGAGACTCCTGGGTCATTACGCTGCGCTAGCGCTCTAACCGACTGAGCCACTAGAGGGTTTACAAACTCACCCAACGAGTGAGTGTATACAAGGGCCTACTTTCTCCTCTACTTTGAGAGGATCCTGAGTAATTGCGCCACTCTGATGTGCTAACCACTTCGGCCACGCAGGCCCCTAGTATATAATAATATGTATACATACATGTGTTATTCTTAATTCGTGATTATTAGATCATTATCTTGGATTGATTCAAATATGCATATATTCTCCCTCCCTGTTTGTGGTGCTCAGAATTTGGTTTGATGTTTTTGACGTTAGTGCCCCTGTGATGACATGCATAAATCATTAGTTCACCCATAAGTTTGCCAAAGGTCGGTGGTTTATTCCTTTCCTCCATTGTAGACAGATGTATACGACCAAAGTTCTTGAGTAGGGTGCTAAAGAGCAATAATATAAAGTTAGTACATGTTGGGATCGTCTTCGTTAGCTAGCCGTGTGAAAAACCATGAATATTCAGAACACGTAAGAGGGAAACGAGTTTAATCGCAACTGTAATTTAGTAGTAAACAGATAAACACTAAGAACATTTTAAACGTACAATATGTATCTGAATGAGAAAAAAAACTAAGGTGTATGTGTGCATGCATGTACAAAGTATATGTGTAAAAGTCCAATTCCTTTCTTATATGACGATTAGGTGTGTGTACAAACACGCTTTCCTCTTGTTGCCGGGCGAGGCCACCCAGCCAATGAAATATCATTCCACCAAACATCAAGACACCAGACATGACACTCCAACCAGTCACATTATACCGACACCGGGCCAACAAGTCATGTTTTCTTGCTCTAACCTCTCAGTGCAAACAAGTACCATTTTTGAAATCTTCAGTATGACCCCACCGGTGTTTGAAATATAATGGAAGAAAACATATCAGTCGTAATGCAGAGAGACACACTCTATCACCTGATATGGCTACTGTATTGTCATTTATTAATTTCTTTATTTAACGCCTTAATGGTTTAAACCACCGGCCTTTGGTAAATTAATGACGTACTGATAAATAATGATATATACTGGTTAAAAAGAAATGGACTTCAATCAACGTTACGCTGCAAAACAGCCACAAGAGTTTCTGGTTAGAGGGTTTACAGTTTATTTATTTATTTGATTTGTGTTTTAGGCCGAACTCAAGAATATTTCATTTATACCACGGCGGCGGTGGGAGGAAACTGGGCAGAGCCCGTGGGAAACCCACGACCATCCGCAGGTTGCTGCACACCTTCCCACGTACGGCCGGAGAGGAAGCCAGCATGAGCTGGACTTGAACTCACAGCGACCGCATTGGTGAGAGACTCCTGGGTCATTACGCTGCGCTAGCGCTCTAACCGACTGAGCCACTAGAGGGTTTACAAACTCACCCAACGAGTGAGTATATACAAGGACCTACTTTCTCCTCTACTTTGTATATCCTACGATTCAGCCAGAACAAGACAACTATCGATATGCGTGGAGGGTTCAATCCGCTCCGTTTATCTGTCCACAAGTGTCAACTCGCTTCCTACTTGTCTCTTAAGCTCGCTGCAATTTCTCAGAGGGTTACGCCGCTCTCCCCTCTCAAATCCAGGAGCTGCCATTGATCTCAAAACCAATACGACAGGGCGATGGTTAAACGCTAATCAATGACCAATCCGCCAGTTTACACCGTTGAGAGGATCCTCTTGACGCGAGTGTTTTCGTCCAGTAGGCTTCATTAGCGCTCGTAAGTACCGAAGGATTCTAATGACGGAAGTAGCCGATACAAGCACATTCAGGAATAAATTTTAGAGTTTCAGTTAAAAAAGGATGAGATATTTTTTGGTCAGGAATGCGGTTATAGGTATGTAAAGATTTATGAATGTCAGTTAATGCAATTGGATATTTTCTTCTATCCATGTTTCTTTTTTAATATTGCTATGAAGTCTTGAACATCCGTTTATCGACTACATCAACTGCGTCTAAACTCTTTGAAGATAGTCCAGAATCTTCAACTCGTTCAGTTCGATGACATGATTTCTACAAGAATGCTTCATGATTGTGTCTTATTCCGCTTAACTCAGGGTTGGGACTGTACGTTCATCGTGTTGAATTGGATCACCGCTTCGGATATGTGAACAGTTGCAAACGAGGCGCAACTGAGAT
Organism: Liolophura sinensis; assembly: GCF_032854445.1. Lineage (NCBI taxonomy): Eukaryota > Metazoa > Mollusca > Polyplacophora > Chitonida > Chitonidae > Liolophura > Liolophura sinensis. The sequence goes on from NC_088307.1 coordinate 21,481,119, forward strand.
ACATATTTTTTTATCGACAACTTTTACTCTAGCGATGTGCGCGGTTTGAATACTGATTTCACTCAGTCACTTAAAACATACCTTGTGTCTTTCCTACATCACTGAAAACTGTTGACTGCTGCTCTTGGAATGAATCCGTCCTATTTTCGTACTTTTAATACTTTCTTAGCTCTTTGATAATTTGTGTTAAACGTCGTTTTGGGAATTGAACTAGCGAATATTGATCCAGAACGTGCTTATTGGTTGACTGCTGGTATACGAATGTCTGTTTCGACACATTAATTTACCACATTCTCTCCCGATTCTTTCCTATTTACTCATTTTATATGACTGTTGTTTTACGCCCAACTCAGTAATATTTCACTTATACGACGGCGACTAGAATTATGGTGGGAGAAAACTGGACAAGTCCTGGTTGAATCTCATGATCTGCTGAAAGACCTTCCTGCGTACTATTGGAGAGGGAATCAGCATGAGCTGGCCTTGAACTCACAACGGCCGCAATGGTGAAAGGCTGCTGAGTTAGCCAGTGTGCAGCACAAGTATGCTAGCTGTTCGGCCACGCATACAGTATTTAAGTGTACAGAAATGCACCAGGTATATAGTTGACACATTCTGTGCGCTAACCTCTCGCCCACGGAGGCCCCCACCTCCCCTAAGTTGGAAATTGACTGTGACAGTCGAACACACATAGCGATCGCCTTTCACCGAATTAATGTGTTACAAGGGCTGTTCTGTTAGTGCCTAGTTAAGGTGTGTGGAAAGAAGGTGGGTATGTAACCGAAAGCATCGAGCTGGTGACCTCTGTGCTGCATGACCTTGAAGAATATATCGGGTGGGCATAAAAAATGGGCCGTACTTTGACACTCAATATCTCCGAAATCCTCTTACGTCAGCTTCTAAAAATTTACACACTCAAAAGTCATTATGTCCTAAGAATACAGACTAAATTTCAATTTCATTATTTAAGATTTCTGTTCATAGGATCAAAATCAAAATGGAGTCAAAAACGCATGTTCAGGACATTGCAAAATAATGTTCTACATTGTTTTACTTGAAAAGGTGATCAACTGGTCCTCCATCTTCTCGGTAGACGGCGCACAAACGTTTCTTCCATGAGTCCCGAATCTCCTTAAGAGTAATTTTTTTTCAGCAATCCTTGATGCGTCTCAGACAGGTGCAGCACATGTTTCATGACACCTGACAGGTGATGCAATGTGGGTCACCGGAACGTGCGTTTTTGAGGCTATGTTTTCATTTTAAACCTGTGTACACACTACAGGCTGAAAACTGGTCAGTATATTAACAAAATCATGCCATTTAAATTTTTAAAGTTTTAAAGGGTTTGAACAAAGGTTAATGGAGCAATGCAGCATCAAAGTACGACCCATACTTTTATGCTCACCATATATACATACTCGGGAAGGCCATTTAACATCACTGTAGTTTTTTTCTCTAATTTTGAGGCAAAAATCTAGAACATAAAAAGACTGGAGTTTTGAAAATCCAAGTAGTAATGTTGTATGCTATAAATGCTCTACTATTCGATTATACTAGTGCCAATTATTATGGCCAAATTACTATACTATAATAATAGTATTAATATTCGCTGTGCATATTGTGACATAGGCGGCCTCCGTGGATCAGTTGGTTAGCGCGCTAGCGCAGTGTAATGAACCAGAAGCATCTCACCAATGTGGTTGAGGGGCCTCTGTGGCTCAGTTGGTTAGTACGCTAGCACAGCCTAATGACCCCAGAAACCTCCCACCAATGAGGTAAAATTATATTTTAGCTTTTGAAAGCGTTAAATAAAGCTGTAACTTGAACTCAGAAAAACATTATCTATGCCCACAGTTCACACTTGGATGTAAGGATAGTCAGATATATTTCACATTATGCACCATTAAAAAAGGATTTTGTCCACAAACAAAGACGCTAAATAGTCTAAATACTTTTTATGTGTATGTAACTGAAAATTCCGCGGAATGTTTCAACTGCCCGACTTTAAAATGTGAATTTGGACCTTGTGTTGTTCTACACCTCAGACAATAGCACAAAGCCATTGTGGATCTAAGACAGCACACTGATTGGCTGCATGTGCAGCCGATGACTCTACACCCCAGTCAACAATATAAATATTTACATATCTGTTTGCTGTGTGGAATTTTACGTCCGCTGAGTTGCGGAACATCACACGCGCGTAACACAGTGCGACATTTATAGACCAGCGGTGTCCCTCCACGTGGGTTTGTTTTGGAGAGGCAGACGCTGGTGGGTGTCTCGTATATAGAGTGCCTGAGAGCAACAGTTGACTTTTCCTGGCTAGACGATTCCATCTACAAGCAAAAATCACCTAATACAAGCACACGTCACATAGGCACAGACTGATCAATTGTGACAATACGTACACATTTGTGACCTTATGCCAATTATTGTGCCTTTGCTGCTGTGGTTTTACTCTCAATGCTGCGATCTTTCATATTACATGTATGTTTAAGAATAATAATAATAAAAGAATGCAGCATAGTGAGTAAAACTAGAACAGCGACGATGGTGCGATAGCCGGCCAATGGTCAGACGTAACCGAGGAAATACTGCGTCTTGTCAGTTTTCCAAAGTTAGGGTTTCATTCTATTCATGCAAATGAGTAATTAATATAATATAATTAAATATGCATAAATAGTAGCAATTTACACACATCCTAGCACCATGACTTAAACAGAATTAGGTAAAAAAAAAATGCAGTGATATTAAATGGAACTTATTAGACGTCACTGGTCTAGAATTACTCAAAATGCTGTGTTTACATCAAATTTAACACACAATCACATTAAAACAATGCAAAGGGACCAGGCTTTCACTGTTCTTGTAAATTCTTAATTAAAAGTCATAGTGTTTCCTCAAACGGACACACTGCTCCCTGGCATAATCCATAACGACTAAAGAAAACTTTGTTGTAGTTGTAAAGCATAAAAAGATTATTCTTGATGAAATTGCCAAACACTAACAGCGGAATTAATAATTTCTTTGATTGGTGTTTAACGCTGTATACTCAAGATGTTTTTCACAAGGACGAAGGTTAATGTTTAAAAAAAAAAGGAAAAAAAAACCCGTTGTACCTGACCAACCTGAAAACTTAAACTGAAACTGAGCCACTAATAAGCTCTTAAAACAGATGTAGACTAGTTAGCTGATTTCTCATGATCAAGTACACTCATTTACTGCCAGGTCTTAAGCTAATGAGTGGTGAATTTCAGTGTGCGACCTCACTGGTTAGGGCTCGGTGAGCTGCGACGAGAATGATGCTAATCAATAACAAATAAAACACCTATGTGTATGTTCTTAATTTATCGCAAAGAAAAACAACAATTCAGACATTAAATGTGAACAATCAAACAACGATACGACGAAATGTCTGCCCCTATTTGACAGAACTTTAATGTAATACATGGTACAAACTGACTGATCTAAAACCCTTACAGAGGCAAACCAAATCAACAACGACAGTGCGATAGCTGGCAATTGGTCACATGTAATTGATGACATCTGGTCTCTACCCAGTTTACCTCAGTAGAGCTGTATTTCAGAATATGTATTTGTCGCTCATGTTATCCATCGTTTTTGGAATTCGTCTTGCGATTATTGACCTGGAACGTCCTTACTGGTTGACGGCTGGAATACGAATGTCTCTTTCAGCGCATAGATTTATGACATAATAAAGATTCACTGTACAGTGAGTAAAACCACAGCAGTGAGAACAGTGTGATATTGGCAAAGGTCACATGTAACTGGTGAAATACGGTCTTACTGTCGATTTACCTCAGTCAGGGTTTTATTCTGACTGTTCACGTAAATGACCGGCCCGGATAGCACAGTTGGTAGAGCGTCCGCTTCGGGACCGGTAGATCCAGGATCAATCCTTGATCGAGTCACACCTAAGACTTTAAAAGAGGAAGTTGTAACTTCCTCGTTTGGCGTTCAGCATGAAGGGGATAGTGCAACGACTGGTTGACCCGTATCAGTATAATGGCTGGGGCGGGGCCGCTTACTTGCGACTTAAGTCGCCTCAGTGAAGCAGCACTAAATAAAAGAGCGGTGGAAATCCGTCCTGCAACAAGGAGGCACATTACACGTGCATGCACTCTAAGGATTCCATTGTCGTCATATGCCTGAAAAAACGTTAAACCCCAAGCACTCACTCACTCATTCATGTAAATGCATAAATAGTAGCGACATACATGCATCCTAGCAACATGGCTATAGCAGAACTAGGCAAAAAAAATGGGTAATGTTAATTACAATTTGTTGGACGTCACTGGTGTAGAATTACTCAAAATGTTGTTTTGTCAGTTACATTTTGCATACGATAACATTAAAACAAGGCGAAGTGACCAGGCCTCGGGATACTTTGTCCACCAGCAGAATTCTGGTGTATGCAAGAATACAATACAATGAAGACGTACAGGACAGGGAGTAAAAGCAGAGACAAAGTGATAACTGGCAAATGGTCACACGTAACTGGTGAGTCATTTGTTTCGCGCCTATTCAATTTAACGGAAAGTTGCCTATATATAGGTGTGTGAATTCAATAAATCAACGGCTGGCCGCCGTCGTATAAGTGAAATGTTCTTGAGTACGGCGTAAAACACCAATCAAATAAATCAATAAATCAATACCACAGCAACTCCAGTTAACTTATAATACACCGTGACGCAGGCTTTTTTTTTTCTGTATTGCGAACTAAAACAGATTAGTCACACACTGCAGTCCTGTGGTTGAACTGTGTCCAGAGACATTCGGAATACATTAGAAAAAGAGTTGTGTGTGTATCGATCAGAAAAAATCAATTCCTTCTAGCCCTAGTTAACTTATCCACGGATATAAGCAAGGTTATATTGTTAGGGAGTTTCTTTCAGGTATGAAAGCTACAGGTTAGTGAAGACTGAAAAACTTGGTCACACATGTATAAATAAGTCGTTGAATTGTGACAAATTGCCTCGGGAATAATCATTGACTGATTGATTGATCATACTTTAATAATTCATTGGAAGCCATGGCTCAGTCGGTTAAAGCGCTAGCGCAGCGTAATGACCCATTAGTCTCTCACCAATGCGGTCGCTGTGAGTTCAAGTCCAGCTCATGCTGGCTTCCTCTCCGGCCGTAAGTGAGAAGGTCTGCCAGCAACCTGCGGATGGTCGTGGATTTCCCCCGGGCTCTGCCCGGCTTCCACCCACCATAATGCTGGCCGCCGTCGTATAAGTGAAATATTCTTGAGTACGGCGTAAAACACAAATCAAATAAATAAAATAAATAAATGGAAAGACAGGTGGCTTAAGCACTAAGCCTCCCATGGAGCATTAGTTAGGCGTAAAACTGAAATAGGCCTATCGGTACATATATTCACTGCAACAGCGAAGTGTGACCAAGACTGTGCTCTGTATTTTAATACTGTGGTCTTAAACTGTTAGTATACTAGGAGTACACAAACGTATAGACAGTACAAACGGCAACAAAAGAGCCAAAGATTTCTTATTGTCATCAAGGCTCCAAAAACAGTGAGAGCTGTTAAAGGTGTGAAAGACTGGATTGAAAGCACACCTCGTGTATCCTGTATACTGAAATATAATTAAAACGTACGGCACAGAGAGAAAAAGCAGAGCAGCGGCGGCAGTGTGATAGTTGGCAAATGGTCACAGGTAACTGGAGAAATACGGCTTCTTGTCAAATTGCCTCAGTTAGGCTTTTACTCTAACTGTTCATGTAAATGCAAACAGTAACAAATTACATGCCCCGTAGCCCCATGGCTTCAGCAGAATAGGTAAAATAAATGCAGTGATGTTAACTGCAATTAATTAGACGTCAATGGTCTAGAAATACTTAAAATGTCGTGTTGTTTTCAAATTTACCTTACAATAACATTAAAACCAGACCTCGGGATGCTTAAAAATAGGCGTTTTAATCAGTAGGTTCTTTCAGCAAAGAACAGACGAAATATGAACCAGCGTGGCACAGATGCGTTAAAGAGATAACATCAACTGAGATAACAGTAAGAACAAATGTAACTGTAAATGTTCAGGTTTAAAATGTGAAGATGCCTGCGATATTCGTAGCACCAAATTGAGGTCTGAGTTGAAAAGTAAGATATATGTATATCACAGGTATTGTATTTCAAACATATGAAATTTGTAGGAATTTTATATAAAATCCAATCACAATGCACGACATGTACGTTTTGTTTTACCCCTGCCGTTTTACGTAAACAATCGATGCGAGGTCATGACATTAAGGACAACACACAACAAAGAATATGTTTTCTTAATTTTGATAGTCACGAGGTGTAAGCCCTCTACCTTGAAACCATCCGTTGGAATTAACAATTATTAAGTGGACATGGCTGTGAAATGAACACAAAGTATGTCCTTCGATTTTTTTATGCAGCGCCCTTCAAATTCTTACACAGACAAACATTGCTCAAATTAGCAGGCCTGTCTTGACACATTGTTTCAAACTGACATTTTTAAACATTATGTGATATGCCATCTGACCTTGGTAAGGGCATTTTCTTATTAATTTTATGGCTATAGTTGTCTACAAAATTTTTCAAACTTTATCGGTGGGAGAGTTACTTTTGTAACTTATTTATTTATTTGACTGGTGTTTTACGTCACATCGAAAGGCTAGTTCATTTATACAAACTATGGTGCGAAGATAACTTAGGAGAAAAAATAGTGAAATACATCAATACGCGGGAAGACGTGAAAATTTGGGGAAGACTCTTTTTTTTAGTGTAATGTCAAGGATTGAACTCATTACAATGAAAAGAAGGCTTATATCGATGATTCGAGAATTTGTTATAGGGACATATTAGCGATGCAAATTCAGAATTTTTGAGTTGGTTCGGTTAAACACACAAATGAATTGCATTTGACTCCTAACTATACGCCATATGCCTGTATTTCTCGAAGGTCTGCAGCAACCCGCGGATGATCGTGGGTTTCCCCCGGCCCGGTTGCCTCCCACCATAATGCTGACCGCCGTCGTATAAGTGAAATATTCTTGAGTACGGCGTAAAACCTCAATCAAATTAATAAATATTTTCCGAAAAATACCATTAAGAGAATTAGAAGGGGAAATCTGTCACTGCTCTAAAGTCTCCGCCTGATGAAATAACATGCAAATGAGGCAGAGTTGATGGTCGAATTGAAAAAAAATTAAATATCATCATTGGAATCAACTTTAAACGTCATATATTTCTACTTGCATGGTTAGAACAGCACCGTAATAAAAGCAGACCATGACTCTAGCTCGACATTTTAATTAAATTTCAAGATTTTCAATATTGGTTCATTCACAAGATTCAATGATCAGAGCAATGATCTGTCATAGATTTACACGTTGTTCGTATTCTGTGATGGAGGGGGGAGGGGAGAGGGCATCATACTTAGTGTCGTCTGGGCAGCTTTATAAGCCAGTATATACATATGTCAGTACTAGAACTGGCCTAAAAGGAGACGCTGTTGTGAAACAACCGAAATAATGCAGTTGCCAACGATAACCCCTCCCCCCGCACCCCCCCCCCCCGCACCCCCCCCCCAAAAAAAAACAAACAAACAAACAGCTGTAGTTCTCTTAAAACTGGATATTGTTCCCAGCTCCCAATCTTGATCTCCTGACCAGAGGCTGTGTCGGTTATGACTGGTCACCGAGTCCCCAAACACTGACGCCTGCTGCCCTTCGTCATATATCGGGGAAATCAATGGTGATCAAATACGGAGAAAAACCCAGCCTCTGCGGTCATGTAACGTCTCTAAGATGTCAAAACACGTGTCTGACTAGAGAGTTAATATGTGTATTTATCCGGGCAAAAAAAACTTAAAAATGATTCTGGCTTTTGAACTTCTGGAAACATAATGTGAATTATTTTAATTTGGTAAAGAACATGTAACGGTTAGCTTTAAGATCTTGACCATGTAGGACACAATGTGTTTTGGAAAACAGAGTTTGGCTCTGGTAAATCCGACTACGCCTTGTAGACTGTGTGAACATGTCTTTAAATAGCTATATATTTGCATCACACCCTGGCGGTTACCCACAACTGTTAACCTGCCAGTAAGGACAAATTTTGTAATTGTTAACGAGTAGAAGTTTGGGAGAGCTAGCCAAGCCATTTTATACGTTTGCTTCACATGTATCCACTGATTTACGTGTGTTTCACATGTATCCACTGATGTACATGTGCTTCACATGTATCCACTTGTATACGTGTGCTTCACGTGTATCCACTGATATACGTGTGCTTCACGTGTATTCCTCTGATGTACATGTGCTTCACATGTATCCACTGATATACGTGTGCTTCACGTGTATTCCTCTGATGTACATGTGCTTCACATGTATTCACTGATATACGTGTGCTTCACATGTGTTCTCTGAGGTACATGTGCTTCACGTGTATTCACTAATATACGTGTGCTTCATACGTGTATCTTCATACGTGTATCTTCAACACATTCTGCTGTCCCCACTTGCTGGCAAAACGGTCAACCGCGATCGTAATGCCTTTTAGGTTACCTTACGAATTGTGGATTGACCAGTACCTCAAACACAGTGAGCTCAATGTTCCGTTGTGATACTCCGCCTCATATGCAACATCCTTGTTTCTAGCACCGTAAATACATTGGACAACACCTCAGAATATTATGGACTGAATAAATCCAGGCGAGCTGTTTATTTTTTTGATTGTGGCTTACAAAGGAATTGTTCACTTTTACGATGGCGGCCGGTTTTATGGGCAGAGGAAACAAGAGTGCCAGGCGTAAACTGCCGGCAAGTTATGAACGTTCCTAGATGTGATGTACAGACAGGCTCACCATATTGGTAGAAGGCATATGGTCTTCGCTGTGTACGCTGGACCGCTTATTCTCAGCAAATGAGCTAACTTGAGACTTGCTTGTTTCATCTAAGGGCCCAATTCATGCCATAGGTAGGCTAATTACTTCTGGATATATTTAGCGATTCGTAAACTGAATCTTTCCTTGTTGAATTCGTGCATTTAGAAATACTTCAGTCTTGCCAGTGGGACATACAAACAATAAAGATCTAACATATGTGCTGCACTGATTTTACTCTCTATGTTGCAAGTCTTTTATTGTAGTACGTTACTGTATAAACCAGGATTCTACTGGTGAACTAGGACTGGTCCCTTGGATTTGTTTTGATGTGAATTTATGTTAAATGTAATAACAACACAGCATTTTGAGTAATTCTTGATCAGTGAATCCGTTGAATTCTGCTGAAGTTACGGTCCTGGGGGCGTCTAATTCGCTACTATTTGAGCCTTTACATGAACAGTTCAAATAAAACTCTAACTGAGGTAAATAGACAAGAAGCCGCATTTTACCCGTTACATCTAACCATGTGTCAACTATTGCACTGTCGTCAATGCTCTATGTCTTTCAACATAATGAACGAGTTATTCTGAGACATTTCCATGTGAATAACGAAAAATAAAATTTACATGCATTAACTTGGAATGAAGGCATTTGCTGGAATGTCCTCCTTGATACTCTAGTTTTTGCAGTTATAACTTGTGACGTTGAGAATGTAACAAATGCTATAAAGCGAGAAAAGTATACACCTTTTGCAGGACCTTCATGTATGTTACTATCCAAGTAAAAATAGTTGACGGTGTCAAACATGTCTTGAATTCCGGGTTACAGGAAGCCGTTATGGTGTTTGTACAAATACAAATCCAGACCAAATTTTGAGAGTGTGTGGTTTCCTTTAAATCCGGCGAAATAGCGGTGTTATATGTTTCTTGCTAAAATGGCCCATAGAAAAGCAGAGGCTGTAGTAAATCGACAATAAGAAAATTTCGAGTTTAGACTTTGCGACATAATAGTGACTTCCCTTTGCACCCTGATGTGGTCGCTTTACGACACTTGAGGAATAATCAATGCATTTTAACATGGGCGGATGTATACAATATTGCAAATTACACACAGACTTTTTCTTTAATTCAATTGAATAAGCTTAAAAATACACTGAACCACACGGATTAGGAAATAAAAGTCGTCGATTACTGAAAATAGTGCTCATTGTATATGAACGCGTTAGTTTTGTTCCCTTACGTATTCTGCGTATCTTAGCCCCGTCTGATGTCTGAAAGAGGGAACCTTCCAGATGCCAGCTCATGTTAAAATTCACTTATCAGACCTTAAGTGCCGTAAAGCGACGATCACATGGCGATGTCATAATGTCGAATCTCGAAACTCCTGTATCATTTGGGAACTGGAGTGAGCCAACACCCCTTGTGCCTGACCACGTTCCGTAGTTAGAACTAAAAATACGGCAGGGCTGGGTCGGGCACTTGCTCCTGGATAGAATACCCCGAAATGCTTGACACAATCCTGAAAGCGATGAAAGAGATAAATTGGGTTGACGCATATTGCATCATGCAAACGACGGTATGTATCAGCGATAAGTAATTTTAATATCTAAAAAAGTATATAGTGCAACCGTGTTAAAAAAGCCACGTTAGAGACACCATACATCTAATTTCAACCAATCGTGCAGCTGTATAACAATAATGTGTGTAAGGCAAATACCAGAGAGCTTTAAGTTTTGTTTTCAACAAAATGTTAACGTCAATCTATCATGACAGCTCCGGTGATTTTTTTTTTTAATACGTTTAATGTATTCTGATATACACAAAGCGAGTAATCTGGCTTAAAGAATAATGAAGTGGATAAAGAGAAATGGATAATGTTGATAGTACAGCATTCCGCATTATCCTACCTTCAAGTCATTTTTGATATTGGCATAGTATACAGTATTGCCACGTTTTAGGGGTACCTTGCATAGTCTTTGGGCTATTATGAGGGTAGGCTACATAATGTTATCGGTGTGAGAACACGAATATGGATGTAATAGCAATGACAGTTCAGGAGCGAATTAACACACCACAAAATCTATTTAAGCATGTATCACCGACTGGGTTATCTTGACCTCTATACTGAAGTGTGAAGCTGTGCTTCGTTGTTTTTATGCTTTTTTTTTGGCCGGGGTAAGGGGGGGTATGTCATCACCTAATATCCTAATATTAATATAATTTACATTGTTTTTCACGTCTGCATTGGTTTTTGTCAAGAATGAGGTTTGGATCTAATGTTTACAAGTGTTGGCAAATCTCAAATGCAAATCAACGCCAACCAATAAATGTTTAGCTTTCCCGGATATCCAATGCCTCAGTTCAAATTAGTGTTAAAAGAGGTAAATAATAATCTTTGCCTTTCAATTAAAACCAAATAAATATTTCGCGTAATAAGCATTTGTTGCACTGTGATAAAATCACGATGTATTTGCTTAAATAAAAAGTCACAATTTTAGCTTCACGACAAAGTCAACAGTAATTTCGTCGCAGTCATTTGTGGATTGTGGCCACGCTCTTGGATTTAATCCATTGATTGCATTTGCAGATTATTGGATGATTGAATGACTGACTGAGGATTTAAACTGAGCATCTTGATTTAATGCTTAGCAGCTGGAGTTATGTCGTTCATTCAGTGGGTATTGATTAATTCTTACACTTTTTTATCGCACATTTGTGATATGATATTTTGTACGTCACTATTACCGTACCATTGTCCTACATGTGCGATGGACGACATCTTTGTGAAACTGGGCCCTGAAAGCAGAGCAGCGACGATAGCGTGATAGTTGGCAAGTGGTCGCCCGTAACCGGTGAACTGCGGCCTCTTGTCAATTTAGCTGTCTGGAATTTATTCTAAACTGTTCGTGTAAATGCATAAATAGTAGCAATTTACACGCCCCTAGCAGCATGGCTTAAGTAGACTTAGGTTTAAAAATGCAGTGATGTTAATTGCAATTGATTAAACGTCACTGGTCCAGAATTACTCAAAATGCTGTGTTGTCATCAAATTTAGCATAAAATCACATTAAAGCAGTAACCATTTTACTTGTTGACGGATAATTCAGAATTCATGAGTGTGGGAGGAGAACATATCAGAAGATCATAATCCCAGGCTGTATCATTTACCAAGCTGAAATATCTGGCAATGTCGACCGGTTTCCAATTGGCAACCGTAGTAGTCAAGGACCAGAAAACACGGCAAGAATATAAGCCAACTACTCCTTGTGCCAGTGAGGTCAAAATAACCTGGGATTGGACTTGAACTGTAAGACGCCTATACATATATCTCTACAACGCGCAATCAAGGGTCTGTGTGTAGGCATCACCTCCATACCGAAATCTGTGAACATCTAAATTAACACCAACCAAATTATGATACATATGTCGACCAGTAGAGCCAGTACACATGTAATCACATGTTTAGACTATCTAATGAACAAGATATTCATATCTGTACTTTCCCAAAAAGCTGGGAAATGTAATATTCCGCTTTCAGCACTCGTAATATCTGTCACAAAAATTTGAAGAATTAGTAGATCGAGTAATAGTTGAATGTAAAATATCTCAGCGGAAGATTTTTTTCAAGAAACATAGTGCTTTGGGTCCGCGTGTAGTAATTGGCGTAAAATGTCAGTTCACAGGAAAAAGACGTAGTTCCTGTGCGTATAAGTATACATTTTTCCAGGTATTACTCCCATATTTGGACAATTGGGTACGTTGGACAAAGAGAAATGGGACCTAGGTATGAATAACCCTTGACCCGTCGCTCGGTAATACCTACATCACGGAAGAGTCATTTCCGAAACAGCGGCGAAATATTCTGAATTGTAAATATTTTTCTCTCTGTTTTAACAGCAGAAACGATGGAACGATGTTTGCTGTTTCATTTTCGTAATTTCCTACCAGGGATTTCGATTCCGAGTCCTCACTGTGTTCGGTTCATAATGTCATGGGTGTAGCTTACCCACCAAATTTGAACTGTATATATGAACTGGGTGTATGCAAAATGCGAAACAAGCAAGAGGAAACGGAACGGGGTCGCTTTTCGACACTTTCAAACGCAAATATTTGCTCTCTAACTGATCGATGCAGACGTTCGGTTGAAAGCCGAAAAACAAATACAAATAAATCTGAAGCCGTGGCACAGCAAGCCAGAATCGACTGGACGCTGGAATTAAAAACAAGTATGTAGGCAGGAGATCGTTTATTCTGTCAGATTACTGTTCGTGATCACAAGGGATGTGATACTCCGGCCCCATACCTGGCGCTGGTGTCATTTACTATATACCTGCTGCATAGTTACCTGTAATTAACTGAACTGGGATTCCACTATTCACATCCACCATGATTCTTATGGTGTTGTTACTGGTTTCAAGCTTTATGGGATGTGGTAAGTCAATGAATTTGTTATCTATTTTGACACATGCATACGTACACTATAACAGCAAATTTAACGACTTAACTGACCTCGAGCTGGTTAGACGACTAATTTATGTCAGGCATCATGATCATTCTTAAATGCTTGGTGTCTACTTTCAATAGAGGCCTCCGTGGTCGAGGGGGTTGAAACGCCAGCATGGGCGTAATGACCCAAGAGCCTCCCACCAACGCGGATGCTGTGAGTTCAAATCCAGCTCATTGCTGGCTTCCTCACCCGCCGTACATGGGAAAGTTTGCCAGCAACCAACAGATGGTCGTGGATTTCCTCTGGGCTCTGCCCGGTTTCCTCCCACAATATTGCTAACCTCCGTTGTATAAGTGAAATATTCTTGAGTACGGTTTAAAACACCGCTCAAATATTTAATAAATAAACACTTTCAGTGTTTTCGTCTTTTATACCAAAAAGTTTAAACTTAAATCCATAATTATCGTCTCCTGTATTTATATCATTGTTTTGAAATCTTCGCCAGAATTAAACTCTCCAAGAAAGTGGGCCTAAGTGTCATACCCAAATGGCCTGTTCGCTTTTCATGTCGGCGTGTTTAACTATTACGTTTCAATTAATGAAAACAAGGTTTCAGACCGGATGAAATACACCATAAAACTGCTCTCAGTATTAATATATCTTATGTTCCCTATGGGTTTTTGATTTTGGAATATATCATAGAACTGCTCTCAGTATTAATATCTCTTATGTTCCCTATGGGTTTTTGATTTTGGAATATATCATAGAACTGCTCTCAGTATATATATATCTTATGTTCCCTATGGGTTTTTGATTTTGGAATATATCATAGAACTGCTCTCAGTATTAATATATCTTATGTTCCCTATGGGTTTTTGATTTTGGAATATATCATAGAACTGCTCTCAGTATTAATATCTCTTATGTTCCTAATGCGTTTTTGTAACTTTAGCCGGTACATCAAAACACAAACACACCTGACACAGCAGAAAATTAAAGGCCCTTATACCGACAGCGGACAGTCATGGCCATTTCGCAGTCCTATTCTACATGTATAGAAAAGGCGCTTCCATCATGTAATTGGAAACTCGTACCTGAAAGGACTGATTAATTGAATATATTCAAGGACATATCATTTTCATGAGGGGGTCAGTTTGATTGATCTAGTAAACCTCAGTCCACAGTATACCATACGGCAAGCAAATGATAAACGATGATTGGCTGAGACTGGCTGAGACTGACTGAGACTGGCTGAGATAGGGTTTCCTAGGATAAATCTTACAGCCTTTGTCACGCTTGAATAAATTTACCATACCTAAAATTCAGCTTAGACAAGGCAACCTATCAGTGATTTAGGTTACGCGAGCGAAATGATTTTCCTTACTATTAATATTGTAAATTTGTCAACTTCAACCTCAAACATCTATATCCCCCAACTTTCCCTTGGCACCTTGCCACAACACCACATACAGCTTGTACTGTTCTCCACAACATATCAAAAGATCAACCTAGCATGATTACCATTTTTAGCTGTGGTTGCTGGGAGTGAAATCAAAGCATTTTATTACCTTGGTAATCTCCAGGGGGATGGGGAGTATTAATAAACAATGGGCAAAAAGTTTTCAGTTCTATCCAGAACAGACAAACTTCTGATATATTTTAACTAGATGTAAACTAACTGTGCAGAAATTTATAGTACATCAACAACCCGAAATGTCTGTGTGGCAGTATTACCCAATCAGTGGTCCTTCACTCCTCAGTTCGGAGGCAAATCTTGCACCCAACTGCCCGAATGTGTAACCTTCAGAGCGAGCATTTGACCTTACCTGCAAATTCATCCTCCTTGCTTGCAAAGAAAAAAATCGCTTATTCAAATTAAAGCTCTTGCGTGTAATTGTCACAGTTGTATATTTTTGAAAACCTCCTAGAAAGGGTTTGTACACTTAGAGATGATTTAACAGTTCATCATGGTATCTGATAGACCTTCACCACCACGTGAGGCTGCTCAAGTCGCGGCCGAGATGGCCCCTATCAGCTACCACACTTTACTGCAACGCTCATTAAAAGACATTAAAAATCTGTCTAATGGTCTAGACTGCTTTATTACAGACCGCATCACTTTAACCAATGGCGAAAAGTGTTGTAGTTTACCTACTTGCACGAGGTGGGGTTGTTTTGTGCAGCTTCTCCGGTTTTCTTTATGGATTTACATATGAAAGTCCATGCCTGCATTGCATCAATAAGTATGATGTGTTCCACTAATAAATAAGTCAATTAAATCAATTAATCAACATTTATTGACACGGTAATTGTAGGTCAGCGAGACCTAATAAATGGTTATTAACATAACTGCATTTGTTCACCTTATTCTGCTTAAACCATGGTGCTGGGGAAGCAAGCAATTCGGTACTAATTAAGAATTTACATGAACAGTTAGAATAAAACCGTAACCCACAAGTGGTCGGATTTCACTAATCACGTGTGACCGTTTGCCAATTATCTCATATTCTCAATGCTTTAGTCTTTTATTATATTACTAAGCTTCGATTTTTATGCGACAGATATTTCTTTGGATATATGAAATGAAATAACTAATAAATAAAGCGTATGGCTACCACAGCTCAGTCCATCTGTGAACTATTCTTGCCTTACGATGTATGCATTGTAGGCTTTGATATTGACGCCACAAAAATGTCAACGTCATGATCCATATGTTGTTAAGAATTTCAAACCTAAATCTATTTCAAACGTTATCGCAAAACTTCAATAAGCCGTACTGGACAGAGCTAAACAACTTCTCATTCTGTCGATTTGTTTGGTTTTGTTGGCACAGACAGCGCTGGCGTTAAACCCATCATCAACAGTGAAAAGCTAGTGCCTGACGCAACTTGAGTTCCTAAATGCATCCCTGTTTTCATGGCAGATATAAATAATTGCATGATAAGACAGTGTTATTGTTTGAATCAAAATCGATCTCACTGACACTGTACTTGTGTAGAATTTGTGAATGAAGAGGTGTTTACCGTAGCTATACTGTATTGCTTTGTCCTTTGATTTACCGTTGTCGTTAACTGTAGCAGAAGTAAATCAAAACATGAAATCACACATTGCAGTTACCGTTAAGGAAATAAGTAATGGTCAGTTTGGGTGTAATTTAAGATACTGCGACTTTTTCAAAACAAGTGCAGTGACTAGCTTCCAACATTTTGGACATTCCAAAAGAATTGGTATTATCTGCAGCCGCAAAAAACTGTACTTATATCTTTGCTTGCAGACACAGAAAATAAAACAAGACAGTTGCATGTAAGTCAGAAAACTCTTTAGTTTCAAAGCTGTCGAAAAGATGATTATATTGTGCACCAGCTTTGTCTATGTATGTCAGTCTTAACATGAAATGTGTGTACGTAGGTATGCTTGGGCTTTAGCCATTTTTCTGTCATATGCGCGACAAGCAAGTCAGCAACAAGTACAATTTTCAAGGTCTTTGGTATAACCTGACGCGGGTAAGATCCCAGGTCTCCCGAGGCGGACGCTATAACCATTAGGCCACCGAAGGAGTTGTTAACATGAAATGGATCAAGAACTATGCTGATGTTATGAATAAATGAATGAATGAATGACATTGCTTAATGACAGCAATGACCCTCAGCAATACTGCAGCCATATCGTGGCAACTGTGGTCATGAATGACCATGCTTTAACAACGTTCAAAAACATGATATTTAGTGTGCCAGCGTGGCGCAATGACCCGGGAGCCTCTCACTAATGCGGCTTCTTCTCCGGTCGCACGCGGGAAGGACTTCCCCTACTTGCGGATGGTCGTGGGTTTCCCCCAGGTTCTTCCTGGTTTCTTGCCACCATAATGCTGGCCGCCGTCGCATAAGTGAAATATTCTTGAGAACGGCGTGAAACACTAATCTAATAAATAAATCAATCATTGCTCGTAGGGGCCTTGGTGGCAGTGAGTAAATGACCACTCTGGTGTGTCCATGTGCAGTTTTGCCTTCTTTGAAGACTACTTTTGTGTGTTTCACAACTAGCCTGTACCTACGTCACACCTGGGAAAGTTAGTCCAAAAACTGCCAAAGATCGGTGACATATAAATAAATAAATAAATAAATAAGATTTAAATAGGTAAAAGTTGGTTATCAAGTTCCCATTCGACGACGCTTTCACTCAATTCTTGGTATAACACATTCCTGAATTTGGGTTCCTAAGGGGTCAAACCCAATGATCACATAGCTTTGCAAAGGTTCGATGTCCGGCCATCAGCTTCAGATATAGAGTCATGTCATAAGGCCGGTCATAGGGAAGGGGAGGGGGGGAGGTGGAGGGGGGATATTGTATTAGCTTAGAACATACCATTAAAAGTTTACATGCTCCAGACAGGGATGATCTGTAAATACTTTAAGATTGAACTGCGCCATAGCATTGCCAAATCCCCAGATCGACGCATGGCAAATGTCTGGTCATTTTCAAAACAATCATTTGATGTTTGACCAGTAAAGTGTTGCCAAGTGGTCGGTCGATTTCTCGATACGGCGGGAGTCCTAGCCTGTATATTCAAGTAAGAAGTTGGTCAAGCCTAATATTGACTGCATGGTCTAATCTCCCAAGTGGTCAACCAGTCCGGCATCTGACCGCTCGATACACTGCGTTTAACTAAATTAACTGGCGTGACGGAAACTCATTCCAGACGCTCTGCGTTCCATTCTTTAGACAGAAATTGTCCCATCTGGAAGGTGAGGATTTTAGAGTCCTTTTAAAAGCCCCTCTGACTCACCTGTAGTTATATTTAGAATATATCCTTTCTGAAATGGCTTTATCTCTCCTAGACATTTCCCGAGGACAGATTCCACTGGCTTATGGACTAAGTTCATCAATTTTACATAGACACCGGGCAGGTCTTCAATACGCAAGGTTAAATTTAGGCTAGGTTGATGTCTTGCTTGATGCCAGAAATACCCTTACGGGATGAATTATTAAAAAACAAGACCATGCAATTTGGCTGGTTTTTTAATAAACATAAACATAACACCCAGTTTTGATATAAGTCTATGTTTCTAAATCTGGAATGATTTTTCATTACTTTTGCCTTTAACAGCTACGGGGGTGAAAGTTGCCACAATTAAAACATTTACAATAACAGTTTGAAAAAAACTCTGAGGTAAAATGACATGAAACCCGATTTCACCCACATGTGATCATTTTTCAACTATCCAGCTGTTTCCAATGCTCAAATTTTACTCTTTTAAACTGCAGTGTTTTATACAGTAAGAGAAGTATTAAGTAATCATTATATTTTTAGTTTGATTTTGTTAGTTAATTATTTTGGCTAATTAGTTTCTAACAAGTCAGGGTTTTATTAGAATCGGTAGCTCTGTGTAGTTTGATGTGCTACTATTCGGGCTCTTGTTGATAATACCGTATGAGCTTTCTTGGAGGTTGCCCTGGAATAGCACATGTCTAAACCAAATTGACTACAAAACTACTAGATTAAACCAAAGCTCCTCTGAAACAACTGGCTACCCCCATGAAACAAATCAGCGAGAGTTGGAATTGAACATGGAATCTTTTTCCTGGAGAACATAGTCTTATTTTGCAACATTGTAATGGTTTGATTCCCAGAGCCTCAATGTAAAATTTAGCCGTCCCGTAATCGATCAACAATCACTGTTTCTTTTACTCTGTAGTTAACCTGTGATACAGCGGAATTCTCTAATGAAGTAAGGGAATGGTTTACGTCAGAACCAAGCTGCTATCCCATAATTCAGTGCAACCCTAAAATGAAGCACAGGAATAGTGTCCAAAGTAAAAACTCTTGAACCGGAGGCTCTGTGAAATCTTAGATAATGTGCTGCTATTCTAGATCGACCAGTTATATGGATGCATACCCTCAGGTCATTGATATGAATTGTAGAAGAATGGCACATGTTTTGAGTCTAAAATACTTCTCCAAATACCTGATTATTCTCCAGAAACAAAGCCAAACCTGCCAGAGCTGGGTTTGAACCTGGGGCCTCGGTGCCCATGAGCTGACATGCAATACATTAGCCAAATCGGAGAGAGGGAGGGGATAAAATATCAAATTAAAAGATGATCAAGGAGTTTGCCTTGGCTGTTTTTTCCTGTTTCGCGTCCCCTGCATACATCCAATTTTAATACAAAAGAATATTGTGAACTCTGGTATAGTGATTGTTACATTGATAGTTAAAACAAGGCAGAAAACTATATTTGTTCAGTTTCTGCTACGATCAGGAGTTTCCAGACGTTTAAGTATTTTCTGGCCATATTATCCTCTCCAGCTCGACGAAAATCACCGGAAGTAATATCAACGAGCATTGTTTGACATGTAGTGTAGGTTACCTCTAAAACTATGACAACCTCTAGGCACGACGATACAGTTGCCAATTTCTGTCTGATCGCTATGTACTTTAGCGAGTCCTTGCCAGACAGGAAGCACTTTAAACCAATGACATTCAAGGGGTATCGTTTCCGCATATCTACGACTGTCAGCGGAAATCGTGTTCGGGTAGACTGTCATCCGGCTTGTTACCGACTTGACATTACCCTGGAAGGAAAGACATTGCTTTGATATGAGAACAGCGTCGTCGGGCCGGTTTCTACAATAACCACACCTCTCCTCATCTTCGCATGACATATCAAAGGATACATTTTATTAGTGGTATTTTCATTTTTAATGCATGGTAACTAAAACAGCCCATATTCAGTTTAACATAAAAAATTGCTCATACGAGAATTACTAATAAATACAACACTTTCAGCATAGACAGTAAAATTAGAGCAGATACGACAGTGGCAAATGGTCACATGTAACCAAAGAAATATGGCCTCCAAATTTACCTGAGATTGGGGTTTTATTCTAACTGTTCATGTGAATGCTTATAAAGAACCAAATTACACGCCCCCTAGAAACATGTCTTAAACAGCTTCTTAGGCGTCACTAGTTTAGAATTACTTATATTACTAAAAGTACTTGAAAACAAAATATTTATTTTATTTATTTATTTGATTGGTGTGTTACGCCGTACTCAAGAATATTTCACTTATACGACTTCGGTCATCATTATGGTGGGAGGAAACCGGGCACAGCCCGGAGGAAACCCACGACCATCCGCAGGTTGCTGGCAGACATTTCCATTTACGGCCGGAGACGAAAACAAATAAGGGGCTATACAAATGCAGGATGGTATTGTTGCATTAACACAAGCGTTGAAGAAATTTAGTGGAAACACACTCAACTTTTCACCAAATTTGATCCGGAGTTTTCGAAATTTCAGTAATGCAAAACAGGACTTGCAAAGTGTCACAGGTATTTCATCCACTATAAGGTCTTAAATTTTGCAATGATTAAACATTTTTTGTAAGTAAATGTGGACACAGCGTACAGTGCTTTATAACTGTGCCTAATTTAGCTCACTCCGGGACTAGGGGTTGTACATTCATCGCGTTGAATGAGATCGCCACGTTGGATACATGATCAGTTTCAATCAAAGGGCGACTGAGATATATATTTTTATTAGCGGCAACATATGAACTAGAATGACACACCATTTGGGTACTGATGTGCTTCGTTCGCCTAGAACATTCCTTGCGTAAAAAACTAAGGTAACATCGTTCGTTTTGTTTTCTTTTAAAAGCGAATAGATAAAGACCTGAGATACGAAACCGGACGTATGTTCGATGGATTTTGTTAGGCTAACTAGCAGCTCTGTAGCTATACCTTTGCAAAAATCAGTTCACAATCCACGTAGGTTAATGATAATTTCTACACCTTAATGATAATGATAATGAGCACCTTAATTATGGGAGAGGACACTGCACTCTTCTATCCAAGTTATGTAATACTACCCAGGAAGTCGGTGTATTGCCGAGGCGTATTGAACAGACTCGTTAGACTGCCAGGGCAAGTCAGTAGCTGGTGTTTGTACGGGGCTCCTAGATATTTTAACAAATAGGTTTTTCAAGCCTAAATGTTGTCAAGGTTTGATTTCTTTCCTTTTTCGTTACGCGGCTACGATCAAAACTAGGCAAAAACCGCATTTCCTTATGGATATTTACCGTCAGTTACATAAAAACTAGTGTCTGAACAATGGGGAAGTGTGCGTTAAGCAAGTGACACATTTTTAAAATTTCTCAATGAAAAATACTATTTGATCGAAAAATAATTTCGATCAAGATTTTATGTTTTTATATGTGGGAAGTAATGAGGTTAATTCATTATTCAAAGCGAGATCAGTCTTTTAAACATATTTTTTGTCAGTCGTTACGAAATAATCAATATACAGATTAAAACATTTAGATACATACAGACAAAAGCTTTCAGAGTGCAGATCGGTGAATTATTTGCGAAGGGCAGTAGTTTTGACTTGAATTCCACAGAAAACTTTTAGGAACTTTATCAATGAATGGAAGCCCTTGTGCGTGACATGATATGTGTGTGTGTGTGATATAGGGCCGATGGTGTCTTCCATGCACATAACGCTCACAGCAGTGGTGTATTATTTTTTTATTTGAATGGAATTTTACGCCGTACTCAAGAATATTTCACTTCTGGCGAAGGACAATACCTCAATTGTGTCGTTGCGGAAAGTTTAATACCAGCTCTCGCTAGTTTCCTCTCAGGTCGCACTTAAGAAGATCTTCCAGCAACGTGCGGATGGTTGGTGTAAACACCAATGAAATAAATTTTACAAATCTTAAAACCGTTCTAAAACATCATTAAATCTTCGTCTTTCTCGTGAGGAATCTTAAAGATTTTTGGCGCATTTATGGAATCAAAAAGGTACCTTAAAACAATTTCACCCTCATTGTGTTATCAACAGAGAAGGCAGGGTAGAGTTAACATCCCATAGACCTGGGCAAAGTTAAGTGTAAATACCCTGAGGGTGACATTTTGTATGTAAGAAAACACGCAGATGACATGTCATTGTTCGCTTCCGAATGGTCAACAATGATCAAGTTTTTATTTTATTTACTTGTTGTAAAAGTAGCAATTATTCACGTCCTTTGACACACGAATAAGCAAAACGGAACAATACATTACCGGTTGTGAACTTTTTCTTGGACCTGCCATTAATTATGTAAATAATTCACAAGTGAAGATTTTTTGTCTACCGACTTAGAGCCTAAAGAAAGCTAATGTCGACAGTGGGGGCTAGAAAGTGCAATAAACAGTATAAGAGAAATATATTAGCAAATCGTAAATTCAATTGACTTAAAGGATCTACTTAAAGGCTTGCGTAAACATGGGGTTGCCGTTTCCGAGTTCGATCCGAGTTTTTGTGTCAACAACGTGGGCGCGAGCAAACGTATGTCACTGTTTAATGATGTTTGCGCTGGGTTTCGTTTGTACGGACTTGTGAAGTGTGCTGAACGACGACTGACAGCCTCGCCAAGGCGATTTAGCATGTTAACATTACAGAACAAACCTGGCCCAGGTCACGTTGTGCTTCCAACCACTGCCTGACACACGAACAGCTTACAGAACACATAGCTGTATAAGGTGTAGGACTCCGAACAGATATCACGCAAAGTACGGGTTCAATCCCAGTAACAGACAGTGAATCTCTATCATCCCTGCTCTTGATGTACTTAAAGGCCTTGGTAACAAGGCGGTATTTTACCTTTAATACGCGTAACTATTTCCAGATTATCACACTGTCGTCAGTGCTCTAAGTCTCTATGCTGCAGTCTTTTGCATCCTCGGTTGCTTGACAAAACTGTTTAATTTACCACGGATGTTCCTGTTTTCTGTCCATAATACTGGCAGCCATCCGGTTTCCTTCCACCGTAATGCTGGCCACTGTTGTGTAAGTGAAATATTCTGGAGTACGGCGTAAAACACTTATTCTAATTAAATAAATAAATATTACGGCTGGTTCTAACACTATACTCATGTTACCTTATGGGAAATGTATCCTTAATTTCAATTTCCATTACCATGAATTACGCATTGTAAAGAGATTGTAAATTTGACTTTAGTCAGGGACGGTTTAGTGGAATCGTCCCTTAGTGCCTAAGTCAGCGACCCTAAAAATGAGGGCACATGTATTAAAATCAAATACGAATCTAATAGCAAATACAAATTTGTGTTTCTGTCATCTTCACAGGGTCTGCAATGGAATGTTACTCGAGTAAAACCCCCTTGGGTGCGGAGGATGAGTACGACAACACGTTACTCACGGAGACGTGCAAGGGTCGGTGTTACATCCGGACGCAGCAACAGCATCCCAACGGTAAGGTTTCATAAGATGTAGTATAGAATCTTTCTTGGCTCATAGGACTGTCCAGAAATAACCACGTAAAGAGAGCTTGTCTTGTATCCGTGAAGGCCAGACCAGGACCGTAGCCAGCATTTTACAGCATTTGTGTGTAAGCGCGGGTAGGGGTAGTACACAGGGAAGCAGAATGACTCTCCAAGCAAACTGACAGGACAAGGTTCGGGTTACGCGAACTGATCCCATGAATCTAACTTTTCTGATAGTGCGGTTGTGAGGTATCCTGACATCTAATGCCATTCATTTACTGTTATGACCAAGGAAATGAGTGAAATCAGATTACTGAAGAACTTTGTGCATCAAAAATGTTATCAAGTCTTAATGAGTCAATTAAGAACATCGTCCTTTATATCGGCGTAGTAAATAAATACAGAAATGAAGAAGTACCCCTCAAGTAGTACAGTGAAAGTGATGCACCCACATTCTGCATGGACCGTACTGTTTGTTTCTCTTTGAACCAGAAATAACTCGGGGATGCACGGAGGGATTCGTGGACCTCCCCAATACCGGATGTTATCTCTACCCCACGGAGACCTGGTGTCTGTGTGACGAAAACCTCTGTAATTATGGACCACTGGGTAAGACAATATATGGTTGTGATTGCATGTATGCTTTAGCATTGACGTCACACTTAATCACTCCTGGTCGTCATTTGACTAAATTAAGTGTGTGCACATAGGCTGTGTCTTCTTACGGCAGGGCGAGTACAAGACTTAAGACATAACACCCCACCCACTCACATATTCTAACACCGCGCCAACCAGTTGTGTAAACTTGCTGTGTATAACCTCTCTGGGCTGATTGCCCAGCTAGGCAGCTAAAGCCACCATTTTCGCTATGGTATGATCCGACCCGGGTTTGATCCTATGCAGGTCTCCCGACTTTGGCGCGGACATAATCGTTGTGTACAGCAAATATGAAAACATAAAGGTAATATGTAATAATGGTTTACAATGTACATAATTTGTCAGTCGTAACGATGACATGAAACAAGCCCCATCCAGTTTGGCAGTGTTTTATGTTTAGTGTCACATTTTTCAGTGACACTAAAACAACACGGAATTTCTTAGATCTCGTAGTGATGTCGCAATGATGTCACAATGACACTAAAAGCGTCTATCGCAAAACGTAGTAATGCTCTATTAACCACAAATTCTTTTGCATTTATATATTTTTCAGCAAAGGAAAACTCTAAAAAAGCCCACACCAGAATTACTAGGTCTGTTCCCAGAGGATATGTTGGTGTGAAGCGCGCCAAGCGAGCAGGCTTTCAACACACTTTACGGGATCCATTTGAGGAGAGTTCGGAATATGACCAGTTCGAGAAGAAGAGGGATCCCGAAACCGACAGAATCTTGGCCGTAGAGAATCTCGGTGTTGGGATTTTGAAAAACGATGCTGACGATCAAGGAAAGTTTGCCATAGCGAACGGCGGTGAGCTTGCAACGGACTGGCCCAAGGTCGCGCTACGCATGGGTGAACTGAACGCACGAGCAACCAGACGACAAAACGGTGGAAGGTTCTCTCTTCACGAGGACAAAGAACAGCGGTATCGAGGGAGGAACGGCAAACGACAAGGCTCGATTTTTACGAAAGACGGACGAGTCGTCCACCGAGACGACGACTGGTCGGACAACTGGAAGAAGAACAGCGGTGAGACGAACTGGTTGAGACCGTCTAAGTCTTCTTATGAGAGAAACCAAAAGGATAAATTGCGAGGAAACGGCGGTGGTAAAGAGAACAATGGAAACGGTTATTCCGGTAGGTCCTCTACAGTTAGAAAGAATAATAAATCCGGTCCACACGACGACTCTGAGATAACAGTGGAGGAAAGAGATGAAAGCATGGAGTTAGAAAGCTGGGAAAGCGAACAGTCATCTCCCATAGAAGTTGACGAAGGCTTCTGGGACTTTGAAAGTCTCGCGCAATCGTACGAACAGGACTCAGGCTCGGTGTTTCCCAAGAATTCGTTTAGGAAGACTACGAAGTCTCCCAGCTATAGACTTACCATTACTACAACAACACACCGTCCACGATACTGGCGACCGACAACAACCACAACACAGCGTCCCCGATACTGGCGACCAACAACTACAACGCGGCGTCCACAGTACTGGAAAACGTCTACGCGTGCTCCTCCAAAAAAGTCGAAGTCGCGTCATTGGAATATGGGGAGGAAGTCTACAACACCAAGCCGCAACACGGGTCGAAGTCCACCACTGGAAAATGGCCGCAAACTTATAACTACGACTAGTCGGCCCACAACAAGAAGTAAGTCGCCTAGAAACAGGCATTGGAATCGAAAGCAACACGGAAACAAATCTCCAGCAAGAAAGGATGGTAGTTCCTCTAAGCAAAAGCACAATGGAAATAGAAAAGGAAATAAAATCAAGGAAAAATCAAACACAAAGATAAAAAATTCAAAGCCTGGCAGAGGTAAAACAGCGGTGAGTAAAAAGTCACAGAGAAATCATAAGGATGCTCGGGTGCACAGACCGACAACCAAAAAACCTCTTAAAACGACCACAAAGAAGGCTACAACCACCACCACCACCACCACAACAACAACAACTATGAAACCCACAACGACGGTAAAGAAAACAACGACAACAACGCCTAAGACAACTCAACTCCCAACAACCACACCTGCTCCGACCACAGCGAAAGCCAGACTTGCTAAGGCGGAGAAACAAAAGAGTGCTGTCCCAAAGAGAATGAACTCCCCGATACCCGGGAAGGATAAAGACACCAAGAAATGCCGAGACAACGGTGGTAAAACAAAGGACAAAAAATGTAAAAACGAACCGCTCAGGATCATAACCCATAGTCCTAAAGCGCCCCCTAGCGGACTAACGGCGACAACTCTGAAATCCGTCCTGCAGACGGCGCTCCAGCTCAACACCAGCACAATAGCAGTGCATCTGAATGGCACAGAAAACCACGGCACAAAGATTGGCCAGTCAAATGGCTACGTTGGTTTATCCCATTCATCAGTGCTAAACGCATTCACTACACTCTCAGTTCTCGTACCTGTTCTTATAGGAGTACTAGGCCTACATGAAACTGTCTTCATCTTGTAGCCAAATTTATGTCTGGCGTCATAACGACATTTATAAAGCTTTGGAGAATTCGACGATCAGCAGTTCATTGTATTGTGTTGTGAGTGCTGTTAATACGGTCCACAGGAAAGCAACTGTGGCAGCCGCTGCCTCAAGATAGGTCTTTTTCTTGTTCTAAATGACAGGAAACAGCGATATTGTTGGTGTTTATTAGCTTATAAATTGTGAGTAATGTCCAGAAAGTAAGAAATTTGATTATGGTAAAGATTATTGGTTTCATTTACCAGAAGTCGACTTCTACTGCAACGAATAGCTCTATGGGAAGAAGCCGTTGTTGTTGTTGTCCTTTTATTTGGTATTGTGATCTTCTTGTTTTTGATCGTGGGCTGTATTTTTTAAATGCTAATGCGCCCTATATTATGGCGGCGCGAGGTTCATTTTGTTTCGTTCTCATACCTTGGGATTTTATAAATTTCAAAAGTAAGTGATTTGTGGCGACATTCGCCTGTTACAAACTAACATTCAAGGAACTGCAGGAAGGAAGCGAACACCACCAGCATTCAATATTATAAAACTTACTTATTTTTCCCCATATTCACACCATATCACACTATTGAGAATCATTACCTCCGTATGTACAAGCCAATTATATTTGGAATCAGCCGAATTTCAGAGCTTCATAAAGTAGACCATTGCCAAGCAAAATATACACATCGTCATCTAAGCCGCAGGAAAGGAGTGAACGTGAGGCGGACGTTATGTTTTCAATACCCATTATTTGTCTGCCTGTGTGCCTCTCTGTTTATCTGTCAGCAACTTTAAGGGGACAATTTATGGACAGAGTTTGATGAATTTATTTTACAAAGCATGGCGTTGGCCCAGGAAGAAATTTACTCAATTATGGCGGTGATCTGGATCTTAACTCGGATCAAGGACATTTTTTTTTACGATACCTCACCATTGCAAGATATGGCACAATGTTAAACATTTCCCTTAGTAGTCCTGCTGAGGTAGGCGTGCTGTGCTGCTTTTTGTGTCGTTCAGTTGGATGTCATGGACTGAAAGTTTTGCCAGGTTTGTTGTGATCTGTGAAAATATGGGATCGTCATATCTGTTGGCATGGTTTAGCTTAAATCGGTCTATAGCATAACGTCGATATGTGCATTCTACATTCGCCAGAAACGTCTATCTGCAACAGCCTCTTTTGTTGAAGAGCGCCATTGTCTTGAATGATTGGTCAAACTGGGAGGGCCGTTCATTTTCAGAGACTTCAAGGATGAAGTGTGCCTTTCAAAATGAACCTCTGGGAAAGGGTTAGATGCAAAATACACGAATTAGTTTCCTCATACCTGAAGCCTCATGCTAAACTGGCGTGATATGACAATTCTTCTTGTCATGGAGAGTTATTTCCCTTGTATTTGTGGGTTGTAACCTGGATCCCATCCGCCAAATTGACCCGGAAGCCCAACCTGGATTTCTTCTGATGTACTCTGCCACTATCAATGTTATTCATACCCTTGGAGCTTACCTGGCATGTTAAATTATATCTTTTGTTGATAGCTGATGCCTAGTAAATGTGATTTAATCATTTATGTAAATAGCTAC
The DNA here is from genome assembly GCF_032854445.1 of Liolophura sinensis. NCBI lineage: Eukaryota > Metazoa > Mollusca > Polyplacophora > Chitonida > Chitonidae > Liolophura > Liolophura sinensis. The sequence goes on from NC_088307.1 coordinate 21,509,421, forward strand.
ATTTGATGCACAAATCTAAAACTTCAAGCATTCGTTTAGTAAGTTATAATGTACAAATAGAGGCATTTGAAAACAGTCCTTATGTTTATGTTTTATATCCGTATACAAACTTAAATTCGATCCCACCAGAACTATTTCTCGGATTTACTTGCTCAATACGTGGCTTTAAATCGTCATATATTATTTTTTGAGTAGTTTGCTTTCTATTCTGTAAGAATATTTTCTGTCAAGACCATAGGAAAGATTTGGGTGTTGTATAGCTGGTTTAAAAAATCCTATAGGTGCTAGGTTGTGTATTTATATTTTTTACTAAAAAGAAATAAAACAATTTTATTAGGAGGATTTGTTGTGTTTTTTTAAGAACTTGGAAGAAAATTATTAACTGTTGTCAGTTGTGTCTTTCGCCGTGTTTTGTCTAAGTCATCATGAGGGCAATGAGCTAAAAGCTGAGGAAACAAAAGGGTGTTTTGTTTGTCTGCTTAATGCCGATTTGGTCTCCAAATCAGTTGACATTCTTCCTTTATAGTGTATGAATGCTTGTCAGTTTACGTCGTATTTAACAATTCTTTAGTGGTATAACAACGCCATTGGGTGCGTGTACATATACTGCGTCTTCGTGTGACAGGCATAGTCCATGCGCCAATGTGGTGCCGCCACTGAAGTATCATGCCGAAGGCACCAGACATGACACCCACCCACTCACATTATACTGATATCGGACCAAGTACGAAATTTGGACGGAATCAGAGAAGCAGTCAACAGTTTTTAATGATGTTGGAAAGACGCAAGGAATGTTCTAGGCGAATAAATATAATCAGTATTCAAATCGTATTGATGAAACATTCTTGAGTACGGCATAAAACACAAATGCAAAAAAAAAAACAACGAAACAAAATACTTAACATATCTCTGTTGTGCAGTGTATAAATAAAGGCGGCAATAAGTGAGTTTGTTTTATGCCCTAATTTGTTATTAAAATATGTGGCTATTAGGCGTAAGAGTGAAGACATAATGGTACTAATTTTGTTCCTGAATGTAAGAATTAAATGTCTAAATTAATATTGAATTATTGAAAACAACGTATTAAATGAACTCAAATTTCCAAATCAAGCATATATGGTTTAATATTACTCTACAAGGGTAAGTTGTTCCTTGAAGTTAGAAAACTAATGTCGTGTAATACCTTAAAATTGTTGAGTGCCATAGCAAACGTTTTACTTTGTAGAGGGTGAATCCGACAACTGCCGCCTTTATAGTGCTGTCTCACATAATTAAAGCCACACCTAAGCCACATCCAAACTCCGATGTACACGTGCTCTGGGAGTGAAAATCGATATGACATGTGTGTCACAGTTCGCTATCAACTTGCAAAAGACTGCTAATTTGTTCTGGAAATTCAGGGGAGCGTTTTACGAAGGAATCGCAGCAATATACCAAAGGGCTCTACATATGGCGTGTACATATCTCGCCTTTGTAGCATTTGTTAGATCCTGTGTGTTATGTGACGATTTCAATCAAGAGGTTATTTCTGCAAAAACTTGTATCAATAATATTTCATCAAACCCCTTCATTTCAAGTTTCTTAAGTTTTACAATGAGTATAATTCTCTTGTAAGTAAATATGGACAGAACGTCCAGAATCTCTGGCACTCTGCGTGATAATTGTGTCTACTTCCGCTTAACCCGTGGCAAAGGGCAAATCTTCATCGTCTTAAATTAGATCTTTGGATATATAAACAGTAGCAAACCAAACCGCAACTGAGATACATGTTTTATTATCGACAACTTATATTCTAGCATGGTACACAGTGCGAATACTGATTTCACTCAGTCGTCTAGAACATACTTTGCGTCTTTCCTTCATAAATGAAAACCTCTGACTGCTTCTCTTTGTATGACTCCGTCCCATTTTCGTACTCCATACACTGTCTCAGTTTTTCGGTGTTCTTTGTGTTAAACGTCGTTTTGGGAATTGGCCTTGCTATTATTGACCCGCAACGTCCTCATTTGTTGACGGCTGGTATCCGAATGTATGTTTCGAGGCATAGATTGTCCACGGGGTAACGTCTATGACAACATATACTGAGTTGACAAAGTTGGTTCAGAAAAACTGAGAAAACTGGTTGACGCCACACCGGGTTTCAGAATAGCCTGATTAGCGTTTAACACCGTGCTCAAGAATAGATTAATCTGTATGGTGGGAGGATACAAGGCAAAACCCACGACCACCCGCAGGTTGCTGATAGAACTTCCCACGTACGACTGGAGAATCAGCAAGCATCAGATTGATTTGAAATTACGGCGTCTAGGTTGGTGAGACGCCTATGGACCATTGTGCTGAGCTAGCAATACATGCCAATCGTCGACTGTTTATTTCTCGACTGCCTCTTGTCAGCGTTTGTAAGAGCTGCTCGCGGGCTAAGTACTTAAAATGGCTGTCTTTTAATCGACTGACATAATGAGGTGATGGGTTCAACCCCAACTTTGGACAGGGATTATCTGGGATGACTTTGCCTCCTTATCGCAGGCACCGTGTGGTGGACAGTGCTCGTCTGGCCGGATACACGCCTTGTTAAAGGCTGTTTTGGGAAGTGGTCTTGCGATTATCGACCCGGAACGTCCTTATTGGTTGACAGCTGGTATAGTAATGTCTCTTTCGACGCACAGATTAAAAACTGTCCCCTGGGTAACACGTCCATGACAACGCGAAGAACGAGGGGATTAATTTGGGTTTTTCTCTAAAATGGCATATTTACTACACTCGGTTTCAGGGACAAATTGTGTTTGTCACACGTCAGAAAGGTCGTCACTTACTTACCATGAATCGGCTTTTTTTTTGCGTGACGCGAATGAAATATTCCATGATACAGCGTTACGTTTGCTGGAAGACCTTTCCACATATACGAATACACGCCTGAAGAGAGGAAGCTGGACTTGAACTCACAGCGATGGCATTGGTGAGAGGCTCGTGAGTCATTGTTCGGTGCCAGCACGCTAATCACTAGTCCAAAAGAGGCATCCGGTGTAAGTTTGAAAGTAGTTTGCCATTCAGCTTGATTAATTAAAACCAACATTCCATTTATATGTAGAATGTAATTACATAATTTGCGCCATCAGATGTTTTGGTATCTTACAGCAAGTACATAAAACTGCGAGTAAATTAAACCAAATAACCGAACAATTTAAATAATAAAAATACAGCATTTCTTGTTAAATAGTATTTCGTGTATTTTGGTAAGCATTTTTTTGTGCGTTTTAATAAACAATATTCCACGTATGTTGGTACACAGTATTTTGCTGTGTCAAGACCTTGGGTGTCATATCAGTTTTCATTGCTTCACGTAGAACTCTACATGTGTATAAACTAAGTTTCAAACATTTGGCTCTATATTGTTTTGTTTTTTTCTGGTCTTTTCTGGCCTTTCATATGTGTTTGATAGTTTGTTCTCGTAACATAACGGATCACTTCGCATTACCATCAGTTTTAGCACTGTTCAAAAATAGCTGTGATTATGCAAATCTCTAAACACACAAGCGCTCGATTTTCTTTGTCATGCAAGTAAAACGAGACCAACAGGCTTCCGGAAGCAGTTTATTAAATCGAGGTTAAAACAACAGCGAGTTGGAAGTTGATAAAACTAAAGGTGTCTCCTTCACTTTGACTCGAGACCTCATCGCCTCAAATCTTCGGGGGTTAATACATATGATCACGGAGTTCGCAAATGACCAATCAAACTCATTTTGCTAGTCTTACTTTACGACTTTTCATTAACTCTCAGCCTCAACGTGTCCATGCTAAAACAAACATAAAGCCGTTTTGCAGATTGGACTAGGAGACGAAAGAAATCAATGACTGTGCAAACAATGGTGATTATAAAGAAATGGAGATCGTCCATTAGCCCGTCGTTCAGCGAGATCAGCGAAGAAGCTAAAGTCAGCAGTGCGCGACTACCGTTACATATAAATGTGCCACAAGAGGATTGCTGTAAACGAAAGGAGTGGCGAAACTCTTTAGCGTTCGGTTCTAATCGAGATTAATTGATTTCCTATAGATAGAACAATATAGGTTACGGTAGTTCATTAGCTTTGAAGTCTTATCTTAATGCATAGGAATTCGATTTTCTGAGAAGTGTGGTCATTATTCAGTTTAAGATTTAGATAATCCAGAGAAAGTACGAAGACGTCAAGCAAGTTAGTTATTCATTGCCAATGCCGACCCCACGAAGCGATGGTTTATTACCAGCATTGGACAGGGTATATTTGATGGCCTTTCTCGCTTCTCGGAGGGGTCACGTGGTGCCCATCTGGTCGAATACGTGATCTTACATGAAGTCTAATGGAGATTACGTGCTTTCCACTAAAACGGCGTGCAAACTTCGTTCGGTTTACGAACCAAAATATTTGGGCCAATCATCAGAAAGTTCATTACTTACCTGCTATGAAATATTTTACAATACCCCGTTAAACATAATGAAAACGATTGGCAGGTCAATAGAAAGAGAATGGAAACAAAAAACTCTTTTTTGTAATAATCTTAATATATAAGATTTTGATATAATCTTAAGCATTTGGGATAAATGTATTTATATATCCGAGGGAAATCCACGAACTTCCCACGTGCCACCACGTCTGAAGAGATCAAGCCAGCATGAGCTGGACTTGAACTCGCAGCGATCGCACAAGAGAAAGGCTCGTGAGTCATTGTGCAGCGCTAGCGAGCTTATCACCAGGTCACAGAGCTAGCGAGCCTATCACCAGGTCACAGAGCTAGCGAGCTTATCACCAGGTCACAGAGGCCCCCAGGCTAAGTTGAAAAGTACTATTTAAAACATGTTAAGTTGACTGCTTTTTGCCATTGACCCTGATAAAATGAAACCATCTTACCACTTATGAACATTTGACTTGTATGTAAACATAATGGCTTAATTTGGGTTATTACATTTTTCTTTTATCTCTTACAAAAACAACACAAAAAATAATCCACAAAATGGATAAAACTGAACATTATATAACTCAACAATTCCTACAATTAGAATATACCTCTACATGTTTCGTGCATTTTGTTAAACAGTATTTTAACAAAGAAACGAGAATAGAACGTTGTCAATTTTCATTTTTAAATAGAGGTGTCTAATAGATTTGATTTGGGGTCTCCTTGGCTCAGTTGGTTAGCGCGCAAGCGCAGCGTTATGACCCAGGAGTCTCTCACCAATGCGGTCACAGTGAGTTCAAGTCCAGCTCATGCTGGCTTCCTCTCCGACCGTACGTGGGAAGATCCTGCAGCAACCTGCGGATGGTCGTGGGTTCCCCGGGCTGTGTCCGGTTTCCACTCACCATTATGCTGGCCGCCGTCATATAAGTGAAATATTCTTGAGTACGGCGTAAAACACCGATCAAATAAATAAATAAATAAATAGATTTGATTTGGTTGGTGCTTTAGGCCGTACTCAAGAATATTTTACTCTGGATTTACTGTCTATCCTGTAAATCTAGGCGTCCAAACAGACATTCGTACAACAGCAGTCTACCAGTAAGGACGTTTCAGGGCAGTAGCCGCAAAGCTAATTCCTCAAAACGACACATAATACAAACTACCAAAGAACTAAGAAAGTACATAAAGAACGTAAATAGGACGGAATCATGCAAACAGAAGCAGTCTACAGTTTTCTATGATGTAGGAAAGGCGCAAGATATGTTTTAGGCGACTCAGTGAAATCAGTATTCAAATCGTGTACCATACTCAAGCACAGTTGACGATAACAAAATATGTATTTCAGTTGCGCTTTGATTACAACTGTTCATATATCCAACGTAGCGGTGTAATTCAACAATAAGTTTTTTATTGTGTCAAATGTTTGGACACCCTTTCCGTTTCTGCCGGTTGTTCTGGTGTTACTGTCTGTTTAATATTCTGTACTCGCAGAAGAGTGATAATGCTAAACACAGAAGCACTCAGCTTTCCTTGTCATGCAGGTAAAAGCAGAAGCTTGATAATGCACAGCGCTAAACACAGAAGCACTCAGTTTTTCTTATCATGCAGGTAAAAGCAGAAGTGTGGACAGCCACCTTTGGACAGGGTATATTTGAGATGCCCTTGCCTCCTCCTCGAAGGGCCTGACTGATTACTTGTTCGTACACGATGCCTCTGTTGAGTCCCGTAATTTCCATGAACACTGTTTTCGGATTACGGGTCAAAATGTTTCTGCCACACATCAGAAACTGCATCATATATTTGGCATCAAACATTCTACAAAACGCGGTGTTAAACATAATCAAAGCGATTGTCAGAAGAATAGACAGACAATGCTTTGGCTAGAACACTTAAGACTCTACTTATAAATCTGGAATAACTTTTTTTATATATTTAATTATTTATTTGGTTTATGTCATAGTCAAAAATATTATAATTATACTACTACGGCCTACATCATCGTTTGAGGAAACGAGGAATGGCCGCGAATGAAGAGAGGAAGCCAGTGAGCTGGACTAGAAACCAGAGCGATGGCACTGAGTAAACTAGAGCGCCACCACCCGGCGACGGAGGCCCTCGAGAAGACATTCAAACACAAGAGCACTGTTGAAAAGATGTTAAGTTCACTGCCAGCCTATTTTTGTGCCACTGACCCTGCTTAAATAAATTTATTTGATTGGTGTTTTACGCCGTACTCAAGAATATTTCACTTATACGGCCAACATTATGGTGTTGGTGGAAACCGGGCACAGCCCGGAGGAAACCCAAGACCATCCGCAGGTTGCTGCAAGATCTTCCCACGTACGGCCGGAGAGGAAGCCAGCATGAGCTGGACTGAACTCACAGCGACCGCATTGGTGAGAGACTTCTAGGTCATTACGCTGCGCTTGCGCGCTAACCAACTGAGCCACGGAGGCCCCCTACTTAAATAAAGCCAACATTCCACTTATAAACATATGACATGTATGTGGCCTTCACAAAATGGCCCATTATGTTTTTCTTTTGTATCTTACAAAAGTTACACAAACACTAATCAACAAAATGGGTAAAACTGAAGACAAACATTACATTACCAAAAATTCCTATTGGACAAGCAAATGCGTGACCATTTCCCAACAGACACACTGTGGTCGATGCTCTAGATTTACTGTGTATCCTGTGAGTCTTATTGTGTCAAATGTTTGGACACCTTGTCCGTTTCTGCAGATCGTGGTGGTGTTGCTGTGTGTTTGATATTCTGTACTCGCAGGATAACTCACATTGTTTAAGAACAGAGGTGGGGTGATGCACAGCGCTAAACACAAGAGCACTCAGTTTTCCTTGTCGTGCAGGTCAAAAAGAGAACACGCGTCAGGAAACGATGTATTCTATCGAGGTTAAAATGGTTGCGATTTGGAATTTGATAAAACCAGAGATGTCTTCTTCACTTTGACTCGAGACCTCATCACCTCAAATCCTCGGAGGTAATACATGTAATCACGGAGCTCGCAAAAGACCAATCAAACTCATCTTACTTGTCTTACTTTGCGACTTCATTAACTCCCAGCCTCAACCTGTGCATGCTAAAATAAACATAAAAGGGTTTTGCTCACTGGACTGGGAGGCGAAAGAAATCAATGGCTGTACAAACATTGGTGATTATAAAAAATTGGAGATCGTCCATTAGCCTATCGTTCAGCAGAATCAGCGAAGAAACTCAAGCTAGCAGTGCCAGACTACCGTTACATATGTATGTGCCACAAGAACAATACGGTAAACGAAAGGAGTGGCGAAACTCTTTAGCATTCAGTTCTAATCGAGATTAATTGATTTTCTATAGGTAGAACAATATAAGTTACGGTACTTCATTAGCTTTGAAGTCTTACCTGATTGCTTAGGAATGTGATTTTCTACCAAGTGTGGTCATTACAGAGTTTTAGATTTAGATAATCCAGAGAAAGTACGAAGACGTCAAACAAGTTAGTCGCTTGTTCATTGCCAATCCCGGCCATGAAGTGAAGGGGATAAAGTGTGGACCAGTTTATTATCATCTATATCATTTATATGGTCTTGAAAAGTTAAAATTTAGGCCATATGACGGGAGCCAACTCAGTAATTTTTCAAAGAGCTAGACAGGACTATGTGGTTTTCTACCTAAACCAGAACGTCTTTGTATATGTAACTTAAACATACCTGAGACATTTTGGTGGTGTAGAGTGTTGTACTTTTTACTTTGTAGCGAGTCCTACAGTTATCATTTCCATAGTACAATCTTACATAATGAAAGCCACACCCAAACTATGACACACATTGTGAGCTCGCTGTGATGGATAAATTTGTGTGACAACTGTGGGAAAGTCCTCTTCTACTTCCAAGTTCAGTCCACTTTCGTTATATACAACAACTAATCACTTAAGCTATGTGATATAGTTCACGGTTTTCCATTAACCTCAACTTGAAATTCAATTATTTAATCTATACTGTAAGATGGAGTAATCTTTTTAATTATCGAGTCTGTTGATTTGGAGGTTATTCATAGAAAACCCAACTTTAGACGATATTTAACTTTGTACTGAGGATATAGGAGTCTTGATGTTGCCTTAGTGGTAGGATTTTGTCTCAGTTTCGGCAGAGAAGACACACGATGTCATTTTGATTTCTTTAATGTAGAATTTTTTAATATACCGTAAAGTTCCTGAGGGAGATAAATTCTGCTTCTAAAATGCCTTAGGTGTTTGTATGGTGTTTTAGAAGAGTCGAAACCTGGTATAACGATTTCATTCGTTGAGTATATCTCAGATTTTACATAGTGCAGAAAATTGGCCATCCCTGGTTTCGAACCAGTATCCTCACATCCGACTACATTTATTTATTTGATTGGAGTTTTACACCGTACACAATAACATTTCACTTATACGACGACGGCCAGTATTATGGTGCGAGGCATGAAACTCACGATCATCCACGATTTACAGTCAGATCTTCTGAGAAATATAACAGGAGAGGAAGCCAGCAAACACAGGACGAACTCACAGCGTCCGCATTGGTTGGGGGTTGGTGGTGGTGGTGGTGGTGCGGGGGGGGGGGGGGGTTGCTGCTTCATTATACTGCCCTAGCACGCTAACTACTTGGCCATGGCGCTACTCATCCATCTATAAACGTAAGCAGCATGTCAACCGTTTGGACCGACTGAGGGAGATAATGGTCTGAGCCAATTCGGAGCATTAGGTGGTAGGTACCGTGTAATTTGCTACTGTTTGCACATTTACTTGAAATGTTAGCAGAAAAACTTAACTGAAATAAATTGACAACATGAAGTATTTCACCGATTACGTCTGACCCTTTTTAAACTATCACAATGTTGTCGCTGCTCAGGTTTTAATCTCTGTGCTGTGATCGTTTTATGTAAAGAATCTTTACTCTACGTAGAAAACACTATAAAACAGAGCACTTTGTAGGTTGTAGGTGCAATTCTTGTTATATACACCAAACGAAACTAGTCGCCCAGCCTATATACCATTTTTTACGACTTTCTATTTACGCCAACCCCAGGTTGCACGGTCCATTGTTTATTGTAACATGACAGAGGGGTAATCTTTTTAGATTATCGAGACTAGTGATTTGGAGTTTTACTCAGATGAAACACACCAGTGTTCATTGTTCATTGCATGATAAAAGAGGGGTAATGTTTTTTGATTATCGAGACTAATGATTTGGAGGTTACATAGAAGAAACACACCTTTTCCACCTCCGTTTCAGGAGAGCTGGGTAATTTGTCAGTCTGTTGTGTTCATCTGTCGGTGACCTAATACATTATTTAATCCTTTGGTCGAGTTACACGATAGGCCCAACACAATGGATTCGCTTCTACAGCGTTAGTAAGGTCGTGCTACCCGTAAAGCTGTGGTAGTCACCTATTGGCAGTGCGACAATTGTGCTGCCTTCTATACTAGTGTCTTTGTAAGCCCATACAACATTGACTGGCTTAGTTTCTAGCCGTCAACCAATAAGGACCGTCCAGGTCAATAATCGCAAAGCTAATTCCTAAAAACGACGTATAACACAAGCCACCTAAGAACCAAGAAAGAACATAAAGTACAAAAAATAGGACGGAATCATGCAAAGAGAAGCAGTTTGCAGTTTTCAGTGATGTAGGAAAGACGCAAGGTATGTTCTAGGCGACTGGATGAAATCAGTATTGAAATCGTGTACTATGATAGAGCGTCAACTGACGATAACGAAGTATTTCATATGTTCATAAATCCAACGTGACGGTCTAATTCAACAATAAGTCTTTTATTGTGTCAGATGTTTGGATACTCTGTCCTTTTCTGTGTGTTTAGTATTCTGTTCTCGTAAAATAACACACATTGTTAAAAAACGAAAGTGTAATGATGCACAGCGCTAAACACAGAAGTTTTCCTTGGAGGTGAAAGAAGGACAGGCTTTAGGAAACGATTTATTAAATCGACGTTAAAATAACAGCGATTTGGAACTTGATGAAAACATAAATGTCTCGCTCAGTTTGACTCAGGATCTCCTCTTCACCTCAAATCCTCGGGGGTTAATACATGTAATCACGGAGTCCGCAAATGACCAATCAAACTCATCTTATTTGCCGTACTTTACAACTTTTCACTGACACTGAGGCTCAACCTATCCATGCGAAAACAAACATCAATCGGTTTTAAAGATTGGACCAACAGACGAAAGAAATCAATGATTGTGAAAACAATGGTGATTATAAAGAAATGGAGATCGTTCATTAGGCCGTCCTTCAGAAAGATCAGCGAAGAAACTCAAGCGAGCGGTGCCCGACTACCGTTACATATAAATATGCCACAACACCATTGCGGTAAGCGAAAGAAAGAGGTTGAGACTCGTAAACGCTCAGTTCTAATCGAGTTAAACTGATTTCCCATATGTAGAACAATATAAGTTAATTCATTACCCTGAATTCTTTCGTTAATGCATAAGGATTCGATTTTCTACCACTTGTAGTCATAACAGAGTCTGAGATTTAGATAATCCAGAAAGAGGACAAAGACGTTAAGTAAATGAATCTGTTGTTACCTGCCAAGGCCTGTTTTTGAGTTAACTTGACAAAATGTGGACTTGTTTATTCATTTATTTATTTGATTGGCGTTTTACGCCGTACTCAAGAATATTTTGCTAATACGACGGCGGCCAGCATTATGGTGGGATGAAACCGGGCAGATTGCGTGTTGAACCCACGACCATCCGTAGATTGTTGCCAGACCTTTCCAGTTACGGCCGGGGAGGAAAATGTGGACTGTTCGCATCTAATAATTCATGTGTACTTGTAAAAAGTTAAAATTTAGGCTAACAGCGCCTCATGCAGATACCTGTTTCTCCCCATTTAATCATGTATGTGACTTTGAAAAAAAAATAAAAATTTGGGCCATCTACATGACGGTGCCCCATGCAGTCCATGTTTCAAACAGATAAACAAGGGTTATAGCTTGATCCGAAGATTTGGGGGTTTTTTTTTTGACCTAAAACCACACCGTCATCGCAAAACTTAAATTTTGGGTGCTATAGTAATCTTTTTACTTTGAAGTGGGTTAGACCTATAGCTGCCATCTTTATAGTTCTGTATTATAAAGTTAAAGCCACACCCAATCGACTCCAACAACATGACAAACACACTAAGCTCGCTATGAGGGTGAAAACTGCGGGAAAGTTTGTCAGCCTCCGTTTCTACCTCCGTTTTAGGAGAGCTGGGATTTCATCGGCTTCTTTCACCAATTAATCAGTGACCTGCTACATTATTTAACCCTTTGATCGAGTTACAGGCTCAACACAGTGGCTTCACTTACACAGCGTCAGTCAGGTCGAGCTATCTCTACAGTAGTGATAGTCCGGTCCTGGCAGTGAAAAACACCGTGATTGTTGTGCTGCCTTCATTTCTAATGTCTTGGTAAACCCATACAATATTGATTGCAGATGACTGATGTACGCTAAGCCAGACAGAGAAGAGCTGAGGCATCCGTTTCTTTTCCGACTGCCTCTTGTCAGTGTTTGTAGGAGCTGGTCGTTGGTTAGTTGTATAAGATGGTTGCCTTTCAATCGTCTGAACACACGAAGCGAGGGTTCAATACCAGTTTTGGACAGGGTACATTTGAGATGCCCTTGCCTCATTTTCGGAGGGATCACGTGGTATTCGTTTGGCTGATTATGTGTTCTTACATGAAATCTCCTGGGGATCACGTACTTGTTATTAAAATGGCATGAACACTATTTTCGGATTACGAGTCAACATGTTTGTGCCACACATCAGAAACTTCATCTTTTATTTGGCAAGAAATATTCTACAATACGATGTTAAACATAATCAAAGCGATTGTCTGACGAATAGAAAGATAATACTTTGGCTAGAGCTCGTAAGAGCTATATCTATTAATCTGGGAAAAGTTTAATTATATATTATGTATTTATAATATCATAATTATACTACTACGGCCAACATTATGGTGGGAGGAAACCACGAACTTTGGAGGAAAGACCACGACTGACGAGAAGCCAGAATAAGCTGGACTTGAACTCAGAGCGATGACAAAGGAGGGAGGCTCGTGGATCATTGTGCGACGTTCGAACGTTTACCAACAGGCCACACGGGCCCGATGGATAACTTTCACAGTACTGTTCAAAACATGTTAAGTTCACTGCTAGCGTTTATGTGTTGCATTGACCCTTCTTGAAATAAAACCAACATTCCACTCATGACAAGTATGTGTCCTTCACATAATGACCCATTATGTTTTTATTTTGTATCTTACAAAAGCAACACAAAAACTTATCAACAAAATGGGCAAAACTGAAGACAAACATTATTTAGCCGAAAAGTTCCTATTAAACAAGCAAATGCGTTAGCATTTCCCAAATCTTACGCTGTCGTCGATACTCTGGATTTACTCAGTATCCTGTAAGTCTTATTGTGTCAAATGTTGGACCCAATGTCCGTTGGCCGTTCTGCTGTGTGTTTAATATTCTGTGCTCGCAGAATAACACATATTGTTTGAGAACAGAGATGTGATGATGCACAGCGCTAAACACAACAGCACTCAATTTTCTTCGTCATGCAGGTAAAAAGAGAAGACCACGCTTAAGGAAGCGATTTATTAATTCGAAGTTAAGATAACAGCGATTTGGGACTCGGTGAAATTAAAGATGTCTCCTTTGACTTTGACTTGAGACCTCCTCATTACCTCATATCCTTGGGGATTAATACATCCCGTAACCACGTACCACGAGTTCGCCAAATGACCAATCAAACTCATTTTGCTGGTCTTGCTTGTCTTACATTAACTCTCAGCCACAACCTGTGCATGCTAAAATAAACATAAAAGGGTTTTGTTCATTGGACTGGGAGACGAAAGAAATCAAGGATTGTGCAAACATTGGTGATTATAAAGAAATGGAAATCGTCCATTAGCCCGGCGTACAGCTGGATCAGCGAAGAAATTCAAGCAAGAAGTGCCAGGCTACCATTACATATAAATGTGCGACAACAGCATTGCGGTAAACTCAGCGTTCAGTTCTAATCAAGATTAATTGATTTCCCAGATTAAGAATTATATAAGCTGGCGTAGTAGGTTAGCTTGAAGTCTTGCCTTAATGCAAAAGAATTCGATTTTCCACTAAGCGTGATGATTATAGAGTTTGAAGGTAAGATAATCCCGAGGAAAGTCAAAGGCTTTAAACCACTCACTCAAGTGTTCATTTTCAGGGGCTGTCATGCAGTTAACTTGACAAAATTTGGTATGCAATCTCATACTTGCTTCCATAATTGCATTTATTCAGTGACACGTAACAACACAGGTTCCACACTTGGATATGTTGGATGTCCATATTCTTGCGAACGAAAATGAACAGTTTTTCCAATTCATGATGTTAAACTCGATATGATCGGTTTGGAAGGCAAGAACCTTTCTGCCTCTTCGACGTCAAAATTATTCAAAGGCCAATGACGTACGGGATAAAAGACGGAGTTCAACGTGTTTGACGGAGGGCGACACTTGTTACCTAAACTGCTATCGACTTAGCTGTAAACCCTGTTACTGACACTGCCATATTTGGAATTGTTTACAGGTTTTAGCGTAATATAACCTTGAGAAATAAATTTTATTTTATCTCTTGTAGTATATGATCTCACTGCATTGTGATTTAGACATGAATGTTGGGAAATTAAAGCCAAGTAGTCTATTCGCAGAGACAGTAGTGTAGGCTGTATTACTGCGTGGAGTTTGTTCTAAACGCTTATTGGTGCAGTCATTGTAAAACAAATTACTCTCCACGCCTATGGTCCAGCAGGCAACTTGCTTTTAAATAATTATGAGGTCACCCGAGGAAATGAGTGAGTGATTGTTTGGGGTTTAACGTCGTGCTCAACAATTTTTCAGTCATATGACGACGAAGGAATCCTTAGAGGGTATGTAATGTACCCCCTTGTTGCAGGACGGATTTCCACCGCTCTTTTATTTAGCCGAGGAAATGAGTTCTTTCTTTCGAAATTAAGCCCATGGAATTACACATTGTGAATTAGAAAAAGTATTCTAACTGCTTTTTCTTAGTAATATAGACGTTCAACATGTCATTATGTAGATTTTGGGTTGTTACATGTCACTGACAAAAGGTAAGTTTTGTAGCGCGTACGACTGATTTTACGGACAGCTAGACTGTAGTAATACCTGTGGACTTTGGAAAGTTAAAATAAGGGCCATTTGACAATGTTTAATGTAGTTAACTTGACTCTATGTGGACTAGTTTATTCCCATCTAATCATACATGTTGACTTGAGCAAGTTCAACATTAGGTAATGCGATGAAGCCCAATGAGACATTGACTCAAAATGGATATACACAACATATATCTTAAATGGAGTAAACGTTTTTCAGTGCTATTAAGATAAATGTATCAGGCATTTAGATGGCGTGTAGTTTGTCTTTGTACTGTCTCTGTTTCAAATCTCTAATCTCTGGCGCTCTGATTTATGTAAGTGTCGAATTCCGCTTCACGTGGGGCTAGGAAACGTATATTCATCGTGTTGAATTAGATCGCCACGTTGGATATATGAACAGTTGCAATCAAAGCGCAACTGACATACATATTTTGTTATCGACAGCTGATATTCTAGCTCGGTACCTTGAACATCCCTTGCGTCTTTCCAACATCATTGACTTCTCCTTAAATGATTCCGTCTTATTTTCGTACTTTATATACTTTCATATTTCTTTAGTGGTTTATATTGTAAGTTGTTTCGGGAATTGGCCTTGAGATTATTGACCTGGAACTTCTTTAATGGTTGACGGCTGATATACGAATGTTTCGACGCACAAATTCAGACATTCGCACGTATTCCAGAGAGAACTCACAGCAATCGCATTCGTTAGAGGTTCCTGGGTCATTGACAGAGAAGGCTAATCCTTCGGCCACAGATTCACCAATATGGCATACAGTATATCAAACGTGTTTTCATTGTATATTATTTGCCAAAGGTCGATGGTTTATTTCGCCACTCTAGTTTACTCTAATCATAATCATTCATTCGTGCATTCACTGATTCCTTCATAATATACTCGTCGCCGTCGTATTTTTAAAGTAAACAATCCTTGAGTATGCGGGTTTGCATAACTGAGTATTCTGTATCATGAGCTTAGTACCTCCTGACGAAAAACGCCAAAACTTCCAACAAGAAACTCTCCAAACTGAAATTTCTAAACGACTTACAGTGACAATTTTGGCTGTTTCCAACAGCTGTGACATTTCGCAAAACCACGATGTCGTCTTACATAAAGTCCAGTCGTTCAGTGAATCGTTCATGCCAAAGATTTGACAGAACGACCGACTGATGGACAGACAGAGCGACATAATATAAGCGTTTCTCGCAGCCAAAATCTGTAAATACATTTATTTTCAGAAAATAGAACCTTGACTGAGGTAAACTGACATGAGGTCGTATTTAAATGGTTACGCGTAATTATTTGCCAGATATCACCCTGTCGTCGCTGCTCTAGTTTTACTCCCTTTACTGTAAGTCTTTTATTATAGAATATAGCAAACAAACAGGCGATATTCTATCTGACTGCGTTTATGCAATATGAAGCTTAAACAGTTCAGGTCGAAAGGTTTAAGTTTACCTTGCAGCGAGAACAAACGCTTTAGCCTATTGACCCAGCGTGGACGCTTTGAAGGAGATGTTAGATTCGAAACGAATAGTACATATTGACAATGGAAGGCGAAGCGCTGTTAATTACGTTAGAGGGTGTATGGGCCTAGGTCAGTTAAGGTCGGAACGAAATTCCTGGAGACAGCAACTGTTGGTACTAAAGGGTAACGAGTAGATCTCACTTCACTTAGACTGGCGTTTCAAGAGAAATCAATACGTTTACAGTATGTCACTGGAATCCGTGATAACCCTTGTTGGTGGCCTTCCCTAGAGTGGTCAGTGGTTAGTATCACCGGAATTTAATAATGTTCCTGCCATGACTGGGATGTCGGTGTAAATTGTGATTTATGCGAGTTAGCGCCCTTTTGGCCATTCAACTGAGCCCCACAGGTGGCGCCCCGTCGTAAGACTTGGCGGGGAATGTCTGGACGTAAACTGATATATATGTGACTGGACCGAGGTCTGGTCGATTGAGGCTGACAGCAATTATTTTGATGATGATAGGTACTATTCTCAATGACACACTAGACAGCCTGCACAGTTGTCCTGAAGGATACACGACTTCATCATAGTCCAAACGGTTGAGATGTTCTTAAATGAATAGCGACCTTATAGAAACTCAGAGCACTCCCAGACCTCCGTACATCGTTTCATAAGATTTAGTCCGAAGGAGACACTTTTTCACTTGCTCTCGCCAATCGAAATTCACTCAGAATTCAATAATACTGTATTTTCCCTGATATTAAAGAGTAACTAGAAATAGAGTGATACCCCGCAGTTCAAGAAAAATGTCTTAAAACGGACTCCTGTCTTGATTTGACCTGCCCCGATAGCTCACTTGGTAGAGCATCCGTTTCGGTGACGGTGCATCCAGGGTCAATCCCGGGGCTGAGCATAAAAAGGGAATAGTGCAACTATATATCAGTATAATGACTCGCGCGGGGCGGCTTACTTACCTTCAGTAAGGCTGATTAATGTGACGGTTGAGGGTATGCTGACATGACGAAGTCTCAAGACGGACGACTGGATTTGTGAGGTTTTACTTTTAGTATCAAAAGACACAAGAAGTGATGATGAAAGAGACTCAAATTATTACGTCACTACTGCATGCCTTGTTTTCATCACATCAGTTACCAAAAAAATGTCTGCAATTGTTGCCAACAGAAATAAGGCAAAAAACAACCCAGACATTTTGGCAGATGCAGTTCACTGAATCAAATACGGATTAGCATTGACCAAAGTGAATTAAGTTCTGTGGAGTACAATGCTATTAATACCCTATTTATTTAGCAGTCCGGACGATTTTAGTCATCAAAAGACGAATTTTGATCCATTTTTTTTAAAAGCTATGATCGTTTCCGTTCACTTGAAAATATTAAAAATTCCACGTTAGTATCTCTCACAATACATAAACACTTCGAACCGGACTGACTTCTGACCTTCAGCTATCCTATGCTAGACAGACCTACTTCCACGTGGTAAGCAATAAGACCGGGAAGCGATCCATATAGCAATAAACCATGGACGGCGACAGATCAAATCGGATACAGGGCCAGCTAAGTCAATTGATGTCTACCGGTGGTATTGTTATCCTTCAGTAACGTGGTCAACCACTGGAAAGTACTAACCCTTTGAATTACCTTCGCCGAAATAGACGCTGTGGACTACATTGTAAACAAATACATCCCTGGCATAGGATGTGTATGATCACTGGGTGATAGGGGTGTGTGGAGAAGCCCTTGTTATGGAGGAAGTGGAAGGAGAGTGTGGGATGACGCGCAAGAAACGTACATATAACCATTTTCGTTCTTTTTCACATTCTGTTGCAAACCACGTGTTTGTGAGCTCTAGATGACGTAACAAAAAAAATGACCTGCAGTGTGTTAAAGAACCCTCGGCCATAAATATGATTGCAAGAGCTACTGTGTTTACAAGGTAAACCTCCAACGATTTAGAAAACTTAAGAAAGGCCAATGAAAACATCAGCTGGGCTCCTCTGCATGTCTAGATGTACTTGGGATAAACGATTGATGAATGTTGTTTAAAGATTTCACGAGATTTTATGTTTAAAAGCCTATTATAAAACATTATTTAGAAAACAGAAATGACCTTGAAAAAAATGACCAAGGTGAAGAAAAGAGATAGGATTATTCTTGAAGACTAAGTGTAAAAAGTGCGTTGTGTAAGTTTTGTAAACGTGTTTAGAAGCCTTAGGGGACATTAACGGCTCGATCTGTTTAAATCGTGTGACGGCCACCTGAAAGCACTTACTTTGGATATTTTTCCTGTTATAACGTTCGTTATGTTACACTGCTTACAGCCCATGCACACAACGCTCTCTAAGGTCATTGGGGTTGACCCCCTATTTGATACATCGTGTTTTCTTCATTGTTATGCTCGGGGAATGAACTCGTCCAGACTGATGCTGAACGGGTCTGTGTTTGACCTAGATTTGGGCAGTTTAATGTTTGGTCTGGTCCTTTGTTTCCGGATATTCCATGTCATGGGGAATCTTAACGGCAGTTTCGCCTGTCGGGAAATTCCGTTTTGAAATTAGGGAATTTTTGCTACTGAGAGCTGATTATGCCTTCGTGCCTTTTAACACGGTCATTTGGGAAACTCTGCTTTCGTGTACGATCACACATCTAGTGAGTTTTTCGTCACCCAGTAATCTTGTGTTTGAGACATCTGTTCTGAGCTTTTATTACTCATTGATTCTTCGTGCTGTGACGTACTTTTATCCAAGATTCACTACAGGTGGCGTTGCCCTCGAGGCCACATCATGTCAAGACCCGAGGACTACATTTTTAACTACTGGCATAGGCTTGGGACTTTATACCTAACCAGTTTCCAAGGGAAGAGTGTGGCTATCAGAGAGGTTGGGGTGAGTGAGTGAGTGCTTGGGGTTTAACGCTGTACTCAACAATTTTTCAGTCATATGACGACGAAGGAATCCTTAGGGTGCATGTACGTGTAATGTGCCTCCTTGTTGCAGGACGGATTTCCACCGCTCTTTTATTTAGTGCTGCTTCACTGAGACGACTTACCGAAGGCAAGTAAGTCGCCCCGCCCGAGCCTTTATACTGATACAGGTCAACCAGTCGTTGCACTATCTCCTTCATGCTGAACGCCTAGCGAGGAAGTTACAACTTCATCTTTTAAAGTCTTAGGTGTGACTCGATCAAGGATTGATCCTGGATTTACCGCTCCCGAAGCGGACGCTCTAACAACTGTGCTATCCGGGCCGGTCAGAGAGGTTGGATATAACCATTTGTCAGTGTAAGATTGATTGTCAGGTGAATACCAGTGTTATCTTTCAGCTTTGGAATTCACGAGAGACTGTGGATTTACGTATTTCTGTGGCCTGAGACTTGACATCGAGGCGGTGGGAGAGACGCTTAGTTTATGTTACGATTGCTCACACTTCCAGCCTATTAATACGTAGACATACAAAACAGATGAAACAGAATAGATTAGTGCGGCGACTTGTTCTACAATTTTAGCTCTTCCAATTTTACTGTACTAAAATAAACGACAAAGACATTAAAATTACGTTACATTGTATGGACCTGCTCAGTAACTGTCCTAATATTGATGATGAGCAGACGACAAACAAGTGTCTATGATCAAAACACTGAGAGATTTATTCGTAATATTTCCTGATTAATATTTAAGTCATTTTCAACACATTCAACAAAACTGATAAATGGTTTCATGGACAATGAGTTAATTTCCCGTTTTTGATTGAACTGCAAATCTTCAGGTTGTACTGACAGGTTTTTGATTAAAATTTGGATCGATGCAATTTCTTTCAAACAATTAAGGCTCTGAGATTGTTCTGTTGAATGTGAATAATGCACATATCTTTAAATATGGCCTTCATTTATATTTTTTACATTTGTTACATTATAATTAAAGAAGTACAACACAGAGACTAAACCAGAGCAGCGAAGACAGTATGATAGCTGGCAAATGGTCACACGCAAGCGATGAAATACGACCAATGCACATGGGCAAAAACTTTCTGGGCCAAGTTGAAAAGGCTTAAAGTGATATCCAGCATTCTTTTTTTTCCAGCTAAAGAGACTTTAATATGAATATGAAAACCACACTTGGAATAAGTACTAAATAGTCTTTTTGATGAAGGGTACTGTACTTACAGGTGGTTTGTTAATTTAATTTAGTGTTTCTTTCACCTACAATACGACATTATGTAAAATGTTTCCATGTTGTTGCTCCCTCATTAGGCTTGGTCTGTTCCTACACGCATCATGACCAACATGTTTTGCTGGAC
This sequence comes from Liolophura sinensis, assembly GCF_032854445.1. NCBI lineage: Eukaryota > Metazoa > Mollusca > Polyplacophora > Chitonida > Chitonidae > Liolophura > Liolophura sinensis. The sequence continues at coordinate 21,529,853 of NC_088307.1, forward strand.
ATAGTCTGTTTCATCCGCCATAAAACGTATCACACAAAATCGATTTGTTTGTATCTATATGCATATCAGTGTAAGCAGTAAGCTTGATATCAATATCAAGTGTAAGCGGAAGAAAAAATCAATTCATACACAGGAATGTTAGGCGACTGATCACACATTACCAGAGATGTTCCTCTATTTATACATTTTATCGGTGATATACGCCGTATTCAAGAATATTTCACTTACAAGACGGTGACCAGCATTTGGTGGGAGGAAACCGGGCAGAGCCGGGAGGTAAGCCACATTGGTTATTGGAGAACCTCTCCACGTACGAATGTGCGATCGCGTTGGTGTGTCTCCTGAATCTATGCCTCAAAACAGACATTCATATACCAGGTCAATAATAACAAGGCCAATCCCTTAAACGATGTATAGCACAACCACCAAAGAACTAAGAAAGCAGATAAAATTATTAAAGACGTGCAGCATAGAGAGTAAACCAGAGCAGAGTAACAGTGTAATATCTGACAAATGGTCACACGTGTACGGCCTTTTGTCAATTTACCTCTGTCAGGGTTTTATTCAAACTGTTTATGTAAATGCATAAATAGTAGCGATTTACACGCCCCCCTTGCACCATGGCTTAAGCAGAATTTGGCTTTGTTGTCATCACATTTAGTGTACAACCACATTAAAACAATGCTAAGGGGCCAGGCTTGGGGGATGCTTAGTCCACCAGCAGAATCCTGGTTTATGCAGGAATATAATATTATTAAAGACGTACAGCTTAGAGAGTAAGTACGTGAGCCATTTTGCTGTGCTACTAGTACACTAACCACTGTAGGCCACGGAGGCCCTCTGTTCCTCTATATAATTTTATCTGATTTTTTTATTTGATTGGTGTTTTACCCCGTTCTGAAGAATGTTTCACTTTTACGACGGTTGCCAGCATTATTTTGGGAGGAAACAAGGCAGAGCCCGGGGGTTTCTCTATTTAACATGTTCAAGCCGTCAGTTTTATATTCCTACACTTTATCGTATACTAGAGAACGAGCCATGGTCTAACGTCACTTGTCTTTCAATAGCTAGTATGCTCAAGGACATGGGTTCAAATCCGGCCATGGACGTAGATTCCGGCTCTCTCACTGGCTTTGGTGACAAACGCTCGTGTGGCCGTTTGAGCAGTCTTGCATGCGTTGCAGACCACTTTGTCTTCCACCAACATGGTGTGCATACCTGCACGTTATTTGTGGGAAAGTTCGTCAGTAACTTGCCAAAGGTGGGTGGTTTACGCCGGAAACTGACCGCCATAAGTATTCTTAATTAAGGCGGTGCACAATAACCTAACACATAACTATTCATCTTATACCAGACTGTAACCTTAAACGCATAGGCACTGTGATGCTTTGACGCATAATATAAACAAATGCCACTCATTTTGCTTTCTGTTTTTGTCTTCAGAATGCCATTTTGTGGAAGTCGTTTATTGTTGATCTTATTACTTTTCCACGGCGACCAGGAATACAAAAAAAAAGCGGAAACAAAAAACGGAGGAGAAAGAATGGTAAGGTCAGATTTAGAAGATTAACGAGTTGGATCTTGTTGACTTGTCGAACAAAAACGTGATTTGTTCGTTTGCAGCTGTGTACGACACGAGCATCAAGGCTTTTACAGGGTCAATTTTGTCTAATCTGCCAGGGATAAATTACGGAGCAATCCATTACGTACGGTACGGTAGGTGTTATCAAGCTCTGCCCGGCGGTGGAGCACATGATCGCTGGCCAAGAGCATGACAGCGAAAAATGGCCGTCATTGATTTTTCCCCTGGCTCGTAGACGCGAGGTCTGCCGTCGGCTCGAGGTAGTGCGTCCGCCTCAGTCAGGCGAGCTCTGGATTACTGTGGAACTTGGAGGGCCATTTGGAAGCCTGATGGATCGAAGGATCATAACCCGGCAGACAGGTGTTTGATAGGCCCGTACCAGGTCATTAATTTAGCCAAGAAAAACGGGTCGGACCCCCGACTTCGATGACTTGTCACTCTTACGGGGCACCTATAAAAGCTTTCATCGGCAAACCACGACGAACACTGAGAAGGCCGCCAGTGTTAGCTATTCTTGGATGAGCGAAGAAGGGCGTGGTGTGGTGGGCTGTTGACGCCCTAACTCTTTAACCCGCTTGTGGATGCTTGTTGCCCTTTTGCCTGTCGCGTTTCTAGAAAGGCAGCTTTAGCCTTCGACTGTTGGGGTTCGTTGACCCGGCTTGGTCGTATTTTATCGGAAAGAGCGTCGTGGGCGATTAACTCAATGTGTCAGTTCAGACGCGTTTGCAGGATCATGTCTGGGCCGCTGAATGTTGTACTGGGTTACCTAGTAATTGCGCACCTCATGCCCTTGGTCCTCAACGAGGTGCACTCGCCATGCTACAGTTGTGTCCTTTACAAGATGAAACACAAACGGCAAATAACGTACAACTCTACGGTAAGTATTGCAACCATTATGTGTCATTTAGTCAAAGTGTCTTGTACGTCATCTATTCTTATCTATTGATATATTTGATTAGTGCTAAATGACGCAATCCCGAAATTTTCACTTGGATGACACCACCAAGTTTATAAGGGGAGGAGTCCGTATTACCAGAAATAAAACACTGTCCTCTAACAGGTAATTAACGCACCTTGTAACTTTACGCCAGAGTCGGATTCGAACACACGTCCTCCGCCATCAGAACATTATTGGCTGTGACCAGGGACGTTATGAAACGTCTTAACACATATACTCAAGCACAGCTACAATTACAATATTTTGCTTGAGGAAGTTTAAAACTTGCCACCGAGAGTTTACTGAAGAAAAATGTACCAACCACAAGTTTATCATTTTAGACATTGCAATTTATGAGTTTATCTTATAAATCAAGCCGCGTCAACGAACCCCACACTAACTGTGATAAATTGACAAGAGGCCGTATTTCACCGGTTACGTGTGACCATTTGCCAGCCATCGCACTGTCGTCGCTGCCTTGGTTGTACCCTCTATGTTGTAAGTCTTTTATATTAAGATGCTTGATAAATAGGAGCACAGAATAAATAAGCTATATAAAGCTATATAAGGCAGCCAGAACCTGAGTACTGGTAGGCAGGATGGAACAACACTATTGAGTAGGGGCGGGATGATCAGGTGGGATGATCAGGTGGGATGATGAGGTGAGATGATGAGATGGGTTGATGAGGTGGGATGATGATGTGCTAAAATAACCAACATTGGTATTTGTAAAATTTTCTGAAGAGATTGCTTTAAATGGTCTGAAATCACGTCGTATCTTTGGTTTGTGTTACTTTAGCAGAAAACTAGATGATAATGCATTCTTTTTTGTTAAATGTTTAGGCCACTTATAGCAACATCATTAACTGTAACGAAATGTTTTTAATTACACTTAAAAACACCTAACGTTGTGAACGTAAACTGTCATTTCATCATTCAAGCAGCCTTCAGGGTTTGGCACTGTGTTAATGCTCTTTCGCAATTTGCAATGTGACATTTACAGAAAGATAGCATGAAATTTGAGAAAATCGATCAGAGCATGCTCCTAATAATGCCATGTTAACAAAATGAATGACGGACGAGCATTATAGTGATGTGATTGTTATCTAAATTAGCCCAAAGACAAAACACAAAATACAAAAAAAACAAACACGATAACACACTGTCAAAATTGTGCTGATTTGATTGATTTATTTTTTTATTTGAGTGGTGTTTAACGCCGTACTCAAGAATATTTCACTTATTCGACGGCGGCCAGCATTATGGTGGGTAGAAACCAGGCAGAGCCCGGGAGAAACCCACAACTATCCGCAGGTTGTTGGCAGACCATCACACATACGGCCGGAGAGTGCTGATTTGAAGAATGAGCTTTCGGTCAAGGGTAAGAATGGAGGTAATAAACAAGTAAATCTAGAAATGAACTGATTAGGGTAAGTAGTATCCATACCTTAAGCGACAATCACGTCGGAAGGGTGTAATTTATTTGTTTCACTGAAGTTTTTACGCCTTACTCAAGAATATTTCACTTATACGACATCGGTCAGCATTATGGTGGGAGAAAACGCATGATCATCCGGAGGTGGCCGGCAGACCTTTCCACGTATATGTATGATCGGAGTGGATCGCAGCATGAGCTGGATTTGAACTCACGGCGACCGTATTGGTGAGAGTCTTCTGGGTCATTACGTCTCGCTGGCACTCTAACCACCTCTAATGAAGCCCGGAGGTAATAATGGCTTACGTCATAAATTCGGTTTCTATGGACTGGTTAACTGGGAATTCCATTGCTTTTCGCCTTTCCCATGGAAATATGAAGGCTTTAGCTCATAGAAAGGAAACCAAGCTTTTTTACTTTTTGGTTGACCTGACGTGTCAAGGACGCACAAAACAAACTTTAGCAATGTTAAGTCTCTGTTACTCTTAATAACTTACCCTGCAATTACAAATTTTCTTGTATTAAAAAGTGATAGATCATCGCTGATCCATTTTTCTTCTTTATTTCCATTCTTAGCTCGTTTAGGGGGTTGTTTTAATTACGAATACGTGACTTTACTTCTTTGGTAGCTTGGACGGCTGTGATGTTCGGAGGTAATGTTCACTATGCGTGATCTTGAACTTTGCTCATGCACACGCCTGAGCAGTAACAAGTTATACACGCCTTAAACAATAGTAGGTATAAAATGCAATGATGTTTATTAAACGATTTATTAAACTAAGATTACTCACGCCAAGTCTTCATCTGACTATTGACGTCATATCACTGAAAAATTGTCAAGTACGACGTAAACCCGCAAGCATACGTACTTCAGCTGACTCAATTCCGTTGCTGTATATTATCTGCATAAAAAGCTAGCTATAGTTAGATTTTTTTGCCCAATTCGAGATACAGTTTGACATATTCATTACCTTGATTTACGTAACCAGTTTTTATCAGTGTAAAATATAGATGCTTTATAACACTCTGACTAGAAGTAGTAAATTAGAGCAAAGGTTTTATATTTTCATCTAAGTTTCATTGATACATATTGATACATCTGATAGAGTGGATATCATCTTTGTCTTCTTCAAAGGGCTCTAGTTAGTGTTTATTCCTTTATTTTTTTCTACTGTGTTTTTTGAAGTCTGGCAGCGTTAAAATCTGTGCATCCTTTGAAAAATAAGTTGACTACTTGCCAAAAATCGATAAATTATTCCACTTTGGTTGTATCCTCCGCCCATTAGTCTGACTGCTATATTGTGTAAGTGAAATATTGCTGAATTTGGCGTTAAAATACCAATCAGTTTGTATGTTATTAAACTAATCACTTGTTTTTGACGCGGTTCTTCCGATTGAATCATATGTGCGACACATAATCGGAAGCCACCAGCATAGTTTTCACATTTTGTATCTGTTTTTATCCTAGAAACGTTCGTGTTGCACAATTTTTGGTTCATTTGGACACTCCAGTGGAGTTCTCTGTTGACTCATCGACCTAAAGAGTTATTCGCGGAGAAGCCGATTCTTTCCAGACTAATCAAGTTGCGCGCACAAATAAAAATGTCACAACTTCGACTGCAGCTGTAAGGCAGGTGATCGAACGCGTGAAAATGCATATTCATTTGGAACACTGAATTCTTTCGAGGAATGATTTATGCCTTTTCACACAAACTAACTCCGGTAACCCGCGAATGGTCGTGATGGGTTCCGACGGCTCGCTCGGAGTTAGCTTCTACCATGCTGGCGGCAGTCGTAAAAGAGAAATATTCGTGAGAACTCCGTAAAATTCCAGTCAAATATATAAATAAATTTAAAGTAAGCCGTTGTTTAGTTCATATAGTCCAACATATAACGTCACTTGTTATAGCTACTCATTACGAATTCATGCCAACTCGAATCTCCACATCTTCCCTGGCATAATGGTGCTGGAGTTACCTATCATCGATTGTTACGTAATCCAGGATGTGCCCACCGGTGCGGACTAATTGGGAAGTTGCCTAGAGGATAGGGATCCCAAAGTGGATAAGAAATTAAATCGCAGCTGATAAACAGACATAAAAGTTAGTCGGTTTATAATAGGGGGATCTTAATCCGATCTGGTCACGGCGACCTCAAATTGCTGTGCTTGAAAGACAAGACAACAGATACATGTATGTTCATATGCATCGAAACACTGTCTCACAGAAAGTTAAACATAAAGCGTTTTGTTTTGTTTTTGTGATCAAACGTCGCCATGTTATGAATTTTATCTAATAAGGCGATTATTATGTCTATAGTCGGAGATCGCACCTGCTGTCCACTGATGTCACGTGGATACTGCTTTGCCTTTTAGCCACATGGGCATTGTGGTGCGAGTTATGCGTTATCGTGTTTCCGGTTTCTCTAACATGGCGCATCTCATAACCTAGTAAGAGTACCAAATTAAAGCTATAGAGTTGCCTGTTACGTCAGGACAAAATAGCTGTGGCCATTTAGGCTCCTCTTCCAAAATAATTAAGGTATGATATTATTTCTTGTCTTCTCTTTTAAACAGACCGCAAACACTAACAAAAGGCATATGCCTGCTGAAAGACCATAAAAAACTATTCTGGACAATGGTTGGATTAATTATATTTTAGAATGTTTTCAATTGCATTTGAAACACAGCATTCTACAGTAGCCTTTTCTGGCCAAATTGTCACATGCGTGGTCACCACGCGGCATACTCAGCCAAACTTCTGTATTCAAAATGCGTATTCATATACAGAGCTATGAATACTTTCGAGGAATGATAGAAGTGGTATAATGGCTTAGCCGCGCAACAGCAATATTTTAACTATATCCTCGTGAGTGTAGGCTACACTACGACAAATGGCATGGCCTGAATGCTGCTTATAGTGAATAGACTGGTCTTATTTTCATTCCATTTGTGGTATTAGACGAGTCCATGCAACACATCAGATCATGCAAAACGTGCTTTACCAAGTTTCACTATCTGAATAGGATTATGTTTCAAACGACATAAGGAATGTTTTTTTTTTTTTTTTTTACAATTAAACTAAATTTTACCAAGCAATCGAGCCACAATCGGCAACCGCGTGAACCGAAAAGGCTAAACATCATAAGGAAGTTCTTTATGTCTTTACCCAATGCAGGCTCTTTTCCAGAGCGCTCATCCGGTCATAATGTGGCAAATGTCTGGCTAATGGCATTTCTCGATTCCTCGTAGTCGCTCACCTTTAAGTGATCGCGCGTTAGGGGAACGTTGAATAGGGTTACGACAACCTGATTCAGAAAGTGGAAAAGAAGACTTCGTGCGTGGCAGAAAACTACCAACAACAGACTTGTATTCGCCTAAAGCTATTTCGGAATAGTAATATGTTTTTTTGTTGGTTTTTTTTGCCTTAAGTAGCGCATTGGCTACATTTTAGGCCTACAAGAGGAACTAAATTATCTGGCGGAGGCACGCAAACAACCTGTGAACGGAATTATCACCGTACTACTTGGTATAAATGGGGAGCTGCGCAATTTGTTTGACTTTTGTCGTACTGTGTCCTTCTTACCATGAAAAGCATTTCTTAGAGCAAGGGACCCATATCAACAGAAATTTGCGCTAAAAGACAACAAACCTATCAATCCATCAGTAAACCTCTCCATCTGTCAGTGAATTTTTTAAATTTGAAACATATGAGTTTGCACTTGTGCTATAAGACAGTAATGAATTAATTTTTTTTTCACATATTATCTGTACAAAGTATTATCTCCAGAGCCAGCCTCATACAATGTGTCTCACGTAGACCAATAACACATACCGGTATAACACATTTCGCCATAACAGATATTACTAAAACACACATTCCTACAGCAGGCAATAATATATCAAATACACCCATAACAGAGATGACCATGGGATCAAACTCGGGTCGGGCCATGCCAAAGACCTTAAAAAATGCTAGATTTTGCTGCCTCGCTTGGCGCTGAGAGGTTAGAGTAAGGACACATGACTGGTTGATCCGGTGTCAGTATAATGTGATTGGGTGGGATTCCATGTCTGGTGTCTTCGTCTCCATACCGTAATTCAGAGGCGATAGCACTTTGGCGGCATGGACTCGCCCTGCCACAAGAAGATACTACACACACCTACTAACTCCTCGTCGTCATATGACTGAAAAATTGTTTAAGTAAGACGTTATACCCCAAGCGTATGTACATAGCAGAAATGGAAGCCTCCTTCGCCGAGGTGTTTATCGTGCCAGATCGGCACAGAAGCCCCTCACCAATGCAGTCGCCGTCAGCCAAGCACAGCTCATGCCGGCTTCTTTTCCAACTGTACGTGGGAAGGTTTCCCTGTAACCTGCAAGTGGTCATTGGTTTCCTCCGGGTTCTGATCTGTTTCCTCCCATCATAATGCTGGCCGCCATCGTATAAGTGAAATATTCTTGAGTACGACATTAAACACCAATGAAATAAATAAATAAATAGATAAATCGTAACAATCATGCCTTATTGTAAACATCAAAGAAAAATAAAAAAACATCTGTGGTGTTTATAAGCACCAAAAGCACTCTTAACATTTACCAAGGAAACTTTCACAAAGATGGCCGTTTTGGTATAGTAATTAACATAGCGTAGTTCAAATTCATGATTCAAATCATTTAATTAATACTTGTCATTTGTCAACTCCTATATATAATACATGTCTTTTTTCTGATCTGGTATGCAAAACATAAGTGTACTGGAAATCCCTCGACAGCCGCATTCCTGTATATGGGTATGTTTATCTTTTTATAACTTTACAGGCTATTCGACCAATGGGTAGATGTAGATATTAACAATTGGCTCCTGACCAATAAGGTCACAAGTTCAAATCCTGCTCTCGCTTGATTGACTGCGGTTTTAAATCAGAAATTTGTCAGGTATTGAATAAGACGTCTGATACTATGCTCCCGGGCACTTTCTCCACCCATAAACCTAACAGCCATCAGATAAGTGCAAAACATTCATGAATATGCTGATAGTCACCACATAAATAAATAAAAAGTAAGTAAATAAATAATTAAATAAATTTACGTGTTATATTATTACTGAACAATCAAAGTCCCCGTCCACTAATAAGTCCCCGTCCACTGATTTCTGTAGAAATACTGCGGCTATCCCCTCAAGATTTTGTGTTGTGCCTTCCAGGGCTCTAATGAGCAGACGGCAGTCTCGGAATTCTTCGGTAATTTCCGTTCAGCTATCGATAATTACCGATATCAGCGGAAGGGCATCCAGATCCAGCCAGCGTATATAGGATGATAAACCCGTCCAGCTGCAAAATTAGATAAGTGTATGCTGACTGAATACGGTACTTCGATAACTAACGTATATTTGTTCTCCCTCATGGCAGCGTGACTAATTAATTAGGAGGGGTATAAATACATAGCCACGTGCGTCATACGTATGGTAGATTGCCGTGTACCCAAAGGTTAACTCGATATATAGGCCTAAAAATGTGCAGATCTTCCATATACCTGGAACTCACCGGTATGTGCTAAGATTATTTATTTATAAATGAGTACTTGAATGCCTGTCAGTTTCCAGTGTTCTCCGCTATTTTACGCTTGTCTTCTGTATTGGTTTGTCGCGTGCAATGAAAACTTCGGGTGCATGTTACTGTAGCTAGTAGGTACCTTCGGGGATACATCCGTGCACCATATACTGCAATGTACATATCTCTGTAGATTTTATTCATGTCTTTCTTTTATTGCATGGTTTTTAGCACAATACCAAAGAAATTTTCACCAATACGGTGAATAATTTCAATAATATGGTGGTTAGTTTTACGAGTAGAGGAAACCGTAAGGTGCGGCCAAAAACCACCGACCTGTGGCAAGTGATTTGATGCAAATTGAAATGAAATTTATCGGAAGTGACGTACAGGTAGACAGATCACAAGTCACGGCCATGTGAGCGCCATCAACCGCTAATTCTTACAAAATATAACTTGTCAATTCACCTCAGTTAGGGTTTTATTTTAACTGTTCATGTAAATGCATAAATAGTAAAAAATTGAGACGTACAATATATTTAAAATGTATAGCATAAAGAGAAAACGAGAGCAGCGACGACAGTGTGATGTGGATGAATCTATACGTCATTCGTACATCTGCCATCAACCACGATCGACGTTTCACGGGCCAACTCCGACGAACAGGGAGACCACAGACATCCAGAATGTCCCTGCCCATGCACGGCCAAGACTGAACCTACACCTTGTATGTCATATGACAATTGAAGGACAAACATTGTAGCCACTCGCCCAAGGCCCCGTATACGGCATAGTAAGCCTGTAGAAACAGTACATCGACAGTACTAGTAGAGTGCATCTGTTTAACTGTGTCATTAGATTCAATGATTATAGCACACATCTGTTAAGACAGTAGGTCCCTGTCTACACTGCGTGGTACATCAGTAACGTATGCCTGTTAAGACTGCAGGTTTGCACTAAAGTAGGCTTACGCTTGCCGCCATATTAAATATGGATAGAATTCCATGGTACAATGTATTTAGCTAAATGCACTCTACAGAACAGAACATGAACTTCTTTTGCTGGAGATCCAACATGGCCGCCAGGGCTAGTCATCTGTGCACTACATTTCCATTAAACAACGCATATTTACAATGCTGTACTGTTCATCTATACAATGTATGACGTTAAACTTCAATCCTAAATACATCTGTGCAATACTCAGATATTTGTAGACACAGTACAGTGGTTAAGAAAGTGTACCTATACAGTACTGCACATCCCTAAAGTGCTGTACATTATGTACCATAGTGTACATTTGTACACCACATATATACCAAGATGTTAGACTGTGTCAGCCTATGAACAAACCGAAGTCCTTTCGCTGTTCGTATATAGATGTAACGGTTGTTGAGACAAATAGGTGCATCGAAATCAACTGCAAGAGGGTAAATACTGTGAAAGCTAATCTGTTAAATTGACAGAATGCACTGTTTTCTGAGTGATGACAGAATTGATTGTAATGTTACTGCAAACTGTTTTGTTATGTGTGACAGACTTTACTGCTATACAGAATACGTTTGTTAGTATAATTGATTAGTGTGTTGGGTTTAGCCCGCGTTTTGAGACATACACTGTAAGAGATAATCTTAACAGTTGTTAGTAGGGCCAAGATAAGTTAACAGTTGGCAGTGGGGCCATGATTATAAGTTAACAGTTGGCAATAGGTGCACGATGATAAGTTAACAGTTGGCAGTAGGTGCATGATTATAAGTTAACAGTTGGCAGTAGGTGCATGATTATAAGTTAACTGTTGGCAGTAGGTGCACGATGATAAGTTAACTGTTGGCAATAGGTGCACGATGATAAGTTAACTGTTGGCTGTAGGTGCACGATGCTAAGTTAACTGTTGGCAGTAGGTGCATGATTATAAGTTAACTGTTGGCAGTAGGTGCACGATAATAAGTTAACTGTTGGCAGTAGGTGCATGATTATAAGTTAACTGTTGGCAGTAGGTGCACGATGATAAGTTAACTGTTGGCTGTAGGTGCACGATGATAAGTTAACAGTTGGAAATAGGTGCACGATGATAAGTTAACAGTTGGCAGTAGGCGCATGATTATAAGTTAACAGTTGGCAGTAGGTGCACGATGATAAGTTAACTGTTGGCAATAGGTGCACGATGATAAATTAACAGTTGGCAGTGGGGCCATGATTATAAGTTAACAGCTGGCAGTTAGGCCACGATGATAAATTAATAGCTGGCAGTAGGTGCATGATTATAAGTTAACTGTTGGCAGTAGGTGCACGATGATAAGTTAACAGTTGGTAGTAGGTGCACGATGATAAGTTAACTGTTGGCAGTAGGTGCACGATGATAAGTTAACACTTGGCAGTGGGGCCACGATTATAAGTTAACAGATGGCAGTAGGTGCACGATGATAAGTTACCATTTGGCAGTAGGGCCATGATTATGAGTTAACGGTTAGGAGTAGGACATATTTACGAGTTAAGAGCTTGCAGTAAGTGCCCAATGATAAGTTAACAGCTGGCAGTAGGGCCACATTGATACGGTAGCAGTTGGTTGTAGGGAGACGATGATAGGTGAACGGTAAGTTCCAAGATGATAAATCAACAGCTGGCCGTAGGTGTACGATGATAATTTAACAGCTGGCAGTAGAGCCACGATCGTAAATCAACAGCTGGCAGTAGAGCGAAATGTGCACGGTGGTAAATCAGCAACTGACAGTATGTGTATGGTGAAAAGTTTATAGTTGGCAATACATGTACAATAACAAGTTGTAGTACACAGTGTTAAGTTGATAATTTGTATATAATGGTAAGTTAACAGTTGACAATATGTATATAGTGATAATATACCGGTTGTCAATTTGTATACAGTATTTAATAAATAAGTTAACAATTCGCAGTTTGTATACAGTGTGGTAAGTTAACTACCGGTACTTCGTACATTTATACACAGTAATTTTGAGTTAAACTTTCACAGCAGATGCACGATACTGCATTGTGTGTACGGTGATAAGTTCACAATTGATGTACAATACTACATTGTGTGTACGGTGATAAGTTCACAGTAGATGTACGATACTACATTGTGTGTACGGTATAAGTTCACAGTAGATATACGATACCACATTGTGTGTACGGTGATAAGTTCACAATTGATGTACAATACTACATTTTGTGTACGGTGATAAGTTCACAGTAGATGTACGATACTGCATCGTGTGTACGGTGATAAGTACACGTTTGACACGCAGCTATGGCCACGGATCACCGACAAAACCGACTTTTCTCAAAGTAATACCTCATAATAACACATTAAGTTGATACCTGCTAATCACAAATCAATATAAAAAGCCTGAAGGTACTGATAACACTAATTGATTGGCCTACATTTGCTTGCACAAGTAATCTAAAAGAGGCATAGACAGGGAGCATTTTATTGGGACAGGGTGTGGGAATGCCGGGATCATAACAGTCGTAAGGTAGAGTGATATCACCCTCTGAATCTTCTAGATGGAATAATGGACTGTGTAAGTCATTTTCTTGGCATGCGATGTTTCCTGCGGGGAATAGATACACCACAGCAGTGGAAAAAGTGGGGAAAATGTACAAAACAGCATTGTTGTACACTACAAGGCGGAGGGTAAAAGGTACATCACAGCCCTTAGGGTAAAAAGTATTGATTTATTTCTTTGTTATTTTACGATGTACTAAAGAATATTTCTCTTATGGTGGGAATAAACCGGGCAGAGACTGGGGGGAAAACACCAACATCCGCAGGTGGCAGGCGGACCTTTCCACGGACGAAGAAAGAGAAAGCTAGCATGAGATTGACTTGAACTCAGGGTGACCACATTGGAGAGAAGCTCCTGGGGCATAGCGCTGTGATGGCTTGTTTTATTTATGTTTTGGATATATATTTATTCACCAGACTTCAGGACATACGATGGTTACTGCATCGTTTACATGCTAAAGAAGAAAAGGACTAAATGTAAACTACCAGTACATTATATTAACAAAGTAACAAACTATTCCAGCATAATCCTCAAATTGTTGTTGTCATTTATACTGACAAAGAGATTAATCTTGACATGTCGTGCGAAGAACCGATCCGGCCGGTGTGTGAAATACAGGTGCGCCATTTTCTCTTCCTGCTCTACTATAGCCTTGAAAAGAGAAACAATGTTAATGTGTTTTCCATGGTACATAAGCATAGAACGTGGTTTGGTAAGCCGTGCGATATTACATATAATGTTTATAAAAAAAATACACTTAATATTTTCTTTCTTATAAGCTAGTCCAAACAAAAGAAGTGATTCGAAATCTAAATCATTCACAGTCATGACAGATGCAGACTTAAATAACCCCCCAAGATAATACCCTTGTCCACGGAGGCCCGGTTAAAAAGTACAAAACAAAGCTAAAGATAAAGGTACCAAAGGCACTAAGGTGCAAATGATCATGATGGCACTATAGGGAACAAGGAGCCACAGGACTTACTGCTGTGAAGAGGTCAAATACCACTGCTATTGAGGAAAAGTACACACCAGCTCAGCCCTAAGGGAGAAAATGTACATACATATATAACGCATACGGGAAAGGGCACACCGTGGAAGAAATAGGTAGACGAGGGAGAGATTAAGTCTGTATCCTTGATACACATATGTGTGTAGACGAGAAATCTGTTTTAACCAGGAAAGCACGCACAGTTCCTTTATTAGCGAAAAATATACCTTTGATTTCATGAGAAAAAGGTACACCGTTGCTCAAAAGTATCAAAATTACTTCAAAGACCTACCGCAATAAATATCTCTTAACTCTAAGTGAGAAAAAAGCGTGAAGTTAAACTCGAAAAGTAATGTAATTGATATATGCGAGAAAGGGAATACAGTGCCTTAACAGGAAAGTGGTGTTTCTGTAGTGCAGGCGAGAACGGCACCATCGGACTAACAGGGGACAATTGCTCTTTTGTATAAGTCGGGAGTGGTACACCATCATTCCTGGTAGAAAAGGTGCAAAATTGCTCTAAATGGATAGAGATGGACTATTGATGTCAACCAGAAAGAGTTTTCATGGAACTTGATCGGAAAATGAGTATTTGAGAGAAAAGAATAGCCTATGATACATTATGTATCACCTTATACTTATGCAAATATTGTTTACGATTTTTTACTAAGGCAGCAGAGATGCTGTTGGCCTTATTAACAGGCTTTTTTAAGTTAACTTTTTGTCATCATTCAAGTGATTATAGACTTGAACACGGATTTGAAACCTCTCAAGGAAAAACAATATGCACTATAATCTTTCAAAGTGAGAAAATCTGCATCAGTTACATTTCCTATTGTCATAACTTCATACGATTTTTCGAGATTGTTTTACAATACATTTAAAATTACAAGCCCATCATTTGCATCCAAGGTGATACCATTTATTTCATAAGGGCGGGTGAGTTGGGGTGGGGTGGGGGTGGGGGTTTGATTTTCCAGCCACCTGCTGAGCGCAGTAATTGTTATTGGTTGAAAAGAATCTATTCCTTATTTTAATGTTCATGTTTTTTAAATGTGATGACAACACAGCATTTCGGTAATTTTTGACCAATGAGGTCTAACAAAGTGTAATTGCCATCACAGCATTTGTTTTTTATCTACTTGTGCCTAAGCGATGACATTCTTTGACGGGGATAAGTTGTTGCAATTTGCATGAACCCTAAGGTAAAATGACAAGAGGTCAGATTTCACCTGTAACGTGTGGCCCTCCGCCAATTATCAAACTGTTGTCGCTGCTCTAGTTTTACTCTCCAGCTTGTAGTCTTTTGTATTAATCACACGATACCCCTCGAGCATTTTTCTACGTAGTAAGAAGGAACCACATGCTATAGCATATACAGGACCGGCTATTAAAGACCCTGATACGCATGAGCTTGGAGAGTTGGCAGTGTTTGCCACTCCACCTGCTGTATGGAAAAGATAAAATGCTCTTCAATGCGTTATTCCAAAACCAATAATTCCATCAGAAGTACTTGCTAGGCTATCGACCCGATTGCTGTCTGTGCAAATGTGATCATAGCTCGCTGACACTAAGCCCTTCAAATCTAAAACCTCGATCATTCAGTCCACGCGTTCAATGGCATTTTAATGCCCCAGAAAATCTGAACCCTTTAACGGCAAAATCCTCCTCATATTTCTCACCGCCGAAATCCTTGGACAAAAACAGCTTCGCGATCTAAATGTAGCACTAACAAAAGGGACGGGTTATGATTGAGTGTGTCAGGCGCGAAACAGTTTAAATGGTTCCAGGAAAACATAGCATTTGTTATTAAAATTTAGGGAAAAATTGGAAAACACACATAAAAACTGTATAGAAAAAAAAACACTGCATAAAGTTGAGCTGTAATCAGTACTGATAAATGTAACTGGTATTGATGCAGCTGTCAATTTTCTTCACATTCGTCACATGATATTTTGCTTAAGGACCAAATCTTACATTGATAAACGGGTCAAATCTTACTCTGGTAAACAGGTCCCCCACCGGGAGCTTAGTGTCACTACTCTCTTGGATCAAACCAACGTCAATCATCACCATGAGTTCCCACCGTGAGCACGGCATACACTGGAGCTTAAAAACTCAACCTGACCGTTACGTCGGGTAAACGAAATCACGACGCGACTCACCTCGAATCGGCTTTAGTTGTATTCAGTATGCGGTTCAGTCCATCGGCGACTAGAACCAATTCGGGGTTTTGAGTCGTAACTCTTTTGTCCTCAAAGGTAAAAACAGTCATACTATATGATGTAACTTGTGAAAAATGTCAGGCAACCTTTGTCCACATTAATTTACCAATTACCGGTGTCACCCTGCTTCAGAGGCACAAATGATGCCTCTTTCCTTTTAGATCTTCTCAAGTTCACAAACGCTCAGATTCTCAATTTTCTCCATCATTTGTCTAATTGAAATTACTTTTTATGAAACTTTTTTTAGACAGTTTTGACAGATCACATGACATAGTTGGACTGTTTCTACCTTCATCGATCAAAAAATTCGAACTCGAGACTCCCCTATTCCCTACAGCCAATATGCAACATAATTGTATGTCAGTTTCCGTTGATCGCGTCGTCAAACACCAGGAATCGAGCAGTCAGTCAGTCTATGTTAAGACATTCCCCCCCCCCCCCCCATCACTACCTTGTGGCGGAGACAAGCAACATAAGGTTCACGAGACTTTCCCCCCATGTACTACTTATGCAGCAAAATGACTTACTCTCGATCAGGCTAAGAAAGAGAAAACTTTCTTCTGTGTTGGACGGCTGGTATACGAATGTTTCGACGCGTATACATTTAGAGCATTTTTGTGAATACTCCGGACAAGCTGTCATTGAAATGATCACTCGCACGGTGGTCGATATGACAATAACCACTCTGACCTGAATCATAAATGTATATCACTGTACCTTGACTACTATTGACTCTAGTGTGTTCGAACGGTGTATAGCTTAGGTTTTTTAGAGTGTAACGTCAGCTTTTTCTCTGTTTAGCAGGTTACACAATAGTAGCTTTGGAAACTCAAATCTAGCACGACAAACGTTACAGGGAACAAACGGTGTGGTGAATCAATGATAATCAATAGAGCCTAATCCAAAAATCAATTCCTAATATAAGACTCACTGTCTTCTCAACCCTTATCCCTCTGGATTTTAATAAAATCAGGCTAGCTTTGCCGTGTTTTCGCCAAGTCGAATAGAAGCAGGCTATTGAAAGCAATCATTGCGTCTAGTGCACTCAGCCAGGGGTTTACCTCCCTCCAACGGGATTTCATCTGAAGATACTTCCAGCTGTTGGTTTGACCACATCGTGCCAGAGGAAATTAATCCGGGTCTGGGATCGGAGGTTATGTCTTTTAGACGCCCCCTTTACGACGCGAAAGAGTCAAAGGTGACGAGCGCTCTGGGAATGTTTCTGTCCCTCAAATGGCGTTGTTCACGCCACTTTGCGTTTTGCGTCGAAACACAGACGAGACGCTTTCAGCGGAGTCCAAGGAAAGCAATTCATCCGTTCTGATCGGCCTTTTCAATTTGCGCTATCTCATTATCGTACCGAAAATAATTGTAAAGATTCCTTTGAGGGAGTATATTGGCTGGCATATCGCAAATAACCCGCCATCTTTGTAAATGATTCCCAAAAGAGTACGGCTGATTAGGATTCGGCAAGTCTCCTACCCCCGGGGATTTCGCAGCGATGTTAGCGAACCCGTTTCGAAATGAACACGACAATTACGATACTCTGAGAGCCTGAATCGGACTAATTTAGAGATCAGTTCCGATCCAATCGCTTTGGGAAGTCTACGGTATTCCTGGCTCCTTGAGGGACCTTACTCTATTAGGCGCAGCTTTTACATAAACGACTGCAAACCAATTGGACACGTCGACAGCGGTTCCACAGTTAATAACAGTTCCGCACTTAGCGACAGTTCCGGGTTTAATAGCTCTACCCATCTAAAGAAATCTCTCCGCAATTCCAGTAAATCAAAAAATTTTTCTCCATTTACCTTTTTTTTTTAGCAATATCTCTCTTCTTCGATTTAGCCAAATTACCAGCCACAAACCGCACAGATTGCTCCCCTTTGGCAAAACCATACAAACATACGAGGGATGAAAAGGACATTTATATGTCTCTATTGATCGAGATGAAATTTAAAGGATGAGTTTTTATCGTCTCAGACGACTTCAAGATGAAGATAAATCTCTCCTGTTGACGCAATTCGGCGCGATTTTATCTTCCTTTTTTCATTATCAATGAATGTCACTTTTCGGACCGTTTGATTATCGTTTTCTCTGCTTTTTTGTACCTGCAATTCTATTTCAGGAAGTCAGCGCAACTTGTACTCTTGAAAAAAAAAATGAAGTGTAAAATAAAATAGCTGTGAAATAAGAACTCTACCCTGAAAAAATACACATCCATTGAAGAGACATAAAATAGAAATCTAAGCTAGGTTAAATGGAAACCAAGCTTAATATAAAGCCTTCCTTCCGAGCACCATTCAGATGTTTTCTTATAAGTGTTTTTGTAGGGCTACTGATTTCTGTACAAGAGCTAACTCCTTGGAATTTCTTAACTGTACCCTGACCAAGCAATATAAATCTGAATGATTTCGCGGTGATCCTTTGGAACCAGAATGTTGGAGCCTGTTGGATGTTGGATGTTTCTGTTCGCTTACTTAGCTGTGCATTTCAATCGTTTTGAGTCCTCGTTCGCCAGGAGGATTAAAGAGTTGGTTTGCCGCGACTATAGAGTTCCTTGATCAATGAGGTGGCGTGTTCAAATCCTGCTGCGGCTTTAAATCAAGCCGAGGGTGAATGCTTTAGGCAAGGCACTTCGTTTTCTTGTAAAAATAAAAAAAAATCCAGAAAACCTTCGAAATTGAATCGTTTTACAAGGCGTACTGTTTTGCAAAGAAAACAGTTTAGTTCTTGCCAGTTTCTTGCATTATCTTAATGTTACCTTATATTATACATGTATTTGATGACAGCACAGTATTATGACTACATGCAATTAAATCCCAACAGAGGAAAATTGACACAATGCCTGGGTTTCAACGGTTACGTAAAATCCATTTGCCAACAATGCCGTTAACTCTCCATGCTGCAAATTTTTTTTGTGCTACATTACCCTGTATCTTAACTTTTTGTCAGATCTAGTGAGAATTTGCGGCAAATTTATCATACAGAATACTATTAAAGTACGGAAGGGTGAAAATATAGAACTTCAACCCTCAAACTAGGAATATGGCAAATTTTATTTATTTCATTTGTTTGATTGGTGTTTTACGCCGTACTCAAGAATATTTCACTTATACAACGACGGCCAGCATCATGGTGGGAGGAAATCGGGCAGAGCCCGGGGGACTATCTGCAGGTTGCTGCAAGACCTTCCCAGTTACGGCCGGAAAGGGAGGCCAGCATGAGCTGGGCTTGAACTCAAAGTGACCGCATTGGTGATAGGCTCCTGGGGTCATTTCCGGTCTGGGTCCACTGAACAGAATAGGTCCTTATGTATATACTCAAGTAAAATTGTGACCTTGGGAGGGGCATGGCGCCAATATATTTTTTTTTACTGTATCACGACTTATTTAAAGAAGAAATGATACAAATATCAGACGAAAGATCGTGAAAAGTTATTTGCAAATATGGTCTGTAACATTTTTTGCAATTTTTCTTGCTGGAGGAAAGTGTATTTGAAAATGCTTTTGTATGGTGGGTATTTGGGGCCACCTCTCGGTATATATCATCTTTGCATGATAATCTTCTAAATAAGGATGTGATACATGTGTAATAAATTTAAAATAATGTAAAATGATTTTTTTATACCCAAAATCTTAATTATGTTAATATTTATGAACCTAAATAACATATAAATATGATTAAAATTCAGGTTGAATACATTTGTTAACTGAAAAGGTTAAATTGTGAGAAAAATATTTTGAATGAACAACCTTACTTAGAACATAAGAGAAAATATATATGAAGAGGAGGCCCCAAATAACCACCATACAAACATATATATATATATATATATATATATATATATATATATATATATATATATATATATATATATATATATATATATGCCTCTATGGCATTTTTCTTTAATGAGAAAAAGACATTTGGATATATATATAGCTTTCTGTTGCAGATGGACTTGGACTGTCGCCTCCCGTGTAACTGTGCCATCAAGGAGCTGAAATGTCGACTTGGTGTCAATATCATCCAAGATGGCTGCGGATGTTGTAACATGTGTGCTCGCCAGCAGGGGGAGCTGTGTAACAGAAAGTTTCGTTGTGACGACAGAAAAGGTCTCTACTGTGACGGCTCGGAAGATGGACAAGGCGTCTGTAAATGTAAGGTGACACTTCTCTGTGACACTCATAGTGACAAATGATGCATTGCAACAATGAACAAAGACATACAGCTTACTTGTACAACAGGGGCTGATTGCTGAGAACATTGCTTATGTCTCTTTTTTTGAAGTACAGTGTGTCAGTAATTCTGATAACTTCATAACTTTTTTCTTAATTTTTTTACCTTTGATTCTATGCTGCTTTCCTCTACATATGTATGTTTTAAGTTTACCTGCACAATGCATGAGGCATTGTTGCTTTATTTGTGGTATTTCTACTTCTAGTAGCCATGCTCACAGCATTCCGAACTATTCTTTTGTTTTGCTTGTCCGTGAATCCTTCGAATGAACGGAACGCCAAAAAATCTGGCTGTGTAGGTGTTCCCTTTGTATTGTTCCCTTTTTTCGTATTAAGTGTGAAAACAATACAGCATATTTGAGTAATTCTGCACCACTGAGGTATAATAAATTACACTTATGTATAAATTATTAAGTATATAGCAGACTCCACGGTTGAGTGGTTAGCGGGCCAGCGTGGCGCGATATCTCTGAAGCCTCTCACCAAAGCGGACGCTTTGAGTTCAAGTCCAGGTCATCGTGGCTTCCTCTCCGGTCGTACGTGAGAAGATATGTGGATGGCCGTGGGTTTCCTCTGGGCTTCACCAGGTTTTCTCCCACCATAATGCTGGCTACCGTCGTATCAGTGAAATATTCTTAAGTGCAGTGTAAGTAAATAGATCAAATTTTTAAGCATTTACACGAACATTTAGAATAAAGCCCTTACTGAGGTAAAAAGACAAGCGACCATTTGTCAATAATAACACTGTCGTTGCTGCTCTGGTTTTACTTGGCATGTTGTAGTCTGTTCTATTGGAATGACTTTGGTTGCGTGTTCGCCAGCTGATGTACGTAAAATTATTGTTGTGTTGCAGGGAAGAATTTATACGTACACGTATATATCGGGTGGGCATAAAAAATGGGCCGTACTTTGACACTCAATATCCCTGAAACCCTCTTACGTCAGCTTCTAAAAATTTACAAACTCAAAAGCCATTACGTCCTAAGTATACAGGTCAAATTTCAATTTCATCCTTTAAGATTTCTGTTCATGGGACCAAAATCAAAATAAAGTCAAAAAGGCATGTTCCGGACATTTCAAAATAATGTTCTAGCTTGTTTTACTTGAAAAGATGATCAATTTGTCCTCATCTTATCCTCAATTTGTTACCATCTTCACGGTAGACGGGGTGCAAACGTTTCTTCCATGAACTGATTGAGTCCCGAATCTCCTTACGAGTAATTTTTTTCCAGCAGTCCTTGATGTGTGCTTTTATTTCATCCTCAGTGAATTTTTCCGTGCGACTCTCATAATTCCCTGACAGGTGATGCAATGTGGGTCACCAGAACGTACGTTTATGAGGCTAAAGTTTGAAAGTGTTTGAACAAAGGATAATGGAGTAATGCAGCATCAAAGTACGGCCCATTTTTATGCTCACCCGATAAAAGGCGACGGCACGAAGAGCAGTGACAATATACTCGATAGCTTACTTCAGGTCTTTCCTCATTTGGGGAGTTTCGAGTTCGAACTCTTTTATTCTTAGAAATAAAAACAGTCCATCTTTACCATGTGACTTGTGAAAACTGTTAGGCGACCTTTGTTCAGTGCCATTTACCTATTAACTGTCTCAATGTGTTCCCGATGTAAAAATTGCACATTTTTACTTTAAAAACTTTTCAAGTTAAAGTTCACAAACGTTTAGTACCTCAATTCACTCCATAGTCCGTCTCCTCTGAACTACTTTTTGTCAGTCTGTTTTCAGATTTGCATGTTGTAGTAAATGTGTTAAAAAAATAGTTGCCCAACACTTATGACAACACACATGACACGGTAGGGCATTTTATACATTTAGGGCTCAGAGTTCGATCTAGAAACCCGAATGTCGAATCAGAGTAAAATGAAAGGAAACATGAACTGTAATTGTTCAATTCCTTGGTAAAAATGGTTGATATTTTCTTTCCAAGGAAAACCACATATCTCATGCGAGATAAAAGCGATCATATTTGAAATTCTCAAACCAAAAATACGATTCTGGCTTTCTTAGTGTTTGTGCGAAGACGTGTCGGTTCTACGAGCCGGTCATTGGGGGTTTACCTTCAAGCGTTGTTTTGGAAATAGGTCTTGGGAATATCATCCTGGGCTGCCCATCATATTTCATATATAAATGTCTACAAAGACGTATAAACTACCACGACTTCATTAAAAAAATGACAACTCGCATATCAATGACTCAGGAGCCTCTCACCAATGGTATCGCTGTAAGATCAAATCCAGTTCATGCTGGCTTCCTTTCTGGTCGTATGTGGGAAGGCCTGACAGCAGCCTGGGTGTGATCGTGGTTCTTTCACGATTTCTTTCCCTCTACAATGCAGGCCGCCGTTGACCAAGTGAAATATTCTTGACACAAATAAAAAGACTATAACAAATAGAGTAAAACCAGAACAGCGACGACAATGTGGCAAACTTTCACTTCGTTAGGGTTTCACTCCAATTGTTCAAGTAAATGTTTAACTAGAAACAATTTACACGCTCCTTAGCAAGCGTTACCTAAGTAGAAATACGGTAAAATTGATTATTTTTTCTCCTCAGCCAAAACGTCCCGTCCTTGTTACGTCAAAGGTATAATGTACGAGGATGGGGAACAGTTTAAACCCGACTGTTCCAGACTGTGTACCTGTCAGAACGGCCAGTACGGCTGTATATCACTGTGCCCTCAGGAAGAGAAGAGACCCTCCCTGACCAGCTGCTCGAACCCCCGCCTGATGATCATTAACGGACGCTGCTGCCGGGAATGGACTTGCGATACGGGCAAACAGCAGAACGACTACGCTCCCACTTACGACTTCGCGCAGAATCTCGTCTTGCAATGTGAGTAGTGATATCGTCTCTTGATTGTTAATCTATTTGTTTATTTAATTACTCCTGCCGGTAACTACATTTATTTGATTGTTGTTTAAAACATAATACTAAGTAAAGATAAACATACCCCCAAAATTTCCCTTCTAGTCTACGATGGCGGTCATATATATGAGTGGAGGAAAATGGAGTCACCGACTTGAACCACCGACCTTTGGGAAGGTACTGACAAACTTTCCCACACGTGACTTAAACATATGCATACCGTATTGGTGGAAGGCAAATAGTGTTCAATGCGGAAACGGCCATCCGAGCGTCATCCACTGCTTTTCGATAGCTAAGTCACACTAAGAGCGGATTAATGTACAAATTCCTGCCCAGAGCGAGTATTGAACCCGTTCCTCTTCGGTCTTAGCGTCATCCTTTAGCCACTGTGCTATGTTCCAAATTTAGTTATAAGCGGTATACAAGGTTACACAGGCTTTCGATTTGAAAGGTACTGGGGGTATCGATTGGATAATACTACCACACAGACCGTATAGGTTGATAATAACCCAGAATACTTTCGTGTACTGTTATTTTGCGCCTGCACAAGTCAAATAGATCAGGATTCTGTCTGAAAGCATTTTAACCACGTGTACTACCCACGCACATGGCAGTTATATTACTATGACAAGATATACTGACAGTGGTGCACCACGCAAGTTTGGGATGTCTGATATTTGTTAATTAACTTGGCAAACTTATTGTATAATAAGAAGCGTGCAGTTGTAACCGCACAATGCAGGGAAATTGTAGTTTATTTAAGTGTATACGTATAGAGTTGATTTGTGTTAAACGACTATTCTCAATTTACTTTACCGTAGCAAGGCCTGTCTGAACCTGCAGTCGACCGTGGGCTTCTACCGTGCTCTGCCTGGTTTCCTTTCACTGTGTATTCTTGTGTACGGCGTACAACACTAATCAAATAAATGAAAGTAAATATTTTACTCTATGTTTCCCTAGGACATTATAGCGTTGAGTTTCAAACATTTCAAAAACAAGAGATGCATGTGAACAAGTCGTGTCTAATTCATGTTTTTAAAGTTAACAGTAGGTAAATAGGAATAGCCTTTGCTGTTCATTTTAACACAGTAAATGTGGCAAACGTAAAATTCATCCCATACCCAAAAAATGAATTATTTCTTATTCCATTATTGGAATCAATCAAATTTAGCTTGATGGCGGTAATGTAACATTATTCCAGTGACACAAATCGCTGTGCTATTTTGTTCGAATAATTCATGATTAGAAATTTAAAATCGTCCACGTTCTCGACATTCAAGCTCTGTTGGTGATAATCTGAGAAATAAACACCATTCATACCTGCTTGTAAGGACTTTAATGGTAGCCAGGTGGCCCGGAGTTGATCGTCAAGCTTCAGTTATTGGTTCACCCTTATCAGATCAAGAAAACTAGGTTTAGTAGAAGCGGCCAGACCAGTAGAGAACCGCTCCCGTTCAAAGCTGTGTAGTGTATTCATTCCTGATGGGGTTTTATGGGTAAATGGGTAGCTCTCTGGCATTGCATTATCAATTATCAGTCCTGGAAATAGTACCCCCTTTGAATCTACTAATAAGGTGTTTCAATCGTGGATTGTTACATGCCACGTAGTCATATTATAAAACTAGAATTTCATATTAGACGGTTGGATAGAGGTTATCTCTATTATGAAGGTCCTCTTACTTCAAACGGCTACTTCGTAGACTTATGCATAAAATAATGCATGGACTTTTTTATGATAGCAATAAAAAAAATTGTAAAGAGAAATCAAAACCCTATGTCACATACACTAGGTTAAGATAATTCATGCATTGTGCGTGAATCGTGCTTTGTACATGTCATTCACATACAAGAGTGCTGCAACATGTGAGTTGCGAACAAGAGACCGTATTTCACCTGTTACGCGTGATGATTTGCCTGCTACCACAGTGTCGTCGCTGCTCTCTATGCTGTAGCCGTATTTCACCGGTTACGTGTGACCATTTGCCCACTATCACACTGTCTCAACTGCCCTGGTTTTACTCTATTTATTCGTACTCAAGTGTGTTTCACAGGACGTCATATACTACCTAAACATTACTACTTAATACTGCGGTGTGTAACAAACTTAAGGCATAGTTTCTTCTGTGATGCACAACGTTAAGCCTCAAGCACTCACTCGCTCTTCCGAAATGCGAAGGTTAATGTATACAAGTAGCTGGGCATGTAATCTGGTAGCTTAAATTCAGAGCACGATTATAGGATTTGCCGATTAATTAGTATTCCTCAGCCTTTGTCTGTCAGTTACAGAGGAAGCCTTTACTGCGATTGTTTGCCTTTTAATTGGGCTTGATTGTAATCTGACATAGTCTCGGCCATTTCGTTTGTTAAGCACGGCGCTAAGGTCACGTTCGGTCCCCGATGGTACGACGAGGGAAATATGTCTCCTCGTTCGATACTGATTTGGTCCCAGCGGGGGATTTTGCCCGGTGGAATATCGAATGGATGTGTCAGTGGTCTGCGGTGTGCTGGAAAGTCATCTTGATTTATGATGCCATAAAGAAAGAGTCATTTGAATCACACGACAATGGCGCTTCATTTGCCGTTAATATCACCACCAAGTCGACTGATTGCTTTCTAGCTGGCGAACTATTCTTTTTTTAGTTGTTTTTTTTTTCATGTTGTCATCGTTTGCGAACCCAAGAGGTCAGTGTAGTGTAAAATTGGAAGAGCAAGTTCATATTTTTTCCCATATATCCTTTGCCACTGATTAAAGCCCCCTGGAATCTGTACTTTTGAAGAGCGAATTGCTTTACTAGTGTTCGCTGATCCGAGCAGACTTAAGTAGAGAAAAGTCAAACATGATAACGCGGCTTCATGTCAAGAGCTTCTCATTAACTAGGTGGTTCATTAAATTTGCGCCGGAAGCAACCTTTTACGAGTAACTTCTGTAACTGACATATAATCCCTTTCTTTTTGGCCAGGCGTGCATGGCTCAGTGGTACGGGACATGATTCTCAATCGCAAGTAGTACGAGTCGTGGGTTCAATCCCGATCTTAGAGATAAAGGAACTTTGTAGACTTTTTTTCAGACCTACAATTCTATGGCAGAACTGTCATAAAAATTACGTATTTCAGCCATCCAAATTCGGTCTTCTAACTGATCGGTTGTTTACAGTTGTTATTACCTCACGCGTTTCACATGCATAACACTAACGTTTATTTCTAACTTAATCTTAGTTCTTAGTATTTATTATTTATTTATTTGATTGGTGTTTAACGCCGTAGTGTATTTCACTTATACGAGTACGGCATAGTACGGAGGAAACCCACGACCATCCGCAGGTTGCTGTAAAACCTTCCTTCGTACGAACGGAGTGGAAGCCATCGAACCTGTATGTTAAAATATTTGTTTTGTGTAATCCAAGGTTATTGTGTTTTGCCCTTTTCTTGGTTTAAAGCTATCCATATTATGCGGCAAAAATACTATAGATATATATCTAAAAAATGACGATTAGATAATTTGAATCTCATATATCTCAGACGGTCAAACCACGGGATCCGCTTTCATGAGATTTTGTAAATGACTTTATCTATATGTTATAGCGCTAGAAGTTGACGTGATTTACGCGGACAGTTACATAGATTTGATTTAAAAAATACTTTGATAGTGAGCGCTGGCATGGTCCGCTGTGACTATGAGACCCCTGATCAGTTATAGATCTGGAGTTCAAATTCAGCTGTCGCTACTTCTGCTGCGACTTTAAGTCAGGGAGGGGGCCTCCGTGGCTCAGTTGGTTAGCGCGCTAGCCCAGCGTAATGACCCAGGAGTCTCTCACCAATGCGGTCGCTGTGAGTTCAAGTCCAGCTCATGCTGGCTTCCTCTCCAGTCGTACGTGGGAAAGTCTTGTAGCTATGTGCGGATGGTCGTGGGTTTCCCCCGGGCTCTGCCCAGTTTCCTCCCACCATAATGCTGGCCGCCGTCGTATAAGTGAAATATTCTTGAGTACGTCGTAAAACACCGATCAAATAAATAAATAAATAAATAAATAAATAAGTCAGGGAGTTTGTCAATTACCTTCTCATGTTCGGTGGTTTACTCCTGTGACCCCAGTTTCCTTTATTCACAAACTTTACTCTGTCATGTAAGTGGCATCCTCTTGAGTAATAATGTCAATATCCATTGTAATTTCGAAGAAAAAAAATGTAGTCGACGGTGATTTTAGCATCTGTTTCCCATGGTTCTGTCTACAAATTGTTTACCCCCTACAGCAGTGATGTTGTGTCTGATTGTAGCTCCTCTAACCGCCTCACCGATCGTTGTGACGTCACGTCCGCCGTGCAAAATTCAGACGACAAAATGGAGTCCCTGCTCAGTCACGTGCGGAGCTGGAATGTCAGTACGCATGACAAATGATAACTACGTCTGTAAACCAGTTCAACAAACCCGATTGTGTTACTTACGGCCCTGTGGTGTAGAAGTTCATACAGAGGTAAGATATATCAATCTACTACTTGGTGTTGTCAATTAGAAAGTTCCTTTCCATGATTTTATATGAGGCTGTAATATCGGAATATTGCAATATTCCTACAACTGCTACTATAAGAAATCTATGATCTATAAAATCAGTAAAATGTCACCTTTTCTGAACTACAATGATTTTAAATCCTTGACAAAGTAATTAAGAAGTTTAATTTATCTGCCAGTAGAGATCTGGTATTTTGTAAATGCCGATCCGTATTACTTGCACGCCCAAAGTCTCACGTGATTCTCTCGAGATTTGGCCCTACTGTCGTTGTCTATAAATTGGTTATGTTTAAGATTTAATCGAGCAAAGGTATTATAATGTACCTTTAACTTAATCCCATAAATTACCCGTGTTAGTGCTATAACAACAGTGTTGTAAATTTTCAATATTCCACACGTGATATAAATAACCCGAACTTTTGATAGGTCACCTGAACTTTCATTGACAAGCTTATCCAATCAAAAAGTACAACTGCATACCGCACTACTTCTATTGTTTGTTGGCGTGGGAAAAAACAGGCTAGCGATTACTTACTGCACCAGGACAGCGGTTTCTTGGTACAAACCGGTTAAGTTTTTGGGACACTGGACAGGTATAAAATTTATATCCGCGAAAAGGAAATGAAGCGTTTGACGCTGTAAGGTGCCGGTAGGCCTAATCACAAACTGTGAACTCAAGTTCAACCGTCAGCGACAGCAGCATGCCTCGGTGTCATATTTTCACTAAAATAAAAACCTACAAACTTGACTTACTTCTTTGGGCACTGGGCATTACAGAGTTGTCTTGTGTAAATGAACTGGTCTACAACTGATGTACCTTCGATTATTCTTAGGTTAGGTCGATTCTACTTGCCATATCGATAATTGGTCTCACTGCGACCCTTTCATCCGAAAAGTCTACCATCACGTCTACCATCACACGAAAAGTTCAAAATAAAACAAAAAACTAAGCCCTTGGAAACATCGTAGACACTGTTTTGTTGTATGCTCAAGTTCCATCATGGTTAGTAAGACCAACAAATAAGTGTTGAGGAGAATTGGTCACCTTAAGTTTATTTATTTCATTGGTGTTTTACGCCGTACTCAAGAATATTTCACTTATACGACTTCGGCCAGCGTTATGGTGGAAGGAAACCGGGCAGAGCCAGGGGAAACCCATGACCATCCACAGGTTGCTGCACACCTCCCCACGTATGGCCGGAGAAGAAGCCAGCCTTAACTCACAGCGACCGCATTGGTGAGAAGCTCCTGGGTCATTACGCTGTGCTAGCGCGCTAACCAACTGAGTCACGGAGGTCCCCCGGTCACCTTAAAAGCCTATATCTTAATATTTCTTTCAGTATGACTTTTGAAATTACCGCTTGTCGCGCCCTGCAAGTCATTACTTGACGTTATTGAGATATGACCTAGATTTAGGTCACAGATTTTTTGCAAATGTTTCGATAAATGAGCAGTTATGAATGCTGATAGTTTCGAAAAAAATCAGGGCACGTTGTCTTATAGCACACTAATGGGCTGTGTCATGTTCACTGTTTAAAGAAATCACAGATGTCCTTAAGGTTTGCTAGACCTATATTAATTTAAATGTGTGGTTCGGCTCCAACCGTTTCACATATATCTATATCAGTACGCATCTCATTTACATACTTGTGAAAACAAACAGACGTTGATGAATAGGATATGCGATTCTTGACCTATTTTATGTAATCTTCATTTGCTCCTCGCCAAAGGCTCAGAACAAAAGAAAATCCTCTAAATATCACTTGTCCATGTGATCGGTATTTATCAAAATGGTAGATGTAAGCTTTCGTTAACGTATACTCATTTTGTGCGAGACGAGCAATGTGTACAGGTACCATCTTGAAGATGTACATAATTTCTGAGTGTTGTGAATTCAGATTTCAGGCATGACGTGTTAAATGCAAAGAAAACATGAAATGAAGTATGTATCAGATGAAACATAAAAGACTACAACACAAAACAGACCATTAGTCACGGAAAAACATAAACATTCCAACATATAAACTTCTGAAACGTCACGTTCTTGAGTGGCCTGTTGGGAGTCAGTGGGTACCAATGACGTCACTTCCCTATTGTTTGCTCGCAGTAGTTCGCTTTAACGTGCATTCAGCGAATGTATTCATGGCTGAGTATATGAATTTTGAATGCAGAATCGTAGAAGTCTCTTTGTCTTAAGTGGCAAAAGAACCGCTAGTGACGTCAATGGTTACAATATTGTTAAAAGGCCTTTGTAGAAGCCAGTGTTTCAAATGCATTTTACTCAAGTGAAAAAAATTTATTTGTTATAACGCCATTCATACATT
The DNA here is from genome assembly GCF_032854445.1 of Liolophura sinensis. Classification (NCBI taxonomy): domain Eukaryota; kingdom Metazoa; phylum Mollusca; class Polyplacophora; order Chitonida; family Chitonidae; genus Liolophura; species Liolophura sinensis. Next base: position 21,560,044 of record NC_088307.1, read on the forward strand.
CATATGTCCTTGCTGGACCCATCTCTCCCTGTGCACATTGGAAGAAAGACAGTGCAAGCGTCTGCTTAAGGCCTTCTTGCATCTTCTTCATATACATTCTGTTCTAATGTATCACAGCATTTTCGCCATGATGATAACTGGTCCGCTTTTTTTTTAACGGCGCCATGATGGGAAATGTACTTACAAATCGAGTGTATTTCGACAGTGTCTATGCTTAGCACATAATAGCGGCGTAGAGAGAGAGAGAGACGCCACATAATGTTCTAGCTCATCCTTTTTGTAATTTGTCCAAGTGTTTTACACAGACGATTTACAACTCTACAACGTTGGAGACTGGGGGGTGTTTTCGCGTTCCGAGATCTCCGAGATTAAGACCGAGTGCTCTGCAAGCGTGCGGCATATTTAAGAGGTGTTTTACTGTGTTATTCACGCTTAGTACTGCTTCGAGGAACACACAAATGTCTTGTCTGGAACTTGAAATGACTGCCCGTCCCTGTCAGACACCAATCTTGTGCGAGTTCCTATTTGTCCATTGTCCATCATTGCTAAGCCGGACGATTTGTCCCATTAGCCAAGCGTCTATTTAACGTGTTGCTGCTCCTTGAACGGGAATTGGCTCAAAGGATAATCGTACATGTGTAATAAGCTAGTATGAATTCATATCCATACTAGCCAGGGAGAATCAGGGCATTTCTGTGAGCGGCAGGAAAACCATTCTCTGTTAGCCCCGCTCCGGGCGAAAATATCCATAATTCCCCGCCCGTAGGATTATCTTCACATCTCGTCTGTCTGCGTCCTGTTGGAACGAGATTAAGAACGTTAGTTTTCTGCCAGAGGTCGATGGCTCTGCAGGAGCCTGCCAGATGTCTGGTCCCGATAACATGGCCACAGATAAACGCTGGCCTGTCAGGACGGAGATTTCGGTTCCTCACGGAAATGTCATGTGGACACTGCAAGTAATCTTGACACGCGTCCTTGTATATGCTATGGTGTTCTACATTCAAGCATTGACATTCCAGCATCTGGCCATATTATTCTTTAAAGGAATGAATGAATGATTATGGCTTAACGCCTCGTCAGCAATATTTCAGCGGTATCGTGACGACATTCTTGAATGGAGACGAAAACATGAAAGTGATTCTTAGTTCAGATGAAAGACCCTGAAAAGTTATTTCAAATATGATCTTCTTTTTTCTTTCTTTCAGGGCAAAAATGCTTTGTTCGTATGATGGGTATTTGAACCGATCTCTTGCTATATATCGTCTTTGTACAATAAAGTTTAAATAAGGATGTGATGCAGTTCTAATTTTTGTTTATATCCACAAGTATGCATTTAATCTGAATTTCGATAATATTTATGAATATATGAAAATATAAACTTGATAAATATTCATTTTTGACACATTTGTCAGCTGAAAAGAGCAAATTCCAGCACAAATGTATTCATTACACATACATTACATTCCCATATGATGCAAAGACGATATAAAAAAGAACATTGAAGACCATTTTTACCACTAACTTTTTGAACTCTTTCACCTGAAGTTTATTATATTTTTATAATATTCCTTAACAGGGTATCCAGACATACATGTTCTTCAAAATGTGTAAAGTTGAAAAGATAGTTACCAACTTCGGCCCTAGTCAGAAGTGCAACTGTGCAAAGACTCCGTTATTTCATGGAACATGTTCAAATAAATCATTCAGAAGGACAAGGCGGGCATTTAGAGACTTCGTCGTATGAACCAGTGACCACGCAAGAGACGTGGCCTATTTATTTATTTATTAATGTTTTTATTTATTTATTTATTTGATTGGCGTTTTACGCCGTACTCAAAAATATTTCCATTATTCGACGACGGCCAGTATTATAGTGGGAGGAAACAGGGCAGAGCTCGGGGGGAACCCACGACAGCCCACAGGTTGCTGGAAGACCTTCCCACTTACGGCCATAGAAAACGCCAACATGAGCTGGACTTAAACTCACAGCGAGGCATATGTATGAATATTAATGAAAGACGTCTAACCCCAATCCCCTATCTTCTAACCCTAACCCTACAAACAAATTTCCGGTGATGTGTTTCATTGATAGGTCACGACTACTTGGGAAAAGGGTGGGAATCTTACCACTACCCTGATCATTGTGGCCACATTCGTGTCAGGTTTATTAGGGATATGACGAAGGCCAGTGTTCTCTTCGGGACACTTTTGTTAAAACCCAGTGAAAGTATTACATAAAATCTTCAACGGTATATCAAGAGCAAAGTAGGTCTTACAAGTAAATGAATTCCGCTCTTCCTTGATGACCACCCTGGACCACGTGACGAACTTTACATTTTACAAAGTGAATTCACTTTTCCTTTAAATATGCGCTGTATCTTTGTCCGACATCGCTGAAAACTACGTGTAAAGAAACCCTGTCTGCTTTAAAGTCCCGTAAGGGGGGGATCACTGAAAATCCGCGTATGCAGTTTTGCGAAAGCAGCTCGTGAATTGTAGACCCACGAATGACACTTGGCTGAGGTTTCACATACACGTGCTCCAAGGCCACAAATATACGTCAAGCACGTAGCTTTTGGTGTCAAATTTACAAATCATTAAAGCATTCATGAAACGGTTTGTTTTTAATTTTCAATATACAATTTTTGTTCTAACATATGAAATTAAATAAAAAGCTTCTCAATTGTCTCCTTCGGACACAAGAATGGCATTATACTATACAGTTTTCCCAAGTCCTCAGCGGTCAGTCCGGAGATTAAATAGCCTGTAGTGTTGACCTCAACGGTAATAGCTATCAAGCTATAAAGTAGAGTGTAAGCTGGTTCCAGATTCCCACTATGTTCATCGATAACGTCATTTTGGAAATTTCCGATCATTATACATAAAGTAGAAGGGTTATTAAATGATATAAAATAAACAGTAATTTTTTTTTACTTTTTTGCTGGGTATAACTTTCTTCCTTTCCCTTATAAACATAAACTTCATTTTAGGGTTCCTTTTTATGCATCATTTAGTGTATTCTTTCAGGGCCGAGACAAATGTACACCAACGACGAAAAGCCGGGACAAACACCGAATTCTTTACCAAGACTGCCGAAGCGTCAAGAAGAGGACTCTCAAATTTTGCACGACATGTAAAAAGAATCGTTGTTGTTACCCAGCTAAAGTCAAGACTGTCATGCTGGAATTCGAATGTAGCGGAGGACGCAGGGAGTTCTTCAGTTTCATGTGGATCAAAAAATGTCAGTGTAGTAAAAAGTGCTACGCAAACGCCTAAAGGTGGCAGCGTATGCGCATTAAAACCAAGTGTATCTGTCATCATCGTGGAGATGAGCCATTACGAAACACGGATGCAAGAGGGTCGCCTCAGCTAAATAACTCTACAGTACTAGAAAATTTTCAAATTTTACCTGCAAGCTGGATGAATTAATAATATTTTGTTTGAAAACTGCAGCACTAAGTTTAGCTTTGTTAAACCTTGAAGGCGGAAAGTTTTGACCCTTAGAGAGCAGTTGAGGTCGCAAAAAGGTTAGGTAAAGCAGTTCTGTATTCTTAAAAGCGAGATGATGACATAACCATGAAATATACAAATACTCATCGCCTCCACAAATTCTGATGTGGCAAATTTTTGCATCCGACCTTCGACATTATTTGTCGCTACTCTCTTTTTTATGACGTCATAACCACTTGTAGTTACTAAAAAAAAAGGCCGAAAGGCGTTAAGGCGGAAGTTTGGCACACGCTGAAACGTCTTGTGCCGCCCAGAACGCAATGGACACGTCTATTACAAATGTCAATCAAATTATACAATTTCATTTTTGAAATGATGTAGGCTACAACGTTCTTGTCAAACACAGCGCTCTTAAGTTGTAACTCTCCAGCTTGTAAAGTTATTTAGTTGACTTGTCTCTTTTGACCTCCACAACTGGAGACGGGTTAGTGTATCTCCCAACAGAAAGTTTTGGCTGAGAAGGCTACAATGGTTATATATTTTAGGCCTATATTTTTTATCTCGATGACAAGTTAAGAAGTGAATTACATTATGTTGATGATATGCAACAAAATAAAGCGAAATCTTTATGATTTTATATGTTGTATATCCAAGTAATGTAGCAAAATGTACATACACTCATGGTTGAATACGTTTAGTTATTAAACTGTTCAGCTCACTATTACTGGCCTGTGTTAACACGTACATGAATTCCGAAGTTGAAAACTTTGCTTTTGTTTTCACATTACACATTTAAACGTATAAAAGTCAGTTAACTGAGCTACCACTGCTACCGTACTGGGCACGCGATAAAATGGTTTATTATTTATTGATATATTTGATTGCTGTTATAAGCTGTACTCAAGAAAATTTCACTTATACGACAGCGGCCGTCATTATAGTGGGAAGAAACCGAGCAGAGCCCGTGGGAAATTGTTCGCTGGAAAGGGATGCCAGCATGAGACTTGAACATATAGCCCCCCATATTGGTGAGAGGTTCCTGGTTCATTGTGTAGCGTCTTTTGTACATACGTTATTTTAACATTTCTGTACAGTATGTCAAACTGTCTTCTTTTGGGGAATTCTGCTACCATTTAAGCATTTACATGAACAGTTAGAATAAAACCCTAACAATGGTAAACTGACAAGAGGTCACGTTTCACCTTTAAAGTGTAAACACTTGCCAGCTTTTCACACTGTCGTCGCTGTTCTGGTCATACTCCTCGTGCAGTGTGTCTTCAGTTATATTTTGATGGTTTCAAACTTACATCTGCCTGTTTTCTACACGCCTACGTCGACGTCAAATACTTGGACAAAAATGAAAAACGCAATGTTGATGTATTTTTGAAAGTGTTGTTTATCGGTTGTGTGAATATGCCTGGCATGCCTTGTTAAAGTCGTGTCTGTTTTCTAAGTTGTACAGCTCCTGTGAAAAGACACCAAGCTTCATCTGCTAAGATCCTGGGGCCAGTTGCACAAAACCACTGTTGATTCGAATTCACATATGATTTAAAAGTTAGTTTTTAGATTCGTGGACTAAACATCGGGAACATATAAGAAGCGTTTCGCCAGCACAAATATTTCATTTCGATCTATCTGGGGAGAGAATAATATGGTGTGTTAGAACTTTAAATTTTTACTAAAATCGAATACTGGTGTGTAATTCACCTTTAATCGTTTTCATGTGTGTAACGTATTCAGGCTTCCCTCTCACTTTAGGACAGTTGTTTAATTTCCTGCTTGTAAGGGTTACACGTTATCCGGACAAGTTAAAGGTAAAACAGTCTTACTGTATCATGCGCCTTGTGAAAAATGTTTGGTAATCTTTACTGATATTAATATTCTGATTACGTGTTTCACCGAGTTCCAGAAGCACAAATGACACCTTTTTCCTGGAGAAACTTGATTACGTTTTTCACCGAGTTCCAGAAGCACAAATGATACCTTTTTCCTGGATGAACTTCTCAGGTTCACAAAAGTTCAGCTGCTCAGTCTTCTCCGTCATTCGTGTAATTTAAATAACTTTTTGTAAAACGTTTTTCAGACGTAAATTAAATATATCTTAATCTTAAATATTTTGTTTGGAAGCATGATATATACTCTGTGGTCGCTGGTTCAAAACCCTCAGTAGCCACTAAGGTATTTTTGTGCAGTACGTCTTAAGGTTATCTTCGTGATGTCCATTGGTGGTTGGTTTTATCACGTTATTACTGACTTTTTGGTTCTTAGTTTCGGGCATAATGGACATCATCTGTAAGTTTTCAGCACATTATTTTTTAATGTTTTAATGTGTTATATTTTTCCTTTCTCCCTTACACAACTTAAACCTTTGTAATATATCCCCTTGGAGTTTGGTGTATTTACAATTATTGTTTTATGTGGGTGATCGTCACGTGATCGAAGGCACGAATCGATCTCTGCTCAGAGTGATAACATGTACTGTAAGGTTCTATAACATCCAGACGCTAAATGCTAATTATTTGTCACAGTTAGTATTTATGTAAATAGTGTGGTAATTGTTTGTATTATATTTATTTACATATTATATTACAACCTCACTGTCCATTAGACTGTTTACTGTTCACACTGCAGAACTGGAAGGTTGCTTGTTAGAAATAAAATCATTGTTATATATATATAAGTGCTACCCTGTCTTTTCCTTTCTCACACACCCACTGACAGTATCTTTTTCCTTCACACACAGCCACTAACTTTATCCTTTCCCCTCACACACAGCCCGCTGACTCTCTTCCCTCCGTACACGGTCGGTGACTGTATCTATTTCCCTTCACACACAACCGCTGTCTGTCTTTTAACTTCACACACAGCCGCTGTCTGCTTTTTCACTTCACACTTAGTCGCTGCCTTTTCTCCTCACACTGAGGTAGATCCAGGGTCAACCCTGGGTCGAGTCACACCTAAGACTTTAAAGAGGGAGTTGCAGCTTCCTCGCTTGGCATTCAGCATGAAGGGGATAGTGCAACCCCTGGTTGACCCGTATCAGTATAATGGCTTGGACAGGGCGCCTTACTTGTCTTCGGTAAGGCGTCTCAGTTAAGCAGCACTAGATAAAAGAGCGGTGAAAATTCGTCCTACAACAAGGAGGCACATTACATTCATTCTAAGGATTCCTTCATCGTCACATGACTGACAAATTGTTAAGTACGTCGTTAAACCCCAAGCACTCACTCACTCACTCTTTACACTGAACCGCTGACTCTGCCTTTTCCATCACACACAGCCGTTGACTCTGCCTAGTCCTTTCGCATGCAGAGTGCGGCATTGGATAGGGGATCCCCACGCTCTCGCTGCTTGTTGGGCCTTGGTGACTGTCACCAGTCGACGAATCTCGACCTCCTTTACCTCCATGCAATATGGTATGCATATCTGCACATTTTATCGGCCCCGATAGCACAGCTGGTAGAGCGTCCGCTTCGGGAGGTGGTAGATCCAGGGTCATTCCTGAGTCCGGTCAATCCTAACACCTTAAAAGAGAAAGTTGTAACTTCCTCGCTTGGCGTTCAGCATGAAGGGGATAGTGCAACCACTGGTTGACCCGTATCAGTATAATGGCTCGCGCGGGGTGGCTTACTTGCCTTCGGTAAGTTGTCTCAGTGAAACAGCACTAGATAAAAGAGCGGTGGAAATGCATCCTGCAACAAGAAGGCACATTACATGCACTCCAAGGATTCCTTTGTCGCCATATGACTAATAAATTGTTGAGCACGACGTTAAGCCTCAAGAACTCACTGATTACAATTTACTTGATGAAGTTCTTCAGCAACTTGCTTAAAGTCGGTAGTTTAAGCCGAGCATTTCTCCATCCATAAAACTGACCGCCATTCGTATAATGGAAAATTTTCTGAGTATGACGATAAGAAAACAATAAAATCAGTCATATGACTGATAAATTGTTAAGTACGACGTTAAACCCCAAGCACTCACTCACCAGTAGATTTAGCCAGTGACAGAGTGATTTAAAGCAGGACTGAAGCCTTTGATCTCATGGCATGACATTGGATGGCTTAAGTGTGACGAGAATTTCTTTAGATTTGATTTATTTATTCATTTGACTGGTGTTTCACGCCGTGCTCTAGAGTATTTTACTTATACGACGGGGGTCAACATCATGGTGGGTCTAAGCGTCAAGACTCGTGTACAAGCAGTACTCGGGGCAAACCCACGAACATCCGCAGTTTGCTGGCAGACATTCCCACGAACAACCGAAGAAAAGACAGCTTGAGCTCAACTTGAACGCACAGCAACCGCAATGGTGGTTTTGAGGGTTTTTGAGCGCTAATCACCAGGCCATTGAGGCCCCTAACAGATAAGTACTGTAGGTTCATTTACCATGAGATGTAGGCGTAAAAGTGAAATTTTCACAGAATATAGTTTACAAATCATCGAATATATACATAAAATGCATACATAAAATTTGATTTCTGATAAACACTTGGTTGTCATATAAAGGCCATATAGTGTACAAGTGAACAGAAACAATCCTTCCCTGTAGACTATGTTCTACGTTTACAATGATTATCTCCCTTTCTCTGAGAGCAAGGAAGGCAACAAAAGCAAATGAATGATCTCCCCTTCCACAGTAGCTATTGTAACCTGATTTAATAATATGTTGTGAATTTGTTTATTTATTTGATTGATGTTTTACGCTGTACTCAAGAATATTTCACTTATACGACCGCGGCCAGCATTATGGTGGGTGGAAACCGGGCAGAGCCTGGGGGGAAACCCACGACCATCCGCAGGTTGCCGGCAGACCTTCCCACGAGTGAATTTGTAAATCGTATTTCTGTCATACTAATCCTCATTAAAGAACCTTTCATAAGTAATTTCAGCTTTATATTTTGTTATTTCTGAAAGTGAAATATATAACTTGCACTTTTTTCTTGGGCTAGTAAGCCTTACGTGCAATTTACAAGTCCATAAAAGCGAGTTATGTGTCCGTTATCATGGATTGTTTAAATCGTAATCATGCATCATAACAATCAGTTATTACTTAATGCCTTATTACCGATTTCATAAATCGCACTTTCGCACCTATGGATAGAACAGGCCACGTGCGACACGCGCTGCCTTCCAGTTGTTTATTATTACAGAAATAAAGCCGTATAACTGGGTTGCAAATATTTCTACATATATTAATGTATTCGGTATGAGTCACGTTGTATGAACATCACAGCGTGATCTGTACTGACGGCTCAGTTACTGGACACAAGGTAAAGCTCATGGATGTTTGAGTCAACTGGTAAACCAGCCTTTGAACGCCACTAAAAAATTCTGACATTAGAGGGACCTGCATATGCTTCAAAAATACCCACAAAAACAGTCACCCACCTAAGTATACGTTTATACCAGAATACATTCGTTCAACTGAAGGTTAACATGAAGGTAGGCCTAAATGGAAAATTGAAAGTAATCTGAAGACAAACATAAAAGAAAAGGCAACAACAAATATAACCGAAGTTATTTCAGAAGAGGGATCCATACAGGCCTAAACAGGCACAGACATTTGCCGGTGGAATTCTTACGATGCTTTGGGAAACACCATTTGACCGAAACTGAAAACACAATGTCGCGTCAACCGTACCCTACGGTGTTCAGTGTTAGAGGCGAATCCGTGTGTCGAAACAGGCAAAAGTCTACCGAGAAGGACGTTCCATGTTAGTAAGCGCAAGGCCAATTCCCAAAAACGACATATAACGTCTACGACAGCCATGCACTGTGGCCTCCTGTTTGAGACCTTGGGAAATATTGTCAGACGTATCCCACTACTACTTTCTGCATGAAAATGGCTTTAAAGTATATCAGATTTGTCTCGTAATCAGAAGGAAAACAGCTGATTTAACACTACTATATGGCAAAATAGTGAACCAGGAACGTGTGACGTCACAGCGGAACAGATGCCCTCTCGGGTTGTAGAAATATCTCGCCCTTGATTTGATAAAATTGAAAGCATGGCAGCTCCTTTGATTTTTCCTACATGGGCGTTTTTTGCTTACTTTGAAATGAAATACATGTATCCCGGTTACCCTACATCACAGAAATAAAAGTGACATTTTGTGAACTTTAAATGTAGCTCTTTATCAATGTACATGTATATGTACATTTGGTCTAGCGTTGTCTTTCTTTTTAATGAAAAGGAGAAAACTCTTTTCTCGTGTCATCTAGATACGTTTCAAGCGATAAGCTTCTAACTATAACACTGTTACGTCTCTCCCGCTTTCATTGCATACAAGTGGGCAAGCGGTCAACGCGTGAGGCCGTTTGTCCAGTCTAACGCTCGTTGAAGACCACTTGTCTTCCACTATTCAAACAATGAGTAAATGATATACATTTTGTGTCGTGATAGTTGGGGCTCAACACTTTATTCTATTATTTACATACACTAACGAAATCAGACATTGAGAAGCAAACTGGACAAATAAATATGTAAAACTGTTCATTATACATGTACGTAGAACTGTTCATTATACATGTACGAGATTGAAACAAAGCATAAATATCTGTAATTAGCTTCATTACTGTTTCCAACTTACGGAGTATAATTTTTAATGCCCTACGAACGAGAAAATTCGAGAATGCGTATAAGGGACAATTGGAAGTAATACTCATTGTATATCTATTGTCTATAAATCACAAGTATCACGGACATGCGCATGAATACTTAACGCACTCTGATCGTTGACCAGAAGTCCGTCCTTGCTCGAGACAAAGAGATGATTAGAGAGGCGCGCAACACAGATCAGTTTTGGAAAAGGGGAGTTGCTTCGTATTGGAGACATAACGAATGCCTTCAGCCTCTGACACTTAATGTGTTAGTGTTGTTTAAAATAACCACAGACAGAAAGGAGATTGAGCAAATAGGCCATGGAGAACTTCAGGATGATGACAATATCTAGACTTGTTGTCCTCTAAACGCTCACTGTACAGGTAGCAAGAGGTGAGTAAAAATAATTGTAAGAATTAGCCTCCAAGTCTTTTGAGGTCATCAATATCAGCTAAATTTAGGGCGATTTGCATTCTATCTGCAAAAATAATAAGAACATACATATTCGCCTCTGTGGCTAAGTTACCCAGGGCTTTCATCTAGCTAGTGTGAAGCAAGGAATCTCTGTGGCTGGGTGTCAAAAAGACCCAGCCCCACGTACGACCAGCTTGAGCTGGGCTTGAACTTACAGCGACCGCATTGTACGCGAAACATTTCGGGGATGAAGGCCTCGATAACTACAATAGAAAAAAGTACGTGGCCGTTGAGTATTGTCCAGTGAACGTTGGGATAATACTAACGTGTAAGCGTGACGTTGTTTGGTTGAGCTTGTTATCGCTATACATCATATTTTGCGAAATATCTTGTGTCCGCGTACTGACCAATGGCAACCAAGAATCACACTAAGTGGTATAATAACACGAATTGTAGCTTCTAATTCGCTTAACCCGGGACAAGGGAAAGTATATTCATCGTGTTACGTTGATATATGAGCAGCTGCAATCAAAGCGGACTGCCACTTACTCACCCTGACGATGACTATAGTTATAGTTCGAAAGCTTGGTAGATGAAGTGTACATAATGTACAAAATTATACTAGTCGCGTTATCCATATGCAAGATTATCAAACCGCTCACCATGGAATATTTAAGACACGTAATTTTACTCATTAGCGTAGAGCATACCTTGTGCCATTTCAACATTATCGGAAAAGGTTGGCCGCTTCTCTTTCTTAGTTTTTTTGGTCTTCTTTTATGTCGAACGTGTTTTGGAATTGGTTTTACGATAACTGACCTGGAATATCCATAATGGATGATGACTGGTACACAAATGTCTGTTCGACGTACAGATTCTGAAGATGTTTTCACGAAGTTAAAAGGCAGAGCTGGACAACGATGACGTGAAAAGCTTTCTTGTGTCCTGAGCTACATATTTGATTGGTCATTAGTGTATTTGTTTATTTGATTGTTGTTTAATATTATACTTAATTTATTTATTTATTCGATTGGTGTTTTACGCCGTACTCAAAAATATTTCACTTATACCACGGTGACCTGCCTTATGGTGGGAGGAAACGAGCAGAGCCTGTAAGATACCCATGACCATCCACAGAATGATGGTAGACCTTCCCACGTACGACCGGAAAGGAAGCCAACCTGAGCTGGACTGGAACTCACAGCAACCGCATTGGTGATAGGATCCTGTGTCATTACGCTGTACTGACCAACCGAGCCACGAAGGCCCCCAATATTATACTTAAGAATCTTTCATTTACACGATAGCAGCCAATTTTGAGACTGGGGGAATCTGGAGTACCCAGGAAAAATCACCGACCTTTGGCAAGTTATTAGCGAACGTTCCTACGTGTGACGTGCAGATCTGAACACTGTTTCAATAGGAAACGACTGATATTCAATAAAACATGTGACTGCGCAAAAGTTTGCACATGCGTCATCAGCAGCTTACTGTCACCTAAGCACCACAAATAGTGAGTGCAGTAGAGTACCCAAGTTCCTGTCGTATGACCTACAGCTCTTTATTAAAGTGGGACCACCATAATCACTCGGCCACAGCCCACTTACGTGTTCAAGAGAATGTTGCCCATGACAAGGGTTACAAAATGTCTTTTTCATGCCAAAGCAAAAACTGTGAGTCAGCTAGCCCATGTTTAAATTTAAATATTTAGATGTACGGGTATTGCATATTATTCAAGAATTCTGAAAAGACCAAATAAAGACGAAAACAGACAAAAAAATACCAATAACAAAACAAAATAAACAAAACAAAAAAAGTAAGTAAAGGTATTTTTGGTACAGTTTTAACGTCGTGTCTGACTGACTTTTCCAATGAGTAAATTATTTATTTGTTCACCTTACCCTTACACAATGACAGCTGGTCTCTTGGATAATACACATTAATGATCATTCCCAGGCTATTGCCCCAGGGGTTGGATCAAGAGCAGAGAAACATGCTACATAATATTTCCGGCCGACCCAGCCGTAAGCAGTGTTAGTAAAGCTGAAACAAAGTGCAAGACAAACAAAGGGTCTTTAATGAACCCAAAGGACGATGAGCTGAACAACATGGCCGCCGATTCTTCTTCAGCACTGGGGAATACAGCCGCATTGGGCTGAACGATCGAGACGAAGAAGGGGTGTATAGGTGGGGCGATGGATCAAAGGCTGACCCACTTAGGTGGAGGACAGGTGCGATAACGGTGTCCTTGTTTGTTGATATCAATGGTATTTTAGCAATGGAAAATTGACAACATGGGGAAGGTTTAAAATATAAAAATTATTCCAAAATCGGATGAAAGAGAATAAAAACGTATTTACAAAAGGATATTTGCAGAATAATGATCTAATCAGGACTATAATGTATGTCTAATAAATTTATTTGAATGTAAATTTGTTGTTTATATCCACATGTATTTAATCTGAATAATGATAATAGTTATGCATATATTAAAAGTATAAATATGATATGAATCCTGGCGAAACACATTTGTTAGCTGAAAAGACCATATATAACATATTATAATATGTTTATTAAAATGAGTTACATCCTCACTTACAACATTACAGACAATATACCATGCAAAAATGATTTTCAAGAGACTTTTGCTGTTTAAAATAAAATCGAAAAAAATTATTCAAAACCATATTTACTCTTTATTCTCAACGTTTAGTAGTTTTTATGTTTTCTCCACCTTTAAAAGAAAAAAAACAGCACTGGGCCAAATAGATATATACATCGACAAAGTATTCCAGATAAGGGTCTAGGTGTTTTTTTTTTTAACCCATCTTCGGAATAACATTTTATATTTTTATTATTATTATTAGTTAAAGTTTATATTAATTGTCAACTTTTCTCATAATTCTAGCCCTTATTCTATTGACACCATTGACAACTGATGACTACTTCTTTTCAGATTGCCACAACTTTTTATTATAGTCCAAATTTTGTTGGTTCCGGTACAGGAATCAATTAATTAATTGATTTAATACTTATTGATTTATTTTATTAATATTTGGTTCCTGATATGGTTGATTTGAAACCTACGTTTTCCCTTCGATGGGTAATATATGGACGTAAACGTCAAGCGGCCAGTTCGCATTCCCTTCAGTCCCGAAAGGACACTGAGCCTTGTTACTGTAATTAGACCATGGAAGAGCTAAAAAATAACTTTTCGCGTAGTTACTGAGACCGACGCTGTATTCTCAGTTTACTGGGCTGTTTTTATGCACCAGGGAAATGGAGAGAGTTAAGCTAAAAAGGAAAATAAAACCTTAATCACTTAATATCTTAATATATGACTTTTGTGTTGAAAGCTGTGATTCAGGCTTTAGGTTGTAGTCCATCAAACAGAGATGGGTTATACGGCTATCTGTCTTAACATACCAAAAATACTGTTTTCCTAACAGCTGTTACAAACATTATGATGTTCTGGAAAATATTGTTCTAATACAAAAGCTGCAAAACGCATTTGCAGACCTCTTGGAAGCCGTAAAGCGGGATGTATTTATGCTACTACCAACCCTTTCCGGAGATTAAAAAAAAACCGTTCTGCTTACAGGACACATGAAACGTTTGGTTTTATTTCTTAATATACAGTTTAGAATGAATACTGACATACGCATAGGTACAAAAACTTCCTCTCAGGTTACTTCTTTGGGACTTCTTGGGACGTCATCTACAAATGTCCTAAAGGATCGGCTGTCAGTGTGTGCATTAAGTAACTGCTAATGCAGCGAGTAGTGGGTTGGCTAAACGGAGAGAGCTGAGCTGGTCTCTGGTTGATCCATAACGTTATTCACGAAAACTGCACACAGCTTTACGGCTTCCAAGCCCTCTGCAGATACGGTTTATAGCTCCTGTATTAGAACAATCTGCTTCAGCATATTACAATGTTTGTAACAGTCGTTAATTATAGTTGGTTATTTATTTATTTGATTGGTGTTTTACACAGTACTAAAGAATATTTCACTTATACGACGGCGGCCATCATTATGGTAGGAGGAAGCTGGGCAGAGCCCGGGGGAACCCCACGAACATCCGCAGGTTGCTGAAAGACCTACACACGTACGGCCGGAGAGGAAGCCAACATGAGCTGGACTTGAACTCACAGCGACCGCATTGGTGAGAGGATCCTGGGTCATTACGCTGTGCCAACGCGCTAACCAACTGAGCCCATGTATCCTCCATCTTGCGGTGCTTATAAAAAAGGCTACAGTACAGAGGGTAAAACCATAGGATCGACGGCAGTGTGATAGTCGGCAAATGTTTACACGTAACAGGTGAAGTAACTGGTGTCAGTTTTGATTCTAACTGGTCATGTAAATGCTGTAATGTTAGCAATGAGACTTCCTCTAAGACCGCACAGTCAGTTGAAAATATATATGCAGTGATGGTAACTGCAATTACTTAGATGATCACTGGTCTAGATCTACTGATTTAAAATTTTGTTTCGAATAGTTAACCTTTACCGAGATAAAACTGTGACCGGATTTCACCGGTTATGTGTTATCATTTGACAACTTTAACATTGTTGTCGCCGCGTTGCTCTTACTCTGCGTGATACAGTCCTCTATATCGTACAGGAGAGCATGGGCGTGGTCCACGTCTGATCGAAGACTGTGATTGGTACAGACGGGATGTGGGCGGACTTCCCCTGCAACGAGGCCAATGTTCAACCCATGCACACTGCATGTGAGAAACCCTCAGAAGGTAACTTTTACTAAATCCATGTGTTACAGTCTATGTTATTACTGGAACAGTGGTGGAAAAGCTCTCGCTAGGGGCAGTTAACTAATTTCTGCTGCTTGTGCATGTTCAAATCTCATCTACCCACAAGTTGACTTTTTCTTAATTGACCTAATTGTGTACGTAGGTATGTGCGGGTGATTCCTGTAAAATATAGGTGAGGCACATAAACTGACAGTTAAATTAAAGGATTCCTCCACCGGCAAAATATAATGGGCTTAAAAAAAAAAATAAGAAAGCCACGAAATCACCACTCATAAAAAAACCTTAACGTTTCATTCTTAGATTTTCCATTCACCACTTTACTTCTCACCATATAAAAGAATGCGTTTGGTTTTATGAGTCATAATGATAATACTGCAGGACAGCAATGTCAAGTGAAACCTTTCTATATGTAACTAGAATATAAACAATTCATTTCAGCATTGTATTCTGCTAAACAAAGAGTAAAGATATTTTTAATATGGTTTTTATGGACTTTTACACTGACGCTAACGTATTTGTTTTTCTTTTATTTCAAAAGTTTGTTTTCTGTTTTATTTTTATCATAATTTTCTGCATTTCCCTTAAAACTGTAACGGTAATGACTTGGTACTATTATACATGGGGCATAAAACTTTGCATTCTTTTGCCCAGTAGAGCTCATCAGGGTCCCTCCAAAGGTGAACACGTGCCTACGCAAATGAGCAGGAAGATTGCCTTTAGTAATGTTGGACAGATAGAACCCTGGCCATCAGCGATAGATGTTATCAGTTAAAATTGCCGTTGTCACCAGTAACTCTCGCTGCCGGTAACCGCTGCCATCAAGACCTGTTAAAACCTGTATGCGCTATGACCAGTAACAGCCGCCACCAGTGTCCATTGCCACCAAGAGCCGTTAGTACCAGTAACAGTTGTCGCCAGTAACCATTGTCATCGGTACCAGTTGTCGCAAGTAACCGTTGCCACAAGTAACCGTTGTCACCAGTCACCATTGTCACTGGTACCTGCTGACACCAGTAATCATTGCTACCAAGTAACCATTGTCACCAGTAACAGTTGTCACCACTAACCACTGTCGCCGGTTCCCGTTGTCGCAAGTAACCTTTGCCACCAATAACCGTTGTCACCAGGAACACTTGTCACCCGTAATCACTGTCACCGGTACCCGTTGTCGCAAGTAACTGTTACCACCAGAAATCGCTGCCTTCAGTGACCTTTTCACTAGTAACAGTTGTCACCAGTAATCACTGTCACTTTCCTGTAGGACAATACTTGTAGGCTTGTACTAGTTTTAAAAAAATTTGTAAAACTATTTTTTTAATGTTATGTGCACGACTGCCGTCAGTTTCTAAATTTAGCTTGCCACTGTTTACATACGCTGAGTTCAGCGCCTGCTGTCTGCCTCTACCTTTGAATATTCCAGAATGCGCTCAGTTCGGTGCCTGTTTGTTTACATCAAGTGTTTAGGAATTTTCTCATTCTAGACAATTCCACCAGGCTATATAAGACCTATGAAAGCAGGTCAAACGGAGAGAACGGAGAAAGGAGAATTATTGAGAGTTTTGGATGGTTTCGCTGTGTATAACTTTAGTAGGCCTTTTGTGCTGAATTTTGGTGTCTTTATAGCCTCTGGCTTTGTTATATCTCCACCGAGCACTTGTTCAGTCCGAGCTTGTATATTTGATTCGTGCTTTTGTGTACACAGTGCTTAATACACGGACCCTGTCTGTGGAATTTTGTGTATATTTCGTCATACACTCAGTTATACTGTGGATTTTCCCTCTTGTGAATTTGCCTCTGAGCATTTATGCCTGTGTGGTATATATTGTGGAATATATGCGTCCGTTTGGACTTGACACCGTAAGTACTTTAGTATTTGTATAGATACTGCTATTCTTTCTTGCTAAACTTAAGTACTTTAGTATTTGTATAAGTCTTATTATCTGTTCTTGTTAAAGCTAATAAATTGCTGTAAAATAAAATCTGCTGGTTTTGGTTACTTTTTTGTGCGGCTAAACTGTCGTGTATTTCGAACAAGCCATCTCTTTATATAATACAGACAGTTTGGGTCGTAACATTAAGAACATAAATATTTAATATTCTTGAAAATATTTTCAATTTAATGTATTTAATCGTATTTAATCTATGCGTCGAAACAAACAATCGTATAGCACAAACCACCAAAGAAAGTATATAACGTACGAAAACAGGACGGAATCATGCAAAGGGAAGAACACCGAAATAAATTTGGGAAGGTTTGTCATAAATTATTTAAGGTCCATTTCGAAAACATTGACAATGTACGTACAGGTTACATCTTTGAATGCGTCATCACTTATAAAGTCTGTCTACCGTTATTTGATGAGCCACTATATCTCAGATTTGAAATTCACACTTACTGCATTAGTTAACATCTAGTTTTATACCTATGTTTGTCGATTTAAAATGCAATAAATTTGAGCGCATTTCGTTCAGTGCAGGCGAAGAATGTATTCCTGTAAATCATTCTCTACATTCTACAGAAAGCTAGATGAGGCAAAAAGGGTATAAAATTGATTTTCGCTCTTAAATTCAAACCATTGTCTTACTATACTTATTGGATAACATCGAGCAAACATTTGAGGAATAGGTTAGACACCTTCTGACATATCGTAAAAATAAAAGAGTAGATTAAGATAAGATTAGAAGTAATGTAGCACACATATTGATACTGTTGTAGCGGATTTCTCTTCAAAACCCAGTCCTATAACCTTTAGAGATTAATTATACAGGCTTTGCTCAGCTCTCTGTTCATCACCAGTTAATCTTTATCGACTCCGAGATAAAAAGTTTTATAAGCTGGTAGCGTATGAGACCGATATTTACCTCAAGTATTTGAAGACACCACTACTGAAATACGGATTTACTCTCCATACTCCAATCATTAATTCAATGCTGTTATTTTATTTAATACACCAAATTATGCATTCCCAGTCTGTATTGTTCCGGGTTAACTACTTGTTTCAGTAAATCAACAAGAAAGGCATAATAGAAGATCGGAAGATTTTGTTTTCCAGTTCGAACACTAAACAGTGAATTCCATTTATCCACATATATACACTCAAATCATCAAATGTTCCTCCAGAATCAGCAATACCATTTGCGAGAGAGAGTTTCAGGGGGAATAACTCTGGATAGCTTGTTGACACGCTTTGGACGGTGAACAGTCTTTAGCAATTTAAAAATATTACGACAGGCATTTGTGCTGGAATTTCTATTTAATCGTAATCCTCAGGTATATTTTAATATAAGAGAAGTAATTCCTTAACTCATATAATCACAGTCCCTTCAGTATAACACTGAATCCTTCCTGCGTAATATACTGAAGATAGCAAATCTCCCGCGGGATCGAGCAAATTTCGCGGTATCGAGCAAATCTCCCGAAGATTCGAATACACAAGCTTCGCCCGCTGTCAATCAAGATCGGCTCCTCCCAGGAAGATCGGCGATCCCTGGCAAATCTCTATGCGGATCCCAACGGGATGCTCATCGATGTATAGGCTGTGTTTTGAGACTGTATAGCTGTTTTGCATCTGTATACTTCAGTAGCTGTACATTTTCATCTGGGGTATATTTTAACGAATCCTCAGTGCCTTGTCTAAATCTTGTTTTGGACTTTGCTCTTGTCTTTGTCTTCAATCTCGACTGTTATACACCTCCAAAACCATCTGTCAGACGCCTGAACGATGCCATTTTGTAGCGGGTAGACCGAGTAGGCTGTTCTAAGCAACAAAAATTCTACATTTTGATTGGCTGACGTGCATTTGCACAGCGTTCGCCTCTTACTACGCCCCGCCTATAATTTACTATGATGGCGAAGCAAATATGGCTAAAATAGCGTAATTTCCCCCAAGCCAACATAAAGAAAAGCCCCGTAATTTCTATCAAATAGTGTTATATTAAATATTAATTTGAAGAACACAGACACTATAAAATCTCCTCTTTCTAACGATACCAATATAACACATGAGCCGTTTTCGTAATTATCAAATTCCTAGATTCTAAAGCCTCCAATCCGAAATGCTGAATGTCATGGCGGAATTTACAAACCACGACGAAGCGACGTGAATCATTTCGGTCGGAAATAAATATCTAAATAGCTTCTAATTAAGGTAAGACCATAGAAACTACAGCAATATATACCTGTTTCATAAAGTATGAGTTCTAAGCCAACACTGAGTACATTTTTATACCAGAATTCTGTGACAATCGGTCACGGAGATTCGACTGTTGTTGTTGTAATCAATTGTCAACAACACATACCTTTGGTGTAGGAAGACTCACAGTTCAGTGTCCAAATATTTATTTTATTTATTTGATTGGTGTTTTACGCCGTACTCAAGAATATTTCACTTATACGACGGCGGCCAGCATTATGGTGGGTGGAAACCGAGCACAGTCGGGGGAAGCTCACGACCATCCTCAGGTTGCTGGAAGACCTTCTCACTTACGGCCGGAGAGGAAGGCAGCATGAGCTGGACTTGAACTCACAGCGACCGCATTGGTGAGAGGCTCCTGGGTCATTACGCTGCGCTAGCGCGCTAACCGACTGAGCCACGGAGGCCCCTCGCAGTGTCCAAAAAAATCTCTAGGTCTAATGTTCGATAGTGGAGATCGCTTGTCTCTGATTCGATCAGTCGATACGTGTGTTCCTCTGAATATTCATGCTGTATTGTGTTATTGTTTTAGAACTTAACAGCAGAGGTGCAGGTAAGCTGCAGACGACAGTTAGTTTTAGGTAACACCAGTCAATCTGATATGAATAAGAGATTATCCATAAGTTTTCGTCACACTATATATACATATGTGTGTGGATCTTTTTTGGGTTATGTACACCCATATAAAAGACCATGCACTACCAACAACATCCCCTTGGGGACTACTCAAAATTGCTGTCTACCTTGCACTATGTTTATTTGACACAGAGCTATGCAGAGTTTCAAACAGAGTTATAAATAATGTTCCTGGACCAGTTTCGAAGGTATTCAATTTATCCTGATCCACACAAAACTGAAATCAAATAAATATTTCAAAATTAGATCTGGATTTTAGACCAACTCCAGAATCTATATCCAGACGATCTTGTACAAAACACCCTGAAATTCAGATATCAGCTAAGATCTATTGAAATTATCTATAACTCTGAAAGCCAAGAAGGCTTTGTTGGATTTGATGAGTCCCTAGTGAATCTAATCTTCAAGTTAGTGACAGTTATGACACAGATCGCTAGAGGCCTTGAATGCTCTGCCAATATATGCCAACAGAACTGTTAAACAGTTTTTGCATTAATGCCTAATGACAAGAGCACGTATGCATAAATTAACCATAATTCAGAGCACAACAATTTTAACAATCCTTTAGAAATAAGCTTCAAAACATAAACATATTCTGACTAAAAAGAAAGCTAATATTTAACCAGATTTTAATCAAATACTAATAAGCTATATTGCCTGTCAAACACTCACAATTCGAAGAAAATTAAAAATGCTGCTAAATATCAGTGAAGTCAGAACATGTTGCCTTCTCTAATATTGTTGAAAATTTTAGCCAGTCTTCGCTGGTCCTTCTTCACCGACACGCAGACATGTCATCCTACTGATATTTCACCTTGGAAATTCAAAAGCTTCGTAAAGATGATATAGTTTGTCCTAATCAGCTACCTAAGCAAAATGGGGGAAAATTTCCCGCTGGAAGTAACTTTGTCAAAATTGTACATGTAGTCTATAGTTCATTCCGGAAGTTAGCAAAGACATTTAGTGAGCAAACCGCTGACATAGTACTTGCTGATTGCAAGATATTAACAATCAAGTCATCTTGGAGTCGTGTCGCCATTATGCCGGAAAAGTACCATACTGATCAACTATGACAAAATAGCTACATTCGACAAAAGTAATTTGTCACGTAAAATATTACAGTATGTAGTCTTAGAGGCCCGGAAGTTCTGGCTTAACAGCTTTTCTAACTGCCCCTACGCTCGTTTTAAGAATGAATTTGTCTTAAATAGCATGCTGAACAAAACAAGAAACTTCATATATCTTACTTTATGTTCCAAAATACCCAAATAAAAAATAAAGTACGTTGATATCTGCTTTATGGACGTAATGAACATTAAAAGGGTTAGGTATGAAGGTGCGCTTCCTTGTGGTCATTTGATTTCATTGGGACTAGCCATTTGTATTGTAGCCAGTTGGCATTCACAACAGCAAAGTCGTCCCGTTAACTACGTGACACCCGTGAACACAGAATTAAGCAATCTGCGCCATTGCTGTGGTGTGGTGTCGCATTGCCATGTTGGAATTGGAGACCTGAACAATGGGCAGCCATGAAGGGCACGCGCTCCAGGGCAAGGATCTGGTCACAACCTCCCGCTGTCGCCAGAAAGAAAACTAAACACCAACAACAGTGTGATGGTTGGTCACACGTAACCGGTGAAACCCGGCCTCTTGACATGGTTGATCACACGTAACCGGTGAAATCCGGCCTCTTGACATGGTTGATCACACGTAACCGGTGAAATCCGGCCTCTTGACATGGTTGAGGGCTACCGCCATGAAATCGATCAACTTCCTGTACGCAACATTGGACGTAGACACTCACCGCTAAGACGCCA
This sequence comes from Liolophura sinensis, assembly GCF_032854445.1. Lineage (NCBI taxonomy): Eukaryota > Metazoa > Mollusca > Polyplacophora > Chitonida > Chitonidae > Liolophura > Liolophura sinensis. The sequence continues at coordinate 21,581,931 of NC_088307.1, forward strand.
CGCTTGCGCAACCCATTGTAAGAAACTCGAGCATAAAGACGTTCCGACAGCAAGCAATTTTCAGTTACGTCACCCCAAAATAATGGTTTACTTGTTGGCTTTGCGGCCGTAAAACGATTACGCAAATGACGTAGCCGAATTTGAGCGCCCTCGACATGTGTCGTCACAAGTGACGGTCCTGACCTGAGGAGACCAGATGCTGTACCCTTTTGTTGCACACACAGTATGCCGGTAATGGGTAGTCTGGAGCATGAGAACTACACAAGTTCACAAACCTTTACCCCCTCAGTTTTCTCCATAGTTTATCAACCTTAAAAAAAAATTTTTACGAAACTTTTTTTCAGACGTCCGTGTTATAGTAAATTTGACCCTGCAACAGTATTGACAGATCACGTGATACAGTAGGATTTTTTCACATTTACCGCTAATATAGTCCAAACTCCCCCCCCATCCCCCGTTGGGGTGGTTTTAAACGGTTCACGTTACACCTGGCCATTATATTCGCTCATATTACCTACCATGTAAATATAATTAATTTCTCCAAATGTGAAGTTTGTTTTTTTTTGTTCAGTGTATTAAGTTATATGAAGACTCAATGGCACACATCTATCGTTTTATTTTTTTGGCCCTCTTAAAGTGGCACTGTAGAATCTCTTGATGATGTGATTAATGTACTACATACTTAACTTACCGTAGTACTTTTTTTACAAGGGATATTCAACTCTTCATTTTACAATTCCAACCACGCTGGACACTGATGGGACAATTATTTCATACACAAAAGCCATGGCTTTCACCATTATGAGGGAACTGATTAACCATATCATGCATATATATGATTACCATTCACATGCATGTGCGTATTCTTGGTTTTTTTCCGTCGTGCTTAACAATTTTTCCGTCATATGATGACGAGAAGTCTGTACGTTTATGTATATACACAGTGTCTTCTTCTGGCAGGGCAAGTTCATGCCGCCAAAGTGCTTCCGCCACTGCAACATCATGCCGAAGACACCAGACATGACACCCCCTCCGGTCACATTATAATGACACCGATCCAACTGTCTCCTTGTTCTAACCTCTCAGTTATGAGTGCTTAATGTGACCCGACCGGGGAAAAACCCTAACTGCGGTAAACGGTCAAGAGGCCGGATTTCACCGGCTACGTCTGACCAACCATCACACTGTCGTCGGTGTTCTGGTTTTCTTTCTGTGATGTAGTCTTTTACATCGTAAACATATATTAAATATTAACGGCTTCAATATCAAATACCTAAGATATTAACATCGGCAATCTACAGCTACAGCAAAGAGAGCTAGTGACATATACATGCATGATCTCGCGAGATTCTTGAAATACTGATTCGGCCTATTCGGATGCAATCTGTGTAGTGCATTGTTCATTGCTGCCCTTGCTAATAACGTTCATTGTGTGGAAAAACTGATAACGTATTACTGGTGTGTTACAAGAGAACAAGTTGCCAATTCAGCTTGGACCCGAGCCGTGATTCTGCTGGAAAATTATTTTCAAATCGTGCCTGTTTACTTTTATTCTGGGCAGTCGACCAGCTTAGCTTTTGTATACATTCAGCTACACCGAATTTAAACAAAGTGTCCTTACTGCTTAAGATGCTAAATCGCTTATGCTGTAAGATTTCTGACCTTTGACCCATGAGATCTGGCGTTCGTATCCAGATCGTACGAACTGTAGATTTGATATAGGTGCATGGACGAAGAGTATAGAATGAGCCTTGCAGATGTTGGGCGGATCCAGCCCAAACCAAAAACGAGGCAATATGACGACCTCTCGTTGGAGAAAGCCTGATTGAAGACAGACCGTTTTCATTGCACGGTTGCCCTTTCTTTCTGTTGAAAAGAGTCCGTGGCAAAACAGCTATACGTTTTGTTTCACTCTGTAACACTCTGTCCATTAGAATATATAAAATAGGAGAGAATAAAGAAAGGCCTACTTTTAGTGTATCTACAACTTACTAGTAAGTGAGTACTTAGTCATCTGGGCATGTCCAGCTGGCAAATGAACCTCCTTAGGTAACTGTCCAAACTGAAAATGAATCAATATCTACTGTGAGAAGATTCATTTTATTTTGAATTTGATTCTTGCTGACGTATGCACTCCGTAACCTTTCACTTCAATTTATTCATTTATTTGACTCGTGTTTTACGCCATACTCAGGAATATTTCACTTATAAATGACTAGCATTATGGCGAGAGGAAACCAGGCAGAGCGCGGTGGAAACCCACGACCATTCGCAGGTACGGCCGATGGCTAACAACCTGGACACTTAAATATATAATGATGTCCCCTCCCCCGATGTAGAGGTAGCGTAATGACCCAAGAGCTTTCTACCTGTGCGATTGCTGTAAGTTCAAGTACACATCATGCTGGTTTTCTCTCCGGTCATACATGACAAGGTCAAGCAGCATGGGTTTCTCGTGGGGCTCTGCCCCGTATTCTCCGACCATAATGCTGGACGACGTCGTATAAGTGAAATACTCTGGAGAATGGCGCGAACCTCCAATCAAATAAGAGTGAACTAGAGTATCCTAAGTTAAACATAGCCCGCAGTGTCAGGTACCTAGAGAAAGTTTTGAATTTAACAAGTATCTGAGCCGATGTAGCGAGGAACCGGTCTGAACACGCGACCGCACTGGTCAAGTGCTGGCAGTATAAAGATTCAAAGAAAAGTATCACAGTTGTGTTAGAAACTACCTGTTCAGAAAAGCCTTTGCAGTGCTTTCAATTCTTTCAGGCCATCCTTAAAAAAATTTATTGTGTTATCGGTTTCTATGAGAAAAAAAGTAGTGCAACGACTGGTTGATCCGTATTGGTGTAATGGCTCGGGCGGGGCCGCTTACTTGCATTCGGTAAATCGTCCCGGTGAAACAGCACTAGATAAAGGAGCAGTGAAAATCCATCCTGCAACAAGGATGCACATTACATGCACTCCAAGGACTGCTTCGTCGTGATTTGACTGAAAAATTGTTAAGTACGACGTTAAACCCCAGGCACTCGCCGCTGATGTATCATGCCGAAGACACTAGACATGACACCCAACCCAGTCACATGATACTGACACCATGCCAATCAGTTGCTCTACTTGCTCTAACCTCAGGGTTGAGCGCCAAACAGGGCAGCGACAAGTAATATTTATTAAGTCTAGCTTTTTGTGTTGTGTTGAAATCGTTAAAGCCATTTTGGCATTCAAAAGAATACATTCGTCTCTTGTACAAGTAGAAAATTCCAGTAAATCCTTTTAAACAAATAATGAGTGTATAAATTGCGTACAAACCCACGATGTTGAAAACAATGTGCCCGAGAAAAAGATTTGTAATGTTATTTATTGCCTGATTTGGTGACTAAACTTTTCAATACTCGACTTTCCTATTTTACCTTGTAATACAGTAGAAAATTCCACTAAGTCCTTTTAAACAACTGATGAGTGTATAAACTGCGTACAAACCCACGATGTTGAAAACAATGTGCCCGAGAAAAAGATTTGTAATGTTATTCATTGCCTGATTTGGTGACCAAACTTTTCAATACTCGACATTCCTATTTTATCTTGTAATACAGTAGAAAATTCCACTAAGTCCTTTTAAACAAAAATTTGGTGAACTTATACCGTACTTTTTGGTACCATTGATGGTAACACTGTGTTGGTGCGTCACTAAACTGTTGCCGGGGCCTCCGTGGTTCAGTTGGTTAACGCGCTAGCGCAGCGTAATGACCCAGGAGTCTCTCACCAATGCGGTCTCTCCGGCCGTATGTGGGAAGGTCTTTCAGCTATCTGCGGATGGTCGTGGGTTTCCCCCGGGTTCTGCCCGGTTTCCACCCACCATAATGCTGGCCGCCGTCGTATAAGTGAAATATTCTTGAGTACGGCGTAAAACACCAAACAAAAAAATAAAAATAAAAAAATAAACTGTTGCCGCTGAATCTGCTAATGGCGGTTTTATCGTGGGTCTATCAGGACAGTTCATGTTTGTAATCCTAAAAGGTTATGTATTGTCGTGGCGACTCGGCTCCAAGAAAGAAGGTTAAATCCCAAGTGTACTTTTTGTTAGCGAGTTCCACGAGCGGTGACAACGGAAATTGCCGTATTTGTATTGTATTTTACGACATATAAAATCAGTGTTCCTATTACTAAAAAAAACGCAATACGTACACTGATTTTAGCTTTAAGTTTACATCATTCATGTTCATTCGATTGGTGTTACAGGGCTTTGGCTTTCCTCACACACCTTCCTCAAATACCCACGCAATAGGCTGTCAATGAACATTCAAAAGTGCGGGTTTTATCTACAGATAAATGTAGATACACTTTATAGCCCAGTCTTGCCATTGATTTATTTGATATATTTATTTGATTAATGCTTTACGCCGTACTCAAGAATATGTGACTTATACGAGGGGTGGGGGGGGGGGGGGGCAGCATTATGGTAGGAGGAAACAGGCAGACCTTCCCACGCACAACCGGACAGGAAACCAGCAAGAGTTGGACAGTGATCAACTGGTGAGAGGTTCCCGGGTCATCCTTGCACCACCGTACTATCGTCCGAAGATGGACGCAATGAACGAAACCTAAGAAAATAAACGAAGCTTATTCGAAGTAACCCACCAACATCTGGAAAGCAACTGACGAACTTGTGCCAATAGGATCCACCAGTTTTCCCAACCTCAGTGTGCATACAAACGGGTTTCAGTCACTCTGATGTGTTTGCGTGTGTACGAACGCCTGCAATGCAGATATGTTGCGTTGAGTGTCATTTTCTATATGTCTCTGAATCTGTTATGGGTTTGCTTTTGTCGTGTTGTGTATCGCTGGACAGTCTGCAGTATCAACAGTTAAAGTGTATGTCTTTATCTTTGGATTTATTGCTTGGTCTACATTATGAACCCCTTTCTCGGTGGTAATCGTTATGCTTTGTTACTTACATTGTTTATCCCAATGATTCATACCACTAAAACTGTTTGAAAATTTGAAAATTCAGAAGGATTATTATTATTATTATTATTATTATTATTCGTGTGAGTTGAGGAAAAACGAAATAATTTAGGTCATGTGGTTTGACAGCGATGTTGAATAATCAAATGTTTGGGATTAGTTCACTCTTCTGAAACAACTGATGACAACTGAAAGAGCTAAACCGAACACGTTCAAACAAATTCATTTAGGGCGCACGGTTTGCTAGTCGAAATGATTTACGTCATCGAAGAAATGAGGTTCGCCATTATGCAAAATGGTGACAGTACCCAAGGTAAACCATCCATCTTTTGCTAATCGTTGGGAAACGTTCCTACATGCACATCATAATGCGGAACAAGTAGTCTTGAACGAACACATAGGCCAATTTCCACTACACACCGCGACGTACGTTGCATGAGGCGCACTGCAAAATAAAATAAAACACTGCTTACACGTGTATATAATCACTTCTACTGTGCACGGCGAGGCACGGCGAGGCATGGCCCGGCACCGCACAGCGCGGCGCGGCGCAGCGCGACACGTCTTTTTATTTGTTTCTATTTCCAGGCCGCGCGGCGTCATTTTAAACCAGTCATTTGCCGGTACAATGGTTTGTCTGTGTTGTCTGTTAGTTGCTATCTAATGAGAGCGAGGATTCTATACATATTCCCTTTCCTTGTCGGCGTTTGAACTCACACTTCACGTGTCCTAGCGATTGAAAATCAAGCGCATCTCATTAGTTGTTAATTAGTATCGTCCATAGAGGTGAACTCGGCTGACCACGCTATACCGACTGATTATACCCCGGCAATATACTGCGGCTATACTGAGGCGAGGGGACAGTATATTAACACTGGTTTGACGGGATGAAAAGTTGCAAAGTTCATGAAGCAGTGTACTGGCGTTTACCGTACGTCGACATTTTATAATGAGTGGAATTCTGTATTAATTTATTTATCTACCCAGTTAACCGGCGTTTAACAATATGTCGCTCACATCGGTCGATGGTGGTTATTACGTTAATGGTTAAGTAGAGAACCGGAGTAAACCACCATCCTTCATGATCTTCGCCAACAATCGAAGCTGATTAGCTGAGCAGACAGGATTATACCAATTGCAGTTAGATTGGTGACAATATAACCAGACCTGCCAGACTGGAGTGTTTTCCATTTAATGTCCAATAAGCGTAGATTTTAAATCAGTTTAAAGCCAACAATGCGAAATCTGGAACTGCCTAGAGAAAACAAAAACGCTTTAGCGGAGGAATCCAGAGGGGAACCTCAGTAAGTGTGTTGTTTTATGTTGTTCAAAAAAATACATGTGTTAAATATAACGCTTTCAATCATTAAACTAAGTATCAGTGAACTAACATGATGATTCGGTCAGTGATATTTGCTCAGTGTAAATACCATGCAGGAATTACAGTTTTTGAAGAGAGCTCTTTCCAGTGTCTTGTTAGACTCGTTTCACGGAAATGGTCCTGGTTAGATCTATATTGGTCTACAGAACACGGTAAAGGTGAGAATCTCGGGACTGTAGAACGCTTATTTTAAGCAACACGACAGAAAGCAGTCTGAACATGATTGTTGTCTGAATAAACTCACAACCTTTCAGACGTAAGGATGATGTAAAAGAATGTATCGCTAGTGATGGTTTATACATGTAAATTTGTGTGCAGCTGTGCAATGATACGTAAATCAATACTGGCAATCACAAGTTATGCCAAGGATGGTGATTGGAGGGATGCAAATTTACTTAATTTATCAATATGATTTGTGTTTTACGCCGTACTCATGGCTAATGATTGTGGAAATGCAAAGTATATTGTGACATGACCTAGTGATATATAAATATTTACATGAAAACCTGGAAAGAGTTTTGTTATTTAGATAAACAGATATGTGTAATGTTTACACTAAGTATTAGTGGACTAACATAAAGATTCTATTGTAGGTTATTCTGTCTTTTGCACGGATTATTCTTTGCGTTGCAGCGGTGACCGGATATCTGGCATGCTAGCACAATGATTTCAGCTTCTCTCCAATTTGTTCGCTCTGAATTCAAGCCCACGCTGGCTTCCTTTCAGGACCCCAGTGAAGACGCAGATGGTCTTTGGATACGAGGTTTTACGTTGCAGAGAGCACTGATCCGTGCCTTTTGTCAACCAAAAGGCGCTAATGTCACACTCTACATGGCCGCTGTCAGCCACCATATCACAGTAAGTTCGCAAACAAAAACACCACACTCGACCAGACTGTGATTTATTTACTGGCGAGAACTACCTTAGTCTGGTGTATTTGTGTTCTACCTAAGTGATTCCGATCACACAGTCCTTGGTGTAGCGCGACATGGAATATGTTCACATCTTCCTATGACATAGACTTGTGTTTTTATAATTTCCATGACAACCAATACGTACAACGATATACTCTCTTCATGTACTTACACGTTCACATGTGTTATTTCCTGTAACCTTTCGATATTTCTCTTTAACATAGAGAAAACCAGCCATGCTGAAGACGGCTAAAGCAATTGTCTTCTTTTCCTATGCTACCTTCGTCCAAACTGGCTGTCAGAAAATTGACGTCAGGGATGCCAACATCACGATTACGTCACCTTCCTTTCCTGACGCTAAAATTTCTAGGGTGTGGTATGTCGAAATGCTTTCCTTGATGTCATTCACTCTTAATATCACACAAATATCAACAGAAAAAGGGTGAAAACTCGACAGGTTGTACATTAGGTCATCTCTCGACGCGTCTAGTTCCAGAACTCTTCTTCGACCTTTGTGTGGAAATATAAGCCAACAAACAAATTCGACTGCATCCATCGTGAGCCATGGGTTTGTTGTTGAATTTGTGTCGGATTCATCAGTTCAGTATCAGGGGTTTTCCATTGAGATCACTGGAATTCCGTTTTCAGGACATCAACTCTGTGAATATATGCTTGACCAGGAAGAGTTTCTACTGAGCTCCAATCAAGATCAGGGAGGAGATTAATACTCCGACAATCTTAGCTGTAGCTGGAAACTGTACAGTGCTGCCAATAAGCAGATAAAATTTAACTTTGACCGACTGGACATCAAGTTTTTGGTTCCGACTGTCTGTATGACCGGTTAGAGATCTGGAGATGGAAAGCATTAGACAACTCTTCCGATGACGAATTGTTGGCGAGGCTTTGTGGACGTCATCACCCGTGGACTATGGCAACATTTTCCACGGAAATCCGCATATCTTTCATCACGGATAGACAGGATAAAAATGGTGGCTTTCTGATCCGGCATCAACTGGATGCTCCAGTAGACAGTGGTCCAGTGGTTGTGAGAAAGAGTCGGGTCAATATGAATACCTGAACTAAAACCTTGCTGGGATCACACTTACAGGGTAGTTTAAGGCTTGTGTGGAAGTTTAGAATAAAAATGAAGGCAACCTTCTTTCATGCTGTCATGATGTATGATGGCCCCGGCTTAACTTTTCGGAAACCACAAATTGAGGGGAATACTGTTTATTTCACAAACGGGTTCCACCTTTTGGTGATGATTGACTTTTCTGTCATTGAGAACATAAAATATTCCAACCTTACATACAGTTCAGAACTTTCTTATGTGTTACATTTACCTCTTGCTGGAGCTCATGGCGCGTCTGTATCGCTTTTTTTAACTCTCTATTTGTTACAACCGCGCATTATTCTGCGGTCATTGACAGCAGTGTCATACTACATTTACATAATATTCGCTTGCACGACTTCCCAAATACCGACAATTGTGCTTATGTCGGCATGGCCATATACGACGGTTACATGACACGGGCGAATCTGACTGGGCCATTCTGTGACACGAACCCGTCTTACATGAATACCATAACTACTGCTTCCTCGCGAACACTAATTGTGGTATTATATGACTATACAAATCGTTTAACCAATCCAATGGCGTTAATAAAACAATCTGTTTCTGATTCGAGATGTAACGGATTTACTCTAACCGAAAGGTTACCACCAACCAATTCCTACAAAGATGATCACTTCAGATTAACCACAAACATGATAGATTCTATATGGGACATCAGCACTAGACATAATTCAACCATAAAAGACTGCTTAAAGGCTCAAATTCTACGACAATTTACAAGCAAGAGGGAGATCACGCTATCTCTGAAGGGACTGTTTAGCTACAGGATCTGTAGGCGCGGGGATATCCATAATCCCAATGACCAATCAGACAGTTGCGCGGTCTCCAAATATGACTCAACGGAGAGATGTGACGATATTAGAGTCCTTGATAATGAAGTTAGGAAGGAAGTTTTTCCTGTTTCCACCACTAGCGGATGGACCCAGCAATACATCCGAATTGATCTGGGTTCTGCTTTGAGCGTTTTGTGTGGACAAGTTCTAAGCTGCTCTGCGGATACACAATTTACACTTACAATGCCCTGTGGAATACTGAAGCTTTTTAAGACTGGAGGAGACAATTGTGCCCATAAGTTTGTTATGCCGTCAACAGAAAATTACTGGCATCTTATTGTTTTTCAATATTCTCCGTCCAGGGGTTATGGGTCTTTAAATATTGTAGATCATCTTAAGAGTCCTAATGTCACGGTATCAAGTCAGACCCCTCTGCTCAAAAGTTTTATTCTGCCATATGATATCTACTCGATGAAAGGTGCTGACCTGGTTCTTTCAGCAAGGGATATGTACTACATGCACATTAATTTTGACTCCCTGAAAATTGATACTTTGCACCCAAGGATCGGCAAAACAAAAGGGAAAGAAGATTGTTACATACTCCAAGATCACTATTACACGTTTACCCCCCACAAACGTGTCACGTCGTGGGTGGGCGCTCAGGACGTGTGTTTACAACGCGGTGGCTATTTGGTCAGTGTCAATACCTTGAAGGAATCACAGTTGTTGAAAACAGCTCTTTCCAGTGTCTGGCTAGAGTCGTTTCACGGAAATGGTCGTGATTTGGTCTATATTGGTCTACAGAACACGGAAAGGGTGAGAACATCATTAAGAATGCAGAACGTTTGTTTTAAACAACCAGACAGAAAGCACTCTGTACGTGATTGTTTTCTGATTAAATTCGGAAAGGTTTCGGAAGTAACTCCTTTCAAAGTAGAACATGGTGTAAATAAAATATCCATAGAAACTGTCTATACATATGTAAATTTATGTACCACAGTGCACTGACACGTAGAACAACACAGGTATTCACAAGTCATGCCAAGGCTAAGGATTACGGAAATAAAAAGTACAGTGTGGCATGACCTAGTAATAAATATATATATATATACAAAATAGCTTGGAAAGAGATTATGCAGCTGTTGTGAAACGGTGGGGTTGAGAAAATGATTTTGTGGGGAGATCGTCTGCGTTTGGTTATTTTTTAATCTTAAGCTTGGAACGGGATGCATATTAGTCTCTACACAAAATCTCCGGAAGGTAGCAATTTTCATAACGTAGTCAGTAATATGTGTGGAATGATATTTGAAAGACTGAAACGCTTTTAATTCTTTTTACCGCGTTTTCTTTTCAGGCCGGTGACTATCGCTGGAAAGACGGAAGTCCTCTCGCATTCACTGATTGGTATTATCCGTTTGACATTAACAACTTGTTGCCGTCATTCAACACGTGGCTAATCCCTCCCAGAAATGTGTAGCTATGGTTCCAGGTAATTCACATCAATCTACAAATTGGCGCAAAGTTAATTGTTACAGGCCTCACTTCTCCTCGGTAGTTTTCAGCATATGTGAGTGTAACAACACGGGAACTATTGAACATAACACAGGACATATTGAACATAACACGGGACCTACTGAACACAACCCTGGACCTATTGATCACAACACGGGACCTATTGAACACAACACGGGACCTATTGAACATAACGCAGCACCTATGCCGCACAATGCCAGACAAGATGCACTTCCAATGACTGAAGAAACATCATATCGCTGCAAAGAAAGCTGGAATTTTGTTCACAATAACTCCCTGATGTTGTTAACGGAACTGAGCGGTACCCCATCTATAGACAACAATTCCGATAATTCTGCTGTTCAGATTTGTAATCGGTACGGAGGAAGGCTTCCTAATACGTATAAAATTCCCAAGGAAAGACTGCGTTATTTTCTGACCTTCAGAGGCATTAGCACCGCTGCTAGTAACGTCTGGGTGAGGCATTCATCTGGTAAGACTGAGCGTGTTACATTGTTTGAGCAGCCACACCGACCTATATCATGCCGTAAGCATGATCTATTTCGATGGGTATATCTCTGCGAAATGGAACCTTGTAGGATTACATGGATTTACCCACAATTCTCCTGCCAAGGCGGCGTCTGTTTACATCCGGACCGTGTCTGCGACCTCCACAAAGACTGTCCACAAGGTGACGATGAATGGAACTGCAATCCGCTAATAACTGATCTGCTCACTTGTTATAATGGCCAGAACATCTCTGCAAGTAGAAGTTGCGACTTTCATCTTGATTGTCTGGATGAAAATGTCTGTCCGGATATGTTCAAGTGTCCGAAATCTTACTGCATTCCGTACCACAAAGTGTGCGATGACGTTCAGGACTGTATGAGGGAAGAAGACGAGTGATGATAATCCTTGTCCGGGAAAACTAAGATGCTGTTCAACATCTCAGTGTGTCTCGCAAACGAATGTTTGTGATGGGGTGGTCAACTGCAATCAAGATTGGTCAGACGAACGATTTTGTGATTTGCTAAATTTTTCCTGCCGTCTAAATTGCACTTGCATAGAGTTTTCAATCTATTGCAGCAATAACCAATTGCAAATCATTGCTAATATTGCCTTCATGACCAATATCCGGGTTCTTGATCTTGGACAAAATAACATTTTTTTTATATGACATTACTCTGGTATCCCGGGCTCTGCCCGATTTCCTCCCACCATGATGCTGGCCGCCATCGCATAAGTGAAATATTCTTGAGTACGGCAATCAATTAAATAAATAAATATCACTACTCTGGTAATTTTTCTCCGCTCTTAACTCTTGGCCAGAAGAAATCGAACTATTTAATATATCAGAAAAAGGCTTGCCTAGGGCTTTTTATAACATGGCTAACCGACCTCTTCTAAACTACGTATCTTCCAATGAACTTCATTGTATCGGTGAATACCAATCTTCAGCAGCCGTAATATTTCATATCTCACGCTCACATGCAGTTGAGTTTTTGGTGTAGTTATTAGCAAAATTTTTGTCATTGATTGCATTCAGACTGCACCTTAATGTGTATATAATGTAATAATACGCCTGGTAAACTTGCAAATAAGGCATGTATATAAAGCGAAATAAAGAAACAAAAAGTGGCTGCTCGGGTGTCCTGGGTGGGCTTCATTTCTTTGATCATTGATGGCTCGTTCATACCTTCGATTGACGTCACTAACATTACCCTTATAGTACGTCACCCACAATTTTCTGCTGAAGAAAGGTCAAATTAGAGATATACATTTCATCACTCGGATTACACGATATGATCTTCTTGCCAAACACTATCCAAGCTATACATATCTTTTGGACACACCACCTATAGTCTATTTCGTTTAGAGAGTCCCCTATATTAAGCCGTCTGTAAAATCAATCATACTCGCTACCAAAATTGCCTTCAGTCAGTGACACGTAACAACACAAGCTCTACACATTAATATGTTTAAAGTTCACATTATTGCAAGGAAAATGAAGTTAGAATCGTTATTCTAAATATTACGGTTTGCCTTTTGCTTTACTTCTGAAAGCATAAGGTGAATGAATGGCGTGTTGGTATAACAGCAGCTATGTGTTTTTTTTTTAAATTAAAAATTTGAGGAAGTTTCCTATCAGAATTTGAAGATTTGTAAGAAAGGTCATAAATATATGACATGGCCGTGCGCTAGGTACTACAGGGTTAATCAGGCTAGAAAAGCTGGATGCTCTGGCTCTTGGCTTGTTGCTTTCTTTTCTTCTTTTTTGGCTGCACTATCCATGATTTCCCAAAACGGTTGATTGTTTAGATATAGCTATGCAGTCACCTATTTGATAGTGTACACTGATATTTACGAAATTCATGTACCCCGGCCAAAACTGCTTTGCTATTCTAGTTATTATTATTACTTTTTTATAAAATTCTGAATAGAATGTAACTGTATTCATACTTGAAAACTAAAGATTTATTTATTTGTTTGATTGGTGTTTCACGCCGTACTCAAGAATATTTCACTTATACGACGGCGGCCAGCATTATGGTGAGAGGAAACCGGGCAGAGCCCGGGGGAAATCGAAAACTAAAGATGTTGAGGTTTTAAGTTGTCTTAAAAACTCAGCAAATTTTCCTTTAGTTATATTTTATTCATTATTATTTGATTGGTGTTTCACGCCGTACTCAAGAACATTTTACTTATACGGCCAGCACTATGGTGGGTGGAAACCGCGCAGAACCCGGGGGAAACTCACGACCATCCACAAGTTACTGGAAGACGTTCCGAAGAAGAGCCTCGTTTATTTATACGTGTTAATAACAATACCAAGGTACCAGATCTCCGGAATGCTCATAGTCCACCACCAGAACCCTGGGTTATTCAGGAATACAATAGAAGAGACTTATGTTACAGCATACAGAGCATAACAGTGGAGGAGTGACGATCAATGTCATGCTTGGCAAATGGCCACACGTGTTACCAGTGAAATTTGGCTACCTCTCAGTTTATCTATTAAGATTTTATTATATGCCACCCGCCTGGAAAACCACGCTAAATCAATGTAGAAAAACAGTATCTCATGGTCCATTGTGTTATTGATCCAAACTGCTCTTAACTTGTACGTGTATAAGTAATGTACTTGATGAATTGTTGCTAAGCAGTGTATGTGTATTTGAGGTGTACCCTGAGTACACATTCGACTATGGGATATCCCTTAAAAGAAATTTAAAACAAATACAGTCATAATTACATTCTTTATGCATGTATAAATGACAGTTGGTTGGCTTTTTAATTCACGCACACGAGTACATTACGTTTATAGGCCTTGGTAGGAGAGACTTCTTATCAAAGTAGTAGTGAGATTACGTTCCGCTTCGGGTTTAATTCTTTTCAAATTTATATCGTATGACATTAAATGCTTACAAATACAACTCATACTGGCTTCCTCTCCGGCCGCAAGTGGGAAGGTCTTGCAACAACCTGCGGATGGTCGTGGATTCCCCCCAGGCTCTGTCCGGATTCCTTCCACAATACGCCGCCGTCGTATACGTGAAGTATTCTTCAGTACAGATTAAAAAAAAAAATCAAATCAATAAATAAATACAACTCACTCTCAATGTCATTTTTGATGGAAGTACACAGTTCAGTACACTATCTCTCACTGATTACTTTTGTGTATGTACTTGAACATACATATGTTCATAAAATTAGTTGGTTTTCCATCAACCTGCAGACGATTGTGGGTTTCTCCCGGGCTCTGTCCGCTTTCCTTCCCCCATATCGTTGGTTGCCGTTGTATTAGTGAGATTTTCAGGGTTTCAGAGTACAGCGTAAAACAGCAATCAAATAAATGTATAAATAAATTAAATTAGTGTTTAACTCCGCAGTCGTGCTACTTTCACTCATACAAGTGCCGTCGGTTTACAGGTGGAGGAAGCTACAGCCCTTCAAAAGGTACCCAATAAACATCCTGACTAAAAGCCACAGTTTTTCTCCCCAAAGTGGATTCGAGTCTGTGACCTTATTTATCAGATAACTGGTCACTGGATAAACAGGTTGATCATTGATACACGGAGATTATTTCGATGCTTTTGCAGACGCTAAGGCTTGAACAGGTTTCACCTTGAGTTCTTTTACCTTCAAGGGATGCAGAATCGACACTAATTGGCTGACAGTGGAGATACGGTTTTGTGGGCTAAATCCTGCAACCTTGGTCTGAACTTGATTATCTCTCAAACTAGCCACATGAAAGCCCTACAAAAGGTTACAAGCATATCCTTTGTTGGGTTTACTCCGGAAAATGTCGTAATGTCGTCAATAAACTTTTCTCAAGCGTGATTCTCGGCTATACACCGCATTATCAGTTACATACAGGTTGTGCAACGAGGGACTTTTGTGTTAGAGTGCATATCACACGAATCTATTTTTGGTTTTCAAAATAACATGTCTCTGGTGTGTAGTTCAGCATATTTATAATAAATAGACGAGAGTGACAATGCATGTAGGCCCCTACAGCCAAGTTTGCTGGGATCTACATTACTGGAATTACATATTAAAATAGGCAACAGCTGAACAATTTTAACTATATAGGTAGAAAACCTTCAGTATACAGGGATATTTATCCACAAAGTTCACGTGGCATTAATATGCAGCTCATCCTGGCTTCCTCTCCGGCAGAACGTGGGAAGGTCTCCCAGGAACCTGTGGATGATCGTGGATTTCCCCAGGACTCTGCCCGGTTTCCTCATAACCGTCGTATAAGTGAAATTTATAATCACATCTGAACACCATTATTTATTCTTTTGGTTCGTTTTTGGACACAGTTCTGTGGCAAATGGTCTGTAATGACCATACTGATAATAATGGGTGATAGCAAAGGAAAAGTTGATTTCTTGTAATTTTATTTCTACCGCGATGAATTCACATTAACATTCAGCTTTAAAGTTAATTTTACTCTCAGTTGAAATGAAATTAAAAAGTATATCAGGTAGTTTATAAGACGTACAGCGTAGAGAGTAAAACTAGTGCAGCGACGACAGTGTGATAGTTGGCAAATAGTCACACGTAACCGGTGAAATACGAATTCTTGTCAATTTATCGCAGTCAGGATTTTATTCTGACTGTTCATGTAAATACATATATAGAAGAACCTTAAACGGCCTCTAGCACAATGGCTTAAGCAAACTTATATAAAAAAAAACAAATGACTGATGTTATTATTTTGAACACACAGTGGTTGCAATCATCAGTGGACATTTACTTTTCTGGTGACCTGACAATCAAAATGTTTACGATATAATCTAAACAATGAAGCTACCACATTTGAATTTTTGCCCAAATCACTTCTATTAATTTACAAGATTCAGATGAAAATATCCGATGTGCAATGTTATTTTGGCGTGAGATTGGGTTCTCGTGGGTTATATCCCGTTCGTGCATGCCGTATATATCTATTATGGGGATTTCATATACCTATATCAGAGTTCCTAAACTCTGACAGTATGGTCCATAAAAACCCACCTTAGAATCCAGTGTTTGAACGCTTTTAACTCTTTTCACGCAAATCTAAAAATATTGTTGAAAGTATATTAATGTATAGTTTTAAGTAGTCTATTTAGTGATGCCTACTTCGATTTTTAGAGGACTTTTCCCTGAAACGGAAATTTGTTGATAATATATATATGGGTTAACGGGAACAGCCATCGGCTGTCAAAAGAAATATTCCAGACGGGTAACAATAAAAAGTTCACGATCTTGAAAAGTATTTTATCTTACTGTTGTCGCTAGTTTGATTTTACTCTATGCTCTGTACGTCTTATATCATAATTATAATTATATTATACATGTACATCTTGTACCTAACACAGATAATCAGCGGTTGGAGCAAATTGGGTGGAGCAGGCGTGTCGTTGAGTCCGCGCTCCCATAGGTGCATGCACCTGACGTCACACGGGGCGCGCCAACGGACCAATGACCGCAGCTCCTTCAGCTCTTTCGCGCCAAAACTGACCCATGGGTGTGCGTGACGTCACTCACGAGAGCAGCTCCTTCAGCTCCATTTCGCGCTAAAACTGAAGTTAAGCGCGAAGGCAGCTCTTTCAGCTCTATTTCGCGCCAAATCTGATGTCACTCGCGAGAGCAGCCCCTTCAGCTCCACTGTGTGTGTGTGTGTGTATGAGATGAGCAAGAAGGTTTCGTTGAGGTCCGCAATGCAAAGCGAGACGGGTGAGGGTGGGCAGGCTTGTAAAGTTTGTGTGTTGAGCTGCGTGCCGCACAAACGGACCAATGAGGTGGTTGGGTTGGGTGTGTGTGTTTTCCCGCTCTGTTGTTTCTTTGAGGTCCGCGCTGTGACGTCCAGTGAGCGAGGAGGATGAGGGAGTCGTGCTCGAGAAGGGAGCAACATAACATTGTACAGCATTGTATAGAATAACATAGTATAGTATAACGTTGTATAGTATAACATTATAACAGTGTGTATATTATTACATTAGTATTCTATAGTATTATATTTTTGGGTAGGCTTGTAAAAAAAAAAACATCACATGAGTCGCTGACATCGATTTGACAACAGGCATTTTCCTATGCAATATTTTTTTTTTGCGGGGCGAATTTCTTTGCCCACCCTGTTTGCAACCAGGGAAATCACGTGGTCTCTATCTTCTGGATTGTCTTATACATGTAGATTAGCTTGTCATGTCACACAATTATCTGTTGGTATCGGCAGTCATACCTTTTCACGTATGTGCAAAGTGAATAGCGGCGGGCGATTACCTAACGAGCATTATGACCAATAGGCTTAGATTAGCCATACAGGCCGCCTGGCCCGTTAGACAAAAAATCAATAACGTCATCGGGAAGCCCCCACCCCCTATGGACGTCGGCTGCGCTTTCGACCTGTAATTAGGATCATGTCAATGAGAATGTCATTATTTTGCCCAGTGTCTACGCGGCGATGTCCCGTCTAGTGCGGACACATCGCCTCAAGAAAGGACTTGAGTTCTCAGTTGGTATAGCCGAACACTCGCCGTAGTATAAACACATGCCGTATTTCCTACTATAAATGGTCCAATTTTCAATACTTGAGATTTATGGGTGAACTGCTTTCGAAGTGGCATAGCGAGTGTTACATAACCGAATGCTTCCAAGTTATAAGCTTATTTTGTTACCTGTATGTTGCCTAACACGTTTCTATGGTCATATTCTCTGGATACGGTGTCTTTTTTATGTAAAATTGAATAAAATAATAATTACTGGACATCATAGATGGCGTGAGGCGAGGCACGTGACGGCTAGAGCTAATGGTGAAGTAATTCGGGTCGACTCGATCCAGTGAAGCTGTTGTGTCTCCAACACACGGAAAAGTTATCACTTTGTCCAGGTATGTACCGAATACATTGTAGTTGTGTTTGGTCGATTACATCTTGTGATCCGTGGTTGTCCGAACTACTGTGTGTAACTGACAGTCGTGTACATGGGCTTGACAGGCAAGCATGACTTTTCACATGGGTTTAGTTCAACGGGCACGGAAAGTCATGTTTCACCAGATTTCTTCTATCTCCTGAAGTCCAGGCGTCTCAAAATGGTTTGGATACAATGTTCTAGCCATTCTCTTGGTCCGCTATTGTTTGGCTGTGTGGTTTGAATCATGAAGCATTGATGACAAGGCTCAAACATGTTTGGTATGGAGCAAAACATTTTAGGACTGTTTTAACAAGGGGAATAAATCTGGGGGTGTATTTTCATTGAGTTAATTCCCCTGAATTTTATGGAGCGAAACAAAAGGATGTCAGAGCTTTAATTTATTCAGGCGTTACTATACGACTGTAAAATACTGGATTTATAAAGCAATGTTTTGTATTGTCGTTTTTGTTTATGTTTTATGATTATGGGTACTAGTATGACTTTCATTCATGTGATCCTTTTTACAATACAACATGTGTTTTCCTGAATCTTTAACTTTCTTTCTTTCTTTTGAACGTCCAGTTTTGTTCGCTAGGTGGCGCTCGTGTCATAGCAGTGGTTCGCGCTTGTTGCGCTGCCGGACGTGCGGGAAATTCAATGGACGTGAAAGCCACTGCGAACATTATTTTAGCATGCCTCAGTACTGTTCGGTACCAGGTTGCAGGAATTCTGGTGGACATAAATATCTGCTTGATTACGACCTTCAACTGAAATGGAGAGTTGCTGTAAGGAGCATAAATCCCAAGACGAAAAGGTTTGGACCCCAGGAATGAATGACTGTGGTGTGCAAAGTGCACTTCAAGTCCGATGACTAGACAGACACAGTATTAGGTTGGTAACCGTATGAAATTCTTTGTAAAATGTTTGCATTAAGACTTGTTGCTTCAGTTCTACCACTAACCAAAATATGGCCGACTCGCAGAATTTCTTCGAAAAAAAAAAAAACAGAAAAACATGAATGTACCGTACAGGCAGAATGGGTATAATGTGAGTTATTTTTATATCTTTTTTTCCACTTTCCGACTGTAAAATGAATCCCAGTGATGAAAATAATGGCCAAGTGATAAATTAAATGATCTCCCTTTCCTCAGAATTTAGTATTGAATGAAGTACTCTTTAATCAAAAACTTCTTATACTGATTTAAATTTGAGGTTTAATTGTTGTTATTTTACTCTTGCTTTTGTTCCTGTTGCTTTGTGGTTTCTTTCCCTTTTTCTTTCCAGATATTGCTGCTGTCAGTCTGTTGCCCTGTTGAACCCCAGTACCCTTCCAGTTTTGTTCGCTAGGTGAAATATCCTTTTTTAGTCCTTTAAAACCTGTCATAACACTGTTCTTAATCATGAAAAGAACAGTGTGTTCTTGGTAAATGTTGTAATTGTGAACACCAGTCTTAAAATCAATAAATCTCAGGGTGTTTAAATATACAATAGTATAACAGTGAAATAAGTATGCAACAAAATTTATTTTCATCACATTTTTGAGTTATTAAAAAAATTCATGTCATAAAAAATGTCACATATCATTTTTATCTAGTCAGTAGGACTAGAGGTGAAGGTAAAATAAACACTACATCAGCAATTTGAAATATTTGATTTTTTCCCCCTAAAATATCTCCATACGTACGCGGAGCCGTCTAAAGAGGGATGCTGTCTCCTCTGTATTCTCTTTCAATATGAAAAAGAAGGTGCTGTCACGTCCTCTGCGCAGACAGAAAGCAGATGAGAACTCTGATCTTAAATCAGACTTTGGATTGGAGATTGGATCAGAGGTCACTGTTCACTCCTCTTCTGGCACTGAATTAGAGACTGTGGACCATGTGGCTAGCACTTCAGATAGCCCATTAGATGACGGTGTACAGTGTGAACTGTTAGGAAGGAAGTCAATAGAAAAGTAGGTTACTAACCCTAAGGCGGTCTGCTATTACACTGAATTTCAGGATTATGAGCATGTTATGTTTTTTTTATCACACTTTAGACCCAGCAGTACATCACCTTAAGTACACGTGTTATTCTATTTCACCAAAAGATCAGCAGTTCTTGACATTGATGAAATTACGGCAGGCTAAAGATGATGTTGAGTTGAGCCTTTTGTTTGATGTGGCTGAGTCCACAGTCTCTCAAATCATTACCACTTGGATCAACTTTTTGTATTTTCAGCTGAAGAAAATTAATATTTGGCCTTGATGGGAGGTAATGGATCAGTTCCTGCCAGATGATTTTGGGCGGAAATTTAGAAACACATGGGTCATTTTAGACGCAACAGAAACCCCAATTAACAAACCTTCATGTTGATGCAAAGTATGTAACTTGGTCCTCCTATAAACACCGTAACACCGTAAAAACAATGAATGGATGCACTCCTAGGGGTTCCATTTCTTACATAAGTGATTCTTATGGTGGCTCAGTCAGTGACAGGCAAATTATTGAACAGTCACCATTGTTAGATCCATCAAAGCGAATGTTGTCAAAGAAAGACAGCATAATGGCTGACAGGGGTACCATGGTACAAGATCTTTTTGCTGCCCAAGATGTCTTCGTTAACACTCCTACAATGCTAAGAGGTAAAACACAGTTAGAACCTGATGAAGTTGTTCGGGATAGACGTGTTGCATCTAAAAGGATCCACATAGAAAGAGTTATTAGGTTAGCTAAAGGCTACAAAATCTTAAAGGAAGAGTTACCACCAAGTAAAGTAATCCTTGGTTCCAGAATCATTTATGTATGTTTTGCTCTTCAGAATTTTAGGAAATCTATTGTTAGTGAGTATGCATGAGTTTAAACTCCTTTACTGCTGCTTCTATACTATATGTAAATCTCTTTAGTTTCTACCCAAATGTGCTGTATCATCACTGTATCATCTTCACTGCTGTGAACTGAAATAATATCATGATACAGTTTTGAAATTAAGAAACCCCTGCTTACTGACAGAACCAGGAATTCCAATGGAAACACTAAACTCTGACAAATAAGTTTGAGCCCAGCTTTTACTGGTTTAGTACTGCTTTACATCAGGAGATTTGTCAGGTACCTGGCAAATGACGGTAGTTTCCATTTAACACCGTGTGGTTTCCTCTACACATAAACCTGACTGCTTACAATGTACTTATGTGAATTAATCTTAGTAAATTATTAAACACCGGTCCGAAGGTCCAGCAGCATCCTGCGGATTGTCGTGGGTTTCCCTTAGACTCTGCGCGGTTTTCTCCCACCATAATGTTGTCTTATAAGTGATGTATGCATGGGTACGGTGTACACCAATCAAATAAACACCAGTCAATTGAAAGCAATGAATTTACAACATAGCTGATATGTATGATCTGAAATGTTTGGTGTAAAACAGGTCAAGCTTGGAAGTAGTAAATGGTTGCAGAATGTGTCATCAATATCAGTTTTTTGAATGAACAGATCACAAAAAGTATATACAACAAAATAATAAAATGATCGTTTAGAAAAGTACCGTTGTCCCTGAACTTGACAATAATAAGAATGATGTGGAGAAAGGGTGATATTACCATCTGTATCATGTGTGAGAAAAGGAAAATATCTACCTGGGTAGATTTTCTCATTACGTCCAGCGTATGGGCATTTAACTTCCACCAAGGTACTATTGTCTAAGACAACATCCGGTGTAGTTGCCAAGTAAGGCAAATCAACACAAATAAATAACCCTGCTTTACGGGTTCTCACGCCTAATTTTTTCTCAAACTGAGAAATGACCTTTTGTTCATACTGTTTCCCATGAAGCATTGCCTTTGTTGTGCATTGCTGTCTTGTAAGTAAGGAGGTACACAAAGTTTGTTTGTTTCTGGGGCTTGTCATTTTTACGATCTCTCCAAAACGTGAAGCTTTAAGACGCCATTTCCTTTCCCTATACCAGGTCTTGCTGGCACTTCTGCTTGAGAACTTCCTCTTGTAAGGCAATTTCTCTGCCTTAACTGGAGATCCTGGAAAATAAAATGACTCGTCGCCTTTAGCAGTTCAGGGAATACCTGCACTTAGGTGTACAAAGGCACTAGTTCACTTCAACTGTCAGGGTCCTTTAAACATAACGTTGCCTGTTTAAAGCCAACAATCCCTGTTTTAGATGTGGCTTTAAGACAGGAGGTGTGTCATGTATTACAATGGTTAACTCCTCATAATTTTGGCTTTCTGCATTTAAATGCTGTTTAATACAGCTTTAAACACCAATCAAATAAATAAAGCAATCATACTATCTGAGCAGTTCTCCAAATTAGAAAAAAATTAATTACATCTACTACTGTAGTCACTTGAAATCCATTTATATTTAATCAGTCAAATTTCTCAACATTTACATGCCATATAAACTTGCCAAATATTAGTTTCGGAACAATCCAGGTCACTTTCCCCAGCTAACTGACAAAGTAGCAATCCTGTCAAACTGTGACATGTAATTTACCACTGTACTTGTTTTTTGGTTGGTGAAAAGTTTGCAAGCCGTCTGTGCAACATCTCTCCACTTGCACTTCTCCCGTCGGGATGAAATGGTAAAGCATTAACAGCACAGCTGCTAGATGCTTTCACACATTCATAAGGCAAGTGTTTACCTTGGTTTTCATAGACGCTCCCACAATGCCAGTGAGGTAAACATACGGTAGTGTAATATACACACTACAGGCCAGTATGCGGTTTCCGGTGTACATGTTTTCACTTTTCTGAAGCGCTTTAATGTCTGCCGATGCCTGTCTGTCACCTGCCAGTCTGTAGAGGAAGTAACCTTCAATCTGCTCCATTGTCACTGGAGGGAACAAAACCCTATGTTGTGCTGTAAGCTGCTGAAAACCTGTTGAAGGCCATTATGGCTCTAGCGGCTCCGGTACCTGAATGACAGGGGCCTTAAAATTATGATTTCTGTCATATGCACACAACCTGTAAGAGTTCAGTATAATATTTCTATGTTACACCCTATTTCCCTATATTTATACCCTATTTTCCCTATATGTTATACCCTAGTTCATTATTTACTGTTACAATATTCCATCATCAGCAGACGTCACAACAGGATTATTTCAGAAGTTCTGCTGACCTCCCCATGCTGATGACAACTTATGATTTTGCTACGTTAAAATACATATACGTAATCCTCCTATAATATGCCCCCTCCCCCGCAAAAAAGAGAAGAAAACAAAAAAAGGGCTAAGTTTAATGAAGATGCTTATAAATTTCATGACTCTCAAACAGCCTTTATTTACAAAGAGGTACATTTTTTTATAGCATCAGCTGAAATGTCATTTTGACGTATTAACTTTATACTACTTGTAACACGTTTGATTGTCGATAATTACCTGCAAACATGCTTATTACTGAATGAAAAAAGTTCATACGAGTGCATACCTTTCAATCAGTTCTGTTTTTCGGTCTGTAGTTGTCGCAAATCTCTTTATAAGCTGGCTAGAATATTGTATCCAATCCATTTTGAGATGCCTAGACTTCAGGAGATAGAAGAAATCTGGTGAAACATGACTCTCCATGCCCGTTGAACTAAACCCATGTAAAAAAGTCATGCTTGCCTGTCCAGCCCATGTACACGACTGTCAGTTACACACAGTAGTTCGGACAACCACGGATCACAAGATGTAATCGACCAAACACAACTATTCGGTTCATACCTGGACAAAGTGATAACTTTTCCGTGTGTTGGAGACACAACAGCTTCACTCTGATCGAGTCGACCGGAATCACTTCGCGATTAGCTCTAGACGTCACATGCCTCGCGTCACACCATCTATGATGTCCAATAATTATTATTTTATTCAATTTTACATTAAAAAAAAAAAGACACCGTATCCAGAGAATATGGCCACAGAAACGTGTTAGGCAACATATTGGGAAAAAATAAGCTTATTACTTGAAAGCATACGGTTATGTAACTCGCTGTGCCACTTCGAAAGCAGTTCACCTATGAATCTCAAGTACCGGTATCGAAAATTGCACCATTTATAGTAAGAAACACGGCATGTGTTTATACTACGGCGAGTGATCGGGTATACCAACTGAGAAAGGAAAGTCCTTTTTTTGAGGTGATGTGTCCGCACTAGACGGGGGCATCGCCGCGTAGACACTAAGCAAAATAATGACATTCTCATTAAGATGATCCTAATTCCAGGAGTTCAAAAGCGCAGCCGCCGTCCGTTGGGGGTGGGGGTGGGGGGTCTTACCGATGACGTTATTGATTTTTTTGTCTAACGGACCGGCGACCTGTATGGCTAATCTAAGCCCACTTGTCATAATGCTGGCTAGGTCATCAGCCGCCGCCGCTATTCGCTTCTGCACATACATGAAAAGGTATGACGATACCAACAGATAACTGTGTGCCCTGATGGTACATCTTATTTAGATCTATATTTGTACAAAGACGAAAAAGGTCCCCTTTCAGGCCGCCTTTACGACAAAAGGGTTAATTTCAATTTTGATATTGTAAATTATCCTTATTTAGATAGCAATATACCAAAGGGTCCTGCATATGGCGTATACATATCTCGCCTTGTAGTATTTGTCAGATCTTGCGTTGATTGTGATGACTTTAATCTGCGTCATAAATTGCTAGTTCAAAAACTAGTTTGTCAAGGATACTCCATCAGACGCCTTCATTCTAAGTTTCTCAAATTTTACAATGAGTATAACACTCTCGTTGGCAGGTATGGACAGAGCGTTCAGGATCTCTCGCGATCTGCATTGTGATCAACCACATAGACGGCGCTGTTATCCCTATGTACATATCTATCATGTATATGGCATTTAACAACATAGATGGCGCTATGTTGTGTAACCGTCTATCTTGTATGTCTCTTGTGGCATGGGATCTTTACATATTAACGGGAAAGACGTAATCGTCCGTTACTTTTGAATCATAATCTGATCGGTTAGGGTCTGTAACGCTCGTCATTTTCAAACTGTATCTAATAACGGTTAACCTGGGGCTAGAGGTCGTAAAGGTAGCCATGCTCATTACATCAGCATGATGTCTTTATGAACAGTTGCAATTAAAGCGCGACTGAGATACTCGTTTAATTGTTATTTGACCTGGAACTCATTCACGGATTCCAAATTTGAACTTTGATATGGAATTCATGCCTGGAATTTTCATTGTCTACCCGGCATCATTGAAAACTGATGACCGCTTCTCTCTTGTGTGTTACCGTCTTTATTTCTTATTTGTATAATTTCTTGCATACCTTTGTCTTTCGGAGTTAGTGTTTTGGAAATGGATCTTGCTATTATCGACATGGAACGCCTTTTACGGACTACGAATGGTATATGAATGTCGGACTTGACGCTTAAACTTATATGCCAAGCTAGTCTATAAGACAATTCAGAAGCTAGAGACCACGTGATTTCCTGGTTGCAAACAGGGTGGGTGAAGAAATTCGTCCCGGAAAAAAATTTTTACATGGGAAAATGCCTGTTGTCAAATCGATGTCATCGACTCATGTGATGTTTTTATTCCCACAAGTATACCCAAAAATATAATACTATAGAATACTAATGTAATATCATACACACGATTACAATGTTATGCTATACAATGTTATTCTATACAATGTTATACTATACAATGCTATACAATGTTATACTATACAATGCTATTTTGCTCCCATCTCGAGCACGACTCCCTCATCCTCCTCGCTCACTGGACGACGCAGCGCGGACCTCAACGAAATAATCGTTGAGAATCGGATCTTGGTATTATAAAGATCGACATTAGAGTTAGACGCCACAGCGCTTTTCTGTCTTCGGAGTGACTGTGATCATTTCTGAAAAGATAACATGACTTTTTTAAAATTTTTAAATGTGTGAGATTCTTCATGTTAAACGTATTTATTGATACTGAAAAAAATATTTAAACACAAAATGTTGCTTTGTGATCAGTTTTGAAAATTATGAGAACATGGCTTATTAAGTGTGTGCAATTCTTTACGATAAATATATTCAGTTGGACTGAGAAAACACCTTCAAGATAGTTGTTACCTTTGGATCAATTCTGAAAATAGAACATAACTTTTTAAATACATGTACCAGATTGTTCACGTAAACATACTTAATATGACTGAGAAAACACCTGCACAGAAATTGTAACCATGTGCTCAATTCCGAAAATAGAGCTTGGCTTTAAAATACATGAACCAGATTACCAGATTCTTAACGATATTTAATATGACGACTAGTGAGAAAATAACTACATTTGGATCATTTCTGCAAAGAGAAGATGGCCTATTACAGGTATCAGAGTCTCAACGCTAAACGCTTTTTCTGTGACCAATATTTACATTCAAACTGACATAGTTGGTTTATAACTGTTTCCGTCAGCTTGTGGTTTAAGCGCATGCTGACTGCAAACCTTTACGAGAGCATACATTAATTCCCAGAGCGGCTGTACGTGGGAAGGTCTTCAAGCAACCTGCAGATGGTCGTGGGTTTCCTCTGGGCTCTGCCCGGTTTCCTCCCACCATAATGCTGGCCGCCGTCGTATAAGTCAAATATTCTTGAGTACGGCATAAAACACCAATCAAATAAATCAATAAAACCGTGGTATTGGTAGATCAAATACAGTGCTACAATTTCTGTGCTGTTTCCGGAAGGACATGAACTTTCCGGATACTACAGCAACTGGATGTATCAGCCATTCATGTATCCAAAATCTTTGAGAGGAAACACAATCTGTGATTACATTGACAAAAAAAAAAAAAACGCGTAGGCTGTCGGTTTTATTTATTTTATTTATTTTGTTGGTGTTTTATGCTGTACCCAAGAATATTTCACTTATACGACTGTGGCCAGCATTATGGTGGGAAGAAACCGGGCGAAGCCCAGGGGTAAACCATACGCAGGTTGCTGGAAGACCATCCCACGCAAAGACGGAGAGGAAGTCAGCATGGCCACGGTTTTGTGCTTGAAAACAGTTTTATCGGACTAAACGTTGAAATACAGCAATATCCCAGTTAATCAAGCAACTTAAGATTTAAGTCATCAGATGTCCTCAAAAGGTCAAACTAAGAATAGGAAAGAACTCAAATTGTGGTTTGTGCATTGTTCTGCAGCAAAGGATCAAATTTGAAACTTTGTAAAGCAAAGGTTTTATTTGTGGCTGTGTTTGAATTGTTTTGCTTAAGTCTGAAAACGTTTGATAAATAAGGGCTTAGGACCTTTACTTATTATTAAAAATCCTTAAAAAACAAAACTCAAAACAGGAAAGAACCCAAACTGTAGCTAGTGCCTTCTTCTGCAGTAAAGAATCGGAGTAGACATTTTAAACTTTCTAGAGCGATACATTTGAATTGTAGCTGTGTTTAGATTTTAACTCAAGTCCCAGAGGAGAAGAAAACATAAAAATGATGGCAAAATCAGATGAAAGAAAACTTACTTGAAAATAATTATGTTCTTTAATATTTTTTTTCGATTTTTCTTTTTCAGAAGAAAAGCGTATTTAAAAAAAAATTGTGCGTGGTGGGTATGTGGAACCATTCTATGATATATGTCACCTCTGCAAAATAATGTTCTTAATCAGCATGTGATGTATGTATAATAAACTTATGTGAATGTAAATTTATTGTTTACATCCAAACATAAGCGGGGGCCTCCGTGGCTTAGTTGGTTAGCGCGCTAGCGCAGCGTAATGATCCGGAAGCCTCTCACTGATGCGGTCTCTGCGAGCTCATGCTGGCTTCCTCTCCGGCCGTACGTGGGAAGATCTGACAGCAACCTGCGGATGGTCGGGGGTTTCAACTTGGTTATTCCTGGTTTCCTCTCACCATAATGCTGGCCGCCGTCCAGACGAAAATCCAGATAATCGACTTTTATTCCAGCCATTTAAAAATCAAATTATCCAAACGTTAAACCCTGGTGGTGTTTGAGTACCATCATATGGTTACATCAGATTTAAATCTTGCGATATTAAACCTACGCCTCATTCAGTTGTTCTATTTTTAAATAAACATTTAATAACTTGTATATGTCGGAAAGTTATCATTCGCCAAAGAGGAAATAAACGATGACAATGTCAACGTCATTCGCGTCGCCTTGTTAGGCTATACCCAAAACTATACCCTGTATATTTCGTTTTTCTTATAATTCTGACTACGCCATAAAATGTATTTAATGCAGCCTTTTTAAACATTTAACCACTTGTATATCACGGAAAGTTATCCTTCGTGAAAGAGAAAATAACCGATGACAAAGCCAATGTCATTCACATCGCCTTGTTAGGCCATACCCAAAACTACACCCTGTAATATTAATTTTTTCTTATAATTTTGACTGCACCATAATAATTTTTGATTATTATTTTTTTTTGACTAATTATGTGATTATTCTTTTTGACTGGGCTTGTTAGTAACACCTCTGAGTTATATGACGTAAACTGTTTGTCCACGGAATAATTTTTAAAACAATCATTATTAAATCAACTGTAATTGACTACTTCCGGATCACTTCAGGTAAGTTGTAATGGATTTTTTTCCTCGCTCAAAGTAATACAAAAAACTTTTGGAAAATATGGTCTTTACATTTCACCTCAAAATACTGCTTTTTCTTTAATTTACAGATAGGGAGAAAACGTAAAATAACTGGAGTATTTCTGGGCAGAGTTATCGATCTTCCATTTGAGGTACAAGTTATTCTTGTCTTTATATAATCTTTAATTATTTTCTGTACCTCTGATTTCTTTTTCACAGGCAATATCTTGAAGATACTGTTGTCTTCCACAATCGATGTCGTGCCACGTTCCATGTTTTTTCACAGTGACACAGTCTTCCGCTTCATTCCAGCCAGGTGGACCCGGTTCGCCTACCAGGGGGAAAAATGCGGAAGTGAGTGAAGGAATCAAGGGAGGTAAACCTTGTAACCTTGGTCCTTGAATAACAATATCAGTGAATTTCAATGCTATGCAAATGATGGAATTTCCCTGATTCTTAACTACGACATTACACAAATATCATAAAACAAACAATCGATCGATTGATCGATGAGTCAGTCAACCTACTTTCAGTGTTCGAGTTAACAGAAACACTGCTGATAAATGGGTTGCAAGATTTGCTGCCCTTCGAAAAGGGCTGGTGTTTTGCGTAAATCTCTAACACCACGCCCAAGTCACTACTCAGTCACGGTGAAGCACCCAAAGCTAAGATGGCATGAACAGTTAGACCAAAAGCATATCTTTTGGCACATTGACAAGAGGCCGTATTTCACCGCTTACGTGTGACCATTTGCCAGGTATTACAACTACCATGTCTGTTCCCGATTACTCTCTATGCTGTACGTCTTTCCTGTTGTTTATGTCATTCGAACATGTACCTTGGCCTCTGCATTCCAACACTCTTATAACGCATGTGCGGCTCCCTGTGCTGGCTTTACCTCACTCACATCTCTAAACAGGTCTGAGCTTAAGAACCCGTTAGAGACACATGGGCTTTATTATACTAAATCCCTCAATATTTACCCTTTAGGTAAAACAACACATATGCATCCTGCATTAACAACAAAACGGTTGAGAAAGATTTCTTGTTGTTTCTGAAACTCTGAATCCATTAGTCCATTTTCGGAACAGTTTTTCTGCGGTGTTGTAGTAAACCCCGGCAGAACAGACATGAATCAGATACCGAAGCACACTCTGCCGGCCTCTAAGAATTTCACTTCATTTTTGTAAAAACACTCAGCATATTTTTGTACACTGTATTTAGCAAAATAATGTTGTGCACCAAGTTGTATATCTGTTGATGAATATGCTTTACTTTCGTCTTTCAGTGCTGAAAAGTGCGTGTAAAGAGTAAAGGTTAAAGGGCGATGTCTTTCATTGAAATTGATCTTTCATGAATGAAGTTGAAAACGATATGTCATGGAACCGAGAGAATTCTGAATTGACACAAACACATACAACTGGGCAATAAAATGTAGATTCGGTGTCAGCACTGACGTAGCAGAGTCGTTAATGATTCTCTTCGGTGAACTGCAAAAACATAAAAGAATACTTTATAAACTTTGGGTGAGAAATTTTATCGATACATGCATACACTTGGCCTACTCTTGATTGTTTGTATACACGATGTTCTCAACTGTCTCAACCGAATTGAGAAATCGACGTTCAGGGTCAATAATCGCAAGACTGTCTAAGTGATAAGACAAGCGCCTGTATGTTTAATGCCATCAAGGCCCAACAAATACTGATAATGGGCAATAAGAAATTATCCATCTTCGAGGTAGGGATTGAATAGAAACCTCGTGTGCCTTTATTATCAAAAGACAAACGTCTTATTTATTTTTTATTTTAACGGTGTTATACGCCATACTCAAGAATATTTCTCTTATACGACGGCACACAGCATTATGACGGAAGGAAAACCGGAAGAGTCCCGGAAAAATCTACGATCATCCGGAGGTTGCCACACGACTGGCGTTTTTCTGATAGAAGTGTAGGTTCCCACAATCATTGTTAGCCGATGATCATTCCGTACAAGCTGAAAATCTTCGCAAAATGCTGCAAATTTTCATTGGTAGGGGTGGAGGTGTGTCTTCATAAATATTAATGATTAACTAAGAAGAAAGAAGTTGACCACTGAACACCAAATTAAATAAATTCATAGATAAGCTGACGTTAATGCTTGTAAAATTCAGTGTGCATCCTTCCGAGATAAGCAGTTATACCTAACCGGCAATGGCAAACCCTCTTCTAGCATTCATGTAATCCAGTGGTTCAAACTTTTCAAGTGAGTCAAAGCGACTTCTGATATGAAACAACAACAACAACTGTTAGAAACAACAACAACAACTAGGTTAGTGTCGACTGATCAGTGTTCATTAGCGGTTTCCATATCCCCCACACAAGGATTTGCAGGGTATGTCTGCAGAGCCTAAGGAGAATAACCAGTCGTCAATCAATAAGGACGCTCCAGGTAAACAATCGCAAGGTCAACTCCCAAAACGACGTATAACACAAACCACTTAAGAAGTGAAAAGTATATAAAGTACGAAAATAGGACGGAATCATGCAAAGAGAAGCAGTCAGTAGTTTTCAATGGTGTTAGAAAGGCGCAAGGTATGATCCAGGCGACTGAGCGGAATCAGTATTCCAATCGTGTACCATGCTAGAATATTTATTTATTTATTTATTTATTTGATTAGTGTTTAACGCCGTACTCAAGAATATTTCACTTATACGACAGCGGCCAGCATTATGGAGGGAGGAAACCGGCCATGCTAAAATACCAGTTGTCGATAACAAAATATGTATCTCAGTTGCGTTTTGATTGCAACTCTTCATATATCCAACATGGCGATTTATTTCAACACGATGAATACATCGCCCCTATAGCCCTGGGGTTAAGCGGAAATGGACACAGTCATGAAGCAGAGTGCCAAAGATTCTGTTCATATGTACTTACAAGATAATGACTCTCATTGTAAAACCTCAGACACTTGGAATGAAAGCGTTTGATGGAATTACCTTGACACACTAATTTTTGCAGTAATAACTTGTGACGTTAATTGGTTTCCTTCAAATCCAGCCACGGCGGGTAAATATCTTCTACAGTCCTTGCTATATATGGGTTTTTTAAAGCCAGCGGATTATCAATGTACCGTTAAGTGAACGAGAAAGATCGATCTGACGAGGCTAACCCCTAAATAGGTTCTGCATATAGTTGTATTATATGGGAACAGATATAGGCTGGACAAAAAGGGGGGGGGGGGGAGGGGAGAGAGCAAAATTTGTAACCATCGGAATACCTACACACTGTTTATATATGGTTTCCCAAATTTCATAATGACACGCTAGTTTGACTTACCAAATCCCCAGTTGACAAACTGAGGCTTTGAGCCATTGCTCCATCTAAAGTCTCCCTCTTTTTCTCTGTCATTTAGGGCGATAAGCGCCTGTCCTGTCTGCCGGTTTGATAGGAGCACGGTGAGCATGTTGTTTAGTTCTTCCGTGTACACATTCATCAAAGTTCCTCTGTGCTGACGACAAAGTTCCTCCGCGTGCTGGTATCCATTCTTTTCAGTATCCCCAGGAAAGATGATATAACATTTTCGGCCCAGTTTCAACCAACCCATGGGGCAATAGCCTGTGTCATATGAAAAAAATATTGAAGTAGTTTTATTTGTTTATTTGACTGCTGTTTTACGCCGTATTCAAGAATATTTTTCACTTATATGACGCCGGCCAGCATTATGTTGGGAAGAAACCGGACAGACCCCAGAGAAAACCCACGACCATCCGAAAGTTGCTGAGAGACGCTCCCATGTGCGGCCGGTGAGGAAGTCAGCATGAGCTGTACTTTACCTCACAGCGACCGTATTGGTGAGAGGCTTCCACGTCATTACCCCGCGCTGGCACGCTAACAACCTCGGCCTCGGGGGGCCCTACTCAGTGAGGTAAGATCCCATCATGATTAAGAAAGGTTTGTAGTAAATGATTTTCATTAAATTTGTCAACTTCAACCCCAAAATATATATATCCCCTGTCTTTCACGTGGTACCATTCCATAACACTACATGCAGCTTGTATTTTTCCCCACAATATATTAAAAAAAAATAATCTGGATGTGTAACCTAAACTAAGATTCTGTTGATTATGGAAGCCCATTAGGGCCATTGCTTCTTTCGCTGTTTGTTCAACAAGAACAGGACGCCCTATTATACTCTCAGCTTTTTGCATGTTTAAAGTGGGCCAGTCTGAACCACGCCATTTTAAAGTTAAATTGATATTTTATTTATAAAATGACGCATTCCTGTTAGGAATAAAATGTTATCTGGTTGAGTAGCATTTTTACAAAAGTGATACAAATTAGCAAATTGTGCTAACAGCGTATGAGTCGCTACTATTTAAACATTCACATGAACAGATATAATAAAACGCTGTGATAAATTTACAAAAGGTCGCATTTCACCCGTGGCATGTGATAATTTGCCAGCTTTATACCGGGGTCATCATTGATCTAGTTTTTCTTTAAGTCTTCTGGTTTCCCGCCGAAAAAAATGTTGAGGGAAAAACAGAAACCTCGAGGCAAAAAAGTTGAAACTTTGAAAACATTGTCACTTTTTTACCTCTAGATTACGATTTTCTTATCTCCACATTTCAACTGTGGAAAGCTTGTGTTTTGTGTGAGATGTTACGTCTCTATTCCTCTGCATTTTCTACACCTGAATAATAACTGTGACTGATTGTGCATGTGGAAATATCTCTGTGTTATTTTCATCTCTGTTTGTGCTATCCAGACGGTCTTGCATGGGGCGTGCATGAACAAGGAAGTTGCATGAACGTAAAGCGTGCATGAACAAGGAGGTTGCATAAACATAAAGCGTGCATGAACAAGAAGGTTGCATGAACAAGGAGGTTGCATGAACGTAAAGCGTGCATGAACAAGCAGGTTGCATGAACAAGGAGGTTGCATGAACATAAAGCGTGCATGAACGAGGAGATTGCATGAACTGGAGCGTGCATGGACAAGGGGGCTGCATGAACGTGGACCGTGCATGAACAAGGAGGTTGCATGAACGTGGACCGTGCATGAACAAGGAGGTTGCATGAACGTGGAGAGTGCATGAACAAGGCGGTTGCATGAACGTGGAGCGTGCGTGAACAAGGAAGGTACATGAAAAAGGAGGTTACATGAACATAGGTGTATTCTGAACGAATGTTTAAAATTTTTCCACACATTTTCCACAGATGTTGCACACAATACAAGATGAATATTCTCCGACAAGGTATTAACTGACATACAGGTGCTTGTAATTCTCGCGATATTACTCGGGAAAAAAGTAACATTGGAGAGTTGAAATTTCGGGAAACAAGGTCTAACTTTTGCGAAGAATATCAAAATTTCGGCATAAAATTTGGACGATCACTTATCCTTACCCAGTTTTTTTACTTTCACACTATTGTTTCTTCTCGCCATGCAGTGGCCCCTAATATTTCACTCTGGTCACTTCGTGCTGTCCAGATCTGACCATCAAATAACCCATTCTCATTCCGCTGTTTATCCGATCCAATTCTCGGGTGACAAAAATTAAATCCATGAAATGACATTTAATAGAAAACATTCTACAAGTAACTTCAACAAACAAGACGACCAGTAAACTCACCAGAAAAACCTTGAGCGTGGAAAGCCTGTATGCAAAAGAATAAAAGAACAGTTATTCTGAAACGAAAAAGAGTCATCTCTTTGATGCATGTACTGATATAGCTCTGTTAAGGTCAATCCGGCTTCCACACAGATAAAACAAATGTCACACAAAGCAAGTGTGGCGTAAACCCTCTGTGTTTATGTAGCAATGCTTAACTACCGACATGATACGCAGCAGTCCACACCATTCTATCGTGAAAAGGTAGACGGCAAAACGACATGGGTCTTTTGTCTGAGGACAATACTTGTACGACATCCGGCGGGTTACCATGATGAAAAAAACATTAGCATGTATGCGAGGAAGACAATAGGCCAATACAGGTTGTCTTGAGGTACTTGGCAAATGGGAATTTTCAGGTCTTTAGGCATTTGGCGAAGACCCGTGATAAAACCCGTACTGAGGTAAACTGAGTAGAGGCAGGATTTCACTGGTGGTTGCTCTGGTTTTACACTCTGCTATTGTCTCTTGTTCCACGGTTGGCCCGGTTCTGCTGAAACGAAACTAAAGCAAAAATTCCCATCATCACTGGTAAACACAAGTGACTTCATCTCGCCATATTTCCATCGCCATGTAATATGATATAATTAAAGACTTACAACATAGAGAGTACGGAACCAGAGGAGCTACCACAGTGTGATGGCCGGCAAATTGCCACACGTAGCCATTGAAATACGGCCTCTTATCAATTTGCCTCAGTTCGGGTGTAATTCTTACTGATCATGTAAATGCTTAAACCGTAGCAAATTACACGCTCACTAACACCATGGATTTCAGTAGAATTATAGCCTATTTATTTTGGAGAGTCGCCTATATTCAGTTGCCTGTAAAATCAGTCATATTCGCTTCCAAAATTGCCTTTAGCCAGTGACACGTAACAACCCAAGCTCTACACACTGACACGTTGAACGTCCCAATTATTACAAGGCAAATACAGGAAGAATACTTTTTCTAATTCACAACGTTCAACTCTATAAGCTAAGTTTCGATACCACGAACTCATTGCCTCGGCAGACGTCACAATTATTCAAACACAAGCTGCATGCTGAATAATGGGCGCGGAGAGTAATTTGTTATACAACGTCTGCACCAACGGACGGTGAGAACAAACTCCACGCAGTGACAAAGTCTACACTGCTGTCTCTGCGAACGGTTTAAATTGACGCCGCATGGCCGGGAAATAGAAACAAAGCTAACAAGCGGTGCCGCAGGAAATAATGTGGCGCGCACATATAATCCCTGCTATGGTACCGGTTTCTCTGAAGTTGCAGGTATAGTGTATGGGGTTACACGGGGTACCGTTGGCTCCATGATGAAAGGAAAATATATGCCACTGTACTGCGTTTAAAAGATCAATAATGGTATTAAAGATACATTATCCCCACCTTAAGGCAACCAGCGAGCACGTGTTAATATTTCAAACAATCCTACACAGCCAGCAAAGAAACTGAATGCTGTGTTCCCAATTTTATGGAACCATGGTATACTTCAACAAGACAAGCGTTAGATGTTGTGCTCTGGTACTGCTGATTTCTGGAGTCTTTTCACTTGGTGAGTTGTTTCAGGATAGTGAGCCCAATTTTTTTTTCAACTAAATTTACGTTTGTTTTTGCTCCCAAATGTGGCTGACAAATTGAACTCTTCAACGTAACAAATACTGGATATTATGTTCTTACACTGCTGAATGTAGTCTTTCCACTTGTTGTGTTCGTTATTTGTATAACATGTTTTTGAACAGGATATGCCACTGTGCGTGAAAATATTTCCTTTGCGCATAAATAGTCTAATGAATATGGGTTGATTGGTTGATTGGCGTTGTTGTTTTATGCCATACTAAAGACTTTGTGTATGTATACGATGGCGGTCATTTTGATAAGTGATAGAAACCAAGGTGCCGGGGATAAACCATCGACTTTTGGCAAGTTGCTTTTTTCACTTGCGACGTACAGATATGCACGCTATATTGTTGGAAGACAAGTTATCAAGGAAAGTTAAATCGGACATTTTCTTCATGCTCACCACCGTACGTCCACAGCGAACATGTACCTATACTTATACATTCGCTAAAATTATATGAAAAAAATTGGGGTGCCTCCGCGGCTCAGTTGATTAGCGCGCTAGCACAGAGTAATGAGCCAGGAGCCTCTCGCCAATGCGGTTGCTCTGAGTTCAAGTCCAGCTCATGCTGGCTTCCTCTCCGGCCTTACGTGGGAAGGTCTGTCAGCCACCTGCAGATGGTCGTAGGTTTCGTCTGGGCTCTGCCTGGTTTCCTCCCACCATAATGCTGGCCACCGTCGTATAAGTGAAATATTCTTGAGTACGGCGTAAAACACTATTCAAGGAAATAAATAAATAAATTTTTAAAAATTGATCTTATTTGTCAAAAACTAGCTGTCTAGTTCAACTTTTCTGCCGAATGGGTAAAACAATTTTTCTGGCGACAGACAAAATACTCCAGATTTTATTGGGCAAAACAACAGTACAATGCGCACCTGTTGGCTAGGTCATCTCCCTTTGTTCGGCTGTGAAAACAATGACGACGATAAAGCAATTCATCTGTACATTGTCCTTTTGCATTGGATTCATGTGTCTTTACAAGATAAATTCGTTGCACTATTACCCAGTGATAAAGCATTCTCCCAAAACGAGTTTTACTGGCACAAGTATTTCTTTACCCTCTCACTGAATCACTATGTACATAATGGTGCCCCGTACAAACGGCTGATCAATCCCTTAAAATCACGGTTTTGCATCGAATATTTATTTGTTATTCTCTGATGTTAACTTGGGCGCCGCATTTAAAAAAAATGATAGTGGTCACTTTTCTTTTTATCGGTGTTTTAAGTGGCTCTCCAAAGTCTCTGGAGAGCACCACCGCTCTTCACCAGGTCCTTGACAAATTTCATTGTTCAGAGCCGAAACCAACCAGCTAAAGCTGGGATCGTGCGATCGACCATGTTGGTCAGAAGCCAATCGCAACCTGAGAAAGATGGATGGCGCATGAGCATCTTCCCTATAAGGTATTCGTGCAAGGAGACACGTCATATGTCAATTTCTGTGCATGACCCTGCGTTAGATTGGTCAATGCACGCTCTATTGTTTTTATATGGTTGACTTCTCACTTTGTAGAGTGGCTAATTTGGTCTATTAATTAGAGGAATTCAAGTTTAAACCTTTGAATTGTATTCTTCCAAAACGTGGGAAAATTTCTACAAGAATGCCACCATAAGGGCATGACAGGAAAGATATAAAATGTGGGTATAAATTGAGCCAATCGGCGATTTTTAACAAATAAATCCGTTATTAAATGCTATTTCAAATTTATACTTTGAGTTTATGTTGTCGGAAAACAACTTTTATATGAGATTTGTTTAATGTTGTTATAAGCTGATTCAAACTCAATTATTTCCTTGGAATTTGGTGCTGATTTTAGGCAAATGCCCAACACCGTGGACTCGACACGAGCAGACATGTTACATCATGTTACCGGGTGACCCAAAGTTGAACACGGCTGACAACGCCGAAAACGTTTGCCGACGAAATGGGGGCACGCTGATGAACTTACGTAATGAGAGGCTGAACCAAATGGCCGCTACCCTTCTCCGAACTACTGGTGGCTTGTCCGCCATTATTGGCCTGAATGATCGCAAAGAGGAAGGCCAGTATTGTTGGAGCGATGGCATGATGACGAAGTACCAGAACTGGAACAATGGTATTTATAATCACAAACCTGTCGCTAGGCGTTTTTCGCAGGCCCTCAACTGGGCCGCCCAGCCCCTTAAAGGACAAGACAACACCTGACTAAAACATATTTAAATTGAAAACAGGCTACTCGAGCTTTCTAAAAAGTATCATACTTCATTTTTTAAATAAGATTTCATCGA
Organism: Liolophura sinensis; assembly: GCF_032854445.1. Classification (NCBI taxonomy): domain Eukaryota; kingdom Metazoa; phylum Mollusca; class Polyplacophora; order Chitonida; family Chitonidae; genus Liolophura; species Liolophura sinensis. The sequence continues at coordinate 21,620,093 of NC_088307.1, forward strand.
GTAACATGTACAACAAAATGTCAATACTGCACAAATGTGTGTGGTTCGAGGCTGCCATCTTGAGAATTTTATCCAATCAAACTCGTTACTGTTAGATTGCGCGACTTTAGCTGTGGTGTAGCCTTTGCCCAATTACTCCACGGAGTGACGTTTGAAAACACAGGGCTGCTGCATAAGACATCATTTTGAGATCGTTTACAATAATTTAATTACGTGTAGCCGAAGGGCCATTTCACACAGTGTTAATTGTGGGGCAGATCTGTATTATTTACAGACCACCACCAGACGTAAATCAACCAAGTTGATTAATAAGTCGTGTACTATGTAACACGGTGTCACAAATTATGTCAGACAGTAAGTACAGTAGCATGCCGTCTCGGCCCAAACCGCATGTGCATCTCCCTAATAGACCCTACGCCTACTTAGTCACGCTGTTCAACCTATACAAATGTATTTTTTGTCGTTCATTTTATCGCTTAGTCAGCAGTTTCTAAATAACAAATATCAGAGACACTGCTAAATTCATCAGGGATGCCGAAGGTTTGTACGAATGAGGGGACTACATCTCACCAGACAACGCTTAAAATTAATTAAAAATCTTATGACATAATTCTTTTTCTCTGAATTTATTGGAAATGAAGAATTTAAATTCTACTAATAAGACTTTCTCACATACAAGAGGTGTTTTTTTCTGTTTTCTTTATAAAATACAGTAAAATTATTGAAACGCCGTGTTCAAGCAGAGGTGTTTTCTCTGACGTCCGCGTTAACTATGTCAGCACTCTGTTCACCTTAGAAGCTACCATTACAAAATTGAAGCATCAAATCCAGCGACAATCAATTTCCCAGATCATGCAGCCCCAGTGGTGTTTAGATTTATTTCCATTTGTTTCACAATTGATCATGGATCTAGTTGTACAACAATCTGATTGTAATTTTGTAAACGTTTAATAGAGCTCAAAATCACCGGTAAAACCCTCTTGAATACTCGTGCCGTGCATCTGCTGACTAGTTAAACGGTCGCTGAGGTACTGTATCAACAGTTCGAGCAATAGAAAAAATATCCTTATATACGGTATACCCAGTTTCCGAGAAAGCCATTTACCACTCGGGCCTTCATCGCCGAAGTCCACAACTTTTATCTCCCATTGGCTGCTGCTTAGACTGTTATACAGAAAATACCTTCGACACTAGCGAGCTTGAGTAAAAGTCTCCTTGTTCTCGATAAGCTGTGTCATGACGAAGTTTCATAAATCTTTACTGGGTTGAAAAAAATCTATAAAAATATTTAACGCCTGTTTAACATACTTCGAATGGTAGTCTTTCAGTTAACATAAACATTATCAAGGTGCTCTCCTCATTTGAACTATGTCATCCTGCCCTTAATATGAGCCTATCTCTCCACTCGTGCCCTGCCCTTAATTTCATTATGAAGAGTTTTCAAAACGATGATTGTATATTTTGTCGAAGCTGATGAACTGCGCTTTTGAGTGCACACGTGTTAGATAAAGGCGACTATGCTTGGTTTCCGGTATATTGTTCTGTCGGCCCGACTCGGTTGAACGTCTTTGTGCTTCCGGGCAGCTTGCTTCAGGTATTAGTTGTCGAGTGGACATTCAAATTTCGTGAGATTTAGACGAATTTTAGAATGCTTTGGAAAAGAAAAGAATCTCCAAGCCCTATTTGAAAATCCGGAGGTGATCTCCCTGTCTGGAGCTCACACAAGAAATAAATTATCAATAAATTGTTATTGATCTACTGAATTATTTCCCACTAGCAAGGTGGTACTGATAGAATATATGGTCCACAAAGTCATTTCTTGAATGACAATGTGAAAATATGTATAAGACAAAGAAATGTATCACTTTTTCAAAAATGTACATTAAATTTATAAGCATCTAATCCTTGTATAATTCAGTACATAAATAGTTAATTACGCTTCAGCCAGAAATGCCTCTGTAGGATTTACCCTATTTTATCAACACTTAAAAGTGTTGCAGTTGCCTACGTATTCTAATTTGTGGGCGTTAACAAGAGACATGCTGCTATGAAGCTTTGGAGGCAAGACAGGTAGGAGATTTATGTACATACGTGTGCATATAGTCATGTGAATAAATGTGTCTGTGAATAAATTGCAGTTGAAATGCCTGTTTAATTTGCAAAATGTCTGAACATTCAGGACATACAAGTGTAGGTACATGGACTCTCAAATAAAATGTCTTACGTGACAGGGAAATCTTCCCGGCGGCGGTGGCCCACGAACCTCCGGCCTGTGATTTAGCCTGTGATTGTTGTGTTGAACTGACAGACATAAAAATAGTTGTATTATTGAAAACAGATGTAATAGTTGTTTGTGGTTCAGAAGCACGTTTGCCTAACAACACAATTAAAAGACATATATCACAAAGAGTAAAAACCAGAGCATCGACGACAATGCGATAGTTAGAAAATGGGCAAATGTAACCAGTAGATTAAGGCCTCTTGTCAGTTTATCTCAGTTACGGTTTATCCTAACTGTTCATGCTAATACTTAAATAGTATCAAATTACACACCCTCGATCTAGCACAATGGCGTAAGTAGAATTAGGTAAAAGAAGCAAAAAACACGTCAGTGGTCTAACAATAGACACGTCACTGGTCTAACAACATTCAGTAAAGCAGCATTGTCTACAAGCAATTAACCGTGGCAGTTTAAATTAAAACTAGGCTAATCGATGATACATAGGAGTACAGATGAAGACACTTATCGTAAAATAAATGTCCATAGAGCAGTTCCAAAAGTACTCTTAAGATAAACGCCAGGGCAGTATAGCTCCACGTACCTCTAAACTTTCGCTAAAACTACGGGGTAGAGCTACACAACGTTCTATTTGATTTTCTTGGAGTAGTGCCAGATCTCTGCCAATTCGCACCTCAGGCAGTTTCCCAGTGTCTTCCTGCGAAAGTACAGACCAATGGAAATATGCGCGCTACAATTTCGGCGGCCCACCTTCATTTCTTAGGAGATTGACATGGCCCCCTGTTAAATCGAAACTTATCCGTCATGGTGACCGTTGTGAATGCAAACAATGTCTCCTCCCGTGTGTAGAGAGTTCCCACGGAATATTTCATTGACACATTCCGCAAAATTTTAAACGGGCCACATGCCTACATTGCTAACATACGGGACGTGGTCGCCATTAGAGGTTGGCTTCGTTTTAACACGGGGTGATGATCTTCGACGCCGGCAATCTCCTAAAGCGATGTACCCGAAACTGTAGCGCTTATTTGTGTTGGTCTGTACTTTCACACGAGACACGAGAAAGTGTCTGAGGTGCGAGTTGGTAGAACTGTGGCACTACTCCAAGAAAATCTTACAGAACGCTGTGTAGCTCTACCCCGTAGTGTTAACGAAAGTGTATAGCTGCGTGGAGCTAAGGGAAATAGTAACTTGAGTAAGAATGCCTCGGACAAAAACAAACAAGGTGCCATCATTGATGTGAATTAAAAAAACTGGAGACAGTGTAAAAACACTAAAGGAGAAGAAAATATAAAAACGATGCCAACACCAGATGAAAAAGGGTGAAAACTTATTTGCAAATGTGATGTTGAATATTTTTTTCGACTTTTTTTTTCAGGAGAAAAGGGTATTTGAAAATTATTTTGTATGGTGCGTATTTTGGACCACCTCTTATATATCATTTTTGCAAAAATACCATTCTGCATAAAGATAGGATGCATGACTAATAGATTTTGTGAATGTAAATATGTTGTTCATATCCAAATACATGCATTTAATCAAAATTACGATAATAAGTTTGCATTTATTAAAAATAAAAATATATGATGAAAATCCAGGTTAAAATTCCTGTGAAAACATGTTTGTTAAATATGCATTACATCCACATTTATAAAAGTATTGCGCAAAGACAACATATACAAGAGGTTTTGCCAAATACACGCCACAAATTATTTTCAAGTGTTTCTTTTGTTAAATATTGAAGGCCACTTTCACAACTATCTTTTCGCACTCTTCCATCTGAACTTTATGTATTTTTCGTGTTTTTCTCCACCAATCCACCTATCAGCAATCAATGGAGAAATGCAATCCACATTCAACACGGGCAAAATTTTACCAAGTTCCACAAAGAAGTTGTTTTGTACATTTTATACAGGGCAGCCAATGGATGACAAGATTGCGGAAGTAAGCGACTGCGTGGTCATGGATTTGACTGGGAAATGGTACAACATACGCTGTAGTGAACACACACGCGATCTGAACAACATAGCGTGTGAAAAACCTATACAAGGTTGGGGACACTTTGCACTGTTTTAATCTTATTGTATGATAAATTTGATGACTTAGTCTGTTCCTGTGTTTTTATCAGAACCACATCATGTGGGGAATAAAAATGTTAAATTTTATTTAAACACGATCCTGCAGTTGATTGGTCTGATCCGGACGGAGACATTGTCCAGACATTTCACTCGATTATTATATAGCGTTTAATCCCTTTCAGCGCAATTGCTGCTCACTTCGTTTTCGACATGGCTGCTAAAGAGCTTTTCGCAAACAGGTCAGCTATTTGCCGATGAAGGTTGTCGGATCTCCCTCACAAGCTTACATACTGTATCATCACTGTCAGACTCACTCCGTGCTTGTCCTTAAAACGAATCATTAGGTCTCAGTTCCAATCTTCTTATGTATCTATCGTTTCAGATCATATTCACTAAGAGGCAACGGGACTGTGATGCGTATCAGACAGAAATGGCTTGTCTGCCCTAGCTGATGGTGTAGGAATTCCAACCAAGGGTTCAGATTTAAGGTCTAGCTCTGTGTGAACGTTCAGGACAAAAATAAAATTGTTGTACTAAGTCACCGTTTATTTGCTTTTGGGCAAGTAAACTCTTCCAGTGCATTTACCTTGAACAGTACATGTCGAACGACAACTTTTTGTGGCTATTTTAAGGGCAGAATTTTGTATTTTGTTTCATCTCTGTTCGTGGCCATGTGGGTAAGGTTTTTGGCCATGTGGGTAATGTTTTTGGCTCTTGAACACAAGTTATGGTTCAGTCCTAGGTTCGAACACGAAATTTGCTTGAAGCAATTTTTCTGCATGTAAAACTGATCTCTGTAAAAAAAAGCGTTAAAAAAGAATTGCCTTATCTTTTGTCAGTTCATTAGAGATTTCATAGTACCTAGATCTACATGGAGCTTACATATAGAACGGCCTGGTGGTTAGCGCTCTAGCGCAGCACAATGAATCAAAATCATTCCACCAATGCGATCGATCTGAGTTCAAGTTCAGCTCATGCCGACTTCCGGTCTCATCGAACCTGGGAAGGCCTGCCATGCAATATACGCCTGGTCGTGGGTTGCCGCGGGCTCTGTCCGCTTTCTTCGCACCATAATGCTGGGCAACGAAGAGAAATCAGTGAAATATTCTAGAGTACGGCCTAAATCAATAATCAAATAAATATATAAATAAAATACTGATGTTGATGGTTTTGACTAAAAGAAATCCAAAGCTGTTTACGTGTTTGTCTCGAAATGTGTTTCAAACATTTTTTCCTTAGGCAACTTGGATATTAATATCAACAATTGCTCTCGTATGAAAATGTTTACACGTAACGTGACTTTGTTTGAAAATGAAAACAAATGAAAAATAAAATAGTAGAACTTAATTCCTAACACGAACAGAGTTAAACCTTAATTGACGTAAATTGACATGAGGACCGATTTCACCGGTTACGTGTGATCATTTTTGCAGTTTTATAGCTATATTAGAAATGGATATTACTAGAAAATAAACTAGATTTGAGAATGGAAGTGCGGTTGATAATAGCCAGAAGCTGCTTGTAACGGCCATTGCCTGTGAACACGTAATTCCATTCACATTAAGGGAAGTTCCATATTAAATTTCTTTGTTCATCACTTTACTTTTTTCTGGGCTTATTATTGAGTTATGATACTTTATAGAAGGGTAGAACTGCATATCGACATAAAAAGCACACCATTGTTTCTGTGTATGTAAAGAGGTTTACGCTGTCAATATGTCAGTATGTATTGATTGTGACTGATTAAAAGTGAAAAATTCCCGAACAATAAAAAAAAAATGTATTTGTCCACTGTTTTGATGGCAATCGGGTTTATTAGTATATGGGTACCCCCAGGTTCTGCCACCGAAGTTTTGCAGGTAGCGCAAACTTTTCTGACATTAAACCGTAGTCGTACGAGCATGACCAGGATGTGAACCAGCGATCCCATTGTTCAGAAACAAGAGATCTGCCGCCTTCATAGTCACATTTACAATACGGGTAAATGTATGTCGCCTGAAGCTGCCTGAAAGATTAAGGGAGCTAACCAGTATGGGAATGTCCCTGGCTCGGACTGGGCTACTAAGCATGGTACACGATATAAGTACTGATTTCATCCATTTAGCTGAAGTAGTCCTTGCGTTTTTCCACCATAAATAAAAACTCTGTCTACTGTTCGCGCTCGTCCTAATTTCGTACTTTATGTATTTTGTTCGTTGGTGGTTTATGCTAAATGTCGCTTAGGGAATTTACCGTGTGATTGATATCTATGTTTGTTGAGGTCTGTTATACGACTGTCTGTTTCGGCGCATAGATTCATATTGGCTACGAAAGCATACCCAGCCACGTGGGCCGTGCACAGTTTGTAAAACGCGAGGAAAATGCAGTTAGAGAACTATTAATTCTAATTCTATTCTAATTCATATTGTTAAAGTAAATAAGCTTTGTTTCGGCGGCAAGAACACATTGACTCGGGGGGATGTCATAATCATTCAAAAACCAGATGGCACGCTGAATATTGGGCAGAGTACAAAGTGATTTAACAGAGGGCGAAGTCAATCACCTAAACTGCAATCGACTTAACTGTAGACCCTGTTACTGACTTATTTGAAATTGGTTACACGTTTTAGTGTGATATAACCTCAATAAATGAATTTGATTTTATCTGTGGTAGTATAGGTGATCTCACGGCGGTGTGAATTTAGAGATGGATGTTATGTAGTCTATTCCCAGAGACAAACGTGTAGGCTGTTTTACTGCGTGGAGTTCGTTCTAGCCGCTTGCTGGTGCAGCTATTGTAAAACAAATTAATCTCCACACCCATTGTCCAGCATGCAATTTGCTTTTGAATAATTATGACGTCACTTGAGACAACGGGTACTTAGTGTCGGAACTAAGTTTACGGGGTTTAGCATTATGAATTCGAAAAGTATTCCAACTGTATTTGCCTTGTAATAAAATAGACGTTCAACATGACAATGTGTGTAAAGTTTAGGTTGTTACGTGTCACTGGCTAAAGGCAATTTTGGAAGCGAATATTTTACACACAGATCTTCACAGATAGCTGTATATAGGCGTCTCTATAAACGAAATAAACGATAGCATGGTACAGGATTTGAATCCTGATTTCACCCAGGCGCCTAGAACTTACCTTTTGCATCTTTCCTACATCACTGAAAACTGTTGACCGCTTCTTTGTTTGGTTCCGTCCTATTTTCGTATTTTATATACTTTCTTAGTTTTTTGGTGGTCTGTGTTAAGCGCCGTTTTTGGGAATCGGGCTTTCGATTATTGGCCCGAGACGTCCTTATTGGTTGACGGCTTGTATACGAATGTCTGTTTCGACGCATCGATAACCTGAAGTACTCTTCACTTATAATGGCGAACAGATTTATATATGTTAGAAACCGGGGTGCCAGATATAAAATTACTGACTAACCATCCACTTATGACGGCCAACTAAGCCAAACCGACGGCTTACTATCATCATCAAGGTTCCACCAAGAGTGCCAGCAGGAGAAAGCCGTCCTTAAGACGAGCTCCTGAGGAGTTGCAGATTTTTGTGTACCAGAGAATTTTCACGGGTGCAAATGGTTCTACATGTATATAGGTGAATAATTCTCTCGTATTTTAAGAAGCAATATCTGGGCAGTGTCGTAGTTTCAGAGAAACGTATTTGCTTGCATCATTTGGCAGCACCGCCCACTCGACAGTAGTGCATACATTACATCTGTCTCACTTTTTTTATTTTGATTGTATTGACTTCCTTCAATACATGTCGCTAAGATATAGCTGAAATATCCCCGATGTGGCGTTAAAAAGACCGTTTTAGTCCACGCCTCGGTCAAAACTAATGAACTGTTGTTGACATCGCCGTATTTTAGTACTCACCTCTGCTTTAAGCATTGTTTTGGAGGTGTGTAACTGAGGTAAATTGACAACAGACCAGATTTCATGGGTTGAGTGTGATCACTTGCCTAAATATCTTCAGCCTTATTAAGAGTTAATTCTTCTAATTAATTATTTAATCCAGTAAATGTCTACAATATCATATTTCGGGTCATATATTGGTTCTTTATTAAGCTTCGTCTAAGAAGGCAGTGAGTGCTGCTAAATGGGGGTAGATAAACAGTACTGACAGTTCCAATGTGCTCCTTCAATTATTTCATGATTTAAACTTAGTTTCCATTTACCATCATTCAGGCACTCATTAGAGTATCATGTTAGGACATTAAGACTAATTTCGTTCTCTGCTCTTGTTAATTTAGCAGCTGCTAAGAGTGAACGCCCAACTGCTTCCTTACCCCACAAACGCCCCCTTAGAAAGAGCAGTGCAGCGGAAAAATTGATTGGATCATGAATGGAGTAGTGACAATGTATTTGCTTTCTTGACCTCCAACTGAGATCCCTGGGTTATCAGTGTAATAGCTCTATTCCCGCTCCATGTTTCTTAAACACTGTTTAACCCGTAGGTGGTGAACTTAACACGTATAACACATTTCGTCTTCGAGGACAAGCAATGTCAGGTACTGTTCACCTCTGGTTCATTTGATCAGGTTAAGGCGAGCAGGGTGGCTTTTCTTCTCATCTCAACCAAGTTTGCGTAGTGATTTTCTATTAATCAGCGAAAATTAAACGGTGCATTTCCGGCTAATCACAACATTTAGAAATTTATTTGGTTACGCTCAGCCGTTGTGGCCGTCCCCCACTTTAGGTTAAGCATTTTTGCATAATGATTGACTAACATGGAAAATTCCTGCAAAGGGAAACTGTAAAATGTTTAGTACATAATATTATTATACCCAAAGCAATTGTCCTATGTGATGTTCAAAGGATGAGAGCCACACTTATTCTCCACTATAGGGATTGTATGAACACCGCTGTCATCGGATTGTTTACATGGATTTGTGATCGCAAACGATGTGTCATGATCCGCGCCATAATACAAAGCAATGTTCAAGGCCAGGAATACCAAATAAAAGGTATTTGAAATGAGTTGTTTTCTAAAACCATATTTTGTCTCGCAATGAGGAAATGAATATGGTTTGGGCAAACTTTTCAAGAATAAAAATTTAAACATGATTGGGGAGTTTTTGTTGCAAGGGGCAAAGACATGAACTTTGGTAAGATATCTCGACATGGTGGCGACAGTTTTATTTCTTTATTTCCCTTTTCGTGATCATATATGTGAGACAGGCAGGCTCTTTACACGGATATAACGAGAAACTGTGAGAAAAGTTATTGTTGAACACTATACAACCTTCTTTCAACACGTCGATAACTGTTTGTGCTGCTTTCATATGTATTTAGCATGGATAGCATGCTCCATGCACATTATATACACATTACAATCTTTACAGAAATATCTGTTACTATTAATCACATAGGAGAACCTCCGTGGCCTGGTCGTTAGCACGTTGACCCAGAGACCTCCCACCAGAGCGGTTGCTGTGAGTCCAGTTCATGCTGTCAGCAACCTGCGGATGGTCGTGCATTCCCCCCCCCCCCCCAAGTCTCTGCCTGGCTTCCTCCCACCATAAAGCTGTCCATTGTCGTATAATTGAAATTTTTGAGTTTGACGTAAACCTCCAAATAAATAAATAAATATTTAGTGCTTCACGATTTTCTATGCCCATAAATAAATGGAAAGAAACGTAAGAAATGTATGATGACAGGTCGCATCTGGGCATTTTGTAAAATAGTTATTTGTTTGAGGCGGCGGGGGGGGGGGGGGATTAGAACATACTGATCATAGCAGGTTTAACTGTGATCATAATCATTGCACCTAGTCGTAAATAGCATGCATATTGTTACTAAACAACGCAGCTGGATGGTAAACCTGTGGTATAGTGAGGAAGTTCATCTATTCTTGTAACCAATCGCATTTGTCGTGTGGAAAAAAACGAATAGCTCTACTTGGACTATATTCGCATGTCTTTAAACAACCAAAGAGGTTCAGTTCGAAAAAATTAAACTTTTTCTTCATATAGGTAGCAACTAGGTAGCAAAATAGGCTTCAGCGGTTTTGGTGCTTGGGATTAGATTTAAATTAAAACGTCTCTGATCAAAGATTTTAATCGGCTTTATCACCATGAAAGATTTTTTTCTAATCTCAAACATGGGAATAAACTCATCATTGTTGGACATGTCATAGAGTAAATCGTAACAATGTATGCTAGAATTAGAAATGTACTTCACCGATGCTCTCAAAGACAGACAATCTCAGTGGGAAAAAAGCATGCCAGAAATATTTAACAGAATTTTTCATATCGGGATTTTTCAGCTTCGTGACTACGATGTTCTTGTTCAAGGGACTGGATTTCTTAAGTTCACTTTTTAATTGTTAACATTTGAGACATTGTGCATGATCCAGTTTTGAGTTCGTTGTCTAAGGGATCAGATAATATTGGTGTAACATGGAGACTTTGAAAGAATAACCCATTCTTAGCGCCGATGCTTTTATCTTCTTAAGGCAATTAGACAAAGCCGTTTTTGTTCAGGCAGATGAAGGAGACAAAAGTGCCTTTCTGATACATACATACTTTGCCAACCGTATCTCCCTGCATGAGCGTTTGCCGGGAGCATCTCTCTGGCTGCAGACTGGAAAAGCAGCCAGCCAACTGAGACCGAATGCCAAATCATATTTCCAGTGACACCAGACCATATTCGCATGGTTGTCATGACTGATGATTTGACATCGCGTGACGGATCGTGGACGCCGCTGTACTCCTGCTAAGTAGCTTTCAGTGTTGGTATTGTGCTTGAATTAACTTACACAAGACAGATCGTCGTATATACCTGGCTTGTTTGGCACCACTGAGCTATCGCTGCGTCAGGTGACGAATGGTATTCGGGAAAGATCCTTAGATATCCTGATAATATGCCGGCCGTCAGTGCCCGGATGCTCTCATTAACTAACTAAATATAAGAGCTCTGGTTTCTCGAGATGTCTGTCTGGGAGAAGGGAGGACTAAATGGTCTATTCATTAACTAAATGGTTTATGGTACTTTGTATTTCCAGTACATGATGAAAGTCATTAATTCAATCTACAAAATCTTTACACAGTCCGATTCACACAGCCCATGTTACACCGGTTTAAACGTGAATGTATCTTTGGATCAGGTTGACCGTATTAGCGCGTAACGTGGATTTTTAAACTGGTTTATTTACTTGGCTTTGTCCTGTAACAAATACTTCCACAGTTCCAAACAAAAGCATTTTCTGCACCTGTTACGATTAAAGAGGGATCTGAAGGCATCTGTTGTTTGAAGATATTTGGGGAGAGGGCTGGATAACACCGGCAGCAGGGTTTTTCAGTCATGAGATCGGCGACCAGAGAAGAGACAAAGCTCTCTCGATGCTAACAGAAAATAATAGATAAGTTCAGGGAAAACTTCTAGCTTATGCCGGTCACTTTTAAGCTGTGTAAAAATACATCATTTTCTTCTGCTAAACCCTAATGTTTGTGAAACAGCTCTCCGTTTTACGATTACAGCAGCACAGAAACAGTCGTGTATTGGAGAACAACGAGGTACATCCTTTGGACAATTTTTTCTCAGGTATCACCCTCCTGTATTTGATACAATTATAGTAGTAATTGGGATAGACAGGCCTTCAAACTGAAAATCAAATAATCCAAGAACAAGACATCTGTTCGCAGATCTGATTATAAAATTGTAGATTTATTTTTCACTGTTATTCTAAACCCAACATACACATATTTTCTGATATCTTTGGGAAATTTAACGGTTTCTGCATTTAAATGCATCTTGCTAATTTGATTTTGGACTTTCTTTGACGGTCTACCAATGACATGAGGAGAATACAGATGATTATTATATTCTGCCAGAATTGCTCAGTAGACAATCCATAGCGTATCCCCACATCTTGTTTGGTCCGATGCCGAAAATTGGTCTCCTTCCTTCTGGTAGAAGTCAGGATGGAAGTGAGAGATTATGAACTCTACAGACTGCGTGTCTGTCGCATGTTATTGAATATAAAGATTGTCCGTTATTGGGAAAACGGCTATCGTCTTTCCTATCTAAATGGTAAACCGTCTGTCTTTGCATTGGGGGAAACTGGCCGCGTCACAGTGGCGTCTTCGTTGGTAATAATACACGTGTTATGCGAAATAGTGGGTTATATCATTAAGGAATTTTAGAACGCTATGGTGAAATTTATTTCCAGTGAAAAGTAGGACTAAAACAAAGCCCTTTGCCACATTAATCCACCACGTGTAACCCGGTTGTATCAGGTCTGTGGTGTGATGATTGTTACGCTCCGGATAACGCATAGAAGCTATGCCTGACAATGGCTTTTCCCTGGCTTGCGATCTTTTCTATAAAATATGAAACTTCTAAATCAAGGTTTACCCATCAAACGCCTTTATTTGTTTTTCGAACATACAATAATCGTAGCGTGAAAGATCTCTGGCCTTATCCTTTGTAAATATGTATCTATTTCGGCTTAACCTGTGGCTAGGTGGGTATTAACATAACGCAGTTTTAATATCACCTCTTTGTTTGCATGAACAGTTACAAGGAATGCGTGACTGAGACACTCTTATACTTGCTTCATACTTTCTTGCTTCATACCATGCTATTGTACATAATACAGATGTAACGGAGCAGCTTCCCAGTGCTTATACTACATGTAGCTGTTGCTGGCGGTAATTTACCTTTAGCTCACTTAGTAGAGCGCTTGAGTTCGGCTGGTGCGACACGAGTTCGAACCGCGGTGTGACTCAGGTAGTGAAATCCTTCAACCATTACACTGGTGCCGTTAGCAAGACATGTTCCAAGAAGCGTTGAACTCTGGGTCTACGTGTGGAGGTGGGTGTGTCTTAGGAGAGAGGGACGGATTTAACTGGGGAGGATTGTAACGGAAGTAGCTTTCTGGTTCTTATACTATCAGTAGCTACCCATTGGGAATTTCCCTTGATCTCATTTGGTAAGGCGCTGGAAACTCACAGCTGAGACCCGAGTTCGAATCCTGGTATGACCCATGTAGGAAAATCCTTTAACCATTAGCTGCAGTGAGCAGGACACCGAGGAAGCTCTTGATCTGCATTTGGACGTGGGTGTGCCTTGGGGGAGAGGGGAGAGGGGGGAAAGGAAGGATTTAACTGAGGAGGAGTGTAACAGAAGAAGCTTTTTAGGGCTTATACTATCAGTAGCTAGCCAGTGGCAATTTCCCTATAGCTCAGTTGGCAGATCGCTGGACTTCAGCGGCTGAGACCCGAGTTCGAATCCTGGTGTGAACCATGTAGTGAAATCCATCAACAACAACCCAGTGCCGTGAACAAACGGCTTTGGTCCACGTGGGTGTACCTTGGGAGATGTGAAGAAGTGCAACGGGAGCAGCTTTCCGGTGCTTGTGCTAACGGAAATTCCGCTTTAGCTCAGTTGTTAGAACGCTGGATTTGGCTGCTGAGACACGAGACAAATTCTGTTCTAACCCCCGTCGATAAATCCTACAACCATTACACAAGTGTGGACTTTTTCAATGTTTTAAACACATTGAATTGTAGAACAAGTAGGTCTTTCCGACATCATTGAAATGATGAAATGATGACAAGAACAGTATCTCAAGGATTGTTAATTTGAAAGCGTATGTTAGAGAGGCGTTGGTGAGAATTTGAATATCAGAATTACAAATTAGGCGGAAAATCTCAAACAAACACGTTAAATGTTTAAGCAATGTTAACACAACTTGAAATATTAAAGTGCATGAAATGTCATTTACTTTAAAGGCTTGTGAGTAACACGTAGCACATTTCACACGCTCCAATCCAGACTGCTGCGCTTCTCACCTTGTCAGTATTTTTTCCTTAAATTTAAGTGATCTTGTTCCATTTTTAATTTTAGTTACTGGTAAACTCTTTCAACCGTTTGACACAAAACCAGAATGAAGATGTCTGGGTGGATTAAGCTGGCAATCTGGAAAGTTAATAGACAAGTTAAGTTTAACAAATCAGTGTTCTGTCGCTAAACTGCTCTGCTAAATTACCTATTGTTCCTGGTTATTTGGTGCAGGCTGTCAAACTGATTGCAGAAATGTCCCGTTACCTTACTAATGGTTTCAAGACCGTCTCAGGAAAAGATCACGAGGGTATAAACCGGACTGGACGTATTTGTGATAGCGTAAAATTGGCATTGGGTGTTTCCTGTGATGTTGTACCATAATGCGACTGAAATTATTCAACCCTAACGGAAGCTAGCCTCTAAATAGTGGATGTCAAGTTCCGGTGTGTGAAAATTGCCTCAACAATATCAAACTGGTTTAGATCGACCACGACCAATTGGCGGTTATGGATGTTTCTTAATTGATCTATTCATTACAAACTTAAGAAAAGAGCCAGGTTAATTCAAACATTATGAACCTATAATACACCATACCTAAAGTTCTAGTGCTATTTTTAAACATCATTCATTAGAGAACTGTGTGGTTGGTTTAGCAACAGTCAGTTGCAGGTTTCACTTTATACGAAGAAATTGAGCTTAAACACAACAGCGCAAATACAACACAAGTTTTAAGCATATTTTTCACCGCGTTTCTTTTTTGCAAGATTTTCTTCCGAAAAGATATTCCACATGAAAACACAAGTACAAGACAAGTTTTTTCTTAATGGAACTGAAGAATTTGGCTCTACATACATGTATTTTGCAAGGTCCAGAATTTGTTCACCACCTAAATTTTTCAACCATGTAATTGTTTTTAACAACAGCATATCTTCCACCACTTTTCTTGTTTGCAAGATTTGCGAGAGACATGAAAAATTCCTTGCGCACTATTTTTGTGCCAGTCACATCTAAGACATAATTTCCAAATTCCGCGTCGTTGTAAAAATATTTTTTTAAGATTGTGTAGGAAACAAGTGTGACGTGATCTCATTGTTACTATCTCAGAATTATTCCAATTCTCTGATCAAAACAATAACGGTAACAACCGTATACTTCGATAATCCAATCCCTTAAAGAAGATCGTCATGATAACGAAACAAAGTATTTTCATAAATAATCACATCCAATATTTCTGGTAACTTTTTGTTTTTAAACATCATAGTTGTATTATTTGACTTTGAAAGGACTGGTAAAGTACTGCTGCGTATCTTT
Organism: Liolophura sinensis; assembly: GCF_032854445.1. NCBI lineage: Eukaryota > Metazoa > Mollusca > Polyplacophora > Chitonida > Chitonidae > Liolophura > Liolophura sinensis. Next base: position 21,635,504 of record NC_088307.1, read on the forward strand.
CATTGAGAGACAGTTTTAAACCGTTATACTGGCAGTGGTCGTTTGGAATTCAGCAGGATATACATATTCAGACCCTCCTCATCATTAGGGCCTAGTTTGGAGTCTGGGTGATGCAACCGTTACAGATCTCTCCCAGAGCCAAATGACATTTTCCGTGGCTTGTTATAAAAACAAGGGCCATGAAGCTTAATGAAAGGAAATCTACTATTACGTAATGGGTCAGGCAGTAAGCCTATCCTCACAAAGCTTATGACTTATGTCATACTAAATATTATGGTATTTGCCGGGGGAGGGAGGTTGAGGGGTTAAGAGTTGAACTTAAAGGTTGACCTCCTTTCCAACATGGAGGAATATTTATTTATTCTACTGAAATGCCATACTGAAAAACTTTTCTTTTACACTATGGTGGATAGGTTTATAGGTGAAGGGAAACGGAGTACCGGTACCCGGGGTCAAGTCACTGACCAACTTTCCACTTGTGACGTACAGATGTGCAAACGGCATTGGCACGGGAGATCGCCCTTAAGACAAATTGTGGATGTGGCGAGGTTTACTGTTTAATGGAGACGGGTCTATATTGGTTAATAAATCTCTTCTAATTGGAGAAGGAATCATAGGGAAGTGGTGAAGTTTAAGACAATGTTGTTTGTTTGCAGGATATCAGCTATCATGAGTGTCCACATGCCGGTAATGTAGGCACTACGTCAGATCTGTTTTATTCTTCAGTACGAATGATATACTATTACCTTGAGGAGATTTCTCCACGATATAGCTGGAAAATTCCCGATGTGGAGTTAAAAGTTTCGTGTTGGTCAAATCTCCAGTCACCTATTATAAACTGTATGTAAGACCAAAGCATTTTTAAACTCAAATTCACGTAAACCATGATGCTATAGGATGATATTAATTGCTACTCTTTAAGCATTTCACCGGTTAAGTGCGACCATTTGCCAACTATCACACTGTCGTCGCAGCTCTGATTTTTCTCTTCATAGTGTCGTATTTCATACCATAGGTGACTTTGCATTGTCCTAATGAATAATGGATGGATCAGGGAAAAGACGTTAAACGTTAAACCCCAAGGAACCACTCACCCTATTTACCTTCAATCCTGGACTCATTATTGAATCTTGTTAGGGCAATAGGATTAATCCCATTCTCTTCTCTTGTTAATTTAGGAGCTGCTAAAAGTGAAAGTTCAGTTAGCTCCTTGCCCCAAAAACGTTCCCTTAGAAAGCGCAGTACAGCGGAAATATTGATTGGATCACCAATGGAGTAGGGACATGGGATTTGCTTTCTTGACCTCCTGCTAAGATCTCGCGGTGACGAGTGAGATAATTTATTCCCCCCCCCCCCCCTCTATGTTTCTTAAACACTGCTTAACCCACGGGAGGTGCAATTAACACGTCAAAGATTTAGCATCGGAAGACAAGAGAAGTCAGATACTGCTCACCTCTGGTCCATTTCGATTGCATCAAGCCCAGAAGTACGAATTTTGCCTCAACTGGCGGAATTGTAGGTCTTGATTTCCTAAAAATCCTTTGAAAACAAGGAATGTCAGGTACTGTTCACCCCTATTTGACTACGTTAAGCCCAGCAGAACGGTTTTCTTTTTATCAGAACCAATTTCGCATTGTGATTTCCTATAGTCATCAGGGAAAGTTATACGGTGCATTTCAGGGGAATCACAACATTTGTAGTTTCATTTGGTTACGCTAAGGCGTTGTGGTCGTCTTTAGCTTAAGCTGAAGCATTTTTGCGTAATGATTTTCTATTATGGAAAATAATACAATTGATTTCTGGCGAATGACAATTTTTAAATTTTTAATATATAATATTATTATATCCAAAGCAATTTCCCATTGTGACGTACAAGCAGCTGTATGGTGGGCTGTATGAACACCTCTGTCATCGGATTGTTTACATAGATTTTTGACCGCAAGCTGAGGATTCGCCTTTGATGTGTGGAACGATGTTTATAATCCGCGTCATAATACAATACAATAATGTCCAAGGCCAGGCATACCACAACTGATGTTTTTGAAATGATCTGTTTTCTGAAACGACTTTTTGTCTCGCAGTCAGGGAATGAATATGCATTCACCAAATGAATCATAGTATGGGTCAGTAAATTGCATGTTCCGTCACAGATCAGTAGAAGCAACCATCTCTAAACTGTCACACATAAATTAAAAGTTAAACGAGATCTGGAAGTTTTTGTTTAAAGGGTCAAAGACATGAGCTTTGCCAAGATATCTCAACATGATGCCGACAGTTCTGTCTTTGCTTTGTATTTGCCGTACGTGGTCCATATATGTTATGTGCTAGAGAGGGATATAACGCCAACTTGTAAGAAGTTATTATCGAACTATATTGGCTTTTTTCGTATTTAATTAAAGAAATTCATATGTTCAGTTCAAAATCAGTAAACGTTTGTTATATACTTACTTGACATACCAGAATTTCGCCACAAGAATATTGCCTCGAGATTTTTTATTAAACTGGGTAAGTTCAGAGATGCGGGTTAGCACACTTATTTGCGGACAATAATTCCCGCTGGTTATTAAAAGTTGATGAATCGCATGAAACCCATCGACTATCCTGGCTGTTTCAATATTGATGCCTTAAGATACCGACATATGTGTCCCTCAGACATTGTACAGAGGCCATACAAGTACTCGTGGAATATTAATCGATGAATTCAGCTTAGATCAGTTTAGTTGTTTTCCTAATCTCAAACACCGGAATAAACTCATCATTTCCACAAACTCTGTTTTCAAGTTCGACTAAGCATAAAAACCACCGTAATTCAAAGAATTATACTGTCGTATCCTCAAACTAATGTAAAACTGTTGGTCATGACATACAGTAAAATGTAACAATGTACTTTAGAATTACAACTGGACACCGATGCTTTTCAAGACAGATAATCTAAGAATGTCAGAAATACATGACAAAATCATTTGCCTCACCAGGTATCTGTCAGTTTCGTTACTACGATGGTCTACCTCACGGGATTGAAGTTCACATTTGATTTTTTAACGTTTGAGACATCGTGCGCAAGCCAGTTGTGAGTTCGTTATCTAAGAGATCAGACAGTATCGGTGTAGCATGAGGGCTTTGAAATAATAACCCATTGTTAGCGCCGATGCTTTGATCTTCTCAAGACATTAAGACAAAGGCGTTTTTGTTTAAACAGATAAAACAGATAAAAGTGCCTTTCTGATACATACTTTACATACTTTGCCAGGCTTATGTCCCTGGGTGAGTGTTTTCCGCCAGCATCTCTCTGGCTACAGACTGCAAGAGGAGCCAACCAACTAAGACCGGATACCACGTCAAATTCCCAATATCAGACCATATTCCCAGGGTTGTCGTTATGACAGGTGATCTGAAATCGCTTGACGGATCCTAGACGCCGCTGTTCTCTTGCTCAGTAGCCATCGGTGTTGCTATTGTGCTTAACATAATATGCACAAGACAGATCGTCGTATATAGCTGGCTTGTTTGACACCAGTGAGCTACCACTGGGTCAGGTGACCGACGGTACTCGGGGAGAACCCTCAGGCATCCTGATAATACGCCGGCGTCAGTGCTCGGATGCTCTGATTAATTAACTAACTGTAAGAGCTATGATATGTTGAGATGTCTATCTGGGAGAAGACAGGACTGATTTGTCCGTCCATTAATTAACTGGTTTATGGTACTTTGTAGTTCCAATACATGATGTTGGTGAATGATGAAAGTCATTGATTCAATCCACCAAATCTTTACACTGTCCTGATAATACGCCGGCCGTCAGTGCCCGGATGCTCTCATTAACTAACTAAATATAAGAGCTCTGGTTTCTCGAGATGTCTGTTTGGGAGAAGGCAGGACTAAATGGTCTATTCATTAACTAAATGGTATATGGTACTTTGTATTTCCAGTACATGATGAAAGTCACTAATTCAATCCACCAAATCTTTACACAGTCCGATTCACACAGCCCATGTTACACCGGTTTAAACGTGAATGTATCTTTGGATCAGGTTGACCGTATTACCGCGTAACGTGGGTTTTTAAACTGGTTTATTTACCTTGCTTTGTCCTGTGACAAATACTTCCGTAGTTCCAAACAAAAACATTTTGTGCATCTGTTACGATTAAAGAGAGATCTGAAGGCATCCGTTGTTTGAAGATGTTTCGGAGAGTACCGACAGATCATACCGACAACAGAGTTTTTCAATCATGATATTGGCGACAAAAAGAAAACAAAACACTCTCGATGCTAACAGAAAACAATAGATGTGTTCAGGGAACACTTCTAGCTTATGCCGGTCACTTTTAAGCTGTGTAAAAGTACACCATTTCCTTCTGTTACACTAGTGTTGTGAACTATTTCCATGCTTTACGAGCACAACAGTACAGAAACACCGGTTAGCAGACCTGCTAGCTTTAAAATGTAGATTTATTGTTCACTGTCATTCTTAAACCAGCAGCGGAGTATACATATACATTTCGGGGAATTTGGCGGTCATTCTTGCTGTGGGGGTTGCCATTTTCATCTTGGACTTTGCTGTGAAGGTCTACCATGCGGAGATTACAGCTAACTCCTATCCTGTACCAGAATTGCTCAACGGACAGTAGTGGAGAAGCCAGAGTTTACCCTCACGTCTTGTTTGGCCCAGTGCCGGTATTAGTCTCCTTCCTTCTGGTAGAAGTTGGGATGGAAGCGCGAGATTAAAAACTCTACAGACTGCGTGTCTGTCGGGTGTTATTGAATACAAACATTGTCTATTATAGTGCACGGCTATCGCCTTTCCAATCTAAATGGCAAACCGTCTCTCTTTCCACTGATGGAAACTCGTCGTGCTATATTGACCCAGGGTATGCAGGATGATTGCCTAGTTCTTACTAATGCACGTGTGGTGTAGAAAAAGGTCGAGTAAGAGTACATTCCTGAATAAAAAAAGTACGAGTCTTGAAGCGCCGAGGACTTTGTTATCCAGGAATGTACAGTTATGAGTTCTTTCTTCGTCAACTTAACGATTGCATCAATATTACTTGTTAAACGATTCCTGTGTTTAGCGGTGGGAAGGAGTGAGGATACAAAGTGCGCACATAGTACGGGGCCTATGTTTTAGCTCTGATTCTGTATGTATGGCGACATGACCAGTATATTGCTTGAATCGACAATTAAGATGAAGGTGGTTAAAGTTTTCCTTGACCGTTGGGTCTATATATAGCAGGGATCTGGTCGCTCATGTGCCTGTCAAGTGGCGTGCATCACCCCTTTTCAGGGCTTGGAAAACGACAAATTCATAATTTCAGTCTCTGTCAAAGTTCTTATCATGTCCGATTCGGAGAACAATAGTATCTTCATAACCCAGTCCCACTTAAACGTGCTTGTACTAACATAACAACAAGCGATTCTTTTTCACGAATTGCGCGGTGTCATTTTAAACAAACCAATATACCCAAAAAAAAATAAAAAATGGTTGACCTTTCGTGGTAATGTTATATGATGTTTTAGTGTAACACCGTTACCGAGACTTTAGCCACTGGGAGGCCAGTCCGTTGTACTCTATGTAGATTACTACTGGGTGTGTAAGTTTACGGACAGTGATTCGGCCTATGATTAGTTATGCGGGAAGGTAAACCTGAACTGACTAGTATTCAGAATGCCACAAATTAGACCCACCATTTCACCTTGCTGTTCATATTTGTGCCTAAGAGAATTGATGACGCTACTCTTCCTTTTCACACGCTGGCAACATTTGGTATATTTGAAATGAAGGCCAAGAAAGAAACTTTTAAAAAATGAATGTCACATTGATTAGAAACGAATGTACCCTTCATATATTAACATTCTTATGATCGGTTAGACAAAGGATTGACATCGCAACAAACGTTTAAATTCCTCCAAAAGAAGGTTGCATGGCCTTTCCGGATGGCTCAGTGGGATATTGGAATGTTTTAAAGTCTTGTGTTCGTGGGTGCGAATAACGCTCTACCGTCAATCAGTCATCACCCATCACCGCTCAAACCACAAACTCGCAAGCGTTGATTCTTGAAAAATAATCGACTGCGAAGACAATAGCGTGACGTAACATTAGTGGAGTGCCTTCCCAGGTTAAATATGAGACACTGACTGGTTACACGAAGAAAGATTCACACGTATTATCTCATCTGCCAGACGAATATAGGAATATACCACTGCCGTACTTTCCTAAGAAATTACGGTTTTCTGAATAGAGTATCGTCACAACAAACGTTTAATATGGGAGAGAGAAGGTTATATGATTACGGAATTTTAGACTGAGTGAGTGATTGGGGTTTAACGTCGTGCTCAACAATTGTTCAGTCACATGACGACCAAGGAATCCTTAGGGTGTATGTAATGTGCCTCCTTATTGCAGGACGGATTTCCAGTGAAATTATCTCTGACAATGGCTTTTCCTTGACTTGCGTATTCCACGAAACACGAAACTAAATGAATGCTTTACCATTAAACGCCTTCATGTGTTTCTCAAACATACTTTTTTTGAATTATAACTTATAATTGTAGCGTGAAAGATTTAAGGCGTTATCCTCTGTAAATATGTATCAATTTCCGCATAACGCGCCTGACGGAAATATCTTAATACTCTTTCCTGCTTCATACTTTCTTGCTCCATAGCATGATATTTTGCATGATAAAAATGTGACGGGAGCAGCTTTCCAGTGCTTATACTATCAGTAGCTGGTGGTAATTTCCCTTTTTCTCAGTTGTTAGAGCACTGGACTTCGGTTACTGAGCACGAATTCAAGTTCTTGTATAGCCAACGTAGTTTAAACCCTTTAACATTTACAAAAGTATGGACCGTTTCAAATTTTTAAACAATGAACTGTGGAATAAGTATCGGATATGAAGTGTCGGTTATTACATGTACACGCGCATGTCTTGACTACTTCTACTTCCGGGTAAGAATTTTCCTTTGTAATTATATTTGTATATATAATTTTATTAATGGAACTGGTCTTTCAGAACTTTACTTTGGATTTTGTCTCACCGGTTGGGGCGATGAACTGCTGTTGTATCTATGCATCGAAACAGACATCTGTATATCAACCATTAACCAATGAAAACGTTTCACGTCAATAATCGCAAGGTCAATTCTTCTCTTATTATAATGTACATTTAATAGTGACCACAACGGGTAATAATAACGAGTGCCTCAATCGAAAATATCAGCAATGCTGCTACAAAAACAACGCAGTTTCTTGACAATGCATTTAAGCGTGTCTGTGGATCCTGTGGATACTTGTGTTTTGTAACCTCTTTTGAAGGCTAGTGATTGTCACGCAGAGCATTCTGCACGCTCGAAGCCTTTCTTGGTTTGTAAGCTTTGTTTTAATGAAAGTGGTCTTGTTCCACTTCCGTTTGACAAAATACCGGATTCAGATGTCAAGGCAGATTGAGCTGGGATTTTAGACGTCCCATAGAGACAGGTCAAGGTTAACAAATCAATGTTCTCCCGCCCGCTAAACTTTCTCACTTGAATTACCCATTGTCCGTGGTTACACGCTGCTGATTGTCACAGGTGAGTGTAGAAATGTCACGTTTGCTTAATAAGGGCTTCTTGATCGCCCCTGAAAAGTCCCATAGAGATATCATCCTAAGTGGACCGTATTTATGGCAGCGTGAAATTAACACTTTGTATTTTTGATATAAAGGCAAGCGGAGGCTGGATATTTGATAATAGTGGTCAAGTTACGTGAATGCCCGCGAGTTTTTTGACACTTGCCCAATATTGCTGCAGCCACAGCTAACCAATTGTAACGCCAAATGACCATGAAGGGGCCAAATTGTTATTTAATCGAAAATTATCGATAAATGATTGATCGATATCGATAAATGAATTTGCGATATCGATAAATAATTTTTTTACATCGCTAATTTATTCACCCTTATCCATAATTTTCGATTAAATGTTAATTTGACCCCCCATTGTAATCAACTTGTATAGAATATCCTAATTCAGATAATAACTACTTCTGTGACCGAAGCAGTAAATATTTTCACGAATAGGGTAGCCTGGACATCAATTTTGTACAGGCTTCGGTAACAATTTCTATGTGGAGTACAATGCCATATCGCCGTGTACAATAACGTCATCTGGAAACGAGAACAAAATGATAGAAATAGATGTATGTTAAAATAGGACTGGGCGTATTTGCTGGAACGTAAAATTGATACTTCGCGCTTCCGCACATGTCGTACGGTAGTGTGTCCGAAATTATACACGTCTCTCGGAAGCTGGCCTGTTTATAGTGGATGCCATGTTAAGGGGAATTGTCAAAATTACTGAAGAAAATTCAAGCTGTTTCAGATCGGTTACGGTTGATATACTTCTTGAACTCATCGCCAATAGTTTTGACATCCACTGGTTACATTTATCACAGTTCACTGATGACCGCTTCTCTCTTGAACAATGTAATGAAATCCTTCAACTTATTACCCAGTACCGTGAACAAACGACTTTGGTCTACGTGGGTGTATCTTGGGAGATGTGAAGGAGTGTAACGGGAGCAGCTTTACAGTGCTTGTGCTAACGGAAATTCCGCTTTAGCTCAGTTGTTAGAACTCTGGATTTGGCTGCTGAGACACGAGACAAATCCTGTTCTAATCCCCGTCGATAAATCCTACAATCATTACACAAGTGTGGACTTTTTCAATAAACACATTGAATTGTAGAACAAGTAGGTCTTTCCGACATCATTGAAATGATGAAATGATGACAAGAACAGTATCCAAAGCAATGTTAATTTGAAAGCGTATGTTAGAGAGGCGTTGGTGAGAATTTGAATATCAGAATTACAAATTAGGCGGAAAATCTCAAACAAAAACGTTAAATGTTTAAGCAATGTTAACACAACTTGAAATATTAAAGTGCATGAAATGTCATTTACTTTGAAGGCTTGTGAGTAACACGTAGCACATTTCACACGCTCCAATCCAGACTGCTGCGCTTCTCACCTTGTCAGTATTTTTCCTTAAATTTAAGTTGTCTTGTTCCACTTTTGATTTTAGTTACTTTTAAACTCTTTCAACCGTTTGACACAAAACCAGAATGAAGATGTCTGGGTGGATTGAGCTGGCTATCTGGAAAGTTAATAGACAAGTTAAGTTTAACAAATCAGTGTTCTGTCGCTAAACTGCTCTGCTAAATTACCCATTGTTCCTGGTTATATGGTGCAGGCTGTCAAACTGATTGCAGAAATGTCCCGTTACCTTACTAATGGTTTCAAGACCGTCTCGGGAAAAGATCACGAGGGTATAAAACGGACTGGACGTATTTGTGATAGCGTAAAATTGGCATTGGGTGTTTCCTGTGATGTTGTACCATAATGTAACTGAAATTATTCAACCCTAACGAAAGCTAGCCTCTAAATAGTGGATGTCAAGTTCCGGTGTGTGAATATTGCCTCAACAATATCAAGCTGGTTTGGATCGACCACGACCAATTGGTGGTTATGGATGTTTCTCAGACTCATCGCCAATAATTTTGACATCCAGAGGTGTCATCCATCAGAGTTAATTGATCTATTCATTACCAACTTAAGAAAAGAGCCAGGTTAATTCAAACATTATGAACCTATAATACACCATACCTAAAGTTCTAGTGCTATTTTTAAACATCATTCATTAGAGAACTATGTGGTTGGTTTAGCAACAGTCAGTTGCAGGTTTCACTTTATACGAAGAAATTGAGCTTAAACACAACAACGCAAATACAACACAAGTTTTAAACATATTTTTCACCGCGTTTCTTTTTTGCAAGATTTTCTCCCGAAAAGATATTCCACATGAAAACACAAATACAAAACAAGTTTTTTCTTAGTGGAACTGAAGAATTTGGATCTACATACAAGTATTTTGCAAGGCCCAGAATTTGTTCACCACCTAAATTTTTCAACCATGTATTTGTTTTCAACGACAGCATATCTTCCACCACTTTTCTTGTTTGCAAGATTTGCGAGAGACATGAAAAATTCCTTGCGCACTATTTTTGTGCCAGTCACATCTAAGACATAATTTCCAAATTCCACGTCATTGTGAAAATAATTTTTTTAAGATGGTGTAGGAGGCAAGTCTGACGTGATCTCAGTGTTACTGTCTCAGAAATATTCCAATTCTCTGATCAAAACAATAACGGTAACAACCGTATACTTCAAGAATCCAATCCCTTAAAGAAGATCGTCATGATAACGAAACAAAGTATTTTCATAAATAATCACATCCAGTATTTCTGGTAACTTTTTGTTTTTAAACATCATAGCTGTATTATTTGACTTTGAAAGGGTTGGTGAAGTACAGCTGCGTACCTTTTATTGAGAGACAGTTTTAAACCGTTATACTGGCAGTGGTCGTTTGGAATTCAGCAGGATATACATATTCAGGCCCTCCTCAACATTAGGGCCTAGTTTGGAGTCTGGGTGATGCAACCGTTACAGATCTCTCCCGGAACCGAATGACATTTTCCGTGGCTTGTTATAAAACCAAGGTCCATGAAGCTATTATTAAGCTGTTATTACGTAATGGGTCAGGCAATAAGCCTATCCTCACAAAGCTTATGACTTATGTCATACTAAATATTATGGTGTTTGCCGAGGGAGGGAGGGGGGGGGGGTTAAGAGTTGAACTTAAAGGTTGACCTCCTTTCCAACATGGAGGAATATTTATTTATTCCACTGAAATGCCGTACTGAAAAACTTTTCTTTTACACTATGGCGGATAGGTTTATAGGTGAAGGGAAACGGAGTACCGGTACCCGGGATCAAGTCACTGACCGGCTTTCCACTTGTGACGTACAGATGTGCAAACGGCATTGGCAGGGGAGATCGCCCTTAAGACAAATTGCTGATGTGGCGAGGTTTACTGTTTAATGGAGACGGGTCTATATTGGTTAATAAATCTCTTCTAACTGGAGAAGGAATCATAGGGAAGTGGTGAAGTTTAAGACAATGTTGTTTGTTTGCAGGATATCAGCTATCATGAGTGTCCACATGCCGGTAATGTAGGCACTACGTCAGATCTGTTTTATTCTTCAGTATGAGTGATATACTATTACCTTGAGGAGATTTCTCCACGATATGGCTGGGACATTCCCGATGTGGAGTTAAAAGGTTCGTGTTGGTCAAAGATCCAGTCACCTCTTATATTAACTGACCAAAGCATTTTTAAACTCAAATTCACGTAAACCATGATGCTATAGGGTGATATTAAATGCTACTCTTTAAGCATTTCACCGGTTAAGTGTGACCATTTGCCAACTATCACACTGTCGTCGCAGCTCTGATTTTTCTCTTCATACTGTCGTATTTCATACCATAGGTGACTTTGCATTGTCCTAATGAATAATGGATGGATCAGGGAAAAGACGTTAAACGTTAAACCCCAAGGAATCCCTCACCCTATTTACCTTCAGTCCTGGACTCATTATTGAATCTTGTTAGGGCAATAGGTTTAATCCCATTCTCTTCTCTTGTTAATTTAGGAGCTGCTAAGAGTGAAAGTTCAGTTAGCTCCTTGCCCCAAAAACGTTCCCTTAGAAAGCGCAGTACAGCGGAAATATTGATTGGATCACCAATGGAGTAGGGACATGGGATTTGCTTTCTTGACCTCCTGCTAAGATCTCGCGGTGACGAGTGAGATAATTTATCCCCCCCCCCCCCACTCTATGTTTCTTAAACACTGCTTAACCCACGAGAGGTGCAATTAACACGTCAAAGATTTAGCATCGGAAGACAAGCGAAGTCAGATACTGTTCACCTCTGGCCCATTTCGATTGCATCCAGCCCAGAAGTACGGATTTTGCCTCAACTGGCGGAACTGTAGGTCTTGATTTCCTAAAAATTCTTTGAAGACAAGGAATGTCAGGTACTGTTCACCCCTATTTGACTACGTTAAATCCAGCAGAACGGTTTTCTTTTTATCAGAACCAATTTCGCGTTGTGATTTCCTATAGTCATCAGGGAAAGTTATACGGTGCATTTCCGGGAAATCACAACATTTGTAGTTTCATTTGGTTACGCTAAGGCGTTGTGGTCGTTTTTCGCTTAAGCTGAAGCATTTTTGCGTAATGATTTCCTATTATGGAAAATAGTGTCATTCTGGCGAATGACAATTTTTAAATTTTTAATATGTAATATTATTATATCCAAAGCAATTTCCCAATGTGACACACAAGCAGCTGTATGGTGGGCTGTATGAACACCTTTGTCATCGGATTGTTTACATAGATTTTTGACCGTAAGCTGAGGATTCGCCTTTGATGTGTGGAACGATGTTTATAATCCGCGCCATAATACAATACAATAATGTCCAAGGCCAGGCATACCACAACTGAAGTTTTTGAAATGATCTGTTTTCTGAAACGACGTTTTGTCTCGCAATCAGGGAATGAATATGCTTTCATCAAATGAATCATAGTATGGGTCAGTAAATTGCGTGTTCCGACACAGATCAGTAGAAGCAACCATCTCTAAACTGTCACACATAAATTAAAAGTTAAACGAGATCTGGGAGTTTTTGTTTCAAGGGTCAAAGACATGAGCTTTGCCAAGATATCTCAACATGATGCCGACAGTTCTGTCTTTGCTTTGTATTTGCCCTACTTGGTCCATATATGTTAGGTGCTAGAGAGGGATATAACGCCAACTTGTAAGAAGTTATTATCGAACTATATTGGCTTTTTTTCGTATTTAATTAAAGAAACTCATATGTTCAGTTCGAAATCAGTAAACGTTTGTTATATACTTACTTGACATACCAGAATTTCGCCACAAGAATATTGCCTCGAGATTTTTTTATTAAACTGGGTAAGTTCAGAGATGCGGGTTAGCACACTTTTTTGCGGACAGTAATTCCCGCTGGTTAATAAAAGTTAATGAATCGCATCAAACCCATCAACTATCCTGGCTGTTTCAATATTGACGTCTTAAGATTCTAAGAATGTGTTAATACAGGTCGGATAACGACATATGTGTCCCTCAGACATTGTACAGAGGCCATACAAGTACTCGTGGAATATTAATCGATGAATTCAGCTTAGATCAGTTTAGTTGTTTTTCCTAATTTCAAACACCGGAATAAACTCATCATTTCCACAAACTCTGTTTTCAAGTTCGACTTAGCGTAAAAACCACCGTAATTCAAAGAATTATACTGTCGTATCCTCAAACTAATGTAAAACTATTGGTCATGACATACAGTAAAATGTAACAATGTACTTTAGAATTACAACTGTACACCGATGCTTTTAAAGACAGATAATCTAAGTATGATACACGTGAGGGGAAAAAGAATGCCAGAAATATATGACAAAATCATTTGCCTTACCAGGGATCTGTCAGTTTCGTTACTACGATGGTCTACCTCACGGGATTGAAGTTCACATTTGATTTTTTAACGTTTGAGACATCGTGCGCAAGCCAGTTGTGAGTTCGTTATCTAAGAGATCAGACAGTATCGGTGTAGCATGAGGGCTTTGAAATAATAACCTATTGTTAGCGCCGATGCTTTGATCTTCTCAAGACATTAAGACAAAGCCCTTTTTGTTCAAACTGATAAAACAGATAAAAGTGCCTTTCTGATACATACTTTACATACTTTGCCAGGCTTATGTCCCTGGAAGAGTGTTTTCCGCCAGCATCTCTCTGGCTACAGACTGCAAGAGGAGCCAACCAACTAAGACCGGATACCACGTCAAATTCCCAATATCAGACCATATTCCCAGGGTTGTCGTTATGACAGATGATCTGAAATCGCCTGACGGATCCTAGACGCGGCTGTTCTCTTGCTGAGTAGCCATCGGTGTTGCTATTGTGCTTAACATAATAGGCACAAGACAGATCGTCGTATATAGCTGGCTTGTTTGACACCACTGAGCTACCACTGGGTCAGGTGACCGACGGTACTCGGGGAGAACCCTTAGGCATCCTGATAATACGCCGGCGTCAGTGCTCGGATGCTCTGATTGATTAACTAACTGTAAGACCCGTGATTCCTTGGGATGTCTATCTGGGAGAAGACAGGACTGATTTGTCCGTTCATTAATTAACTGGTTTATGATACTTTGTAGTTCCAATACATGATGTTGGTGAATGATGAAAGTCATTAATTCAATCCACCAAGTCTTTACACAGTCCGATTCACACAGCCCATGTTACACCGGTTTAAACGTGAATGTATCTTTGGATCAGATTGACGGTATTACAACGTAATGTGGATTTTTAAACTGATTTATTTACCTGGCTTTGTCCTGTGACAAATACTTCCGTAGTTCCAAAAAAAACATTTTCTGCATCTGTTACGATTAAAGAGAGATCTGAAGGCATCCGTTGTTTGAAGATGTTTCGGAGAGTACCGATAGATCATACCGACAGCAGAGTTTTTCAATCATGATATTGGCGACTAAAAGAAAGACAAAACACTCTCGATGCTAACAGAAAACAATAGATGTGTTCAGGGAACACTTCTAGCTTATGCCGGTCACTTTTAAGTTGTGTAAAAGTACACCATTTCCTTCTGTTACACTAGTGTTGTGAACTATTTCCATGCTTTACGAGCACAACAGTACAGAAACAACGATTAGCAGATCTGCTAGCTTTAAAATGTAGATTTATTGTTCACTGTCATTCTTAAACCAACGGTGGAGTATGCATATACGTTTCGGGGAATTTAGCGGTCAGTCTCGCTGTGGGTGTTGCCATTTTCATCTTGGACTTTGCTGTGACGGTCTGCCATGCGGAGATTACAGCTGACTCCTATCCTGTACCAGAATTGCTCAATGGACAGTAGTGGAGAAGCCAGAGTTTACCCTCACGCCTTGTTTGGCCCAGTGCCGATATTAGTCTCCTTCCTTCTGGTATAAGTTGCGATGGAAGCGCGAGATTAAAAACTCTACAGACTGCGTGTCTGTCGGGTGTTATTGAATATAAACATTGTCTATTATAGTGCACGGCTATCGCCTTTCCAATCTAAATGGCAAACCGTCTCTCTTTCCACTGATGGAAACTCGTCGTGCTATATTGACCTAGGTTACGCAGGATGATTGCCTAGTTCTTACTAATGCACGTGTGGTGTAGAGAAAGGTCGAGTAACAGTACATTCCTGAATAAAAAAGTACGAGTCTTGAAGCGCCGAGGACTTTGTTATCCAGGAATGTACAGTTATGAGTTCTTTCTTCGTCAACTTAACGATTGCATCAATATTACATGTTAAACGATTCCTGTGTTTAGCGGTGGGAGGGAGTGAGGATACAAAGTCCGCAGATAGTACGTGGGCTGTGTTTTAGCTCTGATTCTGTATGTATGGCGACATGACCAGTATATTGCTTGAATCGACAATTCAGATGAAGGTGGTTAAAGTTTTCCTTGACCGTTGGGTCTATAGCAGGGATCTGGTCGCTCATGTGCCTGTCAAGTGGCGTGCATCATCCCTTTTCAGGGCTTGGAAAACGACATTCATAACTTCTGTCTCTGTCAAAGCTCTTATCATGTCCGATTCGGAGAACAATGGTATCTTCATAACCCAATCCTACTTAAACGTGCTTGTACTAACATAACAACAAGCGATTCTTTTTCACGAATTGCGCGGTGTCATTTCAAACAAATAATACAAAAAAAAAATAACGTTACATCGCAGTTAGGGTCAATGCATGCTCTTTCATGGTGGCTGAGCCGCATTATTTGCATAGTGGAATATAATACGTAGCATGGTTGACCTTTCGTGGTAACGTTATATGATGTTTTAGTGTAACACCGTTAGAGACTTTAGCCACTGGGAGGCCAGTCCGTTGTACTCTATGTAGATTACTACTGGGTGTGTAAGTTTACGGACAGTGATTCGGCCTATGATTAGTTATGCGGGAAAGTAAACCTGAACTGACTAGTATTCAGAACGCCACAAATCAGACCCACCATTTCACCTTGCTGTTCATATTTGTGCCTAAGACAATTGATGACGCTACTCTTCCTTTTCTCACGCTGGCAACATTTGGTATATTTGAAATGAAGGCCAAGAAAGAAACTTTTAAAAAATGAATGTCAAATTGATTAGAAACGAATGTACCCTTCATATATTAACGTTCTTATAATCGGTTAGACAAAGGATTGACATCGCAACAAACGTTTAACTTCCTCCAAAAGAAGGTTTCATGGCCTTTCCGGATGGCTCACTGGGATATTGGAATGTTTTAAAGTCTTGTGTTCGTGGGTGTTCTACCGTCAATCAGTCGTCACCCATCACCTCTCAAACCACAAACTCGCAAGCGTTGATTCTTGAAAAATAATCGACTGCGCAGACAATAGCGTGACGTAACAGTAGTGGAGTGCCTTTCCAGGTTAAATATGAGACACTGATTGGTTATACGAAGAAAGATTTACACGTATTGTCTCATCTGCCAGACGAATATAAGAATATACCGCTGCTGTACTTTCCTAAGAAATTACGGTTTTCTGAATAGAGTATCGTCACAACAAACGTTTAATATGGGAGAGAGAAGGTTATATCATTACGGAATGTTAGTGAGTGAGTGACTGGGGTTTAACGTCGTGCTCAACAATTGTTCAGTCACATGACGACGAAGGAATCCTTAGTGTGTATGTAATGTGCCTCATTGTTGCAGGACGGATTTCCAGTGAAATTAGCTCTGACAATGGCTTTTCCTTGACTTGCGTATTCCACGAAACACGAAACTAAATGAATGCTTTACCATTTAACGCCTCAATGTGTTTGTCAAACACGCCTCAAACATACCTTTTTGAATTATAACTGATAATTGTACCGTGAAAGATCTAAGGCGTTATCCTCTGTAAATATGTATCTATTTCCGCATAACCCGCCTGACGGAAATACCTTAATACTCTTTCCTGCTTCATACTTTCTTGCTCCATAGCATGATGTTTTGCATGATAAAAATGTGACGGGAGCAGCTTCCCAGTGCTTATACTATCAGTAGCTGGTGGTAATTTCCCTTTTTCTCAGTTGTTAGATTTTTTTTTTTTTTTTTTTTTTTTTGATTGATGTTTTACGCCGTACTCAAAAATATTTCACTTATACGACGGCGGTCAGCATTATGGTGGGTAGAAACCGGCACAGCCCGGGGGAAACCCACGACCATCCGCAGGTTGCTGTCAGACCTTCCCACGTACGGCCGGAGAGGAAGGCAGCATGAGCTGGTCTTGAACTCACAGCGACCGCATTGGTGAGAGGCTTCTGGGTCATTACGCTGCGCTAGCGCGCTAACCGACTGAGCCACGGAGGCCCCCCCCCCCCAGTTGTTAGAGCACTGGACTTCGGTTGCTGAGCACGAATTCAAGTTCTGGTATAGCCAACGTAGTTAAAACCCTTTAACATTTACAAAAGTATGGACCGTTTCAAATTTTTAAACAATGAACTGTGGAATAAGTATCGGATATGAAGTATCGGTTATTACATGTACACGCGCATGTCTTGACTACTTCTACTTCCGGGTAAGAATTTTCCTTTGTAATTATATTTGTATATATAATTTTATTAATAAAACTGATCTTTCAGAACTTTACTTTGGATTTTGTCTCACCGGTTGGGGCGATGAACTGCTGTTGTATCTATGCGTCGAAACAGACATCTATACATCAACCATCAACCAATGGTCAATTCTTCTCTTATTATAATGTACATTTAATAGTGACCACAACGGGTAATAATAACGAGTGCCTCAATCGCAAATATCAACAATATTGCTACAAAAACAACGCAGTTTCTTGATAATGCATTTAAGCGTGTCTGTGGATCCTGTGGATACTTGTGTTTTGTAACCTCTTTTGAAGGCTAGTGATTGTCACGCAGAGCATTCTGCACGCTCGAAGCCTTTCTTGGTTTGTAAGCTTTGTTTTAATGAAAGTGGTCTTGTTCCACTTCCGTTTGACAAAATACCGGATTCAGATGTCAAGGCAGATTGAGCTGGGATTTTAGACGTCCCATAGAGACAGGTCAAGGTTAACAAATCAATGTTCTCCCGCTAAACTTGCTCACTTAAATTATCCATTGTCCGTGGTTACACGGTGCTGATTGTCACAGGTGAGTGTAGAAATGTCACGTTTGCTTAATAAGGGCTTCTTGATCGCCCCTGAAAAGTCCCATAGAGATATCATCCTAAGTGGACCGTATTTATGGCAGCGTGAAATTAACACTTTGTATTTTTGATATAAAGGCAAGCGGAGGCTGGATATTTGATAATAGAGGTCAAGTTCCGTGAATGCCCGCGAGTTTTTTGACACTTGCCCAATATTGCTGCAGCCACAGCTAACCAATTGTAACGCCAAATGGCCATGAAGGGGCCAAATTGTAATTTAATCGAAAATTATCGATAAATGATTGATCGATATCGATAAATGAATTAGCGATAATGACAAAAATTATTTACAACGCTAATTTATTCACCCATATCCATAATTTTCGATTCAATGTTAATTTGGCCCTGCATTATAATTAGCTTTGTATACAATATCCTAATTCAGATAATAACTGCTTCTGTGACCGAAGCAGTAAATAGTTTCACGAATAGGATAGCCTGGACATCAATTTTGTACAGGCTTCGGTAACAATTTCCATGTGGAGGAGTACAATGCCATATCGCCGTGTACAATGACGTCATCTGGAAACGAGAACAAAATGATAGAAGTAGATGTATGTTAAAATAGGACTGGACGTATTTGCTGGAACGTAAAATTGATACTTCGCGCTTCCGCGCATGTCGTACAGTAGTGTGTCCGAAATTATACACGTCTCTCGGAAGCTGGCCTGTTTATAGTGGATGCCATGCTAAGGGGAATTGTCAAAATTACCGAAGCAATATCAAGAATGTTTTAGATCGGTTACGGTGGACATACTTCTTGAACTCATCGCCAATAGTTTTGACATCCACTGGTTACATTTATCACAGGTCACTGATGACCGTTTCTCTCTTGAACCATGTAGTGAAATTCTTCAACAATTACCCAGTGCCGTGAACAAACGGCTTTGGTCCACGTGGGTGTATCTTGGGAGATGTGAAGGAGTATAACGGGAGCAGCTTCCCAGTGCTTGCGCTAACGGAAATTCCGCTTTAGCTCAGTTGTTAGAACTCTGGATTTGGCTGCTGAGACACGAGGCAAATCCTGTTCTAACCCCCGTCGATAAATCCTACAATCATTACACAAGTGTGGACTTTTTCAATGTTTTAAACACATTGAATTGTAGAACAAGTAGGTCTTTCCGACATCATTGAAATAATGCAATAATGACAAGAACCCAAGCATTGTTAATATGAAAGCGTATGTTAGAGAGGCGTTGGTGAGAATTTGAATATCACCATTACAAATTAGGCGCAAAATCTCAAACAAACACGTTACATGTTTAAGCAATGTTAACACAACTTGAAATATTAAAGTGCATGAAATGTCATTTACTTTGAAGGCTTGTGAGGAACACGTAGCATATTGCACACGCTCCAATCCAGACTGCTGCGCTTCTCACCTTGTCAGTATTTTTTCCTTAAATTTAAGTGGTCTTGTTCCATTTTTAATTTTAGTTACTTTTAAACTCTTTCAACCGTTTGACACAAAACCAGAATGAAGATGTCTGGGTGGATTAAGCTGGCAATCTGGAAAGTTAATAGACAAGTTAAGTTTAACAAATCAGTGTTCTGTCGCTAAACTGCTCTGCTAAATTACCCATCGTTCCTGGTTATATGGTGCAGGCTATCAAATTGATTGCAGAAATGTCCCGTTACCTTACTAATGGTTTCAAGACCGCCTCAGGAAAAGATCACGAGGGTATAAAACGGACTGGACGTATTTGTGATAGCGTAAAATTGGCATTCGATATTTCCTGTGATGTTGTACCATAATGTGACTGAAATTAGTCAACCCTAACGGAAGCTAGCCTCTAAATAGTGGATGTCAAGTTCCGGTGTGTGAAAATTGCCTCAACAATATCAAACTGGTTTAGATCGGCCACGACCAATTGGTGGTTATGGATGTTTCTCAGACTCATCGCCAATAATTTTGACATCCAGGGGTGTCATCCATCAGAGTTAATTGATCTATTCATTACAAACTTAAAAAAAGAGCCAGGTTAATTCAAACATTATGAACCTATAATACACCATACCTAAAGTTCTAGTGTTATTTTTAAACATCATTCATTAGAGAACTGTGTGGTTGGTTTAGCAACAGTCAGTTGTAGGTTTCACTTTATACAAAGAAATTGAGCTTAAACACAACAACGCAAATACAACACAAGTTTTAAGCATATTTTTCACCGCGTTTCTTTTTTGCTCCCGAAAAGATATTCCACATGAAAACACAAATACAAGACAAGTTTTTTCTTAGTGGAAGTGAAGAATTTGGATCTACATATAAGTATTTTGCAAGGCCCAGAATTTGTTCACCACCTAAATTTTTCAACCATGTATTTGTTTTCAACAACAGCATATCTTCCACCACTTTTCTTGTTTGCAAGATTTGCAAGATTTGCGAGAGACATGAAAAATTCCTTGCGCACTATTTTTGTGCCAGTCACATCTAAGACATAATTTCCAAATTCCGCGTCGTTGTAAAAATATTTTTTTAAGACTGTGTAGGAAACAAGTCTGACGTGATCTCAATATTACTATCTCAGAATTATTCCAATTCTCTGATCAAAACAATAACAATAACAACCATATACTTCGATAATCCAATCCCTTAAAGAAGATCGTCATGATAACGAAACAAAGTATTTTCATAAATAATCACATCCAATATTTCTGGTAACTTTTTGTTTTTAAACATCATAGTTGTATTATTTGACTTTGAAAGGGCTGGTGAAGTACAGCTGCGTACCTTTTATTGAGAGAAAGTTTTAAACCGTTATACTGGCAGTGGTCGTTTGGAATTCAGCAGGATATACATATTCAGGCCCTCCTCAACATTAGGGCCTAGTTTGGAGTCTGGGTGATGCAACCATTACAGATCTCTTCCGGAACCGAATGACATTTTCCGTGGCTTGTTATAAAACCAAGGGCCATGAACCTTATTGAAAGGAACTCTACTATTACGTAATGGGTCAGGCAGAAAGCCTATCCTCACAAAGCTTATGACTTATGTCATACTAAATATTATGGTATTTGCCGGGGGAGGGAGGTTGAGGGGTTAAGAGTTGAACTTAAAGGTTGACCTCCTTTCCAACATGGAGGAATATATATTTATTCCACTCAAATGCCATATTGAAAAACTTTTCTTTTACACTAAGGCGGATAGGTTTATAGGTGAAGGGAAACGGAATACCGGTACCCGGGATCAAGTCACTGACCAACTTTCCACTTGTGACGTACAGATGTGCAAACGGCATTGGCAGGGGAGATCGCCCTTAAGACAAATTGCTGATGTGGCGAGGTTTACTGTTTAATGGAGACGGGTCTATATTGGTTAATAAATCTCTTCTAATTGGAGAAGGAATCATAGAGAAGTGGTGAAGTTTAAGACAATGTTGTTTGTTTGCAGGATATCAGCTATCATGAGTGTCCACATGCCGGTAATGTAGGCACTATATCAGATCTGTTTTATTCTTCAGTATGAGTGATATATTATTACCTTGAGGAGATTTCTCCACGATATGGCTGGAACATTCCCGATGTGGAGTTAAAAGGTTCGTGTTGGTCAAAGCTCCAGTCACCTATTATAAACTGTATGTAAGACCAAAGCATTTTAAACTTAGATTACAGAGATTTCTCCACGATATGGCTGGAACATTCCCGATGTGGAGTTAAAAGGTTCGTGTTGGTCAAAGCTCCAGTCACCTATTATAAACTGTATGTATGACCAAAGCATTTTTAAACTCAGATTACAGAGATTTCTCCACGATATGGCTGGAACATTCCCGATGTGGAGTTAAAAGTTTCGTGTTGGTCAAAGCTCCAGTCACCTATTATAAACTGTATGTAAGACCAAAGCATTTTTAAACTCAGATTACAGAGATTTCTCCACGATATGGCGGGAACATTCCCGATGTGGAGTTAAAAGGTTCGTGTTGGTCAAAGCTCCAGTCACCTATTATAAACTGTATGTAAGACCAAAGCATTTTTAAACTCAAATTCACGTAAACCATGATGCAATAGGGTGATTTTAATTGCTACTCTTTAAGCATTTCACCGGTTAAGTGTGACCATTTGTCAACTATCACACTGTCGTCGCAGCTCTGATTTTTCTCTTCATAGTGTCGTATTTCATACCATAGGTGACTTTGCATTGTCCTAATGAATAATGGATGGATCAGGGAAAAGACGTTAAACGTTAAACCCCAAGGAACCGCTCACCCTATTTACCTTCAATCCTGGACTCATTATTGAATCTTGTTAGGGCAATAGGATTAATCCCATTCTGTTCTCTTGTTAATTTAGGAGCTGCTAAGAGTGAAAGTTCAGTTAACTCCTTGCCCCAAAAACGTTCCCTTAGAAAGCGCAGTACAGCGGATATATTGATTGGATCACCAATGGAGTAGGGACATGGGATTTGCTTTCTTGACCTCCTGCTAAGATCTCGCAGTGACGAGTGAGATAATTTATTCCCCCCCCCCCCTCTATGTTTCTTAAACATTGCTTATCCCACGAGAGGTACAATTAACACGTCAAAGATTTAGCATCGGAAGACAAAAGAAGTCAGATACTGTTCACCTCTGGTCCATTTCGATTGCATCAAGCCCAGAAGTACGGATTTTGCCTCAACTGGCGGAATTGTAGGTCTTGATTTTCTAAAAATCCTTTGAAAACAAGGAATGTCAGGTACTGTTCACCCCTATTTGACTACGTTAAGCCCAGCAGAACGGTTTTCTTTTTATCAGAACCAATATCGCGTTGTGATTTCCTATAGTCATCAGGGAAAGTTATAGGGTGCATTTCCGGGGAATCACAACATTTGCAGTTTCATTTGGTTACGCTAAGGCGTTGTGGTCGTTTTTCGCTTAAGCTGAAGCATTTTTGCGTAGTGATTTCCTATTATGGAAAATAGTACGATTGATTTCTGGCGAATGACAATTTTTAAATTTTTAATATATAATATTATTATATCCAAAGCAATTTCCCAATGTGACGTACAAGCAGCTGTATGGTGGGCTGTATGAACACCTCTGTCATCGGATTGTTTACATAGATTATTGACCGCAAGCTGAGGATTCGCCTTTGATGTGTGGAACGATGTTTATAATCCGCGCCATAATACAATACAATAATGTCCAAGGCCAGGCATACCACAACTGATGTTTTTGAAATGATCTGTTTTCTGAAACGACGTTTTGTCTCGCAATCAGGGAATGAATATGCTTTCACCAAATGAATCGTAGTATGGGTCAGTAAATTGCGTGTTCCGTCACAGATCAGTAGAAGCAACCATCTCTAAACTGTCACACATAAATTAAAAGTTAAACGAGATCTGGAAGTTTTTGTTTAAAGGGTCAAAGACATGAGCTTTGCCAAGATATCTCAACATGATGCCGACAGTTCTGTCTTTGATTTGTAATTTGCCGTACTTGGTCCATATATGTTATGTGCTAGAGAGGGATATAACGCCAACTTGTAAGAAGTTACTATCGAACTATATTGGCTTTTTTCGTATTTAATTAAAGAAATTCATATGTTCAGTTCGAAATCAGTAAACGTTTGTTATATACTTACTTGACATACCAGAATTTCGCCACAAGAATATTGCCTCGAGATTTTTTTATTAAACTGGGTAAGTTCAGAGATGCGGGTTAGCACACTTATTTGTGGACAGTAATTCCCGCTGGTTATTAAAAGTTAATGAATCGCATGAAACCCATCGATTATCCTGGCTGTTTCAATATTGATGCCTTAAGATACCGACATATGTGTCCCTCAGACATTGTACAGAGGCCATACAAGTACTTGTGGAATATTAATCGATGAATTCAGCTTAGATCAGTTTAGTTGTTTTTCCTAATCTCAAACACCGGAATAAACTCATCATTTCCACAAACTCTGTTTTCAAGTTCGACTTAGCGTAAAAACCACCGTAAATTCAAAGAATTATACTGTCGTATTCTCAAAATAATGTAAAACTGTTGGTCATGACATACAGTAAAATGTAGCAATGTACTTTAGAATTACAACTGGACACCGATGCTTTTCAAGACAGATAATCTAAGTATGATACACGTGAGGGGGAAAAGAATGCCAGAAATACATGACAAAATCATTTGCCTCACCAGGGATCTGTCAGTTTCGTTACTACGATGGTCTACCTCACGGGATTGAAGTTCACATTTGATTTTTTAACGTTTGAGACATCGTGCGCAAGCCAGTTGTGAGTTCGTTATCTAAGAGATCAGACAGTATCGGTGTAGCATGAGAGCTTTGAAATAATAACCTATTGTTAGCGCCGATGCTTTGATCATCTCAAGACATTAAGACAAAGCCGTTTTTGTTCAAACTGATAAAACAGATAAAAGTGCCTTTCTGATACATACTTTGCCAGGCTTATGTCCCTGGATTAGTGTTTTCCGCCAGCATCTCTCTGGCTACAGACTGCAAGAGGAGCCAACCAACTAAGACCAGATACCACGTCAAATTCCCAATATCAGACCATATTCCCAGGGTTGTCGTTATGACAGGTGATCTGAAATCGCGTGACGGATCCTAGACGCGGCTGTTCTCTTGCTGAGTAGCCATTGGTGTTGCTATTGTGCTTAACATAATAGGCACAAGACAGATCGTCGTATATAGCTGGCTTGTTTGACACCACTGAGCTACCACTGGGTCAGGTGACCGACGGTACTCGGGGAGAACCCTCAGGCATCCTTATAATACGCCGGCGTCAGTGCTCGGATGCTCTGATTGATTAACTAACTGTAAGACCCGTGATTCCTTGAGATGTCTATCTGGGAGAAGGTAGGACTGATTTGTCCGTTCATTAATTAACTGGTTTATGATACTTTGTAGTTCCAATACATGATGTTGGTGAATGATGAAAGTCATTGATTCAATCTACCAAATCTTTACCCAGTCCGATTCACACAGCCCATGTTACACCGGTTTAAACGTGATTGTATCTTTGGGTCAGATTGACCGTATTACCGCGTAATGTGGATTTTTAAACTGGTTTATTTACTTGGCTTTGTCCGTAGTTCCAAACAAAAACATTTTGTGCATCTGTTACGATTAAAGAGAGATCTGAAGGCATCGTTGTTTGAAGATGTTTCGGAGAGTACCGACAGATCATACCGACAGCAGAGTTTTTCAATCATGATACTGGCGACCAAAAGAAAGACAAAACACTCTCGATGCTAACAGAAAACAATAGATGTGTTCAGGGAACACTTCTAGCTTATGCCGGTCACTTTTAAGCTGTGTAAAAGTACACCATTTTCTTCTGTTACACTAGTGTTGTGAACTATTTCCATGCTTTACGAGCACAACAGTACAGAAACACCGGTTAGCAGATCTGCTAGCTTTAAAATGTAGATTTATTGTTCACTGTCATTCTTAAACTAACGGTGGAGTATGCATATACGTTTCGGGGAATTTGGCGGTCATTCTTGCTGTGGGTGTTGCCATTTTCATCTTGGACTTTGCTGTGACGGTCTACCATGCGGAGATTACAGCTGACTCCTATCCTGTACCAGAATTGCTCAATGGACAGTAGTGGAGAAGCCAGAGTTTACCCTCGCGTCTTGTTTGGCCCAGTGCCGATATTAGTCTCCTTCCTTCTGGTATAAGTTGCGATGGAAGCGCGAGATTAAAAACTCTACAGACTGCGTGTCTGTCGGGTGTTATTGAATATAAACATTGTCTATTATAGTGCACGGCTATCGCCTTTCCAATCTAAATGGCAAACCGTCTCTCTTTCCACTGATGGAAACTCGTCGTGCTATATTGACCCAGGGTATGCAGGATGATTGCCTAGTTCTTACTAATGCACGTGTGGTGTAGAAAAAGGTCGAGTAACAGTACATTCCTGGATAAGAAAGTACGAGTCTTGAAGCGCCAAGGACTTTGTTATCCAGGAATGTACAGTTATGAGTTCTTTCTTCGTCAACTTAACGATTGCATCAATATTACATGTTAAACGATTCCTGTGTTTAGCGGTGGGATGGAGTGAGGATACAAAGTGCGCAGATACGTGGGCTATGTTTTAGCTCTGATTCTGTATGTATGGCGACATGACCAGTATATTGCCTGAATCGACAATTCAGATGAAGGTGGTTAAAGTTTTCCTTGACCACTGGGTCTATAGCAGGGATCTGGTCGCTCATGTGCCTGTCAAGTGGCGTGCATCATCCCTTTTCAGGGCTTGGAAAACGACATTCATAACTTCTGTCTCTGTCAAAGCTCTTATCATGTCCGATTCGGAGAACAATAGTATCTTCATAACCCAGTCCTACTTAAACGTGCTTGCACTAACATAACAACAAGCGATTCTTTTTCACGAATTGCGCGGTGTCATTTCAATCAAATAATACCCCAAAAAAAATAACGTTACATCGCAGTTAGGGTCAATGCATGCTCTTTCATGGTGGCTGAGCCGCATTATTTGCATAGTGGAATATAATACGTAGCATGTTTGACCTTTCGTGGTAATGTTATATGATGTTTTAGTGCAACACCGTTAGCGACTTTAGCCACTGGGAGGCCAGTCCGTTGTACTCTATGTAGATTACTACTGGGTGTGTAAGTTTACGGACAGTGGTTCGTCCCATGATTAGTTATGCGGGAAAGTAAACCTGAACTGACTAGTATTCAGAATGCCACAAATCAGACCCACCATTTCACCTTGCTGTTCATATTTGTGCCTAAGAGAATTGATGACGCTACTCTTCCTTTTCTCACGCTGGCAACATTTGGTATATTTGAAATGAAGGCCAAGAAAGAAACTTTTAAAAAATGAATGTCACATTGATTAGAAACGAATGCACCCTTCATATATTAACGTTCTTATGATCGGTTAGACAAAGGATTGACATTGCAACAAACGTTTAAATTCCTCCAAAAGAAGATTGCATGGCCTTTCCGGATGGCTCAGTGGGATATTGGAATGTTTTCAAGTCTTGTGTTCGTGGGTGCTCTACCGTCAATCAGTCGTCACCCATCACCGCTTAAACCACAAACTCGCAAGCGTTGATTCTTGAAAAATAATCGACTGCGCAGACAATAGCGTGACGTAACAGTAGTGGAATGCCTTTCCAGGTTAAATATGAGACACTGATTGGTTACACGAAGAAAGATTTACACGTATTATCTCATCTGCCAGAAGAATATAAGAATATACCGCTGCCGTACTTTCCGAAAAAATTACGGTTTCTGAATAGAGTGGACGTCACAAACAAACGTTTAATATGGGAGAGAGAAGGTTATATCATATCGAGTTTTAGAGTGAGTGGGTGATTGGGGTTTAACGTCGTGCTCAACAATTTTTCAGTTACATGACGACCAAGGAATCCTAACTAAGGGTGTACATGTATGTAATGTGCCTCCTTGTTGCAGGACGGATTCCCAGTGAAATTAGCTCTGACAATGGCTTTTCCTTGATTTGCGTATTCCACGAAAACACAAAACTAAATAAATGCTTTACCATTTAACGCCTCCATGTGTTTCTCAAACATACCTTGTTTGAATTATAACCCGCCTGACGTAAATACCTTAATACTCTTTCCTGCTTCATACTTTCTTGCTCCATGATGTTTTGCATGATAAAAAATGTGACGGGAGCAGCTTCCCAGTGCTTATACTACCAGTAGCTGGTGGTAATTTCCCTTTTTCTCAGTTGTTAGAGCACTGGACTTCGGTTGCTGAGCACGAATTCAAGTTCTTGTGTAGCCAACGTTCTTAAAACCCTTTAACATTAACAAAAGTATGGACCGTTTCAAATTTTTAAACAATGAACTGTGGAATAAGTATCGGATATGAAGTACCGGTTATTACATGTACACGCGCATGTCTTGACTACTTCTACTTCCGGATAAGAATTTTCCTTTGTAATTATATTTGTATATATAATTTTATTAATGGAACTGGTCTTTCTGAACTTTACTTTGGATTTTGTCTCACCGGTTGAGGCCATGAACCGCTGTTGTATCTAAGCGTCGAAACAGACATTTGTATATCAACCATTAACCAATGAAAACGTTTCACGTCAATAATCGCAAGATCAATTCTTCTCTATTTATAATGTACATTTAATAGTGACCACAACGGGTAATGATAACGAGTGCCTCAATCGCAAATATCAGCAATACTGCTACAAAAACAACGCAGTTTCTTGACAATGCATTTAAGGGTGTCTGTGGATCCTTGGATACTTGTGTTTTGTAACCTCTTTTGAAGGCTAGCGATTGTCACGCAGAGCATTCTGCACGCTCGAAGCCTTTCTTGGTTTGTAAGCTTTGTTTTAATGAAAGTGGTCTTGTTCCACTTCCGTTTGACAAAATACCGGATTCAGATGTCCAGGCAGATTGAGCTGCGATTTTAGACGTCCCATAGAGACAGGTCAAGGTTAACAAATCAATGTTCTCCCGCCCGCTAAACTTGCTCACTTGAATTACCCATTGTCCGTGGTTACACGCTGCTGATTGTCACAGGTGAGCGTAGAAATGTCACGTTTGCTTAATAAGGGCTTCTTGATCGCCCCTGAAAAAGTCCCATAGAGATATCATCCTAAGTGGACCGTATTTATGGCAGCGTGAAATTAACACTTTGTATTTTTGATATAAAGGCAAGCGGAGGCTGGATATTTGATAATAGTGGTCAAGTTACGTGAATCCCCGCGAGTTTTTTGACACTTGCCCAATATTGCTGCAGCCACAGCTAACCAATTGTAACGCCAAATGACCATGAAGGGGCCAAATTGTTATTTAATCGAAAATTATCGATAAATGATTGATCGATATCGATAAATGAATTTGCGATAAATAATTATTTACATCGCTAATTTATTCACCCTTATCCATAATTTTCGATTAAATGTTAATTTGGTGTCCCATTGTAATCAACTTGTATAGAATATCCTAATTCAGATAATAACTGCTTCTGTGACCGAAGCAGTAAATATTTTCACGAATAGGATAGCCTGGACATCAGTTTTGTACAGGCTTCGGTAACAATTTCCATGTGGAGGAGTACAATGCCATATCGCCGTGTACAATGACGTCATCTGGAAACGAGAACAAAATGATAGAAGTAGATGTATGTTAAAATAGGACTGGACGTATTTGCTGGAACGTAAAATTGATACTTCGCGCTTCCGCACATGTCGTACAGTAGTGTGTCCGAAATTATACACGTCTCTCGGAAGCTGGCCTGTTTATAGTGGATGCCATGTTAAGGGGAATTGTCAAAATTACTGAAGAAAAATCAAGCTGTTTCAGATCGGTTACAGTTGATATACTTCTTGAACTCATCGCCAATAGTTTTGACATCCACTGGTTACATTTATCACAGTTCACTGATGACCGCTTCTCTCTTGAACAATGTAATGAAATCCTTCAACTTATTACCCAGTACCGTGAACAAACGACTTTGGTCTACGTGGGTGTATCTTGGGAGATGTGAAGGAGTGTAACGGGAGCAGCTTTACAGTGCTTGTGCTAACGGAAATTCCGCTTTAGCTCAGTTGTTAGAACGCTGGATTTGGCTGCTGAGACACGAGACAAATCCTGTTCTAATCCCCGTCGATAAATCCTACAATCATTACACAAGTGTGGACTTTTTCAATAAACACATTGAATTGTAGAACAAGTAGGTCTTTCCGACATCATTGAAATGATGAAATGATGACAAGAACAGTATCCAAAGCAATGTTAATTTGAAAGCGTATGTTAGAGAGGCGTTGGTGAGAATTTGAATATCAGAATTACAAATTAGGCGGAAAATCTCAAACAAAAACGTTAAATGTTTAAGCAATGTTAACACAACTTGAAATATTAAAGTGCATGAAATGTCATTTACTTTGAAGGCTTGTGAGTAACACGTAGCACATTTCACACGCTCCAATCCAGACTGCTGCGCTTCTCACCTTGTCAGTATTTTTCCTTAAATTTAAGTTGTCTTGTTCCACTTTTGATTTTAGTTACTTTTAAACTCTTTCAACCGTTTGACACAAAACCAGAATGAAGATGTCTGGGTGGATTGAGCTGGCTATCTGGAAAGTTAATAGACAAGTTAAGTTTAACAAATCAGTGTTCTGTCGCTAAAGTGCTCTGCTAAATTACCCATTGTTCCTGGTTATATGGTGCAGGCTGTCAAACTGATTGCAGAAATGTCCCGTTACCTTACTAATGGTTTCAAGACCGTCTCGGGAAAAGATCACGAGGGTATAAAACGGACTGGACGTATTTGTGATAGCGTAAAATTGGCATTGGGTGTTTCCTGTGATGTTGTACCATAATGTAACTGAAATTATTCAACCCTAACGAAAGCTAGCCTCTAAATAGTGGATGTCAAGTTCCGGTGTGTGAAAATTGCCTCAACAATATCAAGCTGGTTTGGATCGACCACGACCAATTGGTGGTTATGGATGTTTCTCAGACTCATCGCCAATAATTTTGACATCCAGAGGTGTCATCCATCAGAGTTAGATGATCTATTCATTACCAACTTAAGAAAAGAGCCAGGTTAATTCAAACATTATGAACCTATAATACACCATACCTAAAGTTCTAGTGCTATTTTTAAACATCATTCATTAGAGAACTATGTGGTTGGTTTAGCAACAGTCAGTTGCAGGTTTCACTTTATACGAAGAAATTGAGCTTAAACACAACAACGCAAATACAACACAAGTTTTAAGCATATTTTTCACCGCGTTTCTTTTTTGTAAGATTTTCTCCCGAAAAGATATTCCACATGAAAACACAAATACAAGACAAGCTTTTTCTTAATGGAACTGAAGAATTTGCATCTATATACATGTATTTTGCAAGGCCCAGAATTTGTTCACCACCTATATTTTTCAACCATGTATTTGTTTTCAACAACAGCATATTTTCCACCACTTTTCTTGATTGCAAGATTTGCAAGATTTGCGGGAGACATGAAAAATTCCTTGCGCACTATTTTTGTGCCAGTCACATCTAAGACATAATTTCCAAATTCCACGTCATTGTAAAAACATATTTTTTTTTCAGATGGTGTAGGAGACAAGTCTGACGTGATCTCAGTGTTACTATCTCAGAAATATTCCAATTCTCTGATCAAAACAATAACGGTAACAACCGTATACTTCGATAATCCAATCCCTTAAAGAAGATTGTCATGATAACGAAACAAAATATTTTCATAAATAATCACATCCAGTATTTCTGGTAACTTTTTGTTTTTAAACATCATAGTTGTATTATTTGACTTTGAAAGGGCTGGTGAAGTACAGCTGCGTACCTTTTATTGAGAGACAGTTTTAAACCGTTATACTGGCAGTGGTCGTTTGGAATTCAGCAGGATATACATATTCAGGCCCTCCTCAACATTAGGGCCTAGTTTGGAGTCTGGGTGATGCAACCGTTACAGATCTCTCCCGGAACCGAATGACATTTTCCGTGGCTTGTTATAAAACCAAGGTCCCTGAAGCTATTATTAAGCTGTTATTACGTAATGGGTCAGGCAATAAGCCTATCCTCACAAAGCTTATGACTTATGTCATACTAAATATTATGGTGTTTGCCGAGGGAGGGAGGGGGGGGGGGGTTAAGAGTTGAACTTAAAGGTTGACCTCCTTTCCAGCATGGAGGAATATTTATTTATTCCACTGAAATGCCGTACTGAAAAACTTTTCTTTTACACTATGGCGGATAGGTTTATAGGTGAAGGGAAACGGAGTACCGGTACCCGGGATCAAGTCACTGACCGGCTTTCCACTTGTGACGTACAGATGTGCAAACGGCATTGGCAGGGGAGATCGCCCTTAAGACAAATTGCTGATGTGGCGAGGTTTACTGTTTAATGGAGACGGGTCTATATTGGTTAATAAATCTCTTCTAATCGGAGAAGGAATCATAGGGAAGTGGTGAAGTTTAAGACAATGTTGTTTGTTTGCAGGATATCAGCTATCATGAGTGTCCACATGCCGGTAATGTAGGCACTACGTCAGATCTGTTTTATTCTTCAGTATGAGTGATATACTATTACCTTGAGGAGATTTTTCCACGATATGGCTGGGACATTCCCGATGTGGAGTTAAAAGGTTCGTGTTGGTCAAAGATCCAGTCACCTCTTATATTAACTGACCAAAGCATTTTTAAACTCAAATTCACGTAAACCATGATGCTATAGGGTGATATTAATTGCTACTCTTTAAGCATTTCACCGGTTAAGTGTGACCATTTGCCAACTATCACACTGTCGTCGCAGCTCTGATTTTTCTCTTCATAGTGTCGTATTTCATACCATAGGTGACTTTGCATTGTCCTAATGAATAATGGATGGATCAGGGAAAAGACGTTAAACGTTAAACCCCAAGGAATCCCTCACCCTATTTACCTTCAATCCTGGACTCATTATTGAATCTTGTTAGGGCAATAGGATTAATCCCATTCTCTTCTCTTGTTAATTTAGGAGCTGCTAAGAGTGAAAGTTCAGTTAGCTTCTTGCCCCAAAAACGTTCCCTTAGAAAGCGCAGTACAGCGGAAATATTGATTGGATCACCAATGGAGTAGGGACATGGGATATGCTTTCTTCACCTCCTGCTAAGATCTCTGGGTGACGAGTGAGATAATTTATTCCCCCCACCCCCTCACTCTATATTTCTTAACCACTGCTTAACCCACGAGAGGTGCAATTAACACGTCAAAGATTTAGCATCGGAAGACAAGAGAAGTCAGATACTGCTCACCTCTGGTCCATTTCGATTGCATCAAGCCCAGAAGTACGGATTTTGCCTCAACTGGCGGAATTGTAGGTCTTGACTTCCTAAAAATCCTGTGAAGACAAGGAATGTCAGGTACTGTTCACCCCTATTTGACTACGTTAAGCCCAGCAGAACGGTTTTCTTTTTATCAGAACCAATTTCGCATTGTGATTTCCTATAGTCATCAGGGAAAGTTATACGGTGCATTTCCGGGGAATCACAACATTTGTAGTTTCATTTGGTTACGCTAAGGCGTTGTGGTCGTCTTTCGCTTAAGCTGAAGCATTTTTGCGTAATGATTTTCTATTATGGAAAATAGTATGATTCATTTCTGGCGAATGACAATTTTTAAATTTTTAATATATAATACTATTATATCCAAAGCAATTTTCCAATGTGACGTACAAGCAGCTGTATGGTGGGCTGTATGAACACCTCTGTCATCGGATTGTTTACATAGATTTTTGACCGCAAGCTGAGGATTCGCCTTTGATGTGTGGAACGATGTTTATAATCCGCTCCATAATACAATACAATAATGTCCAAGGCCAGGCATACCACAACTGATGTTTTTGAAATGATCTGTTTTCTGAAACGACGTTTTGTCTCGCAATCAGGGAATGAATATGCTTTCACCAAATGAATCATAGTATGGGTCAGTAAATTGCGTGTTCCGTCTCAGATCAGTAGAAGCAACCATCTCTAAACTGTCACACATAAATTAAAAGTTAAACGAGATCTGGGAGTTTTTGTTTCAGGGGTCAAAGACATGAGCTTTGCCAAGATATCTCAACATGATGCCGACAGTTCTGTCTTTGCTTTGTATTTGCCGTACGTGGTCCATATATGTTATGTGCTAGAGAGGGATATAACGCCAACTTGTAAGAAGTTATTATCGAACTATATTGGCTTTTTTCGTATTTAATTAAAGAAATTCATATGTTCAGTTCGAAATCAGTAAACGTTTGTTATATACTTACTTGACATACCAGAATTTCGCCACAAGAATATTGCCTCGAGATTTTTTATTAAACTGGGTAAGTTCAGAGATGCGGGTTAGCACATTTATTTGCGGACAGTAATTCCCGCTGGTTATTAAAAGTTAATGAATCGCATGAAACCCATCGACTATCCTGGCTGTTTCAATATTGATGCCATAAGATACCGACATATGTGTCCCTCAGACATTGTACAGAGGCCATACAAGTACTTGTGGAATATTAATCGATGAATTCAGCTTAGATCAGTTTAGTTGTTTTTCCTAATCTCAAACACCGGAATAAACTCATCATTTCCACAAACTCTGCTTTCAAGTTCGACTTAGCGTAAAAACCACCGTAAATTCAAAGAATTATACTGTCGTATCCTCAAACTAATGTAAAACTGTTGGTCATGACATACAGTAAAATGTAACAATGTACTTTAGAATTACAACTGTACACCGATGCTTTTAAAGACAGGTAATCTAAGTATGATACACGTGAGGGGAAAAAGAATGCCAGAAATATATGACAAAATCATTTGCCTCACCAGGGATCTGTCAGTTTCGTTACTACGATGGTCTACCTCACGGGATTGAAGTTCACATTTAATTTTTTAACGTTTGAGACATCGTGCGCAAGCCAGTTGTGAGTTCGTTATGTAAGAGATCAGACAGTATCGGTGTAGCATGAGGGCTTTGAAATAATAACCTATTGTTAGCGCCGATGGTTTGATCTTCTCAAGACATTAAGACAAAGCCGTTTTTGTTCAAACTGATAAAACAGATAAAAGTGCCTTTCTGATACATACTTTGCCAGGCTTATGTCCCTGGATGAGTGTTTTCCGCCAGCATCTCTATGGCTACAGACTGCAAGAGGAGCCAACCAACTAAGACCAGATACCACGTCAAATTCCCAATATCAGACCATATTCCCAGGGTTGTCGTTATGACAGGTGATCTGAAATCGCGTGACGGATCATAGACGCCGCTGTTCTCTTGCTGAGTAGCCATCGGTGTTGCTATTGTGCCTAGCATAATAGGCACAGGACAGATCGTCGTATATAGCTGGCTTGTTTGACACCACTGAGCTACCACTGGGTCAGGTGACCGACGGTACTCGGGGAGAACCCTCAGGCATCCTGATAATACGCTGGCCGTCAGTGCTCGGATGCTCTGATTGATTAACTAACTGTAAGACCCGTGATTCCTTGGGATGTCTATCTGGGAGAAGGCAGGACTGATTTGTCCGTTCATTAATTAACTGGTTTATGGTACTTTGTAGTTCCAATACATGATGTTGGTGAATGATGAAAGTCATTAATTCAATCCACAAAATCTTACACAGTCCGATTCACACAGCCCATGTTACACGGGTTTAAACGTGAATGTATCTTTGGATCAGATTGACCGTATTAGCGCGTAACGTGGATTTTTAAACTGGTTTATTTACCTTGCTTTGTCCTGTAACAAATACTTCCACAGTTCCAAACAAAAACATTTTGTGCATCTGTTACGATTAAAGAGAGATCTGAAGGCATCGTTGTTTGAAGATGTTTCGGAGAGTACCGACAGATCATACCGACAGCAGAGATTTTCAATCATGATATTGGCGACCAAAAGAAAGACAAAACACTCTCGATGCTAACAGAAAACAATAGATGTGTTCAGGGAACACTTCTAGCTTATGCCGGTCACTTTTAAGCTGTGTAAAAGTACACATTTTTCTTCTGTTACACTAGTGTTGTGAACTATTTCCATGCTTTACGAGCACAACAGTACAGAAACACCGGTTAGCAGATCTGCTAGCTTTAAAATGTAGATTTATTGTTCACTGTTATTCTTAAACCAACAATAGAGTATGCATATACGTTTTGGGGAATTTAGCGGTTAGTCTCGCTGTGGGTGTTGCCATTTTCATCTTGGACTTTTGCTGTGACGGTCTACCATGCGGAGATTACAGCTGACTCCTATCCTGTACCAGAGTTGCTCAATGGACAGTAGTGGAGAAGCCAGAGTTTACCCTCACGTCTTGTTTGGCCCAGTGCCGATATTAGTCTCCTTCTTCTGGTAGAAGCTGCGATGGAAGCGCGAGATTAAAAACTCTACAGACTGCGTGTCTGTCGGGTGTTATTGAATATAAACATTGTCTATTATAGTGCACGGCTATCGTCTTTCCAATCTAAATGGCAAACCGTCTCTCTTTCCACTGATGGAAACTCGTCGTGCTATATTGTCCCAGGGTATGCAGGATGATTGCCTAGTTCTTACTAATGCACGTGTGGTGTAGACAAAGGTCGAGTAACAGTACATTCTTGGATAAAAAAAGTACGAGTCTTGAAGCGCCGAGGACTTTGTTATCCAGGAATGTACACTTCCGAGTTCTTTCTTCGTCAACTTAACGATTGCATCAGTATTACATGTTAAACGATTCCTGTGTTTAGCGGTGAGAAGGAGTGAGGATACAAAGTGCGCAGATAGTACGGGGCTATGTTTTAGCTCTGATTCTGTATGTATGGCGACATGACCAGTATATTGCTTGAATCGACAATTCAGATGAAGGTGGTTAAAGGTTTCCTTGACCGCTGGGTCTATATAATGGAATACAATTCGAAGCATGGTTGACCTTTCGTGGTAATGTTATATGATGTTTTAGTGCAACACCGTTAGAGACTTTAGCCACTGGGAGGCCAGTCCGTTGTACTCTATGTAGATTACTACTGGGTGTGTAAGTTTATGGACAGTGATTCGGCCCATGATTAGTTATGCGGAAAGTAAACCTGAACTGACTAGTATTCCGAATGCCACAAATTAACCCACCATTTCACCTTGCTGTTCGTATTTGTGCCTAAGAGAATTGATGACGCTACTCTTCCTTTTCTCACGCTGGCAACATTTGGTATATTTGAAATGAAGGCCAAGAAAGAAACTTTTAAAAAATGAATGTCAGATTGATTAGAAACTAATGTACCCTTCATATATTAACCTTCCTATGATCGGTTAGACAAAGGATTGACATAGCAACAAACGTTTAAATTCCTCCAAAAGAATGTTGCATGGCCTTTCCGGATGGCTCAGTGGGATATTGGAATGTTTTAAAGTCTTGTGTTCGTGGGTGCGAATAACGCTCTACCGTCAATCAGTCGTCACCCATCACCGCTCAAACCACAAACTCGCAAGCGTTGATTCTTGAAAAATAATCGACTGCGCAGACAATAGCGTGACGTAACAGTAGTGGAATGCCTTTCCAGGTTAAATATGAGACACTGATTGGTTACACAAAGAAAGATTTACACGTGTTATCTCATCTGCCAGACGAATATAAGAATATACCGCTGCCTTACTTTCCTAAGAAATTACGGTTTTCTGAATAGAGTATCGTCACAACAAACGTTTAATATGGGAGAGAGAAGGTTATATCATTACGGAATTTTAGAGTGAGTGAGTGATTGGGGTTTAACGTCGTGCTCAACAATTGTTCAGTAACATGACGACCAAGGAATCCTTAGGGTGTATGTAATGTGCCTCCTTGTTGCAGGACGGGTTTCCAGTGAAATTAGCTCTGACAATGGCTTTTCCTTGACTTGCGTATTCCACGAAACACGAAACTAAATGACTGATTTACCATTTAACGCCTCCATGTGTTTCTCAAACATACCTTTTTTGAATTATAACTTATAATTGTAGCGTGAAAGATCTAAGGCGTTATCTCTGTAAATATGTATCTATTTCCGCATAATCCGCCTGACGGAAATACCTTAATACTCTTTCCTGCTTCATACTTTCTTGCTCCATAGCATGATGTTTTGCATGATAAAAAATGTGACGGGAGCAGCTTCCCAGTGTTTATACTATCAGTAGCTGGTGGTAATTTCCCTTTTTCTCAGTTGTTAGAGCACTGGACTTCGGTTGCTGAGCACGAATTCAAGTTCTTGTGTAGCCAACGTACTTAAAACCCTTTAACATTTACAAAAGTATGGACCGTTTCAAATTTTTAAACAATGAACTGTGGAATAAGTATCGGATATGAAGTACCGGTTATTACATGTACACGCGCATGTCTTGACTACTTCTACTTCCGGATAAGAATTTTCCTTTGTAATTATATTTGTGTATATAATTTTATTGGTCTTTCTGAACTTTACTTTGGATTTTGCCTCACCGGTTGGGGCGATGAACTGCTGTTGTATCTATGCGTCGAAACAGACATCTGTATATCAACCATCAACCAATGAAAACGTTTCACGTCAATAATCGCAAGGTCAAGTCTTCTCTTATTATAATGTACATTTAATAGTGACCACAACGGGTAATGATAACGAGTGCCTCAATCGCAAATATCAACAATACTGCTACAAAAACAACGCAGTTTCTTGACAATGCATTTAAGCGTGTCTGTGGATCCTGTGGATACTTGTGTTTTGTACCTCTTTTGAAGGCTAGCGATTGTCACGCAGAGCATTCTGCACGCTCGAAGCCTTTCCTGGTTTGTAAGCTTTGTTTTAATGAAAGTGGTCTTGTTCCACTTCCGTTTGACAAAATACCGAATTCAGATGTCAAGGCAGATTGAGCTGGGATTTTAGATGTCCCATAGAGACAGGTCAAGGGTTAACAAATCAATGTTCTCCCGCTAAACTTGCTCACTTAAATTACCCATTGTCCGTGGTTACACGGTGCTGATTGTCACAGGTGAGTGTAGAAATGTCACGTTTGCTTAATAAGGGCTTCTTGATCGCCCCTGAAAAGTCCCATAGAGATATCATCCTAAGTGGACCGTATTTATGGCAGCGTGAAATTAACAACTTTGTATTTTTG
This sequence comes from Liolophura sinensis, assembly GCF_032854445.1. Lineage (NCBI taxonomy): Eukaryota > Metazoa > Mollusca > Polyplacophora > Chitonida > Chitonidae > Liolophura > Liolophura sinensis. Next base: position 21,674,178 of record NC_088307.1, read on the forward strand.
ATATAAAGGCAAGCGGAGGCTGGATATTTGATAATAGAGGTCAAGTTCTGTAAATGCCCGCGAGTTTTTTGACACCTGCCCAATATTGCTGCAGCCACAGCTAAACCAATTGTAATGCCAAATGACCATGAAGGGGCCAAATTGTTATTTAATCGAAAATTATAGATAAATGATTGATCGATATCAATAAATGAATTAGCGATATGGATAAATAATTATTTACATCACTAATTTATTCACCCTTATCCATAATTTTCGATTAAATGTTAATTTGGTGTCCCATTGTAATCAACTTGTATAGAATATCCTAATTCAGATAATAACTGCTTCTGTGACGGAAGCAGTAAGTATTTTCACGAATAGGATAGCCTGGACATCAATTTTGTACAGGCTTTGGTAACAATTTCCATGTGAAGGAGTACAATGCCATATCGCCGTGTACAATGACGTCATCTGGAAACGAGAACAAAATGATAGAAATAGATGTATGTTAAAATAGGACTGGACGTATTTGCTGGAACGTAAAATTGATACTTCGCGCTTCCGCGCATGTCGTACGGTAGTGTGTCCGAAATTATACACGTCTCTCGGAAGCTGGCCTGTTTATAGTGGATGCCAAGTTAAGGGGAATTGTTAAAATTACCGAAGCAATATCAAGCTGTTTCAGATCGGTTACGGTTGACATACTTCTTGAACTCATCGCCAATAGTTTTGACATCCACTGGTTACATTTATCACAGGTCACTGATGACCTCTTCTCTCTTGTGTGTTACCGATTTACTTCCTATTTGTATAATTTTTTACATACCTATGTCCTTGGGTGCTAGTGTTAAACGTTGTTTTGGAAATGGATCTTGCGATTATCGACTTGGAGCGCCCTTTACGGACTACAAATGGTATACGAATGTCGGACGTGACGCTTATATATACTAATTTATAGTAAGAATTTTGCTAATAAACTTTTTCCTAATAAAATTTTGCTAGTAAAGAAAAGAGTCAGGTTAATTCATAGATTGTGGCCACATATATGCCGGACCTAAGTTCTGGTCTTTTATCAAGCATGATCTAAATATTAGAAAATTTTGTGAATGGTTTAGAAACAGACAATGTTACCTAAGAATGTTACCTTAAAACCCAAGACTTCACTTTTATTCAAAGTCAAATGCAACAACGTTAAATACAAAACAAGATTATTTTACGGATTTCAATAATTACATTTTTTTTTTCAAAAGTAGTATTTCTTTTCAGTACTTAAATTTTATGACCATCCATCAGTTTTTGGCATCGCTTTTTTGTCTACATATACACCATAGTCAGATTATTCATCTTTGAGAGCATCGGTGAGGTACAGTTCCGTGCATATCAGCCTGAGTCAGTTATAGGTCGTTACATTAGCCTTGACTGTACTGCATACAACAGGATATACATATCCACTCCCTTTTCATCACGAGTGCTTGGATTGGAGTCTAGATAGTACGGAATAATTCAACACTTTCGGAATGGCCTGGGAACTTAATTAAACGAGCTCTACTATTATATATGCAGCGTTTCACACAACATCGCCCACACCAGAATCACAAAGCCGTTTTGAATTGAATCGGTGAATTCAACATGGGCCCAACTCCATAGAGTAAGATTTTACAGGAGAGCTTTTTTTTGTTTTTGAAAAAGTAAAGAGGTGTTTTATTCCTGCATATTTCTTACACTTGTATTACCTTATGAGATGAAATAAATCGACACACAATGGTTAGCAATCATTTGCTTTTCTGACCACAGCAAGCTCTGAAAAACACTGGAGTTGGGCCCTTTTTGAAATAAACAGTGAAATATGATCATTCAAAAACACAGAATATGGCGAATATGTGTTTAACCACTTTATTTCTGTCTCAAACATCAAGGAAAACATTATCGGAGACTTGGGATGAAATTCTACCCTTCCTATGAACATGTCCGTTCAATATGCAGATGTAATACATTGCATCACAAAACAAGAACTTCTGATTCACTTATTCATCATCAAAATCTGACTCCTGCCCTTCTCTGTGGCCAGTGCCGACCAAGTTATTAATAAACGCCTGTGCATTTGGGTTAAGTTATTTGGCAAGTTTTTTCACATCATTCAATTTGACTGCTCAGTGTATAGTGCATTTTCAGGATATGTAATATTGCTTATATTAGGCTTCATTACACGGAACCGATTAGTGACCTGTGCTGACATTGTTTCAGAAACCTCAACATCATGTCTAATGTCTGCTGAGAACCTGAACATTTTGTATTTACTGACAGAATATTTTTCACCGTCTTTTCTTGCAGATTTCTTAACGAACTGTCCAAGGTGTGTTCTAAAATCATACATATCGGCTCCTTTCATGGACACCACTTCAAACTTTTCCTGGATGATCCCCTCCCACTCTTGGAACGTCTCAACAGTGTCATGCCTTCTCTGTAGTTTTTCAATAACGCCAAAATCTCTGTCACATGGCAAAAAACTGTGTCCTCTGATAGGGACACGATGGGTTACCTCATCAAATTTGCCATTAAGTACAAGAGAGGAGAGATATTGAACCATTGTATGATTGTGATTTTGACCACGACAACCATCCGTGAAAACTACAAGCCTCCGTACAGTTTCTGGAATGTTATTCTCTATGTAATGATGTAGACAGCTAACAACTTCATTAACCCGTCTGTGTGCCTCAGTTTCAGGCCAGGAGTAAATTTTACCCTTGCCAGATTTTCCAGAGTGTATACCAAAGACAAACAGCCACAGCTGCCTTGAATAGAATACATCACCAGTCGGAACATGCGGAAATGGAATGTTCTGTTTGAAATCAAAACAGAGACATTCTGTATCAGCATTATTCTTTGCTACTTCAGTGAAATGTTTCAGTTTTGTATAGAAGACCTTTGCCTTTCTTTTGTGGAGAAGCCTTTTGGTTTCTAAGCCCCTCTTAATTGCTGCATTTTTTTCTGCTTTGATCTTTGTTTCTAGCTCAGTACATGTACAACAAACATCACACCTGGGCCTGCCAAAACCATAGTTAAAGTTTTCTTTGTAATAGTCATAATAAAATCTGAATTTTACTTCACAGTCAACTTTGTTTGGATCCTTTCCAGCTCGATACTCTAGATACTTATCAGGGTAGCATAACTCAAGGAAAAGAGTACACATCTTGACCACAGTTAAATGTGAAGCAAGATACCTTCTCTTCTTTCCATGCCCAGCATAATGTGACACACAGAATGGAAAAGAGCGAATGTGAGTGTCAATTTTGGCCTGGAGTTCATCAGAAATGCACTTTCTGTTGTTGTGCGTCCCTCGTTTGTCCTTTGGAGTGATCCCCTGCGATTGGTGCTGAGCGCCTCACTCTTTTTGTACCAATTCCATGTAAACTAGCAAAGGCTTCTCTGCAAACGACCTTTACCTCATCTCCAAGCTTGATTTGGTACTGATATTGAAAACTTCTTTCATGGGTTGCTTCTGCCCCTTTTGGCCTTCTTCGCTGTGGTTTTTTACAGCTTATAAGAGACATCAGATAGGCATCTTGTCCATCATTAGTGCCAATTGTATTGAAATTTCCGACAATGGTATCCTTAGCCGTTTCGCTAAATGTTTGAAGGCACTGTCTTCTGCACCTAAAAAAAATAAAAACCACTAAAATAAGTATTTATATATTTCCTTGGTGTTTTTCACCGAACTCAAGATTATTTCACTTATATGACGGCGGTGTCCATGAAAACCTTTCTCCTTGCTATAGCTAGGATTGAACTCATAACTTTGGCAGTGAATTAAAATTTGTGTTTGCTTGATTGGTGTTTAACGCCCTGCTGAACATTTTTTCAGTCATACGAAGGCGGTGCCTGCCTGCCTGCGACAGAGCGGTATTTCCAACCGCTCTTTATTATTGGTGCTCTCACACTGGAGCGCCATGTCGCAGACACAAAACATGAGCCCCCCCCCTCTCTTTCGCTTATTTCTGCCCCATTCTGATTCATTTCGCTTCCTTTTTGGTCTAATTTCACCCCCACTTGTGTCACTGTGAGCAATGGGCGTTGCCATCTTGAAAACGGTGCTGCCATCTGCAGTCCAGTGACAAAATTCCAGCAAAAGTGGCCCAACTCCTGGAGTTGGGTTTTTCTTGAATTCACCGTAGAAACGACACTACTGGAAATCCCCTTTATATTGTGGAGTTAGGACCTTCTCGCACCCCACAACAAAACCCATTAGCTAAAGACTATAAAGCAGTTATAACCTCAACATTGACAGAATATGGAGTTGGGCCCATGTTGAAGTCACCGATTCGATTATGTCAAGACTTATGACTTGCAATCACTGACCTGGAGCGCCCTCATTGATTGAGGAATGTCTGTTTCGACGCATAGATTAAAGAAAAATGTTAGTCTTTAACATGGTCAAGTTTGTCCTAAGAAAGCCCTAAGAATATATATAAAAATTCTTGAGATAAATCACAAGTTTAACGCTCTAAACTCTTTTGAAAAGATAAGAATACAGTTAATCTAAATGTACGAAAAAACTTCAAGACACCTGGGTTTGTGGCACAGGCTACTCAACACCCAGCAATTATATAACAGTTTGTTATACTTCACTCTGTGTCATGTCCAAGAGTTCAGTACTAATTGGAGGGAATTTATAACCGGGTCCCGGTAAGGTAAGATTTAGGAACAAAAATAACTTACAGCAGAGTCTTTGATTTCTTCATTTATCTGGTTGGTGTTTTGCACCGGACTCAAGAACATTTCATTTACACAGTACACCCGTGTTTGAGAAAGGCAAAAATCCTTGTACTGTGCTGTTCCCAGTTAAAATGTTCAAACGTTCCCACAATTATATTGTTATTTAAATTTAATTCTGTACTAGCATATTTGTGCTAGAATTTGGTCTTTTTGGCTAACAAATGTGTTCAGTCTGAAGTTTAATTACATTTGTGTTTTTTTTTTAATATATTCTGAAGTATTATCGTAAGTAAGATAAAATGCATGTCTATGAATACAAGCAACAAATTTACATTGAAATTAATTTATTAGACATGAACCATATCCGTATTTAAGATATTATAGAGTAGACGATAAATACAAAGGAGTGTCTCCAAATACGCACCATTCAAAAATATTTTCAAATACCCTTTTCTTCCGAGAGGAAACATCGGAAAATGTTAAAAAGTATTCACGTTCTTTCATCTGATATTTTCAACATTTTTATTGGCTTTTTTGTCACTTACAGGAGACGAAAACTTAAAAACATGACACCATAGGCTGAAAAGAGCACATTTTTTTTCTATCTGTTGGTGCCTGCTGCATAATTACGCCATACACGTAAAGCCTGAAAAGGGCAAAGCTGGCATAAATCGCTGAGTTCATCGCGTCCTCCATTCTTAACATCTTGTAATTTATGCTGGGGGCGTGTTGCCTCGCAGCCAGTGACAGTCGTCAAAACTGCTGGCTTGTTTGTGTAAACCCTGAACCTATGTCCAACATTCCGGTTTTCCGATCGTCAAGCGGAAAACGAACTCTACAGTTCGCTACCTTCTGGGAAGAAGAGTTCTACCAGAAATGTACAAACTGCACTTAGGCGGTTTCCGACGGCAATTTTCCTCCTAACACAGAAGACTTCAGAACCAGTTCCTAGGCAAAATGGAGTCGCACACAGCGGATGTTGGCGCTGACTTTATTTATAATTTATCAACTTGAGGTACATATTAGAATTTTTATGATATGAACCTGAGAGGAAATGCACACTCTTTCAATGGCATTTGATTAATATTTAAATTTTCTTCTCCTTTAAGGAATCTAAGCTGAATAATGGATTAGTGTTCCACAAGTAGTTTGTACGACCTCTGCACAACATCTGCGGAGCAAATGGTACGACCTCTGTACAGCATCTGCGGAGCACATTGTACGACCTCTGTACAACATCTGCGAAGCACATATGTTGGTATTCGTCTGGTATTCAAAAATTAATAAAATCTTAACCAAACAGCTGTTATTGCGATTGGTTCATGCGATTCATAAATTTGTAATAACCAGTCGGAATGATTGCAACCGATTGATATCACTTACCTTCTGTATAGGATGTTTTCAACTTCTTTAATAAAACTCTTGAGACATTATTCTTGTCTCGAAGTTCTACAATTTCTGGTAAGTTTGTGAAGAAACTTTTGTTCCAGACTGATTGTCTTCCCTAAATTTAGAATCTTAATTTGGTTTTTGTCCACAAAAACATGTTCAATGAAAACATTTCTCTCTATGCTATAAGTGACATAATACTGGAAAAAGACATTGTGGATACACGTATTAACTGGATAAATATTACGTACAAATAAATCAATATATTTACTTTTTGTCTAAAACGAGAGATAATTATGATCAAATCAAAAACGATTATGTGGGGTATGCAGGTAAATGGGGTTAGGAAGAGCTAGTTACCGTCTCTGCATTCACCACAGAATTCCACAACCCACTGTACCTGTAAAACACCACAAGCCAGAAAAAAGCCATTGTCAGTGATATTATCCAGGCATAAAGCTGCGCCCATATTAGCTGGAGTGGAGGCCTTCGTGGCTCAGTTGGTTAGCGCGCTAGCGCACCGTAATGACCCAGGAGTCTTTCACCAATGTGGTCGCTGTGAGTTCAAGTCCAGCTTATGTTAGCTTCCTCTCCGGTCATACGTGGGAAGGTCTACCAGCAACCTGCGGATGGTCGTGGGTTTCCCTCGGGCTGTGCCCAGTTCCCCCCCCCCCCCCTTCCTAATAATGCTGGTCGCCGTCGTATAAGTGAAATATTCTTGAGTTCGGCGTAAAAAACCAATCAAATAAATAAATAAATAAATTTAGCTGGAGTAGCTGGAGTGACAATCCACACCATGCCGAGACCTGGCATAACCGGGTTACTCGTTGTTGAAGAACAATACACAGGGCTCAAATTGGAATCTACTTATTACATATTTGAAATAAAATGACCCCAGCCTTCTAAAATTGTGTAATGATCTAACCTTGTATCCTGTCTAGTATGTAAAGCATTAAGAGATCTGGAATCTTCCCGGATAGCCCTGATCAGTATAGCACGGACAGTTTCCCGCAGTCCAAAGACAGACGGGTAGTCATTTAGATAGGAAAGGCGATAGGGGTTTACCCAATAATGGACAATATTTATATTCAATAACTCACGGCAGGCACGCGGTCTGTAGAGTTCATAATCTCCCGCTCCCATCGTCACTTCTACCACAAGGAAGCAGAACGAACTGGGCAACGGGCCAAACAAGATGTGGTGATACGCTTTAACCTGTCCAGTACTGTCCAGTGAGCAATTCTGACACAGTACGAGTTGGTAGATCGCAAAAGGAAAGTTAAAGGTAAAAATGGCTAGAGATCACGGAACTATTCCCAGTGTGTATGGTTTTGCCAAATGACAGCCAGAGGTGAAAGAACGAGTTTAAATATGCATGATACGTGCCAACACGGTCAGCCTGTTCAAAGCAACATTCGCGTTACATCAAATAGGGATGGTTTACAACAGCGTATTTCGTCTATGGAAACAGTTGTTCCCATAATTATATTTGTTGTTCACGACAGCTGCGCGTTGTAAAATATGTACTATAAGAATAATAAACCTACCAATTAATGAAGGAACCATTCAGTCCTTTTTTTCCTCCACTTCAGGAGTAGTAGATCCAGGTCAGTCCTGGGTCGAGTCACACCTAAGACCTTAAAAGAGGAAGTTGTAACTTCCTCGCTTGGCTTTCAGCATGAAGGGAATAGTGCAACGACTGGCTGACTCCTATTAGTATAATAGCTCGGGCGGTGAGGCTTGCTTGCCTTCGGTAAGGGATCTCAAGGAAGCAGCACTAGACAAAGCAGCGGTGGAAATCCACCCTGCAACATGGAGGCACATTACATGCACTCTAAGGATTCTTGCATTCATGCATTCTTAACTACGACGTTAAGCCCCAAGCACTCACTCACTCTGTTCCCTCCATGCTACATGTTAGCTGGTTTCAGAGTTTCCAGGCATTGACGGCTAGTGTAATGTTACATGAAGTATTGTTACGTGAAGTATACTTGAGGTTTTGTCCGTGTACTGTTCGGCTCTACCCAGGGGAGCTCATTAGCGGCAAATAAGCCAGGTATATACGAGAATCTATCTTGTGCCAATTAATTCAAACACAATACCAACGCTGACAACCCACTCAGCAAGAGTACAGCGGCGTCTACGTTCCGTCACGCGAAGCCAGATCAAGATCGCATAACGACAACCCTGGGAATATGGTCTGGTGTCACTGGGAATATGGTCTGGTGTCACTGGGAATATGATCTGGCATCCGGTCACAGTTGGCAGCCTCCTTGAATAGTCTGTAGCCGGAGTGATGCTGGAGGGAAAACGCACATCCAGCACGACATGTTTGGCAAAGTATGTATGTATGTATCAGAAAGGCACTTTTGTCTCTTTCATCTGCCTGAACAAAAACGGCTGTGCGTAACTGGCTTCCGAAGATGAAAACAACAGCGCTAACAATGGGCTCCCATATCAAAATTCAGCAGCTCCCTGAAATAACGGACTCGTCGTCTTAAAACCTGTATACCTTTGTGACAGTATAGGTGTGAGGATCCGCCTATGCAAAGTTTAGTTGCGTTTTTATTCGTACGCTTGCAAGATTAGTTCCAATTAAAGTAAGACAGCATGCGTGTGCCTTTGTTCGCTAGTATGTAATTTCCAATTAAAAACAAGGAAAACATATTATGAAAACAACATTGAGTTTCCTGCAGAGACATGTTTCCGACATCTCACTACCTTAGCAACTTCGCAAATTTTCCCTTGCAACATCATTCAGAAAAATTGACCGTGGCATTGTTGTGGTGCTAGTCGTGCATGTCTCATATTGATTACGAAGGGACACATTACCTCTTCGTATTAGGCATATTTATATCACATATTATTTTCAGTCTGTCCTCATGAAGATAAAGTAGGGATATTCTTTAGATAAAGTGTGGCGATTGTCTCCCTTTGTAAACGCCAGCAACGTCTGTCATCCAGGTTATGTACCTAACGGTATTGACGGTATACAACCTGGATGACAGACGTTGCTTTACTGCCAGATTCGTATATGGCAAAGGCAAATTAAATGCCGCACTGGTATGGTACACAAGTGACAGGACTTATCAGCTCATGTTTTTATTTAATTGTTTCTAGTTAAATTCTACTTCCCATCATTCTCAGACTCGTTTCGTGAATCCAGTTAGGCTATTAGATCTAGTTCCATTTTCTGTTCTTGCTAATTTAAGAGCTGTGAACGGTCAAATGCTTCCTTGCCCCGCAAACGTTCCCTTAGAAAGCGCAGTGCAGCGGAAGAATTGATTGGATCGCCAAAGGAGTGGTGACATTGAATTTGCTTTCTTGACCTCAGCCGAGATCCCCGCGATACCAGTGTAATAGCTCAATCCCGGCTCCATGTTTCTTAAACAGTGTTTACCCCATGGGTGTTGCACTTAGCACATATAATACATTTAGCCTTTGAGGACAAAGGAAGTCAGGAACCGTACACCCTTGGCCCATTTTGATTACACCAAGCCCACGAGGGTGAATTTTGCCTCAACGGGCGGAATAGTGTGTCATGACTTCTTGACAACGATTGGAAATTATGCAGAGCTTTCCTGAAAATCATAACTTAAAAGAGATAGCCAGCTAGTATAACAATACAGTATTGAGTGATAATGCTGACTGTTTGGTTGTTCAACAGGTAATATCTGACTTTGTACCACTTATGGAGAGTGATATCCATGGTAACACAGGGGCTCAATTTGTATAATCTTTTTCTCACACTTCAGTAAATTTTAGTTTTTAAGTCATGTGACACCCAGCTTGAAACGAACATCGTAAAATATGTTTGACCTGGTTTTCACAGTCATGAATATTTATGAGGTCAGAAGCCACTTTACCGCTTGAGGGCAAAATGTAAGCATTACGACGCGCAACATAGGCCACATAAACAAGCTCGTTCAAAACAAATATTTTAATTATTAAAAGTAAAGTAATTATACCACTTTGTTTGTGTACATATTGTTCACATTTACAAGCACTGTCTTAAAAAGTAATCATCAAGTCCTTCAAAACATTCTCGTGCCCGGTCTGCTGCTTTCAATTCTAGTTCGTCCACTGTGTATACTGTCTCCCGGAATGCTTACTGCAGGCAGGGGAGCTTGTGAAAGGAAAGTAACACGGTCATCATCAACGTCTGTCATCTAGGTTATGTACCTGGCGGCATTGACGGTATACAACCTGGATGACAGACGTTGGTTTAATGTCAGATTCCTATCGTCGACCAAGAGCAATGAATTCTGTAAGACGAATCGGGAGCTAGAGACCACGTGATATCCTTAGTAACAAAGGTTGGGCCCTCCCAACGTTATTGCATAGGAAAATGCCTATTTTCGAATCGCTGTCAGCGATCTTGTATCCGTCGGATTTGTATCATTTTCAGGTTTCCAGATAGTCTGAGTATTTTCTCCAGAGCTTTGGTATCGTTATTTTGTACAACTAGTCCTTACTGGTCGCTAGCGAAACGGCCTTTTCCCCAATGCTTTAATAAGGTGGCCTTTTTTTTTTAGACAGGAAAGGATGGTCACATGACCTCCAACTTCCGGCCCGTCTTACAAAATATTACTTTACAGATGAAAATAGCAGTAAAGGTGAGCGAACATTTACACACTTAAGAATCTTAACGCGAATAACTACGTAGGATGAAAATGCAACTGGCAGGAAGTGACAGGCCCCGCCCAAAACCGTCGTTTGACAACGACAACGTTTTAAATTCATCTTAGCTGACAACTGTGTAAACCTAGTTACACTTTTACAAAATTTAGTAGTACGAGATATCTGCATATTTGCATACGACCACATATCGGTTTATACTAAACATAGGGCAACAACAGAAAGCTTGAAATAATCCACGTCACAATCAGACAAGTAATGTGCACAACATGTATACAACGTTAAGTAATGAAGAGTGACCTATTTATAGTCTTGTATGAGAACGTGCAGATCAATGTTTACCTCACAAATACATGCATGACTTATTTAAAACATCCTCATGTGCTCATCCAGGAGAAGCCACGTGTATTTTTGGGAAGTATCAAAGGTTATACCAGTTATTCAACAGCTTAAAGCCATGAAGGGAATGTGGATAGAGTGAGAGATACACAAAAGGCTTATCGTGTGTCCTAGCCTGGATCTATATGTGATAACAGTAATAAGTTCTGCACATTCTCGTCCTTGCTATTGTCAAAATATATAATATGAAAGAATTAAAAATGAATTATTTGATTCATATATATAGTCTTGGCGTGTAATGTACATTGTATGCATTCTGAGGGTAACTCTGATGGATTGAATGTTATGCTGTGTAAAATACGGACAAAGGTAGAGTCATTACATATGTGTACATCTTCTGACAAATGTCACCATGTGTACACATTTAAGAGACACTGGATGTTTACATTTTGTAACTGTTTGACTGTCTGACTCAATGACATTCAGTCGGCGTATGTTTAAAGCATGATTATGGATTATGATATTAAATGTGCCACCATAAATAATACCACCAAAAATGGATCTTGTGTTTGCTGACTTAACACATGTACTGAAGGTAGTTTTGGACTGGTGGCTATTTATGCTCTGGACACGACTAACATTATTACTAGTACTGATAGACAATTCAGCGTGTGACAAATTATCAACACCTCTCAACATGGAGCCAATTTGTTGATATCGCTGCTCTGAAATATGTCCATGTGTGTTCACTGAATGAATGTTGTTGTGGGCTGTAATCTGCACAATCTCTGTCTGGGACATTATGTTTTTTCAACTTATGCATGGGGCCTCCGTGGCTCAATTGGTTAGCGCGCTGGAGCAGCGTAATGACCCAGAAGCCTCTCTCCAATGCGGTCGTTGTGAGTTCAAGTCCGGCTCATGCTGGCTTCCTCTCCGGCCGTAAGTGGGAAGGTCTGTCAGCAACCTGCGTATGGTCGTGGGTTTCCCCCGGTTTCTGTCCGGTTTCCTCCCACCATAATGCTGGCCGCCGTCGTATAAGTGAAATATTCTTGAGTACGGCGAAAAACATCAATCAAATAAAAAAATAAATAAATAAATCAACTTCTGCATCACATATTTCATTGCAGCATTAATCAGTCTCTTCATCGATGGTACAACCTCGTTGTCCTTGTCACTCGTCAAACCTGAAGCAAACATATTGTCAATTTAAACAAAAACAAAAAGGCAACTTTTAGTATAAAATTTATAGTGCTTTTCTGTTTTGTTATATGCGCTAGGGTTCTACACGGTTACATAATTCCAGCCATTATAATGATGAGTACAATTAAAAGAGAATATATCATGGTTGTGCTTGATGTCTACTTCACCCTTTAAAATTTAATGAAAAAATAATTTTTCATAAATAGTAATTAATAATAACAAGAAAGACATATCATATTCATAAATTTATGAGTTTCACTGTTTATCTTTGACTGCATTTTTGAGTAAGTACATTTCCATGATATATATTCTGACTGACAAATCAAAAAAAGACATATACGAGTTCCCAAACATTGATATTATACTAGTATCAATTCATAAAACTTTTCCACTGGACAATATTGTTTACCTGCTAAAAATCTATTTCTTTAAACATGCTTTCTAAATATAAACAGTTTTGTTTGTGTTTAAATTCAGATATTTTAAAGTATTTTTCCTTGGTGTAATATTCATTAAATGCTTTTGCTAGCTTGCATGAGGGCTATATTAAGATAATTAAATATAATTTGACAATTACCAGTGATAGTTCTTTTGTGAAAAAAAAAAAACACTTTTGTACTAAAATGTTTGTACTTTTTATTTCACTGTTACCTAGTAGTTTTCAACACCTGAATTCCATCAGTGATAATAAGATTTCTTAAGAGTAAATCTAAAAAACCAGCTTGACCAGTTTGGTAGAGAGTGTCTAGCTCCTCATGTGTAAAATCAGTGGCCTTCATTGGTTAATTCCTTTCCCCCCCTTTCTTAAGCTTTGTTTGTTTGGCTTTAAGCACCCTCTTCATCTGGGAAATTTCATAACCCTTTATTAAGCTAACTGCATACCCATTCCTCCTGAAATATCTATCAAAACCTGACAGCATTTCACGCAGGGTTGATGGCTCGTAATCTTTGCCATCTTCTTTCCTTACTTCCATGAAAAAAATAATTAGAACACGTGCTAATTCTTCAGGGGGTACTTGTGTGGCTCAGAGGTTAGTCCATCACTCATCATAAAAGAACGTAAAATGTCCATGTCACTTTACGTTTTCCTGGGCAGCAATGGATGGAGATTTCAGTGTCCTCAGACGCATTTGATGACGATTCACCAAAGCTTTCTACGGGCCCACATGTAGCTGGCGTAGCTTCATTAACGACCGTAGAAACAGTTACCGCACAATTTGTCGTCTCAGGAATAACATCAAGTCGATAATCGGCTTCCATCACGGCCTTCCCTTTGCTAAGGTTAATTTCTTATCCACGGAAGCTACCAAAATCAATAACGCCGATAACCGTTCCCCTTTCACCACCTATAATCTTTACATAGTCTCCAAACTTTATGGAGTCCATCTTTTCAGAAAGTGCTGACATCGATAGTAATCGTAGTAAAAGAAAAGGAACAAGCAGACGAACAATGCTTCACGAGACGTCGTGTGTTGTGTCCATATAAGGAAAGTTGGGCTTGGAAACGTTATACCATAAAAGGAATTGTACGGGATCATGACCCCCACGTGACCCTATTTTGCATAAAGTAGTTCATATTATTTAAACTGATCACCAATGGATAATTAATTACAAACTAACCAATCGACATGGTTGTTTAAATGTTGCACGTAGTACTGGGTCAGAATATCACTCCGCCATCGTAAACTTTCTTGTGATGGGCTGCTTGAAGAAAAAACACAATTTCACTAGTTGATTATGACAACAATAGCGTATCACTCGCGAGTGGAAATATATCGGGGTGGTAGTGTGAGAAATGTAGTTATTCATTAGTTTAGCATGTGTAACATCGACGATTACAAGACAAGTGTTACATGTAGGCTCAATTTTTACAAAAGCCACATAGGAATTAAGAGCATAATTACTGTAGAGAAGAAAAGAGAGAAAACATGAATTATCCGCGATGTGCAGATTTTAGTAATGGGGCTTTTAATTTGAATCGGCCTACCGTTTGACAAAATACCAGACTGACATGTCAAGGTGGATTATGCTGGGAGACGGGAAGATTGATAAAGACAAGTGTTGTCTAAAAGATCAATGTTCTGCCGCTAAAATGCTCACTTAAATTACCCATTATCCCTGGTCATACGGTGCTGATTGTCACAAGTGATTGCAGAAATGTCCAGATGCTTTACCAAAGGTCCTTAGACCGTCTCAAGAAACGACCACGAGGATGTAAACCGGACCGGACGTATTTGTCTGAGCGTAAAATTGGCACTACGTGTTTTCTGACATGTTGTACGGCAATGTGACTGAAATTACCAACGCCTAACAGAAATCCGCCTGGTTATAATGGATGTCAGTTTGCAAAGAATTGTCAAAATTACAGCCGCGATACCCAGATGGTTTAGATCGGCCACGCCCAGTTGTTGGTCCGATATGTTACTTGGCCTCCTTGCCAATAGTTTCAAAGTCCAACCCTTACATCTATCACAAGTAACTTTTCTTGTGAAAAAAGTTAACAAAATTTTAGAAGACCGTGTTAATTAAAACATTATGGGTTCATATATAGCGTCTCTTAGGTTCTAGGGTTCTTTTCAAACATCATCTAAAAATTTAAAAAAAACAACTTTTCCGATGATTAAGCAACAGATGATGTTATGGTAGGAGCAAAGGAGGAACGGAATTCAAGAATTACATGTTTTTATGGCTGACACTTGTTTATTTTCAGTACTTAAATTTAATAACCTCAATATTTGTCTATTTTTAATTACATCATATTTTTCAACAAGCTGCGTTGTTTTCCAAGATTTTTATTCTCCAACCTGTTACAAGCGACGACATGAATATTTCCCTGTGCGGTAATTTTACGCCAGTCACAAATAAGATGACACGACAAAACCCACAACGCCTTTGGAATATAATAACTGTTTGATATTGTATAATAGACAATCCTGATGTCTATCATCTATGTTACTATCTCAATATTACTCTAATTCTATAATATTAATATAATTTAATAGTAATAATAATATCGGTAACAATTGTGATTTGAAGGAATCCGAGGTCTCAACGAAGACCATCGTAATACCGAAGTTTCATAAAAGATTACATCAATCATTTTTGACATCCGTTGTTTTTTTGTTTTTGTTTTTTTTTTGTTTTCTGTTTTTTTCTTTTTTGTTTTTTTTTTGTTTTTATTTATTTATTTTTTTTACTATGTACACCATATTCAGATTATCCCTTTTTGAGACGACTGGGACAATATATCCAGTGAGATATAGCATTCCGTTTTTGAGACGACTGGGACAATATATCCAGTGAGATATAGCATTCCGTTTTTGAGACGACTGGGACAATATATCCAGTGAGATATAGCATTCCGTTTTTGAGACGACTGGGACAATATATCCAGTGAGATATAGCATTCCGTTTTTGAGACGACTGGGACAATATATCCAGTGAGATATTGCATTCCGTTTTTGAGACGACTGGGACAATATATCCAGTGAGATATAGCATTCCGTTTTTGAGACGACTGGGACAATATATCCAGTGAGATATAACATTCCGTTTTTGAGACGACTGGGACAATATATCCAGTGAGATATAACATTCTGTTTTTGAGACGACTGGGACAATATATCCAGTGAGATATAGCATTCCGTTTTTGAGACGACTGGGACAATATATCCAGTGAGATATAGCATTCCGTTTTTGAGACGACTGGGACAATATATCCAGTGAGATACAACATTCCGTTTTTGAGATGACTGGGACAATATATCCAGTGAGATATAGCATTCCGTTTTTGAGACGACTGGGACAATATATCCAGTGAGATATAACATTCCGTTTTTGAGACGACTGGGACAATATATCCAGTGAGATATAGCATTCTGTTTTTGAGACGACTGGGACAATATATCCAGTGAGATATAGCATTCCGTTTTTTAGACGACTGGGACAATATATCCAGTGAGATATAGCTATCAGTCGTTTAATTAGCCTGTCTGTATGTCATTCGGCAGGGTATACATATTCAGCACCCTTTCATCATGAACGCTTAGATTGGAGTCCAGATGGCACGACGTTATTTATCACTTCCGGGACGGAATGACATACCGTGCTGACTGTACGGCAGCTGACTGTATGCTGCTAAATAAAGGGACCACTACGATTATGTAACCTCTCATGTGATATCCACCACACCAGAATCACAAAGCCGTCTTTGACTTATTCCAGACTAAATATTATCGTATTTTTATGAACTTAGAGTTGGAGAAGAGTGCTTGTCTACAAGATTGTCAAGGGTGTCTAAGAAAGCTTTAAGGATATATATAAAAAATTCGTGACATAAGTAACAAATTTAGCTCGGGAAACTCTTTGAAACACAAGAATAAATCTAAACTAAATAAAAACAAAACTTGATTCCTGAGGCTGTAACACAGCCTACTTAACACCGTGCAGTTCTATAGCAATTTGTTATATTCACTTTGTGTCATGTCCAACGTTATGTTATATTTAGCAACAAGAAAATCTTGGAGCACAGTATAACAGTATCATGAGTTTTTTCCCGTGTTTGAGAATTGTTAAAATTCTTGCACTGTGGCGTTCTCAGTTAGGATATTTGATTTAAGAGTGCCAATAATTCTCTATTTATTTAAATTTAATTCCATGTATCAATATATTTAAGACGTGAGGAGAGAGAAAATAGAGCAGCGACTAAAGGGTGAATCACACGTATCCAGTGAAATACGGCCTCTTGTCAGTTTACCTTAGTTAGGGTTTTATTCTAACTGTTCATGTGAACGCTTAAACAGTAGCAATTTGCACGCCCCCTGGAACCATGGCTTAAGAAGAATTAGGAAAAAAAGAATGTGCAGTGATATTAATTGTAATTTATTAGCCGTAACTGGTCTACAGTTAGTCAAAATGATGTGTTTTAATCACGTTCAACATACAATCACATTAAAAAAAATGCACAGTCCCTAAAATAGGGACTGTGGAAGCTGTCAAAGCCCGGTGTGCTACCTAGACGCACCACATTTCTCCTCTTCTCTAGCAGCGTAATCCATAAGGGTATGTTGCTATTTGACGATTGTCATGTGCACAGTTAAAGTCAGGCATGCCATCGGAGCTTAAGTAGACGACGACTACCTCACGGGTACATACATCTCCTCTTTCCGATATCTGGATGACACATATGTAACTCCCTAATCAATAACGGGAGCCTCCTTTGCCCAGGGGGTTAGCACGCCAGCGCGGAGCATTAACTCAGGAGCCTCCCACCAATGCGGTCGCTGCGAGTTCAAGTCCAGCTTATGCTGACTTTCTCTCCAGCTGTACGTGGGAAAACCTCACAGCAACCTGCGGATGGTCGTGGGCTTCCCCCGAGCTCTGCCCGGATTACTACCCGCTTTCGTATAAGAGAAATATTTTTGTGTACAACGAAAAACAACAATAAAATAAAAATAAATAAATAAATAATCTATGACGTTTCTATATCACTATTCTGATGTACAGATCTAAAGGCAAGAAAGACATCACTAACATGATCAAAACTGAATTAATCGATTGATGTTCCACAAGTACTTGTATGGCCTCTGTGCTACATCCGTGGAACACATGTGGGTATCCGTATTGTATTCAAGTATTTATAGAACCTTAACCACGGCACCAATACCAAATAGCCGGAATTACCGGAATAGCCGAAGTGTTTCATGTGATTCTTTAACTTCTAATAACTCTGCCGGAATGATTGTCTCCGAATAATTGCACCAACCTTCTCCCGAGAGCCTATTCAAATGCTTGATAAATTTTTTCAAGGCAATATTCTTCCGTTCTGTTCTGGCATGTTTGGTATGTACGAAAACATTTTACTTTTATTCCAGAGTGAATTAACGTCTTGCCCAAAATTAGAATTATAAATACATTTTAAATTTAGCTATGTTGGGAAAGGGGTTACAAACGTCTTCATTTTTCATTGAAAGTGGATGTTAAATCACCAAATCCTAAAATACCGAAATGAAAAGACACTATACTTTCTAAGGCGAAAGTAGGACATTTGGAACAATAGAACCTCCGCACATAGCTCTGGTCAATATGGCACGGTCAGTTCCCGAAGTGCAAAGACAGACGAATTTGCCATTTAGATAGGAAGACGATAGCCGTTTTCCCAATAATGGACAATGTTCATGTTCAATAACCCTCTGCAGACAGGCGGTTAACCGAGTTCATAATCTCACGCTTCCATCGCAACTTCTACCAGAGAGAATCAGAACAGAAAGATTTCTGTGGGGACTTTTAGGGTACCACTATCGGAGTGTCAGGATGATAAACAACTGTCTTGTTTAACTCTCAGATCAACGATAGGTCTTACACAAGATCAAACAAAGGAACACGAAGACGCTTGAATAAGTTCAATACATATATTTATTTATTTATTTATATGATTGCTGTTTTACGCCGTACTAAAGAATATTTCACTTATACGACGGCTGCCAGCATTATGGTGGATGGAAACCGGGCACAGCCCGGGGGAAACCCACGACCATCCGCAGGTTGCTGGCAGACCTTCCCACGTACGGCCAGAGAGAAAGCCAGCATGACCTGGACTTGAACTCGCAACGACCGCATTGGTGAGAAACTCATGGGTCATTACGCTGCACTACCGCGCTAAACAACTGAGTCACGGAGGCAACAACTGAGTCAATACATATATTTGAACAATATATATATATATATATATATATATATATATATATATATATATATATATATATATATATATATATATATATATATGTATTCTCCAACTGCCTGTGAAGGTGTAACATATCAGGGCGAACGAGTTGACAATAGCGTCCGTAATGCCGAGCAGAGGATGTATGTTTCACTCCTCGGAAATATAGCACGACGTTAAACCCCAAGCACTCACTCACTCACTCCTTGGAAATATACACAGTCACATCTAGTATAAACTGGGATGAAATGTACTTAATAGCACAGAGACAATGAGCGATACAACATCCAAAACAGCGTCTCAAGAAAATAACAAGTGGCGAAGCACAAGCTCACAAAGTGCTCTGGACAGAAAATGGAGTGTGAATGTTGAATGGCGTGAAAGCCGATATCTCCAAACCCGTTAAAATCCTTACCAGTGGATGACCAAATATGACTGCTTTCAAGTGGAGTTGAATAAATGGCAACTCGCAAGTGGACTTGAATGAATTACCATGAGCATCACAAGTGGACTTGAATGAATGAGTACGAACTTCGCAACTCTGTTGCCTAAAGACGAACGTAAAAAAAATTCTGTATTGTTTCGTCGTTAACATGCTTACGACACCGCTGCATATTTCCAGAATGGATACCCTATGTACAATGACACTAAACTCATAAACCTCGAGAACGCTCGATTGAATTACAGTGCAGACTATAACATACACAGAGGGAAAAATGTAGGTCAGATACTGATAAATAAAAAGTAAAAAGATATATATTTATATAATACAATCTTTAAAGACGGGGTTCGTAACAGGGCCAAACAAGATGGAGTGATAAGCTTTGGTTTGTCCGCTTTTGTCCAGTGAGCAGAATATATGTGCACGCATTTCTTTTGGTTTAAAAATGACAATGATCAGTACATTCACACTTCAATCGGACTCAACGCCAGATTTTCATTTAAACCGGTTTATCATCACCAATTTTTTAAACCGGTTTATCATCACCAAAATCTGTGTAACAAATAGGTCTATAGAAGCAATGGGTCACGATTGATTACATTTGCCAGTCATGAAAGTGTGTTGGAAATACGAAGTACTATAAACCAGCCTGTTAATGAAGGAACCAATCAGTTTTGCTTTCCCCGCAGACAACCCGCAATGTACCAGGCATCTCAAGGAAGTGGAACTCTGGTATTTAGTTAATTAGCCAGAGCATCCGGGCACTGACAGCCGGTTTATTGTTGAGATGCCTGAGGGTATTGTCCGTTTACGGTCCGGCACTTGACCCAAGGGGAGCTCATTAGCGGCAAATAAGCCAGCTATATACGACGATATGTCTGATGCCAATTAATTCAAGCACAATACCAACACTGAAAGCTACTTAGCAAGAGTGCAGCGGCGTCCACGGTCCGTCACGCGATGTCAGATCACCTGTCATAACGACAACCTTGGGAATACGGTCTGGCATCCGGTCATAGTTGCTTGCCTCCAAGAATAGTCTCCAGGTAGAGTGATGCTAGAGGAAAATCACTCATCCGGGGCACAGGATTGGCAAAGTGTGTATGTATCAGAAAGACATTTCTTTCGTCCGCCTGATGCAAATCGGCTCTGCCTCATTATCTGGAGAAGATGAAAGCCGCGGTGCTAACAATGTGTTCTTGTTTCAAAGTCCCCATTGCTACAATCGATATTATCTGCCCCTTAGAAAAAGAGCTTGTCAATCGGTGTAACGAACAGTCCATGCACAGAGGTGCAGAAAGTCTTCATGAGTGCGGTCCCTGCTTTCAAGAACAGCTGTAATTAAAACGTGGCAAACTTAGGTGTAAGATGTCATGCGGTGTACGACTTCTAAAGTTAATATGAACTATATGCCTAGGTCTGCTCGGGCAATATTAACAACTCACTGCGATATTCTTACATCATACGAACATAAGGGTTATCTTTAAATCCCTAATGAGTCTGTTAAAACCAGTCTTGTCATGGGTTAGTTTTCAATGAACCGCAGCTAGTCTACATGTACGTAAGCAAGGATAATTGTCTTCAACAATGACCTGTGACATGCGTACAGCTGTATTTTGCTTACACTGGTGTATTATAATTGAAAAAGTATGTTTATTCTATAAAAAAAGGCTGCGGTAGAGGGTAGCAGACGTAACCCTTGGTCGATCTGAAAAACAATTGAAACGAATAAAGGTTTATCACGTGACATGCGCCTGACATCTAGACATTGTTTTCCGTTCAAAACGATATATATGATAATTATTGCAATGTTAAACATAAAGCGAGCTTTTCAAGATACCATATCATGATCATGACACTGAGAAAAATAAAACGCATTGCAGAGAAACATACCTGCTTGTCGCATCGCAAGCCAGTTGTTGTTATGAACAGATATTTTATAAGAATCCAAGCATGTAGTAAAATTAGTAAATTATCAAACGGTGAGAAAATGGGGCGATAGTTTTGGTAAAGTTTTTCTTCCATCTGCTGATTATTTTATTATTTAGTTTTCTAATTCTTTATTAGCGGCCTTTGTATGAAAACTGACTGACAGGTTTAAATGAAAATTTTCGAAATGCACTCTGATCAGATTCGCCTAAATGTCACGCAGAACGTATGCATGGTACTCTTGTGTTATGATTTATTTATTTATTTATTTGATTGGTGTTTTACGCCGTACTCATAAATATTTCACTTATACGACGGCGGCCAGCATTATGGTGGGTGGAAACCGGGCACAGCCCTTGGGAAACCCACGACCATCCGCAGGTTGCTGGCAGACCTTCTCACGTACGGCCGGAGAGGAAGCCAGCATGAACTGGACTTGAACTCACAGCGACCGCATTGGTGAGAGACTCCTGGGTCATTACGGTGCGCTAGCGCGCTAACCGACTGAGCCACGGAGGCCCCTTCTTGTGTTATGATGATTGTCATGACACGCCGTGAAAAACTACAGAAAAACGTATTATAGTCCTTGTACATTTAGACTAATACAATTGCATTTTCTCTCGAAATATCCAAACACTGTGGAGGCCTTCCTGACCTAGTGGTTAGTATGAAAGCACATCATAATTATCCAGAAGCCTCTCAACAATACCTTTACTGTGAGTTGACGTCCACCTCATGCTGGTTTCCTTTCCGCTCATACGTGAGACCGTTTCACAGTAATATTGGTGGGTTCTGCCGGGCTTTGGCCGGCTTCCTCACCTCATCCCCCCCCCCCCCCCCCCCCACACACACACCATCATGCTAGCTGGCGTCGTGTAAGTGAAATATTTTAGTGCATGGCGTAAGGCAAGAACCAGACAAAGAAATATATCAAAACAATGTGTAATGTCACCATATAGCACGTGATGTGATCATGCGTATCACATGACACAAGGATTAATCCGCAAAACTACATTTTGCACTGTTACTTTGGTAAAATGATAGACGTCTTCAGTCTGGTTAATATTACATATCAAAATGAACGAACATCGCTTAACTACAGTCAAAGGTGTACGCTGTTCTTGCAACAGTTACGTAGAGAGTAATTTGTTTTACAATGGCTGCACCAACAAACGGTTACAACAAACTCCACGCAGTAACAGAGCCTACACTACTGTCTCTGAGAATAGACTACATGGCTTTAATTTCCTAACATCCATCTTTAAATGCACACTTCGGTTAGATCATATACTACAAGAGACAACATAAAATTTATTTCTTGATTAAGGTTGTGTCATACTAAAACGTGTAAACAATTTCATACATGGCGGTGTCAGAATC
Source organism: Liolophura sinensis (assembly GCF_032854445.1). Taxonomy (NCBI): domain Eukaryota; kingdom Metazoa; phylum Mollusca; class Polyplacophora; order Chitonida; family Chitonidae; genus Liolophura; species Liolophura sinensis. The sequence goes on from NC_088307.1 coordinate 21,696,914, forward strand.
AGGGTTTATAGTTAAGTCGATAGCAGTTTATGTAACTGGGTGTCGCCGCCCAATATCCATCCAGCATGCCTCAGCATGTTTTTGATTAATTATGACGTCACTCGAGGCAATAGGTTCTTGTCGCCGAAACAGAGCTTATTGATTTTAACATTATCGATTTAAAAAAGTGTTCAAACTTCATTTTCTTTGCAATAATATAGACATCCAACATATCCATGTGTGGAGCTTGTGTTGTTACGTGTCACTGACTAAAGGCAATTTTGGTACCGATTTTACCAGTTTACACAGCTGAACATAGGCGACTCGCTAAAGGAACTAGACCATTGTGACAGTTTCGTCAGACTGTACAGTGAAACAAGCATAACTCTGTGAACTCTACCGTTAGCCTCTCAAATTCCCAGACGTAAAGCTGCACTTGAACAAACGATGCCGCGAAACCCCCATTAGGCAGCTCATTCATTCGAGAGGGGAATTTTCAATCACCTGGCACGTGTAATTAAGCCCGCCCTGTCTGATCACTGCACGATATTTGCCCTGTCTCTGAACCTCGACCGTAATGACGCTCGATATATGACTTACATAACCCCGTCAGTCTCCGCTAACTTCATGCATGATAAGCAGGGCGTTCGTATAACAGACTAAGGTGATTGGCTTCGTATACATGTATACACCTTCCCGTTACGCCGATATACCTCAACTTCACTGGTTCCCCAAAATGCGTAAATCCCCATATAAAGCTCTCTTTGTTGCGGGGTCACAAAGCTGTACCACTGAACCTGTATCCAATCTCTTAACAAAGGCACTATAAGAATTACAGTCATTTTGGAATAGGTACAGTTGTCCAATTGCCAAAAATTCTGGCGTCAGTTGTATATGAGTCCCTTCACTTTCTAAACTGCTATTCCCCACACGAATTTAGCAGATAGAATTTGATCACTAATTGTTTCGGTCTTCAATAAAACCCGTCATCGCTATGTTTATGTCAAAGGCAACAAAGCCTCTTTCAGTTCGATTACATGAAAGGGTTACCATTTATAGGATGTTTCTGTGTTCATTGAATTGTTTGAATTTCTCATTGATAAATTCGGCTAAAGTTGTGCCGTCTTTTGGCTGACCTATACCTGTTTTCACATCAATCCGATTGTACAGAAACTATTAAGCCGTAATCCTCACCAGGTAAGAACTTTTTCATTCACTGAACGGTATAGTAATAATCTGCTGGCTGTAAACAATCCGCATATAGTAAAGGCTCTCAAAGATATTTATCCACCTTCGCTGGATTTAAAGGAAACCACAGACTCTCCAAATGAATCACCTTATCGGGACCTATATTTATACAAACACCAAAACGGTTTCCTCTCTCGTAGGCTTTACGGCAAGCGGGATAGTTTCAAATTCCACATTGTAAATTATCCTTACTTGGACAGCAATATACCGAAGGGTCCTGAATCTGGCACGTGCATATCTTCCCTTCTACACTGAGAGAAAGGTTTGGGTCCACTGACTCAAAATCTGGGTAATTCAATAGCGCTAATTGGACTCAAGAGTCATATGATCATGCTGGCTGAGTCATGGACGACTCCTGTGTGTTTTCCGACTAACCAAATGAGTCAACATATAACCAGATTTACTCAGATTTTTGAGTTAATTAACCCAAACGTTTCTCTCAGTGCAGCCTTGCTAGATCCTGAGTGTTGTGTGACGATTTTATTCAACGTGAGTAGTCATTAGTGCAAAATCTAGTAAGCGAGAAAGACGAATTAACAAAATTTAAATTACTCAGCTGTAATAAATTCAGGGGAAAAGAATTATGTCATCAGATTTTAAATTAATCTTAACCGTTGTCCGGTGACATGCCATCTTTTCATTCCCATAAACCTTCGGCATCCTTATTGAATTTTGCGCTGACTCTGCTATTTGTTATTTTAGAAACTGCAGACTAAACACTAAAATGAACGACAAAAATGTATTTAGGGACATGAATGCGGTTTGTGCCGAGACGGTATGCTAATGTCTGACAATTTGTGATACAATCGTTGAATACTTCACAGTTTCTAAATCAATTGACTTTACGTCTGTAGTGTTCCGTAAGTAATACAGACCTGCCCCACAACACTATGTGAAATGGTCCTTCAGCTACACTTAACTGAATCGTTGTAAACGATCTCAAAGTGAAGTCTTATGCAGTGGTTTTATGCAGTGTTATCATATGTCACTCCATGGAGTGAGTGCGTAAAGAAGACGTCAAAGTTTAAGGCCGCTTGACCTGATAGCAGAGTCTTTGATTGGAAGAAATTCTCAAAATGGCTGCCTCGGCTCACACCAGCCATTTGTGTTATAATGTGATTCTGTTCCCCTCTTCCATTGTGTCTAATTCCTTCTAACCCAGGGCTAACGTCTGTACATTCATGTGTTGAATTAAATCCCCGCATTGGATATACGAACAGTTGCAATCAAATCTCATCTGAGATGCACATTTTGTTGTCGACAACTGATATTGTAGCATGGTACACGATTTGAATACTGATGTCACTCAGCCGCCTAGAAATATCTTACCTCTTTCCAACATCGGCAAAAACTGTTGACTGCTTCTCTTTGCATAATATCGTCCAGTTTTCGTACTGAATATACCTTTTCAGTACTTTAGTGGTTTGTGTTGTATGTCGTTTTGGGAATTGGATTACTGGCCTGGAACGTCTTTATTGGCTGACGGCTGGTATACGAATGTCTGTTTCGACGCCTAGGTTTGGATATGTAATCCTTGCTGTTCACCCGTCTCTTGTTTTCCGCGCCCTTTTCACCAGAAGTAGTCAAAAGCGCTGGTAGGATCGTTTTGGATTTATGTTTTTATTTATCTGATTGCTGTTTTACGCCGTACTCAAGAACATTTCATTCATACGGCACACAAGCAGTATGGTGGGAGGAAAGCGCGCAGAGGCCTGGGGTAACTCACCACCACCCATAGGTTGCTGACAGAAATTTTTGCGTACGGCTGGAGAGAAAGCCAGAATGAGCTGAATTTAGAGCGACCGCACTGGTGAGAGGTTTCTGCGTCATAGTGCTGCGCTGGCACGCTAACGTTCTCGGCCACGAAGAATTCTTTGAGGTGTGGTTTTTATTTATTTATTTATTGGATTGTTTCTTACAATGCTGTACTCAAAATGGTTTAATTATAGGCTACCCTGGCGGTCAGTGCTCTAGGTGGATGGTGTCTGGAACACTAAGCGAAAACCACTGTTCGTTGGCAAGTTACTGACGCACTTCTCCACGTGTGACGTACATATATATATACAGCACGTCATAATTGTTAGAAGACACGTAGTCCTGAACGAACGTGAGTATAAATGTACATCTGGGTTAACTTGATGCTCTTTGAGCCCTTTGAAGTCCTGATTTAAGGATGAAAGAAGTTTTGACACAGAACACAAATTGATGAAAAGATATTTTTGGACAGGACTTTATAGCTAAAACAATAACTGTGTCCTTTGTTTACTAAAAATATTTTGAGACACTGATGAAATAGTGAAAGCTGTGCAGATGATCCTCATATTATGTTTTTATTTAATTCGATAAATGGATAATGTAAAACATCAATAAAATTCTTACATAATACAAGAAACTTAATAAGTAATGAATGCATACATCCGCTTGTGGGATGACAGATTTCAGTTTCTGGTGAGTGGGCGATTGGCAGCTGAGGTGGACATCGATTACAGTCTAATACTTTTCAGCGATGTGGCGAACCACCTCCTTTTACCAAATGTATGCACCCACTTGGCTCATGACCCAGTTTTCAATTTGCGGTCATCCGATTGATTGACAGCTAGGGCAGACATAAAACGCCCCAGTGCACATTAATGCTACTGTAAATCTTATACATCAAACCCAGACAAAACCACAGGTAAATCAAATAATATTCATTGTTCAGTTAGTTTGAGGGCACGTTTGAGGTGCCGCCAGAAAATGATTTGTCCTTCCGTATCAGGACTCCATTTTAAAAGAAAGGGATTTTGTGCCAGAGGTTTCTCAGCGCCCTCGGCATCTGACGAACTTGGATATCCTCCATCAGTAAACACAATATGATGACTTCTTTTACTTCTTCCAGACATTTCATGCCACAGTACTCGATTTCCAGGCGACCGTATTGGGATTCGAGAAAACAGGGGTTGATGATCAGCAAAATTTTCCGACTCTCTTTCGTTTTGTACAGGATTTTTTCATGAATGGGTTTGCCAGGAATGAAATCTCTGTCATGAACACACAGCCATACAGGATCGTTCACCAGTTCCAATGTTTGGACACAGCTGTCTGATGACCCATTCGTAGTCGTCGTACATGTTTTTAGGTGACATAGGCTGAGTATAGAGCCAGTATTTGAGGTTTAATCGATAACGATACACTCCTGTGAAAAGCAAAATCAAGACAGTTCTAGTAAGAATGGCGAACACTGATATCATCAGATAAGTTTGGCTAGCGCATTTCACTTCAACGTTGGCTAACTGTAGCTGAAAGTCTGACAGAAACACCCAGGTCCTGTTGGGCACAAGGCAGTTTTATTTGTATGCATTTTCCAAGTGGGCCTTTCTTTGAAAATGCCATGGAGTAAATAAAACCGTTTCACAAGTGCATTGTAATAGATTTCGGTTCAACACTTGAAAAGGTTGCCAACTGTCAGCTTGCAATACTTGGTTGTTTAATTGTTTCATTTCTTCAGGTTTGAAATGGGTAAAGCCATTAAATTTAAAATCAAAGGTGTGAAGTTTACTAAGACGTAAACTTGAACGAGTTATACGCTGTAATTAGTTGTGGCCATATTCACTGCTTGCGGTTTCTTATTTTGTGCAAAAAAACTTGGGTGTAGATCTGTGAACTCGGTTTTGGACATGTCGATTTCTCGTAAGTCATGTAGATTGGTAAAAACTGGAGTCAGGAACTTTACTGTTGCATTCTTGTTCAGACAGTTGGATAATTTTAGAGAATTTCAATCATGAGTAGGTCAGAATGTACTTTACTGTATGGCAATGGACAGTCTAAAGTGAGGCTTTGGGGAGACTTTTATGTTGATTTGTGAGGAGAATTTCAAAAGATGAATGGGTCAGAAAGTACTTTACTGTATGGCAATGGACAGTCTAAAGTGAGGCTTTGAGGAGACTCCTATGTTGATTTGTGAGGAGAATTTCAAAAGATGAATGGGTCAGAATGTACTTTACTGTATGGCAATGGACAGTCTACAGTGAGGCTTTGGGGAGACTTTTATGTTGATTTGTGAGGAGAGTTCAAAAGATGGATGGGTCAGAAAGTACTTTACTGTATGGCAATGGGCAGTCTACAGTGAGACCTTGGGGAGACTTTTATGTTGATTTGTGAGGAGAATTTCAAAAGATGAATGGGTCAGAAAGTATTTTACGCTTTGGCAATGGACAGTCTAAAGTGAGGCTTTGGGGAGACTTTTATGTTGATTTGTGAGGAGAATTTCAAAAGATGAATGGGTCAGAAAGTATTTTACGCTTTGGCAATGGGCAGTCTAAAGTGAGGCTTTGGGGAGACTTTTGTGTTGATTTGTGAGGAGAATTTCAAAAGATGAATGGGTCAGAAAGTACTTTACGCTTTGGCAATGGACAGTCTACAGTGAGGCTTTGGGGAGACTTTTATGTTGATTTGTGAGGAGAATTTCAAAAGATAAATGGGTCAGAAAGTATTTTACGCTTTGGCAATGGACAGTCTACAGTGAGGCATTGGGGAGGCTTTTATGTTGATTTGTGAGGAGAATTTCAAAAGATGAATGGGTCAGAAAGTATTTTACGCTTTGGCAAAGGAAGGTCTACAGTGAGGCTTTGGGGAGACTCCTATGTTGATTTGTGAGGAGAATTTCAAAAGATGAATGGGTCAGAAAGTATTTTACGCTTTGGCAATGGACAGTCTACAGTGAGACTTTGGGGAGACTTTTGTGTTGATTTGTGAGGAGAATTTCAAAAGATGAATGGGTCAGAAAGTATTTTACGCTTTGGCAATGGACAGTCTACAGTGAGGCTTTGGGGAGACTTTTTTGCTGATTTGTGAGGAAAATTTCAAAAGATGAATGGGTCAGAAAGTATTTTACGCTTTGGCAATGGACAGTCTACAGTGAGATTTTGGGGAGGCTTTTTTGCTGATTTGTGAGGAGAATTTCAAAAGATGAATGGGTCAGAATGTACTTTACGCTTTGGCAATGGACAGTCTAAAGTGAGTCTTTGGGGAGACTCCTATGTTGATTTGTGAGGAGAATTTCAAAAGATGAATGGGTCAGAAAGTACTTTACTGTATGGCAATGGGCAGTCTACAGTGAGGTTTTGGGAGGCTTTTATGTTGATTTGTGAGGAGAATTTCAAAAGATGAATGGGTCAGAAAGTACTTTACTGTATGGCAATGGACAGTCTACAGTGATGCTTTGGGGAGACTTTTATGTTGATTTGTGAGGAGAATTTCAAAAGATGAATGGGTCAGAATGTACTTTACTGTATGGCAATGGACAGTCTACAGTGAGACTTTGGGAGACTTTTATGTTGATTTGTGAGGAGAATTTCAAAAGATGAATGGGCCAGAAAGTACTTTACTGTATGGCAATGGGCAGTCTACAGTGAGGTTTTGGGAGGCTTTTATGTTGATTTGTGAGGAGAATTTCAAAAGATGAATGGGTCAGAAAGTACTTTACTGTATGGCAATGGAAAGTCTACAGTGAGACTGTGGGGAGACTTTTATGTTGATTTGTTAGGAGAATTTCAAAAGATGAATGGGCCAGAAAGTACTTTACTGTATGGCAATGGGCAGTCTACAGTAAGGTTTTGGGAGGCTTTTATGTTGATTTGTGAGGAGAATTTCAAAAGATGAATGGGCCAGAAAGTACTTTACTGTATGGCAATGGACAGTCTACAGTGAGACTTTGGGAGACTCTTATGTTGATTTGTGAGGAGAATTTCAAAAGATGAATGGGCCAGAAAGTACTTTACTGTATGGCAATGGGCAGTCTACAGTGAGGTTTTGGGAGGCTTTTATGTTGATTTGTGAGGAGAATTTCAAAAGATGAATGGGCCAGAAAGTACTTTACTGTATGGCAATGGACAGTCTACAATGAGGCTTTGGGGAGACTTTTATGTTGATTTGTGAGGAGAATTTCAAAAGATGAATGGGCCAGAAAGTACTTTACTGTATGGCAATGGGCAGTCTACAGTGAGACTTTGGGGAGACTTTTATGTTGATTTGTGAGGAGAATTTCAAAAGACGAATGGGCCAGAAAGTACTTTACTGTATGGCAATGGACAGTCTACAGTGAGACTTTGGGGAGACTTTTATGTTGATTTGTGAGGAGAATTTCAAAAGATGAATGGGCCAGAAAGTACTTTACTGTATGGCAATGGACAGTCTACAGTGAGGCTTTGGGGAGACTTTTATGTTGATTTGTGAGGAGAATTTCAAAAGATGAATGGGTCAGAATGTACTTTACTGTATGGCAATGGGCAGTCTACAGTGAGACTTTGGGGAGACTTTTATGTTGATTTGTGAGGAGAATTTCAAAAGATGAATGGGTCAGAAAGTACTTTACTGTATGGCAATGGACAGTCTACAGTGAGGCTTTGGGGAGACTTTTATGTTGATTTGTGAGGAGAATTTCAACAGATGAATGGGCCAGAAAGTACTTTACTGTATGGCAATGGACAGTCTACAGTGAGGCTTTGGGGAGACTTTTATGTTGATTTGTGAGGAGAATTTCAAAAGATGAATGGGTCAGAAAGTACTTTACTGTATGGCAATGGACAGTCTACAGTGAGGCTTTGGGGAGACTTTTATGTTGATTTGTGAGGAGAATTTCAAAAGATGAATGTACTTTACTGTATGGCAATGGGCAGTCTACAGTGGTGCTTTGGGGAGACCTTTATGTTGATTTGTGAGGAGAGTTCAAAAGATGGATGGGTCAGAAAGTACTTTACTGTATGGCAATGGGCAGTCTACAGTGAGACCTTGGGGAGACTTTTATGTTGATTTGTGATAAGAATTTGAAAATATGAATGGGTCAGAAAGTACTTTACTGTATGGCAATGGACAGTCTACAGTGAGGCTTTGGGGAGACTTTTATGTTGATTTGTGAGGAGAATTTCAAAAGATGAATGGGCCAGAAAGTACTTTACTGTATGGCAATGGACAGTCTACAGTGAGGTTTTGGGAGGCTTTTATGTTGATTTGTGAGGAGAATTTCAAAAGATGAATGGGCCAGAAAGTACTTTACTGTATGGCAATGGGCAGTCTACAGTGAGGTTTTGGGAGGCTTTTATGTTGATTTGTGAGGAGAATTTCAAAAGAGGAATGGGCCAGAAAGTACTTTACTGTATGGCAATGGACAGTCTACAATGAGGCTTTGGGGAGACTTTTATGTTGATTTGTGAGGAGAATTTCAAAAGATGAATGGGCCAGAAAGTACTTTACTGTATGGCAATGGGCAGTCTACAGTGAGACTTTGGGGAGACTTTTATGTTGATTTGTGAGGAGAATTTCAAAAGACGAATGGGCCAGAAAGTACTTTACTGTATGGCAATGGACAGTCTACAGTGAGACTTTGGGGAGACTTTTATGTTGATTTGTGAGGAGAATTTCAAAAGATGAATGGGCCAGAAAGTACTTTACTGTATGGCAATGGACAGTCTACAGTGAGGCTTTGGGGAGACTTTTATGTTGATTTGTGAGGAGAATTTCAAAAGATGAATGGGTCAGAATGTACTTTACTGTATGGCAATGGGCAGTCTACAGTGAGACTTTGGGGAGACTTTTATGTTGATTTGTGAGGAGAATTTCAACAGATGAATGGGTCAGAAAGTACTTTACTGTATGGCAATGGACAGTCTACAGTGAGGCTTTGGGGAGACTTTTATGTTGATTTGTGAGGAGAATTTCAACAGATGAATGGGCCAGAAAGTACTTTACTGTATGGCAATGGACAGTCTACAGTGAGGCTTTGGGGAGACTTTTATGTTGATTTGTGAGGAGAATTTCAAAAGATGAATGGGTCAGAAAGTACTTTACTGTATGGCAATGGACAGTCTACAGTGAGGCTTTGGGGAGACTTTTATGTTGATTTGTGAGGAGAATTTCAAAAGATGAATGTACTTTACTGTATGGCAATGGGCAGTCTACAGTGGTGCTTTGGGGAGACCTTTATGTTGATTTGTGAGGAGAGTTCAAAAGATGGATGGGTCAGAAAGTACTTTACTGTATGGCAATGGGCAGTCTACAGTGAGACCTTGGGGAGACTTTTATGTTGATTTGTGATAAGAATTTGAAAATATGAATGGGTCAGAAAGTACTTTACTGTATGGCAATGGACAGTCTACAGTGAGGCTTTGGGGAGACTTTTATGTTGATTTGTGAGGAGAATTTCAAAAGATGAATGGGCCAGAAAGTACTTTACTGTATGGCAATGGACAGTCTACAGTGAGGTTTTGGGAGGCTTTTATGTTGATTTGTGAGGAGAATTTCAAAAGATGAATGGGCCACAAAGTACTTTACTGTATGGCAATGGACAGTCTACAGTGATGCTTTGGGGAGACTTTTATGTTGATTTGTGAGGAGAATTCTATTATTTAAAAAACGTTGTCATTATTTATTACCATACCAATGAAAATGCTTAAGTGACACATGATTCAAATGCATCATAATACCTTGAATGCGTTAAATGCGCTCCAATGGATATAATTAAATAGGTAATTTAAAGATATAATGAATGGCATTTGATGTATGTTCTACCTGTAAGCGTAAATCATTACCTGATTAACGCGGCCAGTTCACCACAAACCATTAACCCCTAAACAATACCCAGTTGGCAATAAACGTCATTTGGCCGTACGTGGAAAGGTCTGCCATCAACCTCTTAATCGTTGTGAATTTCCCCCCGGACTCTCTGGTTTCCTACCATTATCATGCTGGCCGCTGTCATATAAGTGAAATATTCTTGAGTACGACATAAAACATAAATCAGTTAAATAAATAATTTTTTTCCATAAACACCATTTCCGTTACTTTACTTTTACCGGTATTTGGGCTACATCGGCGTTTGTTCGTCTATAGCCGAGGTATTTACTAAAGTAATGTCAATTACCCCAAAGAAAGCCAAATTGTGTCAAAGTATTCCAACAAAGAACTGACTTTTACCTAACCTATTCATTTGTTGTTTAAAAAATGGAAAATTTTTGACCGTTTTTAACGCCTTATTGATGAATTTTTCACTCATGAATTATGGGTGGATGTAACTGCTGAACCCGGACAAAGTACTCATCCGTTTGGCAATTTACACTGGCTAACTTATGAAGTATGCCATATGCCATATTGATGTAGCCTCAAATAAACGTCATGTAAGACTGCACGACAAAGCACCAACCCTATATTCACGCAAAACCATAATATGAGGTATTCGTGTTATCTAAGTGAACGATCAATGCCTTTCCGGATGTTAGCCATCTTACCCTCCAGAATGCCTATCACTTCACAGTTCAAATGAGATCTTCAAGGGGCCATTCTGGAGGTTTTTGGCGAAGCATTCATATTTGCTAATGAAGTCAAATTTTCTTTAATATTCGGGTGATATTTTGTGAAAAAAGTAATTATTTACGCTAATCTAATATATTACCAAAACTTCTATTGGATTTGCGCTGATGGATAGGGGCTTTTTTTCTTTTGTTTTTTGCCGACATAAATGAGAGCATGGAAATTCCCGGCCTGATCAATCGTCAGTTTTTAAGATTTACACTTATGAAAAATGTTATTTTTTGGCTAGGTGAATTTAAATTTGACACTTTGAATCACAAATTAAGAAATCTTTGCCGTTGTGGCGCATTAGACGCATACAGCCGAAGAAGAGTTTGTCAAAATTAAGGGCTGTTATACCACAGGACACCCCTGACAACACCTGTGGCAGAGGGAAACCATGCAAGATACAGATCGTTAATTAACACGCCATGTTTACAGATTAGTATACAATTTAATGTTGCGTATTCATTATATGTTTAAGTGTATTAATACTTAAAACTTTTTTCTGTATTCACTTATATGACTTTGCTAGCAAACCTCCCACTTAGGCTCGGAGCTACTAGTTCGCAAGGGCCTCCTTGACACGAGAAAAGAAAGCTAATAAATTAATTAGTATTTAAATTGTTTGAGATTTCTATTTGATCTAAAATGTACCGTGATGGCGGCGTTCTGGGCTGAATCATTAACGTCATCTTAATATTTGATCTTTTTCCGGAGCTGAGGTCGCGACCTTGTCGCCATTAACGTGGATTTGCACCGTACAAATTCACAACGCCTGCTGTCGGACGAAAATCACATTCAAAAGCAGTAAACAAATTTTCTTTTAGCAGTGACTAAATCTATGAATCCGATTCCGGATTCGCTGGCCTGGTTTTACGATTGGATTAGCCGTGCTACAGATTTGTTTGTCGCATCCCTGGAGAAGGCCAATGGTGGGTTAATTGTCAAGGTAAAGAAAACAGACAATAGACGGCTGTACTAACTTCGTTTGCATACACACTAACACACCCACGTGAAGTAAGGAATACAGCTCAAGAATTTGTAAGAATTCTGACAGAAGTCACGGCTTTGGGCAGCCTTTCAAGGCAATTACGCCATTTTTTCTTCTAAAAATAACCAAGAATCTGGTTTGCTCATTGTCTGTGGCGTGAAAAAGCGAGACTCGCTGTTTTACATAACTAACTTGATGGGTTTCTTTAGCACGGCTTCAGTTTCTAGGCGCCAGCTTTATATTTTTTTTATTTCTACAATGCTTGTTCACACGTTTAGTTCAAGTACTTAGTATACGTGTATGTTTCCGAACCAAGTGTTTGACATATACCTGTAATGTTATCATCTTCCCCGGTGAGAATTGATCATTTGTATAAAACGCTTTCTTGGTAACCAAAGTTTCTGACCAACGAGATCGTGAGTTCAAATCCAGCCCTTTACGTGTTCACCTTCTGGTTGAAGTCGTGCGCTTTTCCGTGGGATTACTTCGTAAGTATTCCTCACCACTCCCGAACTCTTTCTCATTCACTAAACGGTGTATTGGTGATATGTTGGATTTAAACAATCCGTTTACAGCAAAGGCTATGAAAGATAATTATCCACCTTTATTTTGGATTTAAAGGAAACCACAGACTCTCCAAGTGAATCACCTTATCGGTACCTATATTTGTACAAACACCAAAACGGTTTCCTCTCTCGCAGACTTTACGGCAAGCGGGATAGTTTCAAATTTCACATTGTAAATTATCCTTACTTGGACAGCAATATATTGAAGAGTCTTGCATATGGCGTGTACATATCTCGCCCTGTAGCATTTGTTAGATCCTACGTGTTGTGACGATTTCAATCAACGTCACAAGTTATTGCTGCAAAAACCAGTGTGTCGAGTTCATTCCATCAAACGTCTTTCCTCCAAGTTTCTTATGTTTTACAATGAGTATAATTCTCTTGTAAGTAATTATGAACAGAGCATCCAGAATCTCTGGAGCTCTGCTTCACTATTGTGCCTAATTCCACTTAATCTTGGTGTAGGGAATGTGTATTCATCGTGTTGAAATAGATCGCCACTTTGGATATACGAACAATTGCAATCAAAGCGCAACTGAGATACATATTCAACTGATATTCTAGCATGGCACACGTTTTGAATACTGATTTCACTCATTCGCCTAGAACATACCTTGCCTCTTTCCAACATTACTGAAAACTGTTGACAGCTTCTCTTTGCATAGATTTGGTTAGCGTGCTGGCGCGACGCACCGACCGAGGAGCCTCCCACCAATACGAGCGCTGTGTGTTCAGATCCAGCTCATGCAGGAGTATATACAGAGTATATACGGATTATTGAGTGAATTACTATACACTAATCAATCAATTTTACGTGTTTATCACTTTTTCTTCTGTTTGCAGTTGCACATCTGATATGGTTTCAATCACAGTCTCTAACACCAGATTTGCGATATCCCTTTGTTGCGACTCTTCATTAAACCTTGGGTAACGATAGGCGGTAAATACAGCACTGGCTGATTCTACATATCTAATAAACTTCAGTTAACTTCACTGATCAGTTTTTAATATAATTATGCTTAAGTCATGCGTCAGGGAGCGTGCAGTTCTCTACCACTTAAGCATTTACCTGAACAGTTAGGATAACATCCTAACTGACGACAGACCGTATTTCTCCTGGTATGTGCCATTTGTCAGATTTTTGTTCAGCTTTTACTCACTCCTGTTAGTATTTTTATTATGTTCTAAGCGGTCTTGCATAAATTTTGATTGGGATGGTAAAAAATTGAGTACCGCAAATGCGAAACTTTGTCATTCCTTTCAAATGCTGACAGCCTTTCTCAGAACAATCCGGCATTGTATACTCAATGCTAATGAGTTCCAATGCCTTCTTAAGTCTACGGCTTTCAACAGCTATCCCTCAGATCGATGGCATCGTGGAAGAATGTAACTGTTCAGAGAGTGAGTGAGGGTTAAACGTCGTACTTAACAATTTTTCAGTTATATGACGACGAAGGAGTCCTTACAGTGTGTGCAATGTGCCTCCTTGTTGCAGGGTGGATTTCCACCGCTGTTTTATCTAGTGCTGCTTCACTGAGACGACTTACCGAGGGCAAGTAAGCCGCCCCGCCTCAGTCATTAGACTGATACAGTCGTTGCACTATCCCTTTCATGCTGAACCCCAAGAGAGGAAGTTATAACTTTCTCTTTTAAAGTCTTAGGCATGACTCGATCCAGGATTGACCCTGGATCTACCGTTCCCAAAGCGGACCCTCTACTGTGCTAGCGGGGCCGGTTCAACTGTTCAGAGACAACAACCTGATAAAGTACAAGAAGGAAATATGTCCTGTGCTCCTAATAAGTCAAAAACCTTAAAACCGATTTTACAGCTGATATTTTGTGACCATATTTCATATATGAATATATGATGATCATTGCGTCACATCTGGCTCCATTTATCTACTTATTTATATTTTTGTCCGTTAATGTATCAGCCCCAAAACATGGCAGTCTCCCATTAGTGAGGCATTCGTAGAAGAAATTGGAGCCACTGGAACACACCCGTTTGGCATGAAGGCGACGGCTTGACAACAAAGCATTCCACTTAGAAGTCTATATCTCCGTCAAAGCTTGAACACCAAAACGGCCATGGCCTACCTTACAAAAGTGACGCACATATAAGGCGAGAAAAAATATAAAGTAAAGGAGAACTTCGTACAAAAGATTGCAAACATTAATTCTATTTTAGGAGAAAGTGCCACTCAATAAACCATTTCAAAAATGACGAAATGGAGGCCCAACATTGTATTCTAATATAGCTGGGACTACATTAGTTAGCCAGGAAGTAATTATTGCAATCTGTTTCCGACTGTACAATAAAGCCTAATCGATCTTCTAGATGCATATGATGCAGTTTCCTACTCTTAAACCATTGTACTATTTAGATCGAATATGAGTTACGTAACAACGTCATTAATAATACAACGGGGTTCCAGCGTGACACTATTGTGACTGGAAGTTAAGGGGTATACTCTCCCTAACTATGGAAATCTGATGATGACATCTCATTCCGAGACATGCAATTCACGCTGGAAGTTCAGAAACCCTAGCTGAGGGCATCCGGCTACCTTAACTATTTGTATAATATCACTTGCCATCGTGAACATCGGTTGTTGCTTAACTCTGTACTCCAAAATTTTCAGTATCAGGGTTGCTCGGACAATGTTACATTTGTTTGAAACACCTTGTCGTCCTCCAGTATAGCGTGTAAGTGTAATCCACCCCAGGGTAAGTACGTGAATATGGTTAAAATAAACGAAGGTAAACGAAGGATCAAAGAAACCCATGGTGTTGGATGCTTTGTGGACAAGCAATATCTACTCAGGATAATTTGTAGAAGGTTGCACAGGAAAGGCTACTTTCAGCATAGTATATTTTGATGGACAGTTACAAGGTCAGAATCATTGACTGGGCAGAAATCATTGTGGACGGTTATATATGTTATACATACAGACAATAAGCTTTGTGCACGGTGTGGATTTGGAATTGGGCTTTTTAGAACTTGGATTCTAGGAAAGACATCTGGAAGGTTTTGGGAGTCATTTGCCAAAAAAAAATGCGTATAAAGCTATTTTATTGCAGACCGCTAAGAGGCCATATCGAATAACAATAATGGCATGTTTTCATCTTCAGATAAGTATAAAAGTTGAAATATGGCAAGTGCAGTTCGAAACGCACCTGCCAGTGAAATAACACTCTGCAGCCAGGTTGTTAAGTTATTTCCATAATCATAATCACAGTCTATAAATAAGGTATAATCTCATTTATACATGTGGTGCATCCTGACTTCCATAAGGTCATCAAAATTTTCCAACGTTTATAAGTTTTGAAATGTCAGTCTTAATAAGGCCATACCGGAGATTTTTGGTGCAAACACAATAGAATGGTTTGCTATTATTTTGGAATACCCCAAAATAATTACCTTACGCGAAATGTCAGTCTCGTCATTGCGTGTGCAACCGTCTAAAATTGATAATAAAGTTCTTAAAATTGATAACTTTTTTAGATTTTAGAATCATTCAACATCATAAACAACATGAGCCTAATGTTTACCGAAAGGTAATAATTTCAACTATTCTTGGTAAATATAGAAAATTTGATTTCATTTGTCATATTGGACGTTTTGCCCCAAATCCCCAGTAGAGCGTCTTTAACCCTCTAACCTTAAACATGTCGATGATTTTTCTATCCATTTTTCTTCCTTCTTATGCCAGCTTATTCTTAATTGCAATTTTTTTTCAGTGATATTAGACCGATATTACCCGCTACTCGACACCCAAACAAGACTTTAGAGCACTGATAAAGGTACCTTTGATCACTAAGGTCACGTTGGGAGAGGATGTAAATGAGAGTACAGGTAAAATACGCCGACAATAAACCCCATAAACAGATAATAAAATACAAATACTGTCGCAGCTGGATTACTTAGCGGCACTCACATTCACTTCGGTATGTGAAAGAAAAAACATTCAAGAGATTCTTTGGACAACAAACGCTATTAGGATCGCCTGAAGAAACAGATCTAGAAATACTCCGTCTTCACTATTGTTTTCCGTTAATATAACCAAAATATTATGTTACCTATAGCCAGAATGCACCTGTGTTTTAATTTAAGCACACGGGCGTGTTATGTTTTATCCACTCTCTCTGGGTCTCGGGTAGTGGTTAGCGTGCTAGAGGAGCACACTGACCTAGGGGCCTCTCGACAAGGAGTTTCCTGTGAGTTAAATTCCAGCTCATGCTCGCTACCTCTCCGGTCGTACGTGGGAAGGTCGGGTAGCAACCTGCGGGTGGTCGTGGGGTTTCCATAGGCTCTGCCTGGTTCCCTCCGGTATGTAAGTAGCCAGCATTTCAAGTATGTTCATGGATGATGTCATTTCCGAACATTGACGGAAAATATGCATAAAATAGTGTTGCTATTTTTTAATAAATGCCTCAAAAATGATTTTTTCCCCAATTTTATAGTTTTATAGTACCTTTTCAAGTTTCCGTTAAACACAAAAACCAACAGAACATTATTTGGTTTTTCGTCACTTGATGCAGGCTAACCTCTATCGCTTTATTTCTCTTTCATATTTAGTTATTTTGAAAAAAATGGCAATATTCATTTATGGTGAAGAATGTGATTCTTGTGTTGGTTTAGTCGATATTTCATCACATGAGAGATTGTAACCATTCGTTCTATTTCAAGAGTAAGCGTCACTCCATAAAGCATCTCAGAAATGATGCCATTTTTCTACTTTTACTGACAAGCTGACCGATCGAACCTTCGTGTTATGCTCTGGCATTATAAAACATAGCGGTCTTAGTTTTGATGTATGATGCGAGGTAGAAAAAAGACAACTATATGCAGCAATGACATCATGATAGATCGTGTAAGCAACGCGGAGTTAAATGTCAGCGTGCAAAGAGGTGAAGGTAGACCGCGATTTTGGATCAATCACACGCATATTGGTTTAAATGATATAGAGTGCAACGATGCTGAGTCTAGGCGTCAAAATAGACATTCCCGTACCAGTCGTCAACCAAAATGGATGTTCGGAGTCAATAATCGCAAGGTCAATTCCAAAACCAACCTAAAAACACAAATCATCAAAGAAATTGAAAAGGATATGAAGTACGAAATTAGGGCAGTCATGCAAAGAGAAGCAGTCAGCGGTTTTTTTACAGGTGTAAGGAATGTTCTAGGCAAATGAATGAAATCAGTATCGAAGGCCTTTTTCAAAAATGTGAAGTTGAAAGCCAGAAATCTGATGTAAAAGGAAAATCTTGTGTGATCTAGCATAGATTACCCATCGTGGTGTAAACGAGAAATTCTCGAGTATGGGATTAAACAACAATGCGACAAATGAAAAAAAAATAACAACACTTTTTACCTAGAATTCCATCTGTTTTGATCCGACATCGGCTACATGACTGAACAATGAAACCGACCAAACATTGGAAATAATTAATCGATTTCCTGGTCGACATGTTGCTATGTAGTTATAATGACTATATTTAAGCCTCGTTTGTTGGTTTGCAGACGTTGCGTGGACCTCATCCTTCATTCATTTGTTTATTTGGTCATTTATGTATGTAAAGTTTTTGTTCTAACTATTCATGGAAATGTTTACACCGAGGCAAGCTGAATAAGGTACCAGAAAACTGTGGTGAAATTAATTAGACGACATTTGTCTAGAATTAACAGTATCTTGTTCACAAGTTCAGTAAACAGTAACGTGAAAACTACTCAAAGAACCAGGCCTGGGTACACCCATCAGAATCCTGGTTAAGGGAAACAATAGGTATAACAGTTTACAGCATGAAGAGTAAAACCAGAGCAGCCGTGACACTTTGATTTTAATTCACAAATGGTCTCTTACGTCAGTTACAAAACTTACTGCTTATTTTCTTCTGGGTATTTTGTGTTGGACGTTCTTTTGGAAAATGATCTAATTCTAGAGCAGTGACATTTAACATACTGCAACTAAACATCCCTGCATATTTGTTTACCTCTTGTCTATTTCTTTTAGAGAGTCGCCTATGTTCAGCTGTCTGTAAAATTAGCCATGCTCGCTACCAAAATTACCCTTAGCCCGTGGTACGTGACATCATAAGCTATACCCATGGAGATGTTGGAAGTAAATATTTTTGCCAAGAAAATGAAATTAGAACACCTATTCTAATTTATTATGATAAACAGCATTGCCTCGGGTGACGTCATAATTATTAACAAATTAGTTGCATGCTGGGGAATGGGAGTGGAGATTAATTTATTTTACAATAGGTGCACCAAAATGTGGTTAGAACAAACTCCATGCAGGAACACGGCCTACACTACAACTTCGGCGAAAAGACTACATTGTTTTTTATATCAAAATCTGATAACATCCGGCTTTATAACCATACTGCCGTGAGATCATATATAGTACAACAGATACAATTAAATTCATTTATTAAGGTTATATTATATTAAAACGTGTAAACAATTTCAAATATGGCAATGTCATAAACAGGGTGTACGGTCAAATCTATAGCTGTTCCGGTAACTGGTATCAAACTCCATCAAAACATGTTGAACTCCGCCCAATATCCAGCATGCCATTGGTTTTTTAAAATAATCATGCCGTCAATGGATTCGTGCCGTCAAAAATGAGGTTATGAACTTCACATTATGAATTTTAAAAAGTATTCTAACTTCATTTTCCTGGCAATAATGTGAACTTCAAACAAATCAATGTGTAGACCTTATGTTGTTACATGTCAACGACTATAGGCGATTTTAGTAGCGAGTATGACTGATTTTACAGACAGCTGAACATAGGCGACTCTCTAAAAGAAATAGAATATAGTTCTGCTTAAGCCATGATGATGGGGGCATGAGCGTTGCCACTATTTAGGCACTTACTGAATCAGTTGATAAACCCTACCTGAGGTTAATTCACCTCTAACGCGTTACCATTTGCAAACTGCTCTGGTTTTACTCTCCATGCTGGACTTTTTTCATCGGCTACGTGCGACCATTTGCAAACTATTACAGTGTCGTCGCTGCTCTGGTTTACCCTCTATGTTGGACTTTTTTCATCGGTTACTTGTGACCATTTGCCAATTATCACATAGTCGTCGCTGCTCTGGTTTCCTCTCTATGCTAAACTTTTTTCACCGAGTACGTATGACCATTTGCCAACTATCACACTGTCGTCGCTGCTCTGGATTTACTCTCTATGCTGTAGTCTTTTGTGTTGGAATTATTGATTTTTTTTTTTGATTGGTGTTTTACGCCTTACTCAAGAATATTTCTCATACGACGGCGGCCAGCATTATGGTGGGTGGAAACCGGGCACAGCCCGGGGGAAACCCACGACCATCCGCAGGTTGCTGGCAGACCTTCCCACTTACGGCCGGAGAGGAAGCCAGCATGAGCTGGACTTGAACTCACAGCGACCGCATTGGTGATAGGCTCCTGGGTCATTACGCTGCGCTAGCGCGCTAACCGACTCAGCCACGGAGGCCCCTGGAATTATTGAAGAGCGTGTATTATGATTGGTGACTAGTATACAAATATTCCTTATAAGTGAAGTAAAGAGCTCTTCGTCAAGTACCTGCCTTAAACCTAAAAACAGAGAGTTGAATTCAACCCTACGATTGATTTATTTATTCCATTGGGGTTTTACGCCGTACTCAAGTATATATATATATATATATATATATATATATATATATATATATATATATATATATATATATATATATATATATATATATATATATATATATATATATATACTAAGGACGATCCCTTCGCTCAATTTTATGAACACCGGAAAGGGAGAGCCAGTGGTATTAGAGGCAACCAGCTGCCCACAGCGACCGAACTAGTGCATTAGTCAGGGCTTCCTGAGTCATTGTGCTGCACTAGCACACTTGCCGCTCGGCCACGGAGGCCTCTCCACCCTTACCCGAATTACCAAGAGAACAGCGCTGTAGTTCATTGGCCAACGAGAGCCGCTTCATTCATTTTAATCAATAGGTAACGTGTAGCGTGTCTTGTTGATTGACTGGCGTTAACCCTGGGTCATTGTACACGCATTGGCCCTGGGCAGCCCTGAAAACAAATTTGCAGAGTCCGAGAGTCGTCCGACGTCCGACGCCTGAGTATAATATTGCTCTAAAGAAAGAATCGGGATGAACATTGCGAGGTTAGATGTCAATAGACAGATAGGTAACGGTGGCGAAGTCCTGACCGCTGTATGAGCATCGGTCATCGCCGAACTTGGCAGGGTGGGGAGAGTAGGATTAATCCTTGAACAAAGCCACTTGTTCCCCCGAGGGTAGGGGAGGTCCGTCGATACGTATGTATTAGCGTGTTAATAGAAGCATGGTATGTATCGATTCTCCTCGTTCGCATATGTGTGGGAACGCTAAGTAAAGCGTACCGCTGGGACTCGGGTAAGCTGGAAAACATTGTTACTGGATGATCCCACGTGTGTTTGTAGAACAGTGCAGGGACGAACATTATCAAGTCAGAGCTCTCGCTCGCCTCAGAGTTGCACAACGGACGCGGAACACCGGCCAATTACCAAACCGCACGTAGAACTGGTGATGATCGGCCTCGCTGAACTCATATGAAAAGGCTTTTGCCGAGACGAGTCCATTTGGATGTATGAGCACGCCGTGGAGAATTGTATTGATGTGGAACGATTTTTATGAAAGCATCCAGCGGAGTCTGTTGTGTCAATAATAGAACGTAAGGTTCCATCAGCACGTAATGCCCCAGGTAGGGAGTGGCATTAAGACATCAAAGGTTACCGCGCTCAGCCGTGCCGCCGTGCTCAGTGCTCCGAGCATGTGAATATAAGGCAATACAAGGCCTTTCCACTTGTGCACAGATTTTCAGTACGCCGTAAGAGATGACTACCAAGGCAAAAGTTTTTTTCCTCGCTCAGAATTCCTTGAAAAAGATTTAGCCAATGATTGCAAGAGCTGTTCGTGCGATCATCACAACGTGTTCTCCCGTGGGAAAGACGACACATTTTTTTTACCTGTGCTTTAGATAGGTGGGCGGGGAACTGTCTACGGCTCCTTAAAGCGAAACCGCTTTGGCGAATCTCTTCAGGCTGCCAATGATAGCTGTATCGACTTAGCTACGGTAGACTCGGCGACACTCGATAAATGTGACGGATTGTAATTTACAGCCATTAACTGTCGATCCCACTGGGTAATTTGCGGACCCGAACCAAAACAGATATCGTTATTAACGCGTCGAGAAGGAAGACCGCAGTATTCCGGTTGTCAAATTCAAGAGTTTGACATTTGTGGAAATCTTTGGGGACAATATTGAGTTATATTGGCACCATTTGTTCTTTCCTTCGGCGACTGAAGGCTCAGATTTTTGAGGTTGGCTTCCTCTGGAGCCCGGCACGATACCTGGTCAGCATTTCTGAACGACACAGTTGCCAGTCTGAAGAAAGCAGGCTACAGTTGTTTAGGGTATCTGTGGCGTCCCAGACGTACGGGTTGCTTTGGTTGTTTTGGCTCTTGGATATTTTACCAGGGCGACACTAGCTTCTAGACGAATTCAGCCAGCGTACAAAAATAGATACCAAACTGTCACATCAGACGCCACAAGATAGGAATTCTTCTTCACTCTGTTTTAATTATCCTTAAGGTGCCGTACAAGGAGACTCATTGGTGAAATCCGGTTAAGTTTCTCGAATACTGAAGACAAGTTCCAGTCAACAGCTGGAGGAATTATTTTCAGGATGGATTACCGTCGGTGTGTCAGTGTACTTATCGTACCTGTTTTGTGCCTGTTCATTGCAATCAGCGATCCTGTGACGTCACAGGAGCAAATCCACGCACCTTGCTACAGCTGTGTCTTCTACAGGCTTCATCACCAACATCAACCAAAAACTCACAAATCGGTGAGTATTAGACTAAACTTTATTTTGTATTTATGTACGATTTTCTTTAGATCAGGACGGGAAAGTTCTTGAATACGTCGTCAAATAACAATCAAGTAAATATATATATCTATGCTGAAGTCGTACTTATCTAATATCTAAAAATTGACACCAGATTATTTCATAGCCCAGTCGTGCTTGGGAGAAAGAGGAAACTATTTCATGTCACAATAGGGGATGTCTTTCGGATGATATGATATGTGAAATTATTAAGAAAAACGAATGTGCGGGGCAAAATTACCTTGGGGTTTGGGGCAAAACTGGGAAAACATTCCCCATGTATATCTAGTGTCAGGTAAATCAGGTTAAAGCTCTATCGTCTCACAGCCATCACAGGTGAAGGGATGAAATATATATGATATGGTTTTAATTACCATCCTATGTTGCTCATTACCTTGAATACCTCGTTACACCTAATATTTTTAAACTAGTTGACTTTTCCGAAGCATTCTACGATATACTTGAAGTTCTATCTATTTGTCATAAACCGTAATCATTCGAAATTTTTAAAAACATTTTGGGGCATTGGTAACGTGTCCCCTGATGGTCGAAGATAGCCAAACACGGTGACATGTGGCACCTACTGATATGAGCAAGGGCGCAAGAATAGTACTAGTTCGTCGATTAAAACTTTTTATGTAGAACACCCAAACACAAGATTAGGAACACAATTTACTTACAGCACAATATTTTAAGCTATCATATTGTTTTGTGCTGTAACGTCGCAACATTTAAGGTCAACATTCCCAGCAGCTACACGTAACAAGTAAAATATTACATAACAGATTACAACCTTTGCTATGTTTTCGCGGGGAGTTCGCGTCACCCAAGAGTCTATTCATTTTAAGTATCAGTTCTAAAAGGACTCACGTTGAATAAAGGTACAAGGCAATGTAAGCGGATTTGGACAAAAGCTTGTATTTTTAAATTCGTGTCATATTTCATTTATTGATATCTTAATCACCCGAAGACAGCAATTGATTTGGTTTATTAAGTGTTGAAAATATCCATCATTTTGAGATTTCCATTAATCGTTTCTTTTCAAATTGATGTCTTGCCGTGCATGTCTTGCTAAGATTTTTTGTGTGTCTTTTCTGGGGTTTTTTCTTGCGTTTCACTCCTGACAGTAAACGTTAACAGTTTCCTTCATTACGGCAATGAGTCAAGAATATCCATTTGCGGTTGGTAATAGATTTGTGACAATACTGCCAAAGATGTGAATGACACAACACGTTGTTCCCATTCTTGTCACTCACGTTATTGTTTTTTGACTTTTAACAGACATTTACTGTCTGGAGAATTGCTTTTAATTCCAATATTGATATACCTCTCATTATTAAAAAAATAGATTACTTGCCATTTTTACCGTGCATCACGCCATCCTATCCTTCAAAGCCTCAACTGTTTAAGACAACTTTAATCTACCTGTGTTGGGTTGTATAATAGCTTATAGTTCTACGGCATTTAGGTATGGCAATAGGACTGGCAGTTTCCTAAGGGGCTCTTGTATAGACACGTGGGCTGCCACACGACACACGTAAAACATACGCAGCTGTGAGCCATTTAATTTAATAACAAGATTTGGAGTGCTCCCTCGTGGGAACACCACCCCCTTGTCATACAGGGAATGCATTTACAAACTGATATATTATATTGTAGTTTGACACATGTATGTGTATATTTATACCGCGAAAGTATTTTTGTAACCATACACACACACTCTTGATAGCATTCACCCTTCAAATGACGTCATGTTGGGAGAGGGCTTGCGTGTCGGGTAACAAAAGCTAAGGGCCCTCTCTTGTGGAGCGCACGCCTATGTATTTTGTCTTTTCATTTTGTCTACGTTGGACACGGGGAGTTCAATCCCGCCCTTGGTAAGCAAATTTGTAGATTTCTTCGTTATCATTGTTCGTGACACTTTCTGTTTCCGCGCTATAACAGTCAATGCCTTGTAATCTTTCACCAGCATAGCTTGCATACCTCTACCTCAAAAGTTCGTCTCTTATTTGTCAGTGGTCGGTGGTTTTTCCCGGGCAGTCCGGTAGTCTCTACTCATAAAACTGACCGATATCGTGTAAGTGAAACGATCTTCATTAATAAATAAATAAATAAATAAATAAATAAATAAATTATATGTGTTTGTCTATTTCATATTGTCATGCTTAGACTCAGTCTAGTTCTTATCTGACAATATTTCCAGTCATGCCCAAGAGATCTTTGTCTTTTGATTATCAAACGAAATAAATGGATTAATAACACTTTTTTCACAACATGATATTTGTGGACAGAAAAAATAAATATAAATAAAAGAAAAAATAAAGAAATATGGCGAATAATAGAAAGAAATTTGTTTGAATGTTCCACACTTAAGTAATACAGTACATAATCAAATATGTTAACATAAGGCAATTGTGGATACAGGACTTCTTTTGAAAATTAATTTTGGGATTATCAACCTGAAAAGTGGTAGACGATTAGGATATGAATGTCGGATACGACGTGTAGTTAACATACAAATACCTTGTGTACTGAGTGTTCTTTTTCAAGTGCAAGTTAATCCTACCCACGAAACGTAAGGTCGAAATCCGAACCTTGGTTTCGACAGACTACCTTATGACATCAGTTTAGGTGAACCTAAGCTATCGCTCTTTGTCCATGGAGAAAATAAAAACCTTACAATATCGTGATATCACTGGATATAAATTTTAGCAAAAAACACTTGCTCAACCAGATCAAAAAATATGCTAAGTTGAGCTCGGTAATATGCCCTAATTTGAAAGGATAATTGAAATGCGAGATCAAGGACTGAAAGGTATTTTTTTTTTTTGACAAACAAAAGAAAATTTTTTGATTTTTGTTTTTCTGATCATCTGTTGTTGCCTGGATGGTCAAATATGCATATGAATCCCTGGCTCTTAGATGAGCAAACAAAGGAAATGGAATGACGTGAAGTGTTTAAAGGCGTTAATAGGAAAAGAGATTCTGATTGCTTGATAATGCTTTCTGAGAACCTTCAATTCCAGATCGGAAATTTCGCCTGTATGTAGGTCAACATCAGCAAGAGATTTCGAGAGCTTAATCTTTAAACTCTACACTTTGTTTCTGAGATCGACGTTTGTTTAATGCTGGGTGTTATTTTAGGTCTGCAATGATTGTGTGTAAAGGGTGGAGGAGGGGGGACGTGGAGTGGATACTCGCTCTGGTGGACGATGTGTGAAAGTTGCCACTGTGTTCAGGGTTATATTTGCGTGAGGAAAACTCCGCAGCTTAAACGTGTTGGAACGGACCAGCACTTCAGCGGCTTAACTGAGATCGCCATACCAACGGCTGTTATCGAAAGGCGGCCAAACCATCGACTATCTGAAGTGTATGATAGCGCTTTTAGTGCCAGTCGATTCATGAAAAATGTCCAGGGAACAAGGTGTCTCTTAGCTCCACGATGACGGATTGGTTAGAGCCAGGAAAGCGGGGCTAAGTCTTCACTACCGGCCCTGGTCTTTCCTGACGCTTGATTGACGATGCTTATGGCGTTTTACGGCTGACACTCGGTGATCAGGGCTGATCATAGTGTCTGGTTTGCGCATGGTGTTTCCCGTGAGCCAAACACCGCTGTAAGTGTGTAAATGATGTCATGAGGAGTTCTACCGAGGACCTTGTAAGATGACGTTAAGGACTGAATAAATCTTGAAGGCGTTGTCAAACGAGGAAATGTTGTAACTCATCTCCTGCACTCCAATGTTAACCTTAACACAATGAACAAACATACTTATATGTATCCCAATAAGGACTATTGGGATCATTACCAGTGACGATGTTATGATAAATGACAAATGGACACACGTACCCTACTACCCTTTAAGTAGTAGTATTCCTCGCCGGCCGTATGTGGGAAGGTCTTGTGCGGATGGTCGTGCGGATGGTCGTGGGTTTCCGCTGGGCTCTGCTCGGTTTCCTCCCACCATAATACTGGCCGCCGTCGCATAAGTGAAATTTTCTTGAGTACGGCGTAAAACACCAGTCAAATAAATAAATAAAAAAAATAAATAAATGAATAAGTAGTAGCAAATTACACGCCCCTAGCACTATGGTTTAAGCAGAATTACGTTAAAACAATACGCAGCGATTTTCCATTCCAATATATTAGACGTCACTGGTCTAGAATTACTCAAAATGCTGTCCTGTCATCCATCACATTTAAACTCTGTTTCGTTTTATTAAAAGTATATTGCTTTAGCGTACCTTGCATGCATATAGTAAACCTGAAACGTCAAAAAAGAAATAAAGGTCACTGTGTTGTGGTAATCCAGTAATGTTTGTTTCATGACCGTATGGGTTGCTCAGCGATGATACAATCTGTCCGTACTGGCCTTGGACAGGGGATATGCAAATTCCCTCACTCTCACTGTTCGTTAGGTTTTGGTGACAACACGTTGTTTATGATCTTTCAGTGGCTGTTTGAGCGATCTAAAGTTGATTGTAGACCACTTCTCTTCAACGGATTCCATGTTCAAATCTCTGCGTCACATGTGGAAAAGTTGGTGATTAAGTTGCCATAGGTTTCTGGTTTTCCACCGGTAAAACTGACTCTTCATATAAGTGAAAACTTCTTGAGTATGGCGCTAAACAGCAGTCATATAAATAATAAGAAAACCGCTGTTAGTGATTTCTTCAAGTCTAGATAATTAACACAGCATAGCGATGAAGCCATGCCGAGAAATGTGTTTCTTTGTTAATACATTGTTACCTAAACATTGGAGTACGGCGTAAAACACGAATCAAATAAATAAATAAATAAACCTAAACATTGTGAACTCGATGTTTCTAAATATCCCAATGTGAAATAATTTGAAGAAATTAAAGTCCAGTCCAAAATTTCGGATGGAATGTTTATTTGGAAGTGTATAAGGGGTGGCAAACAATTCCGGGAATCGCGTGACGAATAAAGTTAATAATCTTTGCTAGGCAATGCAAATCAAATGATAGCTCTGCGATATATTCCTGTTGACAGGGTTTGAGTTATAAGCGGTACACTCAGGTTAAATTCTAACCGGTACAAACCTAAGACTTTATAAAGTAGCATTATATTAAAAACAGTAAGGTTTAGGATTGCATTATTATAGGCCACAATATTAAAACCACCACCACTATTTACGGCAATAATATAAAAGTCCGCAATATTAAAGTCCGCACTATTAAAGGCAGAGCTACTAATGGCCTCAATATTAAATGTAGTACTATTAAAGGCCCTATTGTTAAAGGTCGTGCTATTAAAGGCAGCTCTAATAAAGGCACCACTAAAGGCAGCACTAAAAAGGGAATGCCGAAAACTCAATAATGCAGCACTGTTAAAAGCCGCATTACTGTAGACCATAATATAAAAGGCAGTGCTAAAAACGGTAGCATTAAGAAAGACAGTACTAAGAAAGGCTGGATGAAGAAGAGCAGTATTGAGATAGGCAGCACTCGGAAAGGCAGTGCTAAGAGAGACAGTACTAAGAAAGGCAGCAATAAGAAAGCAATTAGCTATTAGTTTTAACAAAGTCGTGTGTACTCTTTTGTCCTTTTCAGTGATGTAGGTCACAGCTTTCGATGTCCAGGTGTTCACGAACCACTTCGGTCGTTCACAAGCACTACAGTCGCATAGTTTTTACATGTAACAAATGTATTTCTGAAAGTTATTCAACACCTCAGTACAGCATTATACCTAAGCATAAATTTCTCTCAACGTATGGTCAATCTAAACATTTATATTTCAGTCTACAAATACATTGATTTTCCAAAATGTAAACGTTATTACACCTAAAGAAGTCGAATAAGGAAGTATAAAATGAAATTCTATTCCGATGTTAAGAAAATGTTCACAACCTGATGGCACTATCATCATATCCTATTACCCCGTGTAGCCCTTTAGAATCACCAATGCTAGTCAGTTTCGATTAAATGTGGTTAAAAATTATTCAGCACCTAAGTGCTTCACCTAACGACAAATTCATCACATATTATGATAAATCAAAAACATTTATTCCTCAGTCAAGAAAAATTTTTAAAATGTGCACATCTAAACGCGTTTAGATCTAAACATGTTGATCAGGACGAAACACTGTTTGCGTGCCTTCATGTGGAGATTAGAGCAGAATAGTGTCAAAGCACCAGCTTTGTTTAGTACGTCCATATTAACTCGTGCCTAGTTCTTATAAGACTGGCGATAAGGAAGGTCATGAAACGACGTTGTACTGCCATCGATTCGGACACTACCCTTGTAGCTAGTGATATGCATCTATGAATGTCGGCAGCCAATTCCGACTATAATTTGCTTCGTGTGTACTCTGGGATTGACCCCACGAAACCAGTCTTGACCTAAGGCGTTAACTTGAAAGGTTTCATACATTAATTTTAGTTTTAAAAGCTTTTGTTATGTTATTAAAAGCCTTCTTTATCCTACCATTTGAACTACCGGATTGTTCGAAGTTTTAAATTTGAGATAAAATGACTTCCAGGAATTTCTCTTGGTTCCTTTTAAAGCTTTTAACAATAACTCTCATGGTAAGCTGTACGTTTATAGCAAGAACATAACACATCTGGAGCCATAAAGCAATACATTTACCGAATTCTCGTCAAAAACAAAACCGTTTCACATTCATAGCCTAGTAGCAATGACGTTGGACATACATAGCCAACTTGAAGTAGCACAGATGCTACAGACTGATAGAAAATGACGTTACTTATAGCCAAGTAGCAATTTTACACTACACTACACATCCACAAGCAAGTAGCAATGAAGTTATACAAGTTTGGAACCTAGTAGCTATAACGCTGCCCACTTCATAACCAAAGGATAATCGTATCACTTAAAGCGATATTAGACTCAGAATGAGGTAACCATCAATGTAAACACTCATAGCTAAGTATAGTGAGAATAATGTTACGCAATCAATAGCTTGGTATAATGTTAGTCACTAAACAACTAAGTATAACGTTACTGAGTATAGCCCTACGCACTCAATAGTTAAATATAAGGTTAAGTAATCAATACCCAGGTATAACGTTATGCACTCAATAGCTAAGCATATCGTTACGCACCCAATATCTAGTTATAATTTAGTCACGTAACAGCTAAGTATAACATTACGCACTCAATAGCTAAGTATAGCTTTATGCACTAAATGGCTAAGTATAACGTTACGCACTTAATAGTTAGATATAATGTTACGCACTCAATACCTACGCATAACGCTACGTACTCATTAGCTAGGTATAACGTTACGCACTCAAAAGCTGAGATAGCACAGCTGGTAGAGCGTCCGCTTAGGGAGAGGTATATCCAGGATCAATCCTGGGTCGAGTCACACCCAAGACTTTAAAAAAAGAGGAAGTTGTAATTTCCTCGCTTCAGCATGAAGGGGATAGCGCAACGACTGGTTGACCCGTATCAGTATTATGGCTCGGGCGGTGCGGCTTACTTACCTTCAGTGAGTCGCCTCAGTGAAGCAACACTAGATAAAAGAGCGGTGGAAATCCGTCCTGCAACAAGGAGGCATATTACATACACCCTAAGGATTCCTTCGTCGTCATGTGACTGAAAAGTTGTTGAGTATGACCTTAAACCCCAAGCACTCACTCAATAGCTAAGTATAACGTTACGCACTCAATAGCTAGGTATAACCTTACGTACTCAGGAGCTCGTTAAAACGTTACGTACACAATAGCTATGTGTAGCGTTACGCACTCAATAGCCAAGTAACTATAGGTCTATACCCATACTACTAGCAAGTGATAGCGTAGGACGCTCAGAGCCAACCATTAGTAAATTTACATTCTTATATTCAAGTTGGTATAAGCCTACAAGCCCACGGATTGATACATCAGTGCACACAAAAAACACTTGTGTCGTTATCTAATACAAACGACTCGTGCTTTTCATTCAACACAGAAATGTGTTACCCCAACACAAACAAATATAAAAGAAATACTAAATAAATGCGAAGTACACATACTTGTGTTACAAAATAATCGTACAGAACAGTTGTTCAAGTATCGCACCAGACCTTTGTTGGAAAGAACGCAAGTGTGGGTTCATACAACATAAGCGATTTTGTGTGTAGCTCCCATATGGACGTGGCACAAAAGGATCACCAGTTATATTCAGCTAGGAGACTGGACATCGATAGGGCTGGACCATTGATAGTTCTGCCAATAAAGGATCACGACGCCAGATAACTCTGTAAGGTCAATCGTGACACACCTGAACAAATACGGGCTGTCGACTTTATTTATAACTGTCAGGTACAATGTGTAGGCAGAACATAGCACGGTATAATGTCGTAAGCGATACCTACGGCTTCGTTGGGAAATAGAGCCAGCTGACCTGCAGTTGTCAAGCGTAATTCCCCCACTAAAGTATAAGGCCTCCGTTCCAACTGACGTCAGGGGAAGACAAAAGGACTCTATTGTAGAAGAGTAATAATACATTTGTGAACACTAATTTAAATTAGTCGGGCAACTGATGGAAATTTTATTCTGAGACCAGCTGTTCATGCGGTCGTTATGTGTGGTTTTAAAGGTGGGCTTATTTTAAAAGATGCTCTTCTTGTTACGAGTTTCCCTTTTTTTCTGTTATTACGTAGGCAGATAATGTCTGAAGTGAATTGATTTATCCTGGTTATTAGCCTCAAGGGTGACATTTACGATTTCTTTCGTCAGAGAGTTTAGCTAGGGAGAGGGAATGGTTATGAGTCAAAAAAAATTAAAAACGTACCAGGGGAGAGAAAAGAAGAGGTTGGGAGTTTGCGAACTCTACATCAACAGCAACATTCAATGTTCATTCTATATATATATATATGGTTTAACGAACATGAATTAGCTGTTCATAATCTCACATCTCTTTTGTACACTAGAGCTGGCGCTATTATACAAATAAATATTAAGCACGGAGCAGAAAATCTCGATGCATTTGTCTTCCACACGTGAGCTCTTACCTGCATGTACCAAATCTAATCTAAATTGCTACTAGCAAATCTCGGAATGTAAAGCCCACTATTACAATTCAGTCAGACAACCATCTTCCATTGGCACTCAGGGCTCGTTAATATCGTTTATAGAGCATTTGCACGAGCTATTTTGCGGCGGTTTATTGGATGAATGCTGTTATGCTAATGAACATCAACATCGCTTTAATATGTTTAACGACATGTGGTTCCACTAAATGCTGCTATGAGGTCATATGCTCACACTCTATGCACTATGAATTCCTCTGGTCATGTCAAAGAGGGTTGCAGGAAAATTGGTTACCTCAGCCTATCGTTACTTTCATTCATTTCTTCGGCTCGTAACAAATAAAGACGCAAAACTAAGCGAACAATAACATTAATAATAGATTCTTGCTTCCATCCCTTCAGAACACACCTAGAGAGTACATATACCATATTTTCCCCTTGCAAGGGACGTGAACAACGAAGGCAATGGGGATATTTGGGAAATTTAAATTTTCACATATTTCACACAAATCGTATTGATGGTCATCTTTATGGGATTTTACACTACGTTTGTAGGGGTTGACAATGCTAAACATCTAATTCTACTCAGGTAGACTCCATTCTAGTTCTGGTACAAAAATTCATGAAACTTCGTTTCAGTACGCACAGAAAGAGAGAAACCCAGGAAATCATTCGTGGCGATTTTGCTCAGACTTTCCACATCTCTTCAGGGCTAGCAAAGTAAAGAATGTAAACATATATGAGTAGATTTTTTCGGATTTTCTCAGATTCACAGAAAAGTATAATCTTCTTTCAATATGTGTAGGACACATGAAACACAAAAACACGCGATTAACATCACAGATCATAGTACAGCATCTATTTCATTGAATATTTATTCATTTATTTGATAAGTGTTTTCTGCTGTACTCAATAATTTTTCACATATACGGCAGGGGCCAGCATTTGGGCAGGAGGAAACCGGAAAGAGCTTGAGGGAAACCCACGACCATCCCCTGACCTTCCCCCGTATTGCCAGAGAGGAAGCTAGTCTGAGTTGGACTTGAACCTCATCAACAACCTCATTGATGAGAGGCTTCTGTGCCATAGCGCTGCTCTGACGTGCTAACCCCTCCGCCACGGAGGCCCCATTTCATCGATTAAACAGTCTTTACGTCCTTGTACCTCTTGCAAAAAGCGATCGTAGGCTAAGTTGATTGTAACTACGATGGCAACATATCTCCTTAACATGTGTCGCGATTGTAGTCACAATCAACTTCGCCTGCAATCGCTTTGTGCAAGCGGCTCCTGGCGTGCTCATCCACCGACATTTAACATTGTGAAGCGCATAAGCTGATTCGTCTCTAGTTATGCAACATTTTATTGTTTCTGTTTTCAAAGAAAAGAGTATATTCTTAAGACAGTTGATAATTCGTGTAATGTTA
The DNA here is from genome assembly GCF_032854445.1 of Liolophura sinensis. Classification (NCBI taxonomy): domain Eukaryota; kingdom Metazoa; phylum Mollusca; class Polyplacophora; order Chitonida; family Chitonidae; genus Liolophura; species Liolophura sinensis. The sequence continues at coordinate 21,729,386 of NC_088307.1, forward strand.
GCAGTTACAGTGACATTTAACCTGTACTACCTGAAGCCATCTGAACAATACTCGATGATTCTTCGCGGCACGTTAACTGCAATTCGGGTAGTTTCCGAGGAATTGTTTCGAATCTCCCTTTCGTTCATACTACTTAGACTTTGAAAAGGCTGGATTCTTGGGAAAGGGCGTTGGTATCCACTGAGCAGTGTACGGTTCCCCAATATCTTATACCTGCCAGATGTTGCACACAGGTAACGTCGTATAGTCACCAGCATTATTGCTGTGTTAAATTGCAATCAAACAAATCGTTGCCTGGAATACTACCCGTGAGATTATTTTTGCGATTTGTTACGCAGAGGGCGCACTTTGAAATCGCGCGCCAAAATCTTGTTACCCACTACAGAACTGTTTTTGACCAGAATACATGTAAAAAATTTGTGCCAGTTTATACTATTAAATAAATTGGTGACTTTATCTAAATGAGTCACAGCTACTCGAAATCTGTGATTAGGTAAACAGTTTGAAACTAACACTGAGGACACCTTATATGGGCTTGAATGAACCAAAGGTATGAAGAACATTTTCCAATTTTGCAAATTTCGAAATGCAGCCGAATCAAACTCATGTGTTTGTCATGCAAAATGCCGGTATGGTATTGGTATGTTGTGACGCGTCATATGACAAGGCGTGAAAAGTCTAATGTCTCTGACCCTTGTACATTCAATACAATCGTGTTTTCTAGGAATATCATCTCGAAGTGGATTATCCCTTACTTTGATTTCTTTGATATATATTCGGTAGAATCAAAAGAAAGGAAATGATAGAAAGGAAAATACTTGCGGTTTTGTTGTTAAAGCAAAACTTCTGGCGTGGGTGCAGATGACATATATGGGTGACGTGATGTTCACAGACGGTAAAAATATCTTACCGCCCACAAAGAGATGTGTGGTTGAACAGATGTCCGGAAGTTTCTGGTTTATTGCATCGAGCCAGCGACAGTCGAGTCTCAAAGGACTCCAGATTGGCATCGCTAGCCGTTTCCGTGTTAAAGTTTCACGCTGGAAATGAAACCTTGGTCGTCGCTGGAGACATCAAGAGCGCGAGTTACAAGAGTCGAATTACTGTCAGTTCAGCAGACCAAACAGCTGCTCTTGTATCAGTCGAAAAGAAATCGATATCCCCACATTATTTGGGTCCACAATCGACTATCGATTTCTCAAAGATCAATATTTCCCAAAGATGTACTGCCTCGGCATCATTAACAGCAAGTAAATATTACCTTCCTTGTTCTTTCAGCGTGTGTGAAATTTTCTTTTTTCCGCAAACTAACCTATGGAGCGAAAACCTGCCAACTCTAACAAAACTAACAAAACTACAACCTTGCTTCGAACACTTGCGTTAACGGGGATTTCGATGAAATGAAACAGAGACTGTTGGGTAGTTTAGGGGTGTAAGATTTAATTGTAAATTGTATATATTTTAATACTTAATATCGTATATAACTGGAGTAAACCTGAAGACGTTCCATGTGTGATATCAGTATTTTCAGCTGTTTAGTACAGCTCTTGAATGACGGAGGGTAATATCTTCATCTCATGAACGGACAGCCAGTGAAACTCGTTTATCGGTCAAGGCCATCATGTTTCACGTGCCATCAGAATTGCTGTTAAAATAGGTCAATCTGGATTCCGACGCGCTGATGTTGTGTCGGGCTTGAATACGTGATACTCAAAGAGATGAAGATTCAACATCCTCGAGTCGAACTGAATTAACCTTCATTAATTATTTTCTGTTTAAGAGCAGGAGTAATACGAGCTTGTGAAAAATACGTTATTGCAAAGGCGAGGATTAAAATAGACTGTACACAGCTAAAGGATGAAATTGTTTCATATTATGATGCGTGAGAAAAACAACAGCAAAACAAACACTCCTGTATGTACGATTAGCGTGCGTGACAGAGCAAATGACCAGATTGTTAAAATTAAATGTAATAAAAGACTTACAGCATAGAGAGTAGAACTAGATCAAGGACGACAGTGTGATAGTGGCAAATAGTCACCCGTAAGCGGTGAAATACGTACTCTTGCCTATTTAACTGTAAATGTTTACATAAGTAGCAACTTACTTATTTATTTATTTATTTGATTGGTGTTTTACGCCGTACTCAAGTATATTTCACTTATACGACGGCGGCCAGTATTATGGTGGGTGGAAACCGGGCACAGCCCGGGGGAAACCCACGACCATCCGCAGGTTGCTGAAAGACCTTCCCTCGTACGGCCGGAGAGGAAGCCAGCATGAGCTGGACTTGAACTCACAGCGACCGCATTGGTGAGAGACTCCTGGGTCATTACGCTGCGCTAGCGCGCTAACCGACTAAGCCACGGAGGCCCCAAGTAGCAACTTAGCACACCCCGTGACACATTTTAACGCAATCATGTATATCTGAATTATAGACTTTGGCATTAGATTTGATTTGTTGATTGGCTGATATATGGAGGTTAGGGTTTTATCGCACTGTTCATGTAGAAGCTTACAGGCCAACTAGTAGGCCCTACCATGGCTTAGGCTAAAAAAATAATTGCAATTTATAAAACGTTTCTGGTGCTATTTCCAAAGCTGCCAAATATTTAAGTCAAATTAAAAGATTGGGTGACAAAGTAGTTTGAAAGCTGAGGCAATTCTTTTGCGACCAATGCTAATATTCAGCAAAGTGATCTAGGGAAGTTAGGGAAAGACATATTCTGAGTTAGAGAAGGACAACGTCATTTCCAGAAACACGACGAAAAAATTGTTTTGTAAAAGTGGTCATAGTTGCAGTTTTTTTCTTTGGTGCTGTGGTCTCAGAGTCATAGGTCACTAGCTAAGTGAATCGAATTCATGAATAACTGCATTTTTTTAATTAACTAATTTAAAAGTTCTTGGGTTTTAAAAAACAGACCGAGTTAAGGAATAGACTCTTGGTACCTATGTACTGTTGTACACTTATTGTACTTATTTGGCAAAAGCTCACGCGTTATTGAAGTATTTCAGCATCTGCAATAATAACTCGTGTGTTTATGAGACTGCTTGTTAAGAAATTCATTGTGCAAGCCACATTGGTGCGTTCAGCCGCGGGTGGACTGGGAAGCTTGTTGTTAACATAAGCCGTTTCCCAGTGATATCTTCGGGCGACAGATTTCAGAAGGCGGGCTGGGCAAGCAATGGTGATGGGTAGGAAAGGACACAGACGGAACAAGTGGTGTCAGAAATAATTGCTGGTATTGATTCACTGTAATGCTGTGAAAATGAAAGCTAATCAGACCGCGTGTAGCCGGAAGTAAGAAACCTTTACCCGTGTGATAGTAATTGTAAGGCTGAGCCTATATGGCCGCTGGTAAGGGAAAACGTGAACGGACTGTACCAAAATTACCGTTATGTAGAATCTTCATTATTGTACCTGGTTATTAATTAGCCTTACCCCCAAGGCTTCTTCGCAAGTTAAGAAACCTTGAAAGTCGGTATTAAAGAAACATGTCATGGAACATCCACTGGGATTTTCTTTTATTGGCTTGACTAGGTTTGGCGCAGAGAAATATAATAGGTTTATTGCTTTCAAAATGGAGGTAATGCACTAAGATTTAAGTCAGTTTAATGAGAAGCCTTGTACTTGATTCAAGTGTCATTGACTTCACTCTAGGCAGATAAGACCTTATCCATGGGGAAACTTTTTACTTAGTGTCACTTTTGAATAATGAGCTAACTGTTGCCTTCAACTGTTTAAGTGTATAGAGTATAAAGGACACAAAAGGGTCCTGCTCTTCAAGATTCACTTCAAGTTTCTTAAGGTTCACAATGACCCTAATTCTCTTCTAGGTAAATATGAACGTAGCGTCCACAATCTCTGCCTCTGTGCTTCATGACTGTGTCTAATTCTGCTTAACCCAGGGCGGTACATTCATTGTATTGAATTAGATCGCCACGTTGGATACATGAACAGTTGCAATTAAAGCGCAACTGAAATACATATTTGGTTATCGTCAACTGGTGTTCTAGTATGGTACACAATTTGAATACTGATTTCCTTCAGTCTCCTAGAACATAGTTTGCGTCTTTCCAGCATCACTGAAAACTGTTGACTGCTTTTTTCGACATGATTCCGTCTCATTTTCGTTCTTTATTACTTTCTGAGTTCTTTGGTGGGTTGTGTTATTATTTCGTTTTGGGAAATGGCCTTGCAGGTATTTACCTGGAACGTCCGTACGAGTGTCAAGACTTATATACTGTCAAGGTGAACGGCTTTTCAAATGAAGACGGTTAATGTTTATAGCTATCATTGTCGACCAGTGACATTTAATAATTTGCAAGTAACATCACTGTAATGGTTTTGCTTAATTCTGCCTAAGCAATGGGCTAGTAATTTGCTACTACTTAAATATTTACATGAGCAGTAAGGATAAAATCCTGTCTGAGGTAAATTGACGAGAGGCCGTATTCATCGGTAGCGTGTGAACATTTGCTGACGATTAGTGTCGTCGCTGCTCTGGTTTTGTGCAAAAAGCCTGTTATTACATCGGGTTTGCTAGCAACCAGCGGATGGTTGCCATACCATTCCATAGGCACCATTTATTACTGTGCCTTTATATTTATTTTAGGTTTTAAAATTTCTATTTTTTGGTTAAGTTATGATTAACTAATCTTTACAGTGCCAATGTCACAATCTTTGAGAAGCTTCTCTGCGTCCACGTGCTACGTAAACTCTTCATAAAAGACTATCGCCTGATCTTACTTAGAAAAAGTGTACTTAAATATTACATAATCCCACATCCTGAAACTATCTATAGCGCGCCTACTCACGTGAACTCTTGCCTGCTATTATAGTACAAAGTTGTTGTTGCTTATATTTTCCAACATACCCCACAGACAAGAAATTCACGTAAGACCTAGACAAGCTATAATGCACAATATTTGGTCTCAGGAACTAGCAAACCCTTATACCCACAAAGGTTAATTGGACTTGAGTTGCAGGCTGTAATTTTGTAGAGATGATGTCACAAGTATATAGAGCGGTCTGTTTCATTGGATAAGTCGTCTTCCGATTTTTTCAGATCTTACAAAAGATCACTCTTTCCACCCATGCTGTTCTTCGGAAAAAAGAGAAAATCTTAAAAGATGAACTGTTTAAACGCCTCAATATTAGTTTCTCTTCTTCGTTCATTCTGACATAATCCCACTGAATTTACTGCATACGGGATGGAGCTGCATTTTTCCATTTCGACATTCTAGAGATTCCTCATATCATTGCTTGTCCTTTGAAGACGGCTTTAAGAACCGGTTCCAAATTTGGGAAGATAGCAAGAAGTTATCTTCCAAAAAGTGTGAAAATTCCAAATCACCAGTGTGCGAGGCGTGTAGGTACACTTAACGACTTTCTCCGCGAACAACTGACGGCGAAACCTTCCGTATGTTTTGCCGACGGTTTATTTGACTCGGCGCCATACGAGGTAATCGGCAAACATCAATGGCCACGAACGGCTTCTGTGGAAGCTCACTTTCAGCACTCGACTTTCTCTCACTTATCACCGGAATCGTTCCTTGACATCAGTTGCCAACCTGAATGGTCTAGGGGCGCCTGGCGGCAACACTTCTGGTGACAGGAAGTGGGTGTCATGGCCTAAATGAGAGGGACATGAAGGACTATTACATGTTTTCCTCGATGAGAGAACGATGGCGCCCGAGTCTGTACGAGAGTGGATACTCGACGCCCCAGGGCTAATCTACAACTTTGCCCGGAAGTCGTGCTTGGTGGGGTAAACATCGTACCAATATCGAAATCATCCGCGCCGAGCTGATAGAGAAGTACTCTCATAGAGACAGCGGTTATACCGAACGACGAGGGTGATGACCGAATGAACGAAGTAGGGTGCCAAAACCAAATACCACCGTGGGAATAATGTTACTACCTTATTAACCAGTGGTGCGGTCTTACCTTTATTATGGTTCAGATATATAAGATTTGTGAGTTAATTAATGAGATAGAGGTACTATGTGGGTATCCTATATTCATTTCAGTTTCCAATGTGAAACAAACAACTGCAGGCAAATTACCCACAAATTACCCGACGAACCCGTCAGTAATTAGCAGTGAAAGAATCTTTCCGTTAGCTCACAAAAGTCACTGTCCTACGTAAATGTATATGTATAGGGATTCAGTGTTACGCTAGCTGATCTCGATGGAATACCACGTGAGTTTGTGTCATATTCCAACGCATAAATTATTAGGGTATTACGCTACGTTGCGAGTATTTCAGCCACATTGATGGCATTGTAAAAATTTTACTGAAATGAGAAATGGTTACTCAAATGATATAGACCGATCGGACATCGACCAATTTGGTCCCTGGTTCGAACCTGGTTTCGCTAGTTTCTCCCGATACACGTGAGGTTTTCACCCCTAAATCATACTGCCGTAGTATTAGGGAAATGTCCTCAAGAAGGGTCGATAAACTAGGTAAGTCAATATATGAAACCTCACTTCCAGCGCACTATACATGTACAATGTATATAATGGACATATTCGTCTCACTTTCACTGCGGGTAGTCTGTACTTCAGTCCTCTAGCTGTCAGACGCTAGAAGTCATTGGTCATTCGAGAGGTATTTGAAGGGCTATTAGAGTGTGGTTGACGACGAGCCCACGGCCAATCTGCACCTCCTTCCGGGCCACAGACCTCGACTTGAGATGGATCTACCAATATAAGTCTTCATGATTGTCGGTACGAGAAGAGTCTAGTGTACTTCACAGAACGTCCCCCGGAGCTAACAGAGACTGGTTAACAGCGTTCTTTCATCCCCAACCGGGTGTTCCTCCGCGCAAACACACAAGGAGAAGCCCATGTTGTTGAAAAAGGAGCGGACCGTCTATGCGCCTATCACTGTATATAATTAAACAAATTAGTGGTTGCTAATCCTGTTTTTGTCCTTTGGGGATTAGTCTCGGCAAAAACATTGAGTTCTTCCTTTGGGTTTCAGTTCTCTCCCAAAAGCATTACTTACCTTTGGGTTTAGGGTCGCTTTCAACCAAATTTTTCGTTGGGTTTAAATTCTCTTTTAATAGTATTTGTTTCCTTTGAGTTTAGTTTCTGTTTCAGCAAAATTTACCCTCGATTTTAACGCCCCATTTAAGAGTATTTCATTTTGATTTAGGATTTCTTTCAACTATTTTTCCTTTGGGTTTAGCGTTTAGTATCATTCTCGGACTGCGAATTTGAACATTGATATGGAATTCATGCCTGGAATATCCACTGTCTGCCTGGCATCATTGAAAACTGATGACCGCTTCTCTCTTGTGTGTTACCGGCTTTATTTCCTATTTGTATAATTTCTTACACACTTTTGTCTTTGGGAGCTAGTGTTAAACGTTGTTTTGAAAATGGATCTTGCAATTATCGACATGGAACGCCCTTTACGGACTACGAATGGTACACGAATGTCGGACATGACGCTTATATCTATCAACAATATTTCTTGACTTTGCGTTTAGAGTCTCTTTCGGCAGTATTTTTCCTTTGGATTTAACGTCTCTTCAGCGGTATTCGTTTTTTTAGTTTTAATGTTCCTTTCAACAGTATTTGCTTTCTTTAAGTTTAATGTATCTTTCAACGGTATTCGTTTTTTAGTTTTAATGTTCCTTACAACAGTATTTGCTTTCTTTAAGTTTAGTGTATCTTTCAACGGTTTCAACAGAATTTTGCTTTGGGTTTAACGTCTCTTTCAACAATATATTTCTTCCTTTGGCATCTCTTTCAACAGTGATTGTTTCGTTTAAGTCTCTTTCAACATTATTCCAATGGTACAACATCCATATCACGTCCAAGAAGCTCAGTTTCTTGCCTTCTCATATATAATGTATAATACTGCCTCAAGGGTATACGTAGTTTAAGATACCTGGCCACATTTGATTGATTATTTATTTGATTGGTGCTTTTCGCCGTACTCAAGAATATTTCACTTTTCACAACAGCGGCAAACATTATGGTGGGAGGAAACAGAGCAAAACCCGGGAGGAAAACCCACGACCATCCCGCAGACCTTCCCACTTACGGCCGGAGAGGAAGCCAGCATGTGCTGGACTTGAGCTCACAGGGAACGCATTGGCGAGAGGCTCCAGGGTCATTACTCTGCGCTAACGCGCTAACCAACTGAACCACTGAGGCCCCTACCTGGCTACAAGTACCTTAAGTATGGTCACAGTAAAAGTCACAGCTGACTGAAAAATGCCGATGGCTCCACTAGTCGAAAAGTCGAAAAAGTACAGTCCTAATTTCCAATGGAATTTCCTACCACAAGCAATGTTGAACATCAACACGCTTAAAGTGCAAAGTTCACAGCTGGCTGAGAAAGATTCTATAGTTCGCTTATCTTAACGTCACGGTGACAGGCTGCAGGTAAACCATCTTTTACAATATTGATTTACCTGAGATGGGGTTGCGTCCAACCCGTTGGTAATAAGAACTTGGTAAAGCTTTAGGTATGGTCAATATTATTAATTATATTGTACCATAAAATCGTCTAAGGTCTGTTACATTGTAGGTAGAAACACAATGAATATTTTGAAGCTTTTTTTCTGGTTTTATTTTGTTTTGCTTTTTGCATCGACAAGCCGGGATGATGTGTCGCTGAATGATACTACAACACATTCTAATGTTTCAATCCCGATATCTCGCCAGAAGATTGGAACGCGACCGGAAATTGGACAAATTCCGTGCGAAACACTCGAGCGATGGAATATCGAATTTCACACAGTGTACTCTCCTCAGCGCAACCTGAGACTGGAAACGTTATGATAAGCTTAGCCCTTTTGATACCAGGAGTGGATTTAATATAAAAAAACAATTTCCATGAATTTGCATCTGTCTAATAAAAATATTCATTGTGAAATGTTTACATTTGTACCCGTGGACATCTTCGCCTTTAGTGTGGGCAGTGGCCTCCGTAACAGAGGTGGTTACCGTGCCACCTCGGCGCAATGACCAGCCCATGCTCGTGGGAAGGTCCGCAGCAAACTGCGGATGGTAGTGGGTTACCCCCGGCTCGTCTCGATTTCCTCCCACCACAATTTTGTCCGCCGCCATATAAGTGAGTATTAAAGTATATTTCATTACAACATAAATCGTTGATAAAATTCTTATAAGTTGTAAATATCTTGGGACTAGGGTTATGTATTTTTCTACGCAACGCCTTTGTCTCCTCGTGTATTGACATGATTACACTATATTTATTTGATTCTTTTTAACGTCATACGCTTGTGAATGAAATACTGTATATCTGTACTATATTGGGCTACCAAGGTGTATTTGTGGCGTTTGAATGGGTGCCGGCCCACATTGGTGTTGAGGGAAATGAGTTGGCTGACAAACTGGCCAAAAAGGACCTTGATCTACCCAATATAGCCCACACCATCCCGTTGTCTGTAAAAGAAGCTGTTAGTTATGTCAACCCAAAATTTATACCAGTATGGCAAAATGAATGGGATAACTGTGTACAAGAAGAGTCTTTTATTCTCACAACCCTCAAATCTCTGTAAGCTACAATCTGTCTCAACTGTCGTTGTGACGAAATACTTGTATTTAGATTCTTGTCTGGTCACGTTAAAACAAACAGCTATTTGCATAAATTAAATCTCCATGACACGGGGTTTTGTGAGGAATGTTTTGTAGAAGATACTGTTACGCATGTTCTTTTTCTTTGTAGACGTCATATTGATGCCAGGCGCGTATTTTACGCAGAATTAACTCGTGTTAGTGTTAGGAACCCGTCAGAAGACACGGTTTTAAAACCGGTGAGAAATCACAATAAAGTCTTTCAGGCTGTTGCCAACTTTCTCACTCGCTGCTACAGATCCTAACACTTAAAATGTGTACTTAACTGTGTACACAAGCATGTCTTGAAATTTTATCTATCGTTACTTGAACATGCGTAATTTGTCAAGGATCAAAGCCTAGCATTTTCTGTGGACTCAATGTGTTAACATTCCCCCCTCTTTACTGCACGCGTGTATCCTTACACCATCGGTGTTCTTTACGATAGCTGTGTAAAGGCTTAGTTCTCTTGAGTACTGGACATTTATGCAAAGCAACCTCAGTTGGCAGTTTACTTGGGAAAACAATTTATTCAACGTTTCGTTATTAGCGATTGTTATATGACATCCGGGACCTGTGGACTAATCAAATGTTGAGACCATTTGCTTTTAATCAGCAGAAGGGAACTTGTTGAATGTCTTTCAATCGTCAGGGCACACGACTTGCGGGCTTGCTCCAAATCTTGGACAAGAAGTCACCCTCTCTCACCGTTCGTTGACTTTGGTGACGAGTCAGTTGCACAGTTTAGCTTTGATTTATTTATTTACTTATTTATTTGATGTTTTACGCCGTGTTCAAGAATATTTCAAGTATATTTGAAAGAATATTTCACATATACGGCGGCCAGCGTTATGGTGGTAGGGAGCTGAGCAGAGCCGGGGGAAACCCAAGACGAACCCCACGTCCCCAGCAGATTTAACCTGGTTTTATGTTGCAAATCATCCTTGGCATGAAATGGCAACGGCCATTATGGCAAATCATCTCAAAGGCATTATTGCAAAACATTGTTCTTAGGCTTCTGCTGTCAATAAATGCAAGATTATATCGATGATGATATTATATTTGCGCAAATCCGAAACTCTTTTATTTCATTCAAGCAAATAACGTAACATTTATGACAATTTTCAGTGTCGTTGAATCCAACCATTTCTATCCTGCATTCCCTTGGGTTATTTTCGAACGTGACTAGCAGGAATATGCCATGGCGAAATAGTGGCTCTTCGTATTCATGGTGAATTAGGCTAAAGAAAACTGCAATAAGCATTTTTATTTAGTCCTCAAGGGAACATTTCCTTTGATTCTTTAACAATCATTTTCTATCTATTGTAGGTTTTATGTTTTATTTTTACTTATGTTATAGACTGTATTCTAAACCGCCGCCATCAATCGGTTTTGAACCATAGAAACTGCGGAACAGATGCCAATCACGTCGTGTTCATCTCATTGTCATTAATCACTCGATCGTAACTCACCTCTGTGCAAATGAGGTGAGTGGGAACGACAATATCGTAGTGGCAACATTATATCGACATCAAATGGCTGCGCAAATTCTCGTCAGAAAATCGACGAATTATTAAAGCCAGCGGAAATTTATTGAATAATTTACCACGTTACGCATACTACCCGGTTACTTATTAAAGCTTTTCACGGGAATATTCGACCAACATTGTCGCTCATATTACATTACAAAAGCGTTCCCTCCGTGGTGTAGACACAATGCACTGGGAATTCGCAAAGGCTTTTTGTGCAAAGTAGGTCATTGCTGTCAGAAACAGGGCATTTTACTGCCAACCAATAAATAATTTGTAGAATAATTACATCAATTTTCCCTTGACCAACTGACGATGAACGTGGACCTTTCTCCAGTCTTTCCCCATAACCCCATCAGTAAATCGTCATGGTTAAACATCACCCAAACAATCCGTCAGTCAGATTATCTGTCTTTCAATTCGTCTTGAACACAAAAACTTTATACCGGTTTATTCGTCACTTGATCAGTTAAATAGTTGATCTGATCATATCTTATTCCGTCATACAGTAAGTCAGTTAAATTAATCAGGTATTTAACCAAAATATATATCTCTTCCAATCCAAAGTCGGTTGACCATGCGTTTGCAAGTTTTACAGTGCTTCAGTCATTTATTCAATGAAGTAGTTTGATTTTCCGTTGGATATTTTTTCCTTCAATTGATCAATAGGTCGAAAACTAAAGTAGAGAATATGTACAGTTTCTCAACAATATTCCATTTATACGATAACAGATATTATGGTGAGGCGAAACCTAGCAGAGCCCGGGGAAAATCTCAGCAAACTGAAAACAAACGTGTGACGGTTGAGCGAACATTTAGAAAAATTACCTCGGAAATGAAAGCAGGGCGTTGCTTTCTCTTGGGAAATGCTTCATGTCTAGCATCGACTTGGTTACAGTGTGCTATTTCCTCGACATATCATGAACTAGCACAAACACGTAATTAACTCCCGTTACGTGTTGTTGTGGCGTCAACATTTGGAAGGTACTACTTTTGATAGTGGTACTTCACTTATCGATTTTAATCAGGTAGCCAACACATGCACAGTGTTGCCCGGGACAATCCTAGGTCGGGTCAAACTTAAGACCTTAAAAAAAGAGGAAGTGGTAACTTCCTCGCTTGGCACTCAGCATTAAGTGGATAGTGTAACGAAGATGGCTCGGGCGGGGCGGCTTACTGGCCTTCGGTAAGTCGTCAGTAGTATATAATTTTGTGAACGTTCGCAACATTATATACTACTGTCGTCTTTGTGAAGCAGCTCTAGATAAAACAGCGGTGGAAATCCGTCTTGCAACAACGATGCACATTATGTACACTCTAGGGATTCCTTCGTAGTCATATGACTGAAAAATTATTAAGTACAACGTTTAACCCCAAGCACTCACTCACTCACTCATTCATTATATACTGTCCTTCGGTCTATGCTGTATTTCACTAATCACACCAGGTACAGGTTCAATTCCCAGTTTGTGTTGAGAATTTGAATCCGTGGATTTGTTCAACAACGCCGTTTTACACATGGCATTCTCCTTTATATACTAGCTTGTGTGAAAGACTGCTCAAGAAATCGGTCTTGCGATTATTGATCATTTATGTTGTGACTTTTGAGTTTGATTATCTGGTTATGATTTTGTTCTTCTTAAAGCAATCAACTAAAGTTTAAAAGCTGCACGATATGCCGTATTTGTCTATATCAACATTAGGATTTAATTCATGCAGCTGGTCAATGCTTTATTGGCGCTATATACATGTAGATCTCAGACATCGCTGTAATTTATATATTATGTATGCGTAGTTTGGGATTTCTCGGAAAAGAATTGTCCACGTTTAACATATAATGTATATATAGACAGGATAAGTCTACGCGCGGGAGAAGCAGTTAAATATCAGTCTGCCACGTCATTTTACCCCAAATTGACTGGCCATCATTTGACCGTTAAATGATATCGGCAGTCAAGATAAGCATTCTCTTATGACTAGAAGCAAACAGAATGTCGAGGAATAAACCACCGATCTGTGGCGAGTTAATGACGAGTTTTTTCCCGAGTGTGACGTGTAGATATGCACATCATTGTATTTTTAAATCGAAGACAGTGAATCTTCGAAGAACGTTGAATTAGCGCCGTCGGCTTATTCTCACGAAGGCCACGAAAAAAATGAGAGCGTGGAATACACGAATTCCGTGTTCATGGTCGGGATTCAACCTGCACCTGGTGTTGCCTAGTGGTTGAAAGACAGACGTCCGAACTACTCCCCCACACAACTCACTCCCACTTGTGGATTATGTACCTGGCGAGATCTCACGTTCGTTATTGATTTCATTTACTCTATCTCTCCTTACGCTTTTATGTGCTAAAACTCAAACGTTATCTCTGCAATCAACTGCAGCAACCGATAGTGACCTATCAGCCATTTTGTTGTACACTTTATTTCTCACAGCAGCCCATGCATAATGAGCTTATCTCTCCGTTCAACATTAGACCGATATCAATATATCGGTCGTTACGTTGGCTGTTATATATACGACGAGGAATAAAAGGCGTATCGGATTTTACATCGCCACGAAAGACGTGGAGATTATTCTAAACCTGCCGTATGTCGTCGACTCGGTTGTCGTAAAATCAGGCTACTCGCCTTCCGGTAGAAGGCTGTTCTGTACTCATGATTCTGGTTTTATACCAGATCTATGGCTTCACGACAATAAAAGCAGAAATAAAAGGATCAGACTGGGGAATTTATACTCCTTGAGTGTACATGTACTCATCATATTTCATCAGAAAAGAGAAGATCTGGGACTGGAATTTAATCTGTGGTGGATTAATTACTCACAGGTTTATTAAAGGTTAAGCCTGGATTAAGTCCTAATGACAGTCTCGTCCAAAGTAAGTTTCATTTTCTTGTCGGCCATTGTTAATATAAGGCTTAAGTCTGGATACTCCTTTGAACACTCCGAGTCACGGGCTTCGTATTCAGTTTGCTGAATATTGTTGTTATTATTATTATTATTATTATTATTATTATATATATATATATATATAAATATATATATATATATATATATATATATATATATATATATATATATATATATATATATATATATATATATATATATATATATATATATATGTTACACCCATGCACGCAAAATCTATACAAATATGTAAACTTTTCGAAATATAACAGGAAAGGACAACAAAATCATTTGCTGCCATCAAAATAAAAAAGAACGGACCTAGTATGGTAAGGCGGGGAATCGGCCACAGTGCGCGTCAAAAAGGTTGAGGCACACCCTGTTCTCCACAGTGACTCCCTTAGTTCACTGTACTGTGTACCTCTCAAGGGGCCATTTTCCGCCTTAACGTGTAAGGCCCTTTAAAAATACATTAACAGAAAATAATAAATTTCCCCTTAAAAAGAAATGCCTTTAAACGTAAATTAAGCATGTACTTGAAATATCAACAGTGTGGGCGTCTAACTTATGACTGGAGTATCGCTCAGATAAAAATTACGCTATGTTGTTAACGATATACTATAGCTTATGTTAGAGTCCGAGTGGAGTTACAGCGATGGTTTGACGGTCAGAAGCGCTTTCTGTTCAAAGCTGTTTGCCGTTTAATGAGGCAAAGTGCTGTTTAAGTGGAACCACTCGATTATCTCCATCGTTGAATTCAGCGCAACACTAATTCGACAAAAAACGAGAAATCTATATAAAACTGCTGGCAGCAAACTTAACATTATTTAATTACAGCCGTGTTTGTGATCGTTAATCAAGACAGATTGAGATACAAATACAATCACGGCAATGCCCATAGCGACTCTATTATGTGCCATTATGTTTTTCTGCAGGTTTTTTTTTATTTATCCCCCATCCTTTATTGACAGAAATATCACAGCGTCGCAATTTCTCGCAAATCATTTTAGCAATTATGGACTTAGTCTGATACTCTCTTGAAATATTCGTCCAACGTCCGATTATGGCGTCGAGGAAATCTGTTTT
Source organism: Liolophura sinensis (assembly GCF_032854445.1). Lineage (NCBI taxonomy): Eukaryota > Metazoa > Mollusca > Polyplacophora > Chitonida > Chitonidae > Liolophura > Liolophura sinensis. The sequence continues at coordinate 21,744,516 of NC_088307.1, forward strand.
ATTAGACAGTATTCTTTCATCTGGTGTATCTATCCAGTGAGATGACGAGGAGGAAATTGGGCTCCCTGACACTGTGTGGAAAACAAAGGGCCGTAGAGCACTGTGTTATCTTCTCCAATATTAATATCACGTTGATCTATCCTCATCCCTGTGATATTTTCTTAAGTCAAACTCCAGTAAATCAGTCGTCACAATAACATATCGAGCGTAGCGACGCCAGTTGGGCGTCCGTCAAAACCTATGACAGCCTGTACGTGACAACTGTGTGTATACGCTGACACTATATATTTCTTATTACATGTCTAAATCACTGCAGAACAAATAAACACTGATATGTCTGACACTGTGGAAAAAATAATTCATTCTATAGGCATAAAGGATATGTGTTAGATTCTGCTGATAGTTGGCATCATATCAATGTACGTTTTTTATTAAATTTCACAAGGGGATTCGGGGGCCTCCGTGGCTCAGTCGGTTAGCGTGCTAGCACAGCGTAATGACCCAGGAGTCTCTCACCAATGCAGTCGCTGTGAGTTCAAGTCCATCTCATGCTGGCTTCCTCTCCGGCCATACGTGGGAAGGTCTTTCAGCAACCTGCGGATGGTCGTGGGTTTCACCCGGGCTCTGCTCGGTTTCCTCCCACCATAATGCTGGCCGCCGTCGTATAAGTGAAATATTCTTGAGTACGGCGTAAAACACCAATCAAAAAAAAAAAAAAAAAAAAAAAATCAAGGGGATTCGACACTGTTTTCAGAATATAAAAAGAACATTATCTAATGAAAATTAAAACTGTGTTGTTTTTACCATGAATAGAGTTCTTCTTACTTATTTTGATCACGAAACGCGAGTTTCTGAGCAAATGACTTTAACCGTAGCCTTAGCATACATTCTTGACGTCACGATTTTCTAGGTTTATATTCAGACCATTTATGGGGGTACACTTGATGCGAAGTAGTAGTTTTCAGTCTGTCATCCCATTTTAAACTGCTAACGCAAATGTAATCTGTTTCATAGTCAGTGGCTCTTTCATATCCAACGAGCAGTGTAATAGGATGCTCGCAATATATTGATGATAATTTTTAATGAACAGTTAACAATGTTAGAATAGTAGTATATCGTTTATGCATTTCACATACAGCTAACTACTTTGGCTCCGTAAACTACATGCTCCGTGTGGAATACACTCATATAATAGACCACTAGCATGGGATTATCACACACGATCACAAAACAAACAAACTGAGATTTGATACCACTATTTTCCATTTAGAAATTAATTGTGTTTGCGCATCGGAAATTTGATACGGATTTAATGGGGGGACCAGCTGTGATTTTTACAGTCTACTCGCAAACATTGAACAACTGAAATGGACAGCTTTCTTACATACTCGCCAAGATATGACCGAAATACTGGTAACGTAGACTTAAATGCTAACCATTCATTAAGTCTACCTTGTAAACATTGAAACTCAGCGATTCTCTTTCTTAATGTCTTAATGTCTTAATATTAGGAAAGACGTTTTCCTTTCTATGGAAAAAATTAACTCCGAACAAATACTTCATTACTATTCAATAATAGTTTTATTAATTTTGAAAGAATTTTTATTAATCTCTAAGCAGGGTCATGAGGTCACAAAGCATTTCTTAGCTTGGTCTGAAATCAAAAACAATATAGCGGGCGTTACACCTTAACGATGCCAATTTAAAGAGATGCCAACAGGAAATGCAACATAACTGTAGTGTGTATAGCCCATCAAGCCGGGCTTTAGGAATAGAATTCGTGAAATTCCTTCCATGAATGCGGACATATTGTCAGCGGCTAGGCAATGGTCATTGGATTGCACCACATCTCGGATTCCTTCCATTCATAAAACTGACCGCCATCCTATAGGTGAATAATTCTAATCCCAAGCAAGTAAATAAATATATTGCTGAGAGATTGTCGCCGAGTATACATGTATTTAGTTATTCCCTTATTCAAAGAAAGCCATTAATCTGGTGTATTTACTCATCAGACTGGCGTTTTGCGCCATAGTCAAGAATATTTCACTCGTACAACGGCATTCAGGTGCGAGGAGACTGGGCAGAGCCAGAGGGAAATCCACGATAATCCGCAGGTTCATGACGGGCCATTCCACGTACGGCCGTTGAGGCAGCTGGGCCATTGCGCTGGCACGCTAACCACCTCGTCCACGGAGCCCCCTTTAACAATAGACAATAATGGTTGTGTACGTAATGTGTTTAGAAACGTCATACAACATTCTGTTTTCATATTTAAAGCTTACTAAATTACATCAGTAAATTACAGTTTTAGTGGAAATGGTTTATTCATTTATTCTACTTTTTATTCAATTCCAGGCCGATGGTGCTTGTACATTTCCTTGCTACTGTGATGTTCACATTTTGAAATGTGGACCAGGAGTCAACGTTATCCAAGACGGATGTGGGTGTTGTAACATCTGCGCACGGCAACTAGGACAGGCGTGCAACAGGCGACTGCGGTGTGACGAAAAGAAAAACCTTTACTGCAACATGGGCGAGGCACCTCCTCCAAATGGGAGTATGCAGAATGGAACTTGTGTGGGTAAGAAATTCCACATTTGCGCATTTACACAAGCAAAACTTGTTTCCCAATCCCGTTGTATAGTGTGTAATAAAATACGTTCAATTCAGTTCAATTCGAGGGTGGATCTATTATAGCAAAAGCCTTGTTTACGCGATTTAACACTGTTCCATTCGCACTACAGAACTAAATGACACAGAGTAAGGCGTCATACCCAGGAGCCTCTCACCAATGCGGTTCCTGTGAGGGGTTCCTCTCCAGCCGTACGTGGGAAGTTTTGTCAGCAACCTGCGGATGGTCATGAGTTTCTCATGGGCTCTGCCCGGTTTCCTCCCACCATAACGCTGGTCGCCGTCGTGTAAGTGAAATATTCTTGAGTACGGCGTAAAACACCAATCAAATAAATAAATAAATAAAATTCAAACTCGACTAGGTATAGCCTGGACATGCCTAGCTCCTACACCAGGCCATGAGAATCGATTCAGTATCCTCGACCAGAGAGACTTCAAGAAATGGATAATGAGTGCAGGCGTACTATAATCAGATTTTTCTATAGTCTATAGTTATTAGTGTTCATTTTGAATACTGCGTAAAAAACAGCAAAAACCAAGTTTTATAATTCTTTGTTAAACCATTATATGGCTTTGTTTCCACCAAAAAGTTTCAGAGCACATAACATATTTTTTAATATTTCTAAAAAAATAAATAAAAAGAACAAAAACAAGTGAATCGTTTTCATTCTTAACGAACTGTGCAAATTACAAATAAGATCCTGAAACAAAATCTTAATACCAACGTCCAAAACCTCATTTATCAAAAAGTAAAAAAATGACGAAAACCAAATAATTTGTCCATCATTGATCAACGTCTCGCTAATTCTATTCGTGAATTAAATGATCAGACAATAACTACACTGCAAATATTTGATGGTTTTTCAGGTACAGGTCTAATGCTTAATCACGACTTGTGTACGCTTCCCTTTTATTTAGATTTCATCGCTGAGGGTTGATGTTTCTTTACTGTCTCGTCAATCGATCAAACTGACAGCAAGCGTAATATCTTAGCCATTAACGGTTGTGTTTTTATTTCTGCTTGAGATCCAGACAACTTTGATATTCACCAAAGCGTTGTCTACTTCGTTTCTCCCATAGCTGAATGAGGATAGACGCACACTGGCTCCAGGTCGAATCCTGTTTTTTTTTTGTGGAATATGTCCGACGTACCTTTAATTTCGCTATTTATTATTTACGATTCAATGACATTGCGTTAAAAGCTCGTCCTTAGGCATTTTTCTTTTCACGCCTTAACGCATTCGCTTTTAAGGCTCATCTGGAATTGGCACTTTTTCCTGAGCGCAATTTGTTGGGGGAAAAGGCGAAGCGATTTTAACGAATTAGTTTAAATTGGATGTTTTGAGCGTTTGAAGGGAAGCGTATGATTTCTCAGAAGTGTGAAACGCTCCACAGTCTGCAAAGTGGCTTGGGTCAGTGGAGTCTTCACCAGATACACAGATCAAGAGTTCGATTCCCCTACAGCGAAATTTGTCTCTGCTGGGGACAAGAATGATATCTTCTTAACCGGATGTGTTCTTATCGACGTCTTTTCGAAAATGGAAGAAGACAAAATAAAATGAGCCGCACAGGCTTCAGTCAGGGTTTAGTTAAATAGCGGCTCTAAGTCCGAAAATTTATGAGGTATCTAGCGAAGGGCGGTGGTTAATCCAGGCACTGCCATCATATAACTGAGAAAAGTTTTAAAAAATGGAGTTAACTACTTATCGAGATAAATAAATCCGAAATAATTCTATGTCGTTGTTGTTTCATTGCAGTCCGCAGCCCCAAGCCTTGTCAAGTGAATGGCGTCGAGTACGAGCACGGCGAACAGTTCAACCCAAACTGTTCCCTCCTGTGTACTTGTCATAACGGGGGATACGGTTGTATCAGCCTCTGCCCCCAGGAAGAGCAACCACCCCAGGGGAGCTGCGCCAACCCCCAACTAACCCGCGTGCCCGATCAGTGCTGTAGAGAGTGGACATGTGACGCCGTTGATCAGGCGGTGACCGAAAAGCCATCCCCGGAAGAAATCCAAGTTATCATGTCTGCCTCCAGGGTTGGAAAAATAATGCCGACGTTATCAGGTGAAGGTATTTTAGAATGTCTGTAAACGCGAAAACAAAGAAAAAAATTGAAACCCGCACTAACGTGAAGTATTTTTGTCAGATGAAAGACCATTAAACACAGTCCAGGAAAATCGTTCAGTTTAAGTTTTTAGACTCTTATAAAGTAGATGAAATGTACTTCAACTATGCATGCTACGGTGGCTCCCAGTGAGATTACACGAGGTTTTTACCACGTAAAAAACACAGATTGTTAGAATTTTGCATTCACAATGTCTGTACCCATAGAGCTGAGAAAACAGGCACCAACCGATTTTGAAGTGAACTAGTTCAGGTTTGCCAGTTGCGCAGCGGTGTTGACAGTGAACTCAAATTGCAATGACCTTTATAACCTTCAGTAAGTAAGTCAGTGGAAAACCTAATGACCGCTTCCACACGTCAATCCGTCATTCTGGCAGTGAAGCGATATTTGTGTGTCTTTTAAATTACGAATCATTATGTGTGACCATGTTATCTAATCCATATTGTAATTCAATAAGCGGTCAAAGACGTTCATGTGGTCATTTAGGGTGCTCGTCACTGAAGACCGCCGTTATCAACCAGTATGATATGTTTAACTGTACGTCACACGTGGGAAAGTTCATAAGTAATGTGCGTACAGTTTGTGGTTTATCCTAGGCACTCCTGAGAAATGCATCCAGAAAAAAAAACGCAATTTTATAAATAAAAAATATAATACAAATTATTGGCCAAAGACACAAGTAAATCAATACGTCATTAAATAAATAAACAAGAAATTAAATATGCAAACAAGTAATTAAATAAATAAGCTACGGAGTAGTTAAATAAATAAATATAATCAATGAGTTTACTTCCAGGTCACATACCGCCGTCACTTGTCGGCTCTGTGTTTAGGGTGCCCGGAAAAAATTGCCAGGTGAACACGACAGCCTGGAGCCCCTGCTCGGTGACCTGTGGGGTGGGGGTATCTGTCCGCATGACCACTGACCTCTCTACCTGTCAGACGGTGCAACAGACTCAAGTTTGTTACGTCAGACCATGCGATATGACAGAGGTGCTGAATAGCCAGGTAAATATATGTGACCCTTATTTACGGTTGGTGTTACTTTGTTGGTTTTTTTTTTTTGTTTTATTTTTGTAACACCTATTCTCAGATCACTGGAATGTGGAAGCTTTCCCACTTGAAGGAAATCGAGCCTTAGCTGTGTAGCCAATTGTTCTTTCTAAGCTTTGTGATCACGTTGTGTGAGAACCGATTCGGGGGCCTAATGGTTAGAACGTCCGCCTTGAAGTGGGTAGACCTCCTGATCAAACCAAAGACGTTAAAATGGTACTTGCTGCTGTGTCATTTGGCGCTCAGCACACTGTAATGTGTAAGATGGTATGTCTGGTGTTTTAGGCATGATGCTTTTGTGGCGGAAGCACTTTGGCGGCATAGACTCTCCCTGCCACAAGAACACACAATATATGTGCACACCCCTAGAAACTCTTCGTCGTCATATGACTGAACACTTGTTAAGTGCGATGTTAAACCCCCAAACATACATACATACACACATACGCGTTCTGTGAACAGACTGGTAACGTATTATTCTTCCATAGCAAGAAAACAATGATCATTCCAGCTTGGACCCGAGCCACGATTTTGATTGGTTACTAACGTTGACCTCACGACTCCAAAAGGGGTCATTGGATAGGATGGGGGAAATTGTTAGGGCTGATCCGTTACGTCTTTAGTTACCATAGAACTTGAGCGATTGTCTTACCGCTGTAAATAATTCCCAGGAAGCGTATAAATGGGGACTTTTTAAACTTTCACATGTCAGAGTAAGACCCTAACTGAAGTAAACTGTCAAGAAAGCAAATTTCACCGGTTACGTGTCACCATGAGCAAGCTATCACATTGAGCCGGAATCCACACTCCAACAAGGCTAAGCGACATTTTCACCAACCACTTCCGGTACAAGCGCTGAAAAGTTGCTCCAGTTGGCAGATGTGGTCACGTAGTATGCATCCCTCTATGGAAATGGTGCAGCAAAAGTACAAAAGGCTACAGCGTAGAGAGTATAGCCGGAGTAGCGAAGAAAGCGTGATGGTTGGCAAATGGCCACACTTCACGGATAAAAGATGTACAGCATGGACAGTAAAACCAGAGCGGCGATGACAGCGTGATAGTTGGCAAATGGTCACAGTTAACCGATGAAACACGGTCTCCTGTCAGTTTACTTCAGTTGCTCAAGTCCTCAAAATGCTGTGTGTTGGTCACATTTAATAAACTAATATGAGCCATTCAAGGGAGTTGTCATTAAAGAATATTCGTGTGTACATGGAAACGTTATCACAGCACATCTAAATCAGAAGTAAAAAAAAAACATCAATAAAAGAACAAATGAAAATATGTAATATGATTTTGCCATTTTGTTTATCGCGTACACCATCATGTCGCTCAAGGCTATCGCAGATTCCCACCTTTTCATTACATTAGGACCGAGATAAAATCATCCTGTTTTACGCTGAATATAACAACAAGAGCAGCGGACTGCATTGAACAAATTCTGTCGAATCAATCAGTGCCGTTATTATTGATAATGAAATCATGCAGATGGGAAAAAGTGCGACTGAGTTTTCTGGCCATTGTGAAAGACTCTGATATAGTTCAGTGATCCCGTCACGAGAAATTGGTAGTTTTTCACCAACTCAAGGTCCCGTCACACCACAGCGATGACTACCTACACTAAAAAAATGTTAATTTAACAGAACGTCTGTTATCTCTGTGAAGATTGAATGTATCATGTTATTATAAGGTAGTACAGTGTCACATTCACCATAATATCCCGGTGGTGTAATACAATCTTTATTGCATCAGTCTTTTAAATTCAGCAAATTATTTTTTGAGTGTTGCATGATCTTTAATCCTGATCAATCGCCTCCGCTACACTTTTCTTGAAACCCAAGAAACTGTTTGATATCGAGTCTTGTGGGACAATTTTGACATTGTATCATTGTCTAGAATCTGTGACACTGCTTCATAGTTGCCTAATTCCAGTACACCCAGCTGGATTTATATGAGCGTAATGTTCATCGTGTTGAATTAGATCGCCACGTTGGACATATGAACAGCTGCAATCAAAGCGCAACTGAGATATATATTTTATTATCGACAACTTGTTTACTAGCCTGCTACACGATTTTAATACTGATTTCACCGATACACCTAGAACATTCCTTGCGTCTCTCCAACATATTATTGGAAACTTCTAACTGCTTCTCTTTACATGATCCCGCAGTAATTCCATACTTTATGTACTTTTTTTGTTTTTTGATGGTTTGTGTTAAATGTCGTTTTGGAAATTGGCCTTCTGAGTATTGACCTGGAACGTCCAGCTTGGTTGACATCTGATATACGACCATCCGCAGGTTGCTGGCAGACCTTCCCACGTACGGCCGGAGAGGACGCCAGCATGAACTGGATCTGAACTCTCTGTTTCGACGCATAGATTCTATTTACACCCAGTAGTGACGTAATAGCATGGAAGCAAAGGGATTCTGTGACAAAAATGTGTGCACGATTCATGATGATTGATGTCATGATGACAGTTTTTCGTTTTAAGTTTTAGCTTTACTTTGGGGTTTTCCCCAACGCTTTATCCTATAGTGAAGTATCAAAGATCATTTCGGTTTTTCTACTGGCAAACGCTGATTGTACTCGTAAAAAATAAATACGTCCTATACTGTATGCATTATGCATTCTCAATTTTTACACATAAGGATTAAGGCAACTTTTAGTCTAAAATAGGATGTGAATTATTCATTTTGTTGCCGATACGTGTGATTGTGTCACGAACCTACATAACGTACGAATGTTACGTTTTACTTCTTAAAAGAAATTAATGAGACAGGGCACTGTAGTGTCCAAACTAGCTTGTATCACTTCCTAACCAGACATGTATTTATGTTTGTATTTTTCTTATTTGTGTTCAATTATTGATCCCTTACAACTTGATCACATTGACTGCCTTTTCCTAACTCGCTTATCGTCGGAAGCAGGCTGTATTTTTATTGGCCTATGCGGCCGACGTTTTGCAAAACTACGTACCGGTTTCAATTGGCAAGGGCAGCCATTTTTATTGATCAGACTGTCGTAAATCAGGTCAGCGACGAGCTTAGAAGACATTTATCTCTCTCTCATGTAAGGATGCCAGAGTTGACACTATCTATTAATCTTATAAGAAAACCGCTAAGTATTTTTGTTCAATTTTCTCCATTAGCCCAGAGGGTCAACTTTATTACACGAGCCTTTGCTTTCCAAGTCGCATCAAAAGACGAGATACAGTGAAAGCCCTTTGATGTTTTGAATTTATGTTATCGCCTGTCTACATTTATACTGCTTTATCCAGCCCAATAAATTCCACTCCACTAATTTTACTGCGCTTCATTCCTGAGATATATTGAAGTTATTGGGTGCATCAGGTCTAAACACGTCTGATATGAACTACAGTTGGCGTTAGACGATAATTACTGTTAGATAAAGCTATGCCCATTACAACCTGAATATTGCACTCTTTACCCTGTACACAAAGTTAGGCTATTATTTTTATGTGAAAGCATTCTCAAACACCATGTCCACAAGTAAATGTACAAATCATCTAAAATCGTTTTGTTACAGATGACATAATGGCAATAATATCTTGGTTATGTATGCAGTGGAGCCATTGACCATTACTCAGCGTTAGTACCTCTGATTTGGTAACCATATTGGTGGGATTTCTGTTCAGTTTTTAAGACCACATATGCAAAAATGTTTGTTGAAGGAAGGAAAGAAACACGTGAACTATAGAAACAGGTGAAGGTCTATTTTTATTTAATAACCCATTTTCTCCTCCAGACCTTCCACCGATCAAATGCAGGATGTATCCATAAATAAAAAACTTAATAAACAAACTAAATTTTAAAAAAACTGAATTAAAAAAAACACCACTGTGGCGATTTTGTACACATGCGATTGGCGTTCTTTTGTACTAAATGAGTGTAAAATGTGATTGGTTATGAACCAAACCCTAAACCCTTCTCCTCATACCTCTTGTCAGCCTCCTGATACTCTAAATGGGAAAATCACTGCCATTCCTCGTGCAAGGCAGCTCCCAGTTGTGCCAGATTATGTAAAGGTGAGTATCTTGCTTGCACACGACGACCATCTGGCCCAGTTGGGAGCTGCCTTGCTGTTAAATGGCTCAACGAATGTACCCTCACTATACAAGAGGTCTTCCCTTATGGATTCACTCTGGCATATTTGGCGGGCAATTCAAGGTTTATTTCTGATGCTCCGGTCAGACTTTCCGTCTTAAGTGTTTACGACTGACTTGATGTCACAACATAGTCCTAGAGACAGTGGGTTTCCCCCGGGCTCTGCCCGGTTTCTGCCTACCATAATGCTGGCCGCAGTCTTATAAGTGAAATATTCTTGAGTACGGCGCAAAACACCAATCAAATAAATAAATAAATAAATCTTACAGGCATGGTTAGTGTGATCATGTTGACAGAAGATGTCGTGATTGATTTCATTGAGTGATCTGGTTAAGTCTAATATATGTAAATGGGTCGTTATTGCAACAATATCAAAAAAGTCAAGGGATCGCCTTTAGTGAAGCGAAAAAGAACCGTTGATAGTAAGACTGTCCATGAATGGTGCAGACCGAATCCAATTTCACCATGTGTTCATTATAACAACAGTTAGACTAAAACCTTGACAGGTAAATTGACAAAAGACCGTGAGCATTTGCGAGGTATCACACTATCGTCGCTGCTCTGGCATTACTTCCTCTGCTGTACGTCTTTAATATTGTATTCCTGCATAAACCAGGATTCTATTAGTGGACTAAGCCTCCCCAAGACCTGTTTCCTTTACACAGTTTTACTGTGATTGTATGTTAAATGTGATGACAACACAGCATTGTGAAGAATTCTAGACCAGTGACGTCTAAATAAATTGCAATTAACATCACTGCATATTTTTTTTTACCAAATCCTGCTTTAGCCATAATGCCCGTAAATTGCTACTATTTATGCATTTACATGAACAGTTCGATCAAAACTCTGACTGAGGTATATTGGCAAGAGGCCTTATTTTACCTTACTTTATGCGTGTGACCATTTGCCAGCTATCACACTGTAGTCGCTGCTCTGGCCTTATTCTCTATGCTGTACGTCTTTTAATTATATGTTGAACTGTCGCAAATCCCAGAATCTGTTCGGTTCATTACTTAGCTATTTGGTTTGAGGTGGCTGGACGGCGCATGTGCGCCTTTGCTAAGATATTCGTAATCTCATAAACAGTATGTCGTGCCCGCGTTCATTCGATGAATACCCACGACGTTTTCGATGACGCTCGTGTGGCCCTTTGCGCAATTTAACGTTCTTTGAACGTTATGTTTCATAAACTTGCTAAAGATGCGTGGTTTACCCAGAAACACATGTTTCCTCCACATTGAGTGAATTCTTCATTACGGCGTTTATCGCCAATCCAATAAAAACTATGTATTTTGACACTGGCTCAAGGGACACTGATATGTATCGTCTAGATACCCATTGATTCGACAGCCAAAAGTAAAGCCATTGAAAGATACACACAGGGAGTTCTCAGATGACAAAAATGATGAAAACAAGATCAACTTGCAAGGGAGCATTATGATTTATTCATATTTTGTATAATGTCCAAAAACGTAGAGTGGAGAGTTCGCCTTTGTTCACACAGAAAAACATTTCAACGTTGGCTTTAAAATTTCAGATTCGTCGCAGTGTTGAGATTTTGCGTCTGTGACTTTTTTCGTCAGTACAGTTAATTTCCAAATGTCACAAATACAATTGTAAATAATTTATAATGACAGAAAGCTATATTTAAAACCTTAGCTGGAATGTATATTAAGGTTTCCCCGGGCTTTCAAAGTTAAAAATTTCAGGTAATCCAATGGATCAGACTTGCTCTCCACGAAGATGCATTTCTTTGGCCGAATTTAGTCAGGGCAATCACTGAATCAAGAGCGTTAACTCTTCGCCGCTGGCGTTGTTCTGTAGTACAGTACCTGCTTGTCGGATGTGTTGAGTTTTACGGAATTACTTTAACATCCCTGTAACAGCTTTCAATTTACTTCACAAGCATAAGACAGTTTACAGCTGTTCTATCAACTGTTCACTGGTATTTGGTTTATTCTCAAATGTGCAAAAGGGTTCATCCACTATTCCAAAGTTCCTCCGGTGCGAAAAGTATAGGACCTCAGTTCTTGAGGCGACCATGAGATATCTCTCATGTGGACCAGGTGTACAGAATAGGCCCTTCTGAAATGTAACATAATTTTTGTTCCTGAATGGGGTCAAAGCCCTTAGTGTGTTAATTTCTGTGCGTTGACAACGTTGTAGGCTTTTCTGCAGTTATATATTTAAATACATTTTCAAACATATTAAGATATTATTATTAAGATTAAATGAATGAATGATTATGGCTTAACGCCACATCGGCAATATTTCAGCCATATCGTGGCGACGTTAAGATTGAACAAATAATATTCAATGCAATTTATTCTGATTTCTGATGTTATCATTCTTATTATATGACTGAATTATATTACCGCTATTGTTGCGTAAAACCTTATTCAGTCATGCATTCATTCATTTTGTTTCATACTGTAAATTGCACTTGCCTACTTGTCAGCTGCCATTCATCCAAATAAACTACCAACAAGGACATGTATATATTATGTGTGTATGTATACTATGTTTTACGACCTACCTGACAATTTTCAGTCATATAACGACGAGGAGTCATTAGGTATGTGCGCATAAACTCATGGTCAGTGAGTCAATGTCGTTAAAGTGTTGTCGCCTATGACGTATCAGACATTCGAGCAAGTTAAATTACCCCTCGCCAATCTATCCGCTTTCGTTGCTCTAACCTCAGTTCTAAGCGTGGAGCGAGGCAGCAATAAGTGCCATTTTTGAATTCCCGAGCTGCGTTTGTTCAATTTCTACACGGACGCTCTAATTGTTAGGTCACCTAAGTAGTTCCAACATGCATTACTGTTTCTGCATAATACCCGTGGGGCATCACAGGTGGTTTTAGGATTATTAATATCAAATGCAAAATTCCTCAGTCTGTATCACCCTTTTTTTCGCTGAACTTTAGCAAAGGGTATAAACTTTAAAAAATCAGAAGAAAATTACAAATATTACATTGACAAAATGTTAGGGCCAGTACGATGTAATTAGAGCATACATTTGACTTCTATTTACTTTCTTTTGTTTGCAGGAAAGTACTCAAGGAAACTGCACGCCGACAATAAAAAGCAACCGGCCGCATTCAATAGTCTACGACGGTTGCCGTAGCTTGGAAACAAAGCATTTCCGGTTCTGCGGACTATGTGAAGAAAACACCTGCTGTTTGCCTCGGAAAATAAAAACAATTATGATGGAATTCGACTGCGGAGAAGGACGGAGACGGGCGATGAATGTTATGTGGATTCGAAAATGTCATTGCATTACCAATTGCTACCCGCGCGTTTCTTTCTAGTAGCATGTACATAAACCGAGATTAAGGCAAATGGAAGGTTTCCGCTCTTCTGCTTTTAATATTGCCAGCTTATAAGGCCGAGGAAGTCAGCCGGTTTTAATACTGGAGAAAATTCACGCATCACAACTTTAAGTTGTCTGTGGGTAATATTACATAAAACTCTCCACACCCCACACCCCCCTCCCTCTCCTCTCCGCCTACACGTTACTCCGCAGCCGCCATCTTAAGGTAGTCGCCATCTTCTAAAGGTCCATGAAAAACTCATTGCCTTCATACTTGTAAATGTATGGCCATCGGCAAAGAGCCGTGCCCAGCTTTCCAATCGCTGTTATATAGAATCGCTGTTTTGGGTTCTGAGGCGTCCTGCGATCAGAAGGCTTGTCTTGCGCCTGGACAGTAGAATGGTCCGTGGCTCAGTCGGTTAGCGCGCTAGCTCAGCGTAATGACCCAGGAGTCTCTCACCAATGCGGTCGATGTGAGTTCAAGTCCAGCTCATGCTGGCTTCCTCTCCGGCCGTAAGTGGGAAGGTCTGCTAGCAACCTGCGGATGGACGTGGGTTTCCCCCGGGCTGTGCCCGGTTTCCTCCCACCATAATGCTGGCGGCCGTCCTAAAAGTGAAATATTCTTGAGCACGGCGTAAAACACCAATTCAAATAAATAAATAAATAAATTCTTTCTGGTTTATAAATACGACAACATTTAAATACATGAAAGTGGGTGATTAGACCTCATGAAACAATTACGTATACTTAACAGAGAATACGATTAGGAATATGAATGTTGCAATCTTGAATTCCACGAATTTTCAAGAATGGGATCTATTTTATGTTGCCTGTACACACATAGGATAACAAACCCAATGCTGAATTTTCACATGATGAATTTAGTTCAATTAATTGAATACACTTTTTCTGTACATTTGTTCTTAGTTACACACAATGAGAAAGACAGAATGTCTGTAATTATAAAATAAGCATCAGAAGTTCATTCAGACCCCCCCCCCCCCCCTATGAATGGCCCCCTTTACACAAACACATAAATGATCATTTGGGTTTGATTTAATACCAGTCGAAGTCAATCTTGAATTGATCACGTCTGATTTATCGTTGTACAAAGATCCAGCTTAGGTTTATCACCGTTGGTGTCGTTTAGCTTATGTACCTACAAACTGCTTGGCATAGTGGTAAAATCCTGTAGTTAAAGGTGAACTAGAAAGTTTTGTGATTTGAAGGTGGAAGCTATCACAGTCAGAAATTTCTGACAATTTCCGTAACTGTTTTGAATATGGGCAATCAATTTGTACTTATGTATGACCAGAAAGAAACCACACAAATCTAGACGGTATGTATTTTGTTCCAAACGCTATCGCTTGCTACCATTGGATTTTGGAACGTTTTGACGTCTAATTGGCCTTGGTCCATCCATCTGACCGTCAAGAGTTTGAAAAACCAAACTGATGTACTTTTTTAAACACGAATGACGGGGAACACTCAATATCGTCACGAAGTCCTATATGAAACAGTGATATCTGTGGTATATTTCCCTTACATAGTTACACTTGACGATTACAACAAATTATTGTGAAAATAAATGCAATATTTTACGAGGAAACCTCTACAACCTTACACAAAGAGAAGCTTCTTGGGAACATTTTTGGAAAAAATTCCCAATATATGCAAAGAAATGGTGTCACTTTTAGCCTAGTAAAAATGTGTTTAATTTTCATGAAAATGGCCTCACAAAACATTATAGAACAAAAAATTACATGTGGTAGCCCATGTTTAAGCAAAAAGGAACTAAAGAAATGTACACGTATGATATCTTTTTCGAGTACGCACAGTCCATACTAGTGCAAAACTACGAATCTATTTTATATATTAGCATGGCTTGTTTCAATCATATAACCTGTGTAGTGTTCAACTAAAATAATTTTTACAACCACCACTTTCCACATCAGGAACTCCTAGAAAAAGAAAATGTGCGTATCAAGCGAGTTAACTTCAAGCATGCAGTAGACTGCACAGTAACACAGTTGGTTATTGTGACGCTTACAGGTAGGTAGTTTACGCGACTACATGGGGCGAATCCACAAAGCGAGGTTTGACTTATGTCAATATTTTATCATATAACCTGGCCAGACTAGTTCAAACTGAAATATATTTAATCTTAACATAGTATATTTACTTGCTGTTCCAAGTTTTAACACCTTTAGTGTCCAACAGTAAGCGTTCAAATCTAATTTTCAAAATGTGACTTAATGTGAGTAAAAACTCGCTAATGTTTTTGTAATCCGGCTTTGGACAACATGAAATGTATGATTTGCAAAACTTTTTCTCAAATAACGGTAATCCCCGTTCATACAGTGCGATTAGTAGTAATAGCGAATTTATCAAAATTGAAACTTTATAAAGGACGTAATCGCTTAACATTCCTCGCTTACACAAATCAGTTCCAAAGTCGTGTAAAAACTGCTGTTACGCTGCAGTGCTCGGGTTACCTACCGGTTCGCTTTACAAAGAAAACAATACAAAAACAGTTGGGAAAAAGAGTAGTCCGCTTGAACTTGTTTTGGGCGGGAAAATGTCAGCGCGGCCATTGTTGGGGAATTTTGGTCGAAAAGTAGATCCGAGAGTTGACGTTATCTGATTGTATTAGTGACATACAGGAGGATACATGATGCGAATGTCGTCGTTATCTGATTGTATTAGTGACATGCAGGGGGATACATGATGCGAATGTCGTCGTTATCTGATTGTGTTAGTGACATGCAGAGGATACATTATGCGATTGTCGTTGTTATATGATTGTATTAGTGACATACAGGGGGATACATGATGCGAATGTTGTCGTTATCTGATTGTATTAGTGACATGCAGGGGAATACATGATGCGAATGTTGTCGTTATCTGATTGTATTAGTGATATGCAGGGGATACATGATGCGAGTGTCGTCGTTATCTGATTGTATTAGTGACATACAGGGAGAGAAACATCACGAAGAAAGGAAGACTCTGTTCTTTTTATTTGCGAAAAGAAAGATGCAAGTACACGGCAATAAAAATGCAACCGTTCCAACATTAAATTGATAATGCCATTGTCTCCATTCACTGTCTGGTTCAAATTTAAAAATCTGGGCAAAATATAAATTTCTCCCGAGCTTTCTTGTTCTTGTCTTTTTATTCATATTTGGAAGGGAAATGACTGAACTAAAAATGCAAAGAGCATGTACTTGCAGTTGAATGAACGTTGATTGGATGAAAAGAGCCTACACACTGATAGTAGACTTGGAACAATAACAAAAACAAATAAGTTCTTCAAATGGCATAATTAATATATCCAGGACATGTATCTTTTTCATTAGTATAATTTTATTTTACGAAGGGTATCTTTGTTGTATTTCTACAATAATGTATATTAAACTTATGTCATATATTTTGTTTGTGTTATTGCAAACCCCTTGCTAAAATACAAATAAACGCTTGTTTTGATATAAAAAATAAGTCATATCTGTGTTTCCTTTCCTTGAGTACCAAACAGTTTCAGTTTTTCTTATCCGCTGTATTTTTGCGACCAGAATTTTGTTCGTCCTCGGTTTTTTTTTTCGTTCATATTTTGGCGTCCAATTTTCGGAAACACCGTAGCCAGTCACGGAATTGTACCGTATTGCTGTACAAGGTGTCCCAGAAGTCGTGCACCATCCTGATTTTCATTTTTTTTCTCTTTTTCAGATTTAATACTGATTTTAAATTTTTTCTCTCTTTGAGAGTTAATTATGGCTAATAAACTAACAGTACAAGAAAGAGTTGAATTGGTTTTTATGTTTGAAGAGATGGGGCAACACACCGCTCTGTAGCTCAAGCATTGAACCTCAACCTGGATGGTGCGCGACTTCTGGGACACTCTGTACAATAACCGTGAAATAACCGCCAAGGAAAGCTTGTCGGCTATAAAAAAAAAAGATTATCGTGCAAGTCACACAGCATTTTAACTTCAACTGCTGGAAATTCAACTCACTACCTTGCGTTTTCCATTCAAAACCGGAAATAGAGAAGAAACGAAAAAAAAACCCGACCGGAGATTGACCTTCACACAGGCGAACACTCGCGTGTCGCTTGAAACAGACTGAGGTGTTGATGAATTGATTTCACAGGTTGTTATCTTAATAGGTTATAGCTTATTGATCACATGTTATCGATTATGCAATCATCATAGGACCCGGGAAGCTGTGGCGTAGACATCAGTCAAGGCGTGCTACATGTGAAAACTGGCGTTCCGACACCGTTTCATCCTGGAACAGTCTACGACTCTCAGAAGGTGTGATAACGTGTTAGGAGCTGAAGGAAGAGATTTTATCCAAGGGGCACAACCGTATTTCTCACAAAAAAACAGGGTAAACATTAGCCACCGGGCGTAAAAAATGATTACCCTTTGTAACAGAGGCAAGCATAATGAGTTGTGAACGACGCCCGCCGTGTGGAGAACGTTGCAGAAGTGTCGTATTTGGACGAACTGTTGTGATCGGCGAGGTGAAAATACCGATGTGTCTGCCTGTGGCCATTGCTTTTCGATTCTGTAATTGGATACGAACGAAGGGCGAAAGTCACGTTCACGTTTTCCCATGCCAAATACTGCACTAGTTTAGACTAATCGGTAAAAAAGAAACTCAACTTCTTCTATCGCAATCAATTTGGGAGTCAAAAGTATTGACGAGACGAATCTTAAACGGTTCGGTATTGTAGAAAACTTCTTGCTCTGGTAGTGACCCAAGGGAAGATGCCTCGTATTTGTTCTTCCATTATTCACATTATCATATAATCAGGTCTAATCATCTGAACAACCCTTTGAGCGTAACAAATCAAAAACTCTTAAAAGGCGATGGATCAGACTGTGTACGCGATAATTCTCAAATGTGAAATTTGTGATGAAATATACCAAAGCCAGCAATAGTTTTTTTCGAAATATTATATTTATTTATTTATTTGATTGGTGTTTCACGCCGTACTCAAGAATATTTCACTTATACGACGGCGGCCAGCATTATGATAGGAGGAAACCGGGCAGAGCCCGGGGGAAACCCACGACCTTTCTCAACCTTGCTTTATTCATTTTCCATGTGTTGTATTAATCCCTCTCGATTGCATGTTATTTGTGTTATTTCATTTACACATCAGTACCTAAACTGTTAAATTATATTTCTTTAGAGAAAGGACTAATAAGTTGTTCGAACTTGTTCCCATTCCTGTAGTATAGTGTGCAATAAAATACGTTCAATTCAATTCAATTCAATTCGAGGGTGGATCTATTATAGCAAAAGCCTTGTTTAACACTATTCCATTCGCACTACAGAATTAAATGACACTGAGTAAGGCGTCATACCCATGAGCCTCTCACCAATGCGGTCGCTGTGAGTTCAAGTCCAGCTCATGTTGGATTCCTCTCCAGCCGTACGTAGGAAGGTTTGTCAGCAACCTGCGGATGGTCATGAGTTTCTCAGGGGCTTTGTCCGGTTTTCCTCCCACCATAACACTGGCCGCTGTCGTATAAGTGAAATATTCTTGAGTACGGTGTAAAACACCAATCAAATAAATGAATAAATAAATAAAAGAAATGAATTAAGGCTTCACAGGATTTTGAAGACATTGTGATCGTTCTGAAATGCTACCAATCGCACGAAACAGAAAATGTCGTATTTTCCATCTAGGTTTATACACAACTTTGCTCTGAGCTGCACACCAGTGATTACGTTGCAGTGTTTGTAGTCCTCCAAATCTGTAAAACACAGCTGTATTGATCTTGGAATAATGAATTCCATTTAAAGCTTCAACCCTCTGTTTCCATAGAATCTCATGCTAATTCCTTTGCCTTCGGCTTTTGCTTTTCCGCTTGGCGAGTTTTGATACGATCTTGACATTTCGCCCCATGTTTCCCAAACCTAATCACGTGCTACTATTACATTACATAAGATAGAAGGAGACCAACCCTTGCTCCTGTGTTGATTCATTGGTAATACATGTAAATAAAACACGTCTGACATCAATTACGCTTTTTCTCCAAAGCTCTATTATCTTTCCTGCCTAGATTATAAGTCAATCAAGGGCATTATATGGTTAGAACCGTCTCCAATTGATAGAGGACTTGGATATAGATTTGTGCATACCTTACTTGTCATCCCGGTGAGTATATCGGTGAGTTGGGCGTTGAGTGCGGAACATAGCTATACAAAATAACAGCTGCGTGACCAACTGTGCATTATTACTCAATTTACACACCCCGCGTGCACCGGTCACTATAAAATGCGGATTTATCTGGAGAGCGGAAATACGCACGCCGATCAATTCTCGGACGACAGTGGCACCGTGGCAGCTGCAAGCCATTTAACTGATCCGGTTCACTTCATAACAAGGTTCGGAATGTAGCCACAAATGTAATTACTCCGTGTGGAAATGGCAATAATCGGACGTCAACCTCATCTCGTGGCGTCCACAAATACTAATGTCCTGTACAGAGCGGAAACTCCTGGCAGCTGAATGCTGGTGTAAACTTGACATCCTGAAATCGTTCAGACATGAAATGTGATGAGGAGCTAACGAGCATAACAGACGAGCAACCTTACAACATTGGGCTGACTGCACGAGGACTCTGTGAACGAGAAGATGAAAGATCCTGTCTTCACCAACGTTGTATGAAAATACAGATTTCACTTTGTCTCAATACCAGTAACTCAGTAACATGATTTAACACTGATGCGGTATATCTCATTACATGAGTGTGAATGTATACAACCTCTCTTTGCAAATTATGTAAAAAAAAATGTCTTTCCACATGTTTTTAGTCAGGAGAAACATGGCGAAAAGAAGTGAATATTAATTAAGGTATGTACCTAGACGAGAAGATGTTCTCATGCTTCTAATACTTTTAGGTGCATACACATAAGGCTATATACAAGGATGTGTAGAATGATGCGCTATGCGTCAAAAATTTCTTTTTTCAGAGCATTGAAACAAAAAAGAATAATGTTTGGTCCTATGATTTATATATGGCTAAAAGCCGCTGTTCATCTTTTTTTCACTTAATGTGTATCATGATTTCGCCAAGCACGCAATTTGCTAGCATATTTTGCTGTACCGTTATAATCCCTCTTTGACTGGTATTCAGAAGTGCCCGAAGCAACCTCAGTTAGGTGTACACACTGTCAATGATAACGAGTTAGTTAACTACAAGTTCGTGCAAATTTTGTCAATAAATGCGTTTGGTAACGATGTAATAATTTGTTATTTGCCAGAGAAATGCCATAGAGAGATACATTATTCCCAAGGCGCGTGTGTTTACGAGATTATTCAAAGTCTTTTCACATTGCCGTTGAAAGAAATACATTTCTGGGGTGGATAGTGCATCAAGGCCTCTTTCAGACCAATAAAACACAAAAAAGGATATTCCATCGTATGATTTAGTTATGGGGCAGGGTGGGGCAAATCAGTGTATTTTGTAGTGCATGGGCGAGTGTATGTACAATATTTGATTTGACTGGTGTTTTACGCTATACTCAAGAATATGTCACTTATACGACGGCGGCCAGCATTACGGTGGGGGGAAACTAGGCAGAGGCCAGTGAAAACTCACGACAATCCGCAGGTTGCTGGAAGACCTTCCCACGTACGGCCGGAGCTTCAGTTGAACTCACAACGCTATCGACCTCATCGGTGAGAGGCTCCTAGGTCCTTGCGCCGCGCTGGCGTGCTAACTATCTCGGCCATGGAGGCTCCTATATATACAATAATTTTTTTTATACATAATTTTTATTAATTTTATAGGATTTTCAGGGTAAGTCAGGTAATTAATTTAATGTTTTATGGATAATTTTCATTGCTGTATAGAGCCGTCGATGTCAAAATGCATCGCGGTGATTTTCTCCACACTGCAGTAAAGCGACGACGTCACCTCCCATAGGGACGTCACCACGATGTCGCAACGTCGTAAAACTCGAAACCTGGTGTTGAAAGGCTCTGTTAGAAATTTATCAAGGGAATTCCAGTAAGTGATTGTCGTGCCAAAAATATCTTTAGATGTATCAGGAAAGCCTATACCTACCTCTAGCGGAGTGGTGTGTTAATATAAATCATTAATGAATGTATTGGTGGCTTATGTTGTTCTAATAAGAGTTTTATCTTACATTTCACCTCATTGGAACTTAAGACCGCGGCAGAGTCGGTGACAGCTGAGTTGGTACGCATATAGGACGTACACCACAGAGAGAAAAAACAGAGAAATGACGAGAGTGTAATAGCTGGTAAATGGTCACATGGAACCGACAAAATACGGCCTCTTGTCAGTTTACCTCAGTTAAATTTACCTCAGTTAAAATTTTCATTTAAATGCAAAATTAGTTGCAAATTACACGTCCCCACCCCCACCCCTAACACCACAGCTTAAGCAGAAGTAGGTAAAAAAAGAATGCAGTGATATTAATAGCATGCTATTAGCCTTGACCCTGGGGAGAATCCCTTGGATGCTTGAGGATCACTGGTGAGTTGTATGACGAAGGTGAGTGGGCTTCGCTCTAAACGAATTCATAAGTCGTATAAGTGTTCAGTATGGCGAAAAACATCAATTATCTAAATAAATCAACGAACCGTTCTGAATATTTATCACTATACGCCGACCAGTGTATCACTATATGCCGACCAGTTTATCATTACATGCCAACCAGTGTATCACTATTTGCCGACCAGTGTGTCACTATACGTCGACCGGTGTCTCTTTATATGCCCATAAGCCTATCGCTATATGTCCACCGGTGTGTCATTATATGCCAACCAGTGCATCACTATACGCCGAACAGTGTGTCACTATATGCCGAACAGTGCATCACTATATGCCGAACAGTGTGTCACTATATGCCGACCAGCGTGTCAATGTGTGCCGACCAGTGTATCATTATATGCCAACCAGTGTGTCACTATATGCCGACCAGTGTGTCACTATATGCCGACCAGGGCATCACTATATGCCGAACAGTGTGTCACTATATGTCGAGCAGCGTGTCAATGTGTGCCGACCAGTGTATCATTATATGCCGACCAGTGGATCACTGTATGCCCACCAGTGTATCACTATATGCCGAAAGTATGACACTATACGTCGACCGGTATATCACCATGTGCCGACCAGTGTGTCACTATATGAAGACCAGTGTACCACTACATGCCTATCAGAGTGTAACTACATGCGAACCAGTGTATCACTGTATGCCGACCAGCGCATCACTATGTGCCGGCCAGTGTGTCACTATACGTCGACAGGTGTATAACTATATGTCGACCAGTGTATCATTATATGCCGATCAGTGTGTCACTATAAGTCGACAAGTGTGTCATTATATGCCTACCCGTGTGTCACTATGTGTAGACCAGTGTGTCATTATATGCCTACCAGTGTGTCGCCATATGCCGACCAGTGTGTCGTTATATGCCTACCAGTGTGTCACTATATGCCGACCAGTGTGTCACCATGTGTCGACCGGAGTGACAGTATATGCCGACCAATGTGTCACTATATTCCGAACGGCGTGCCATGATATGCCGATTATATGCCGACCAGTGTGTCGTTATATGCCGACCAGTGTTTCACTATTTACCGACCAGTGTGTCACTATGTGCATTATCACTATCTGCAGGTGTCAGTTTTATATTTGTGCTGATAATCTCGCGTAAGATTGAAGTTTTGTCCGCTAAGGCCAGTTTTGCAAGTATGACGTAACTTATGTCAGCCGTGACTGTCAGGTAATCCACCTTGTGTATCACTATATGTCATTCAGCGCACTTTATCATTTCTGGATTTTTCTTAATGCCTTAAGAGGGGATTTAACCCCTGACCTGGTATGAACGTTCTGACCACAAAGCGTAACCCTCCCATGCCTCGGAAATGCCTTGTGTGATAACGACAAGAGCGTGCAGTCATCGGAGGTCTACAGGGCTTAGACTGTTCACCTCACACAGCATCGATATGTTAATCATTCTTCAGACTACAGGCGGGACTGACACGAGCCGAAACCACGGAGAATCATCGATCAGAAAGGATTTATGCGCTTGTCGGAACTGTCTTCATATCTCGGCATCTCTCGTAAATCGTCGTCGTTTGTAACGGAGATTGATCGCCAAACGATTGAAACTGACGGCGAAATCATCGAACAACTTAACGCGAGATCACGCGAGGTCACGAGACTCGAACTTGTATTAATTATCTTTATTGCATGGGTCAGAAGAAGTCAAGATAAACACTTCTCAAATATTCGTTTCTCTCTCTCGGGCACCCGTCGAAATAGCGGAAATAATTTCACGCGGTCCCGATCTCGCCTAGGTGAGGACGTCTTTGTCAGATTTGCCTGATCAACCCACTACTTCTTGAGGTCGACTGAAATTCATCTCCATCAGCGAAGACGAAATGGATCAACTAAGGAATATAGCGTGCACAGGTCGGACTTCTCGGTAGTTCTTCATTCTAATCTTGGTTATGATCCTGTTCACTTCAAAACAATTTTCTTAATGCTGTCTTGAAGATTTTTTCTGTACCCTCTTACAAAATAAGATTACTCCAAATGACAAAATATTTTATTTTCCTAATAGAGCACAAGCATGGCACTTGAATGCACTTTCCTTACATTTATGGCTAAGTGGCGTCCATTTTTTTATATGGGGTGATATTTTTTTGTAATAAAGCTTATCAAACTCCGTTTGCCATTTTCAATCGGAGAAAACACGGAAGCAGAATGTAAAGTAATATGTTAAGTAAGAAAAAAGCGGCAGATCCAGGATCAATCCTGTCACACTTAAGACTTTAAAAGAGGACGTTATAACTTCCTCGCTTGGCGTTCAGCATGAAGGGGATAGTGCAATGACTGGTTGACCCGTATCAGTATAATGGCTCGGGCAGGGCGGCTAACTTGCCTTCGTTAAGTCGTCTCAGTGAAGCAGCACTAGATAAAAGAGCGGTGGAAATGCGTCCTGCAGCAAGGAGACACATCACATACACCCTAAAGACTCCTTCGTTGTCATATGACTGAAAAATTGTTGAGTACGACGTTAAACCCCAAGCACTCACTCTCTTACTCGCTTGCCGTACCGTAGTACGTCCAGCATGAATGTACAACTCTTAAAGGGAATGTTGGGTAGGATAAAATTTTCGCACCCCATTGCTGAAAAAAAAAGTAATTGGATTACTGTTGAAAGATGGTTTACCAATGCTGACTTTGACATATTACATTTCGGGCGATTCAGGGAATCGGTGGATATCTAAAATAAGGTAGGGTTCGAGGCGTTTTTGTTTTGAGTGAAATTGTCTACGTGAAAGTCAATATGACCGAAGCTGGGCGTTACGGTGGGAATGTCCATCTTATCTTTGGAGTTGCAGTAATGACGCTAAGCCTAAACAAGCCCGTCATACGTGCGTCGCACACGCTCCAAAGATTAAGCTTTAGTCGTGACAGCGTTGTAAAGTGAGCACAGAGGGCTACACTTGCGCTGCAATGAGTAAGGTGATAACTAGACTGGGCGATAAATATGTTAGAACAATCTGTGGGAAATGCATATGAGAGTTACCTCCCTTGAACTAGAAAACTGCAAGTGGCGAGTTCTTCGCCAGGCAAAAAAAGATAGACAGAGAAGTTCCATTTTCAAACAAAATGAAACAATCAACAAACAATGATCTTCAACCATTTAATGCACGTTTTAGTCTTTAATTTAATAATACATTTTAAAACAAATCAAATTAAACTTAACCCAGTTTCAATACACTTTCCAACTTTAATATAAGGTAATATTATAATCATTTTTTCCTTCTGGTTTTCACAATATGTTTCGTATCTACCAGTCAGGAAAGGAATGGACAGGCCGGGGGATATTCACCTAGGTTTATCAAAATGACTTTCCGCTGAAGTAAACCAACTTTAAACGACACAGTTTTCATGTAAAAGAAAATAAATTGCAGCTCCCCGGGGCTCAGACGGCCAGAGCTTTGGCTAATTTTGACTGTCAGGCTTTCGCCAATAAGGTTGCGAGTTCGAATCCACCTCTCGCAGTTCGTGAAAACAGGCCATCGATTACGCCGTTTGCGGAGTGTAATTAGCTTTGAAGACAAGTTATCTTCATTGTACATATATGTTTGATACAAGTGGGAAAGTTCGCGCGTAACTTCCCAAAGGTCAGTGCTTTACCCCGGACACTCTCTTTTACTCAAATCGTAATACTGAGCACCACGGTATAATTATTAATTTATTCATTTGATTGATGTTTACGCTGTATTAAAGAATATTACCACGGTACATGTGTATAAGTAAAATTTTATTGATTATACATGGCGCTAAAGAACAGTTACTAATTTTGATTGAACTCAGACCAGTTCAATCGAATTAGTTTGCATGCATGAATGTTTGGATTTTACCTCATACTGAACAATTCATATGGCGACGAAGTGTCATTAGGTGTGTACACATTGTTACAACCCAAACGACCTATCTCCTTCTAGTTTCCTTTCCCTTTCCTTCAGTTCTAACGCCTTCAATTTTATTGCAGTGGAATCATCGCCCTCAGGCCTGTACACATCTAATGCACTTTCATCAAACTCCTGTAATTCTACCAAACATTTAGCAATACTAAACTGCATATCTTTCTTACGTAAGGATCTTTTGATATTAAGATTCAGGTACTTGCTTAAAGCATACAAATCATTCTTATTTAACACATCAAAAATGTCCTGATCTGGCGCTTCCATAAACTCGTCGGGCTTAAAATCCGACATGATGAATAAAATCTGCTGGCAAAATTTACTACAAAGTCAAAGACTAGAAAAATGACACAACTTTCTCAAAATCCTTTCAATTCCAATTCAAATTCACTTCCCGGATGAGCCCCCAATTTGTTACGACCCAAACTGCCTGTATTATATAGAGATGGCTTGTTCGAAATACACGACAGTTTAGCCGCACAAAAAGTAACCAAAACCAGCAGATTTTATTTTACAACAATTTATTAGCTTAACAAGAACAGATAATAAGACTTATACAAATACTAAAGTACTTAAGTTTAACAAGAAAGGATAGCAGTATCTATACAAATACTAAGGTACTTACGGTGTCAAGTCCAAACGGACGCATATATTCCACAATATATACCACACAGGCATAAATGCTCAGAGGCAAATTCACAAGAGGGAAAATCCACAGTATAACTGAGTGTATGACGAAATATACACAAAATTCCACAGACAGGGTCCGTGTACTAATAAGCACTGTGTATACAAGAGCACAAATTAAACATACAAGTTCAGACTGAACAAGTGCTCGGTGGAGATAGGATATAACAAAGCCAGAGGCTATACAGACACCAAAATTCAGCACAAAAGGCCTACTAAAGTGATACACAGCAAGAGCATCCAAGCTCTCAATGATTCTCCTTTCTCCGTTCTCTTCTCTCTCCGTTCTCTGTTCTCCCCTTTTGACCTGCTTTCATAGGTCTTATATAGCCTGGTGGAATTGTCTAGAATAAGAAAATTCCTGAACACTTGATGTAAACAAACAGGCACCGAACTGAGCGTATTCTGGAACTTTCTAAGGTAGAGGCAGACAGCAGGCGCCGAACTCAGCGTATGTAAACAATGGCAAGCTAAATTTAGAAACTGACGGCAGTCACACACATAACAACATATACTGTTTCTTCTTGTGGCAGCGCCAGTCAATGCCGTCAAAGTTCTGCCTCCACTGAAGTACACTAGGCATGAGGCCCCCCACCCAGGGATATAATACTGACCTCGGGCCAAACAGTCCTGCTTTCTTGCTCTAACACCTCAATGTTGAGCGTCAAGCGTGGTTGCAACAAGTACCATTTTAATAGTCTTTTGTAAAGTCTACCACGAGACAACCTTGATCTTTGAAGCCTGTGTGACACAAACAGGCTTGTTTTGGCGACGGCTCATCACTTGTGTCCTCGCGCTGAACTTATATAATCAGTATCCATCAACAAAATTGTATTAGGTTTTCACAACAAGGGTTTTGTAAACTCTTGGGTTTGATTCCAGGTATCCTGACTTTGAAAGAGAATTATACATACCGTTAACGACAGTAGCAGAGTAATACGATGGGTGGTGCTGAACAAATAGCGGTGTCTTATCTTTTAGCGGAATATTTTCAAGATGTACATACGTCTTCATTTGGCATTGGTTCGGGGAGAGAGGGGCGCTGTCGCTGTCAAAGGTCGAGAGAGATACACCCATTGCATTATTCAACAAGCATATTGAACTACATTTTACAACAGGCACGCGTCTAAAACTCTCAAAATTCATTTCCAGGTATGTCACTTATGTTTTACTTTGTATTCAAGAATATTTAACTTATATATCCTTTATTTGCATAAAGGCCAACTGGCCTTTGAGTATACATTAGCTTAGCATCGGTCATGCACACGAGAGACAGTGTGATAGGTGATAATACTGCTTATATTAGCGATATGTACACGAATTAAGCTGTGAACAGGCAGAACAGTCGTCAGTAGATACTAACTTAGCTAATTTGCGTCGGTCAGAGCGATGCCAATAATAATACGGGATACAGTATGCACTCAAAATGTTGAATGGTGCACCCGAACAAAATGGAATTCATCCTTGGCAATATCACAAAGTAAACACTCCCTGTCTTCTAAAGCCACTGATTGCGGTTTATCTCCTCAACCCATCTCTACCTGTAATCTACTGGACGAGACCCTTAATCTTGATAGTGTCGTTCTTTACTTAGACACAAATACAAATATGATTAAAGACAAAAGTTGTTAATTGTGATATGAAATCGGGCACTTCAGTGATACGACTTGCACGAAATGATCATTTAACCTTTGCTTTACAATGGAGAGAAACACCTCAACATTGCCAATGGCTTCTGTTATATAAGACGGCGGCCAGCTTCATGACGAGAGCAAAACGGGCAGAGCTCTGGTGAAACCCACGACCATCCGCAGGTTGCTGGAAACCCGCATATAACCGGAGAGGAAGTCAGCATGCCCTGGTCTTGAACTCACGATGGCCGCATTGGTAAGAGGTTCCTGAGTCAGTGTGCTTCTAGCACGCTGACAACACTGCCACGAGAGCCTCCTATAGGCCTACTGTTTTTACATTGCTGCAGTCTTAGTTGAAATTTAATGATATGATTTTCGGTGACACATTGTCAGTCTTGTTTATCGTGTCTATATTTACCCGACCAGTGGGCAAACCGGTGCAGCTATTTCCTCGAAACATTTACATAACTATGAACAGTGCAAAACTTAATCATCGTGATCTTTTTTTTAATTTAGATTATGAAAACATGCCAGGAGTAAAATGAAAAACTAATTAATGTACATAGATTTAGGCGAATGACGAAAAGTTTTGTTTTTTACAATGTTTTTGATTGCCTGTTTTGAACGAAAAAACTTTTTTAAGGTTTTCATAAAAAAAAAACAACGATATCTGTGGCCGAGTGATTCTTAGTGCGGCACCGTGTCACAAGAACCTCTTATCAAATCGCTATGAGTCTGGTTCATACTGCCGTCTTCTCCAATCGTATGTGGGAAAGTCTCCAGCAACCTGCCGATGGTCGTGGGTTTCCTCCGGGCTCTGCCCGGTTTCCTCCCACCATAATGCTGGCTGCCGTCGTATAAGTGAAATATTCTTGAGTACGGCGTAAAACACCAATCAAATAAATAAATAAATATAAATTCTGTGTTCATGGCAGAGTTTGACCCGTACCTTGGGTATCTCGTACCTTTACCAACAATCGATGGTTCGCTCCTTACTTTTCGAAAAATAATCTGTTAAATTTAACAGACATTCTATTGTCTGAGTGATGCTAAAATTTATTCTGTTATGACAGCCGATAATTCTGTTAAATATAACACAAGTATTCTACTAATTCAACATAAAAGTCGTGTTAAACTAACAGAACATTATATTTAGTATGACACAGTGTTATGTGGTAATAACAAATTTCCTGTTAAACTTAACACATATTTTAACATATTTTTTTTAGTGTAGAGAGACCATGCAAAAGGTCAATGCTCTTTGTTCTGTGTTTTAACCACATTAGGACATACGGCAGGTGACTCACTTAGCATTCAGCACTGAGAGATAAGAGCAAGGAAACAGGACTGTTGGCCCAGTGTCAGTATAATGTTGCTGGGTAGGATGTCATGTCTGGTGTCTTCAGCATGATACTTCAGTCGCGGTTGCACTGTAGCGGCATTGACTCACCCTGTCACAAGAAGACACATTCTATATTCACACACCTAATGGCTCCTCATCGTCATGTGACTGAAACACTGTTTATTACGACTTAAAAACCCGAGCGTTCATGCATACATATTATCAGCGTGTTGCATCAATATATAACATATTTCGTTTTGAAGATGAATATTTACACTCACCTTTCGGGTTGGTGAAAATCTCTATCGTCTTCAAAACGAAATATCAGACCAGATACCTGCGCAACACGCTGGTATATTGTCACAGTGACCAGTATTACAGACACTTGTTCTTAAATTCATACGCGTACTTCAGCCAATGTAGGCTGTTTTTTCACGGATGTTTTGATCTATTTGATTGCTGTTTTACGCCATAGTCAAAAATATTTCACTTATGAGTGACGCTGATATCGGCTGGCGCATGCGTCTGTGACTCTGTAAGTATGCAGATATGATATCAAACGCTTCAGGCTGTGTTCCTTGCTCGCCTATTCGTCGAATGCGGTTGTTTATCGAAGGATGATGGACAAATCAGAAGCCTAGAAGTTTCACTGAGTTGAGATGGGTATATGTATGTCTCTGTGTGTGTGTGTGTGTGTGTGTGTTGTTTTTTTTTTTTGTTTTTTTTTTTACCTTTTTTTTTTAAGTGACGATTCAAGTCTTGTCCTGCGAAGTTAAGCCAGGGGAAATGTCAAACAGATACAAGCGATAGCATTGTCAACTGTAGTTTTTCACATGCAATTAGAAATCCTCTTAATTTGTGTTTTGTTTTTTTTTTTTTGTTTGTTTTTTTTTTTTTTTTTTCGTTTGTTTTTTTTTTTTTTTTTCGGTGCTTAATTAAGGCATTTCGGGTGTCTCAATTGTTAATATTTCCTTGTTTCTCAATAAAGGGTGAAGAAAACAGCAAAGAAAGTAATAAAACTGCTGCGCAGATCGTTAGTCCCCTTGGGGGGCTTCCCCAATGAAATGAATGGGTGACCCTGGTGTAATGGATGACTACCTTAGTTATCATCATATTCAACAATGTTGAATATTCAATGTTAACTTTTCTAAAGATAGCACCTTTCTAAAGAAAGATTCTACGGCTAAATCCTCCTGGCTGCATCAGTAGTGTTCAGTAGAGCGTGCGGTTAAAACCAGGTTAGGACATTGGCGAATATTTTATAATACACACATTACATATATATGTGTGCTTTTCTGGAATCAATGGCTTTAACCATGCCAGTTAGATAAATGACTCTCTTCCCCCTTTCACTTTGATTTTAGTCAGAAAGGAACGCAAGGTCTGGTACCTTATCAAGCGATGTAAAGAACGCATAGTTTTATTTTTAATATGGAGTACATGGTGTTGCATAGCATATAAAATAACAATAAAACTTCTCAGCGTTCTTCTGATAGATTAAAAATGGCTTAAAGCTAGAGTTGTCCTAAGGCCCCCCAGAGTCAGTCCGTAAATTAAGAAGCCCGCTTGGTGACTTTAACGGTGATAACTGTCCAAACAATAATCATTGATAACTTTTCCGAAGTTTTTCCTACCGTTCACGGAAAACACATTAATTAGAAGAGTTATTAGAAAATATAAAACATGCCTCAAACATGAAAAGTGTTTCATCTCTTTCTTTGGCACATCTTTCTTCATTTTCCTTAAAATCACCCTCTTAGTTTTCTGGCACCTTTTAATGCATTCTTTAAGAGTGATGGAATGGCGGTCTGGTACCTGACCAAGACTTGGACTGTAATCAGTGGTTCGGGTTCAAATCCCCTTGATTGGGCTGATTAATATTTTTAACTGAAGCCTGACATTTGGTGTCATGCCGCCATAAGTAATAGCTATGAAGGCTTTGACAAAATGGCGTCATAAGTAATAGCTATGAAGGCTTTGACAAAATGACGTCGAAAGTAAAAGCTATGAAGGCTTTGCCAAAATGACGTCATAAGTAATAGCTATGAAGGCTTTGCCAAAATGACGTCATAAGTAATTAGCTATGAAGGCTTTGACAAAATGACGTCATAAATAATAGCTATGAAGGCTTTGCCAAAATGACGTCATAAGTAATAGCTATGAAGGCTTTGACAAAATGACGTCATAAGTAATAGCTATGAAGGCTTTGGCAAAAATGACTGGATGCTTAACTCACAGTGTCCAAACGCTAATGACAAAGTTAAGAAAAGATTTTTCAGCATAGGGGACCTGAAGAAATAAGTAGTGAGTGAAGATACTCGTCAGGTCTTCAGTGTATTTCTTTTGATGCACGAATCTTTGCACGTACAGTCACGCACAGTTCTGTCCAATGAATTATTGTTGTAATAGCTTTAAGGACAAAGAACGTACTAGCTTGAACTACGTGTCATAAAAAAATTATAAATTAATTATAAAAAATAGTTTGATCTTATTTTTAGTAAAATGAATTTAAAACTTTTAATCCTACTATGACCTTTTCTGAAAACATTTTGATATTATTTCAACTTTTTGCCTCTTGACACTCATTGATTGCTATATTTTATCATTTATCCATCTTCATTTATAGCCACTAATGCATTCAATAAATGGATCTTGAAACGAACGATTTCAAGCCAAAACATATTGCTGTCACATCACTCATACACGCTGGTTCCAACAAACCCATATGGAATGCCGTGTTCTAAATGCATTTTAGTCGATAAGAAAACTTCTAAAAACTTAAATCAAACTACTTTCCTGGACAGTGTTTCATCACATAACTACTTTATTATAGTGTTGTATTTTCTTTAAGCACGATACAGTAGAATTATACTCTGGAGCTCTCCTTAAAGATGCTTTTCCACAATTCACTAGATTAAGGCGCAAAACAGCAGAACACATGATGTAATGTTGTGGTTTCACTGCACCTTTTTTTACACCTTTCGCACTAAAATAATCATTAGGAGAGAGATGTTCTACGGAAAAATGCCCTGTAGCGGTGCCCTGCACTGCCATCAAACGTTACCCTGAAAATATACATTTTTCACTTTGTTCAAGTTTTCACTTATACAAGATGACGGTAGGAATCAATGCATCGAAATGGACATTCGTATACTAGCCGTCAACCAATAATGACATTTTCCTAAAAGGCCAGCTCTCAAAACTACGTTTAACACAAACCACCAAAGAATTAAGAAAGAATATGTAGTACGAAGTTAGGACTGAATCATGCAAACAGAAGCAATCAACAGTTCCCATTGATGTTGGATAGGCGCAAGGTATGTTCTAGGCGAATGAGTGAACTTAGTTAGTATCGAAATCGTGTACACACGAGTGCAGGGACTAAACGAACGCCCTCAGACAGGAACAAAAAAGTCTGACTTACAGCGGCATCCTAACCATTGGGAGCTGAATTCAACCCTTTCTCCTCTTCGGGCAGTTACTAGACAGCTGCTGTAAAAGTAATGATGATGCTAAATAGCCGCTGACGAGTCCAACGAATTATTTATTTATTTATTTATTTATTTTTTTATTTGGTGTTTTACGCCTTATTCAAGAGCACTTCACTTATATGACGGCGACCAGCATAATGCTGGGAGAAAACGATGCAAAGCCGGGAATAGCCAAAGGTTGCTGTCAGACTTTCCCACGTACGGTCAGAGAGGAAGCCAGCATGAGCAGAACTTGAACTCATAACTACCTTGCTGTGCTGGCGTGCCAACGAATAACTAAGCCATGCATTACTCTCTCCACGATAGACCCCTTATAACCTTATGGTTTGATGACCTGTCGAAAGGTAGCCGTTTTTCTGGTACAAGTGATGATTTTCATTGTTAGCCAATGTGCGCTCCGTACAAGCTGAAAGCCTTCGCGAAAGACTACAAATTTTCATGGGTAGTAAGAAATTGACCACTGAAAACTAATTTGAATTAATTCGTAGATAAGCGGACGTTACTGTTGAGATATTCCTGGCCAAACAGCTCTGAGTACATCGCAGATAAAGTTTCCGGCATATTCATCAGGGAAAAGATATTTTATGTATCATTTACCGCTGAAGAGAGAAACAGGGAAGCCCCTCTGTTTCACGGGCATGCAGAGTACTGTAGTGTTAGCCCAGCAGTCTCAGACTTCCACGAATAGCCCGTCTTCAGAAACCCCCAACCACCAAAAAATTGTACCCAACTGGCATTGGCAAATCCTCTTCTAACACACATGTAATCCAGTGGTTCAAACTTTTAAAGTGAGTCGAACTGACTTCTGTGTTTCGGCAGAGGTTGGCAGACTAAGGCTACGGTCACTGCATTAGGAGAGTAGCCATGCGTCTGGCCAGCGGGATTATATATGGTCCATGTTTTGTAGATGCCCTTTGTTCTTTTTTCGCCATATGAATTTTAACATTATTTTCCGATATCACCAGGAAAGCTCTCAAAGTAATCATCAACTTGATGCATTGGCCATGAGTCATTTTTTGCTTTAGACCGTAGACAAATGTTTATCCAGCATCATAGTGTCACAAAAACATGAACATTAATCAGACTTTGACAAACCCACAGCCACTGATAAAATGTTAACGGGTGCAAAATTAGAATTATACTCTTTTTTTGTATATAACACTGAGGGTGAGATAATTCATGCCCCAGGCTGTGACGCAATGCCTTACCTGATGCACAAAAAAAGTAAAAGACCGCTAACGGCCCTAAAAGATATGCTCCCATTGAAAAGATTTTTCCGAATTTGTTCTTTTTTTTTTCTTTTCCTTTTAACTTTTTTTTCTTTTAACTTTCCATAAAAAAGTCCGGTGAGGGTATATAAGTAACGTCTCGCCGAGGGAACTTCATGTGGGTCCAGAAACGAGAATTCAGGAGCTCAGCCTTGAGAACACCCGACGAATCACGGCGAGGGGATCTTTATCAGTCGAAGATAAACTACAGTGGTACACAAAACTGGTAAGGTGCATTACAATGAAATAGGATGAATACAGTAGAGAATCTAGGTAGATTTGAACAAACAACTTTCACTCCGTTTGTGCTTGCCGCTGTGTTACAAGTGAAATATTCTTGAGTATACCGTAAAACACCAAACTGAATAAAATAAATATATAAATAAATAATCTGTTTGCGTGTTTCTGTTTTGTAGACAAAATGGCATCCTCTGTGGCAGTTCAGATGCTGGTGGTCTTCTTGATCCTGACTACTTGTTCCATGACAAATGGTTGTTGGCTTCGTCGGAGTAAGTATTCATGTTCAACCATAACACGGTTACATTTTCAGTACACCCTGTAAGATCCAGTTGCGAATGCACATGCGACTAGTTAAAACAACCGAGAAACAAAACGTCGTAAATCTTCATCGCGAGAAATTGTCGTAAATCTTGGATTACGTACGAGCATTGCAAACAATTTTCATGAATTTTATCCAGGTTCTTGTCAGGTTTTTCTTTGATACCATGCCCGGCATCACGTTACTACCACGAATGCACACAAAATCAATCTGGTAATTTTAACAGAAAGTCTGTTGTTTGCATGATGTTAGAATGTATTCTATTACTATAACAATATTCTGTCATACTGAACATATCATCCTATTAGTCTAGTGCAGTCTTTATGTTAGATGAATAGAATATGTGTGTTATAGTTAACAAAACAATCTACTGTAGTAGCAGGATACATTCTAACATCACTTAGACAACAGACTCTCTCTTAACATAACCATATTAATTTTCATAGTGTATATGGTAATGCAACAGTCGCAGTGTCAGTTTAGGTGTGACTTCAAACAACCCCATGGACTTCAATCGGGGTAAATCGGTCACGATTGATTACGAATAAATGATCTTGACGAATGACAATGGTCTGCTGTGTCTGAGGCTTAATTTACCACACCTTGTTGTAAATCCATTATCCTCAAATTTCTTTAAAAAATGAGATTTTTGGAAAAAGACCTTATTTATCTAAAAACTAGTTCAAACGATACCAATTAAAATAGGATATTTAACCTAAGAAAATTAATAACGGAAAACATTACTGTGCCGCCTTTTTTTAATCCTGTTCAACTTCAACTGTTTTGAACATACTTCACCTAAAAGCAAAATTTATGAGATGTAAAATAAAATCACAGATCTTAGTTTCTCCAGGTTCGCTTTATATCAGTGCAAATACTGGTAAATTTTGTGCATAAATCTTGACCAACGCCGAGGTCACTGGTTAGGGGGCCGGAAGTCATGTCAAAAGACCTTTCAACTGATTGATGAATGTTGAGTAAATAGATCTACGCTGCGCAAGTATGAAACGCCACCTAGCGGACATTACTTTCAAGTGGTAGTACTACACACCAACACATCAATCAGAGTGTGCATGAAAACAACAACAAATATTTTCCGATTCCTAGAAGTTTTATCCAGATCAATGTTAGTATTTTTTAAAAGAGTATTTATGAACAAAAAATAAAAATCCCTTTTTATAAGGCTTAATACGAATATAACAACTTTATTCCTCTTTTTCGTCTATTTCAGGAAGGTGCGATGGGAAATGTTACAACCCACTTTTCAGAATATGTTGTGATGGGGTGATACGGTCAAGGATAGGGCTTTCTATCGCATGTTGTGGTAAAAATACCTACAGCCGAGTGACGGCGATATGCTGTGGTGGAACTATATACGATATTTTTTTTAACCCCCATAGAAAATGCTGTGGGAAACATTTATGTTGAGGCAGTAAAGTTGTTGGGATATGAGGGTAGAAAAGACATGTTTACAAAATCCAATACTTTGTAGCACATTTGTCTATTTTCTCTTTTATATTTTCAATTTGGCAAATAAAGTGCAAGTCATACCTTGAAACCCCCCCAAAATGTTAAGAATTTTGTTTCCAGTAGGAACGAGAAATGTACTTATTCTACCAGTCCTCTGATTGCTACACTTTGTCTAAAGCTTCACTGATTGGTTGATTAACGGATTGAATGACATGTAACTAATTACATGTACGTTGATATGATCGATTGATTGATTGATTGATTATTTAACATCTCCGTGATGTTTGTGCACCTCATTACCTCCGTTTTACAAGTGTCAGCATAACCCACGTACTGCACAACGTGCTTACGGGAGAAGGGAAAGTAAAGACTTTCTCTCTACTACCAGACACCAGAAATGACTTCCTGCCTCATCACCGTCACTCAAGTGACCTGCGCATTGTTCAAGATCACTGCAACCAACACCAAAATTAGTGGTGAAAATCTTCAACAACGCCGAGGAAAATGGTGTCAAGATAATGATGCACTAAGTGATATCAGAAAACACAAACAACCCGTCTTAACCTTTGTCTCTGGTAATACTTTATATCTTAATATGAGAGCGTGTATAGCAACTCTAACCAAAACCTAAAAGAATTTTATTGATGAACGCCGACTAAATAGTTCTACGTGTAAAAACAAGTAATGGAACTAAGCCTTAACAATCTTACGTGCGTCTCATAGGGCCCAAAGGTCAAGTTTGGGCCCTAAGGTCTATTGGTAGCAGTAATGTAAAAACAAAAGGTAGAGAGCGACGCATGCGCTGTAAGGATTATGCGATGTAAAGTGAACGTGGAGAACAACACATGCGCTGTAAGGAGTATTTTGGGTTTTTTTTGAAAATCACCGAAATGTTAAACGTGTCATTAATTTGCTACCAACAGAACGTTGAATTATTAATAAACACGATGACGAAAGTTTTAGTAGAATCTGTTATTTTTGTTAAAGCAGGAGAGTGGTATATTCGGGTGGGGTCGACGATGTGACAATCCTCGCTTTCCGCCCGTCCAACCTTGGGGCCACCCTGGCTGAGGTGGTAATCGTGTCTAGGCGCAATTTACCCAGGAGTCTCTGGGTCTCTGTCTAAGTGAAATATTCCTGAGTACGTCGTAAACAACAATTAAATAAATAAATAAATATATCAATGTAGATGACGGGTAAACGTTCGTTAGCTGTCATCGTTTAAGTCCCTCTGGGTATTTTTGCAGCTGGAAATGCGCTCGGTGTGTTCCCCTTTCCCAGTATGCAAAACAATGTGGAGAATTCACGAACGTACGAGTGTTGGTTGTGTTATCCAATGTTTTAACACTTCTATTACCAGGTTGTCCGTTGAATATCGGGTAAGACAGGTCCTATGAGAATGCGCACAACTTTTAAAATCGAAGTCGGCCCTTTAGGGGTTATTTCCCTTGAACCACAGACACGCCGATGGTAATGTAATCATTAGCCCTTGGGTCAGACATGATATTGGTACCACCTTAGGTGGCCAAACCTAATTGGTACTGTCATGTTTATAGGGTCAGTACAAATAAATTAAAACATGATAACGTTTCTCCAATGGTACCTTTATCAAATATTTTGATACAATAAAAAAATCACCTTGTAAGGCGTTGCGCAAATTACAAAAAGAAAGAAAAAAAGCCAATATATCGTAGACTCTCAGTTAATAATATAATAAGACCTATTTAGCAGTTGTATTGTTTATGAAGCAAAGAAAATTTGGCAGTCCGCATTTTGTCTGTCCTTCATGTACGCTATTATCTGAGTATTCACTTTACCTGTACATTTACATGTAAGATTTGCAAGACTTTCAGCTGGGTTCAAAACAGTTTATCAACAGTTTATATGCCCATCTGTGTATTTCTTTTATTTGTAACCATCATTACGGTGAGCTAAGGTAAATTAGCTCAGGTAAGTAAACGTTCGTGTCATTTCTTTCTCTGTGACCTACAAGTCTGAAAACTACAATGTCAGAGCAAACCTATGATCAGATTTTTTGACTTTCCACCACGAATACCGGTAACTGAAAGTTCCGCCAAAGACGATATTATTCCTAAACATTTTTTGCACAGTGTAAATGTGTACTTTGAAATTCGACAAAAAAGTAAAAGGTAAAATAATACACTGTTATGAAGAGTATACCAGACGATTTTTTTTTACAATTTTTACAACCTAGTAAATTGCCTTTAAAACACTGGATTTTTGAGTGGTCTTTTCCAATCATATTGAGAACAGTGACGTCATACAAGGTTTTTTGCCACTTGATAAATGCAGTTTGCTAAACCACTACAATAAAATACACACACATACTTGTATAGAGCCATAATTGCATTAATTTAATAGACCTTAAACGAAAATTATTTCTTAATGGATACATCGTTCGTTGATGAAGACACTACTATGCAAATGGAGCAGCCAGGCATCATTCATTGTTTTGATATCGCCTTGATATAAGATTAGGTTCCTTGAACATTCTACAACGAGGGGTAAACACCAGGCAAGAGGATTTTAAAATATCAAGAATGGCTGCTAGTTCAGTGGCATTTTCACCACGACAAAGTCTTCATTGTGCTATCCGAAGGACCTTTTGATTAACCTATAACTATCACTTGTAGGTTTTCTAGGGAAACAGGAACAACTTTTAGAGCATTCCACTCCAAACGTTGTTTAATAGATTTCAAGGTAATAGATCTCAAGATCTCCTTTGAGATGAAATTGTGCACGCACTCTATCCCAGCAGTAAATCACACAAATGTCTCAAGGATTATCACCCAGATGCAATTGTTCTCTAATAGACAAAAAACAAGCCTTCTTGCTTAGCTTGGGGCAGATGGCAGCAGGATAAGAACAGCAATCCAAAAGCTTGGCCAAGGAAACTTTGCCCTACAGAAGACGGGCCTTGATGCTGCAGTGTTAGCCAATGGGCACTCCGTACTAGGTGAAAGCCTACGCGAAAGACTACAAATTTTCATTGGTATGAAGGATATACAAAAGGCATAAAAGATATTTTATGTATCATTTACCGCTGAAGAGAGAAACAGGGAGGCCCCTCTGTTTCACGGGCATGCAGAGTACGGTAGTGTTAGCCCAGCAGTCTCAGACCTCCACGCACAGTCCGTCTTCAGAAATCCCCAACCGCCAAAAAATTATACCCAACTGACATTGGCAAACCTTCTTCTAACACACATGTAATCCAGTGGTCCAAACTTTTTAAGTGAGTCAAACCGACTTCTGATATAAGTGTTTCGGCAGAGGTTGGCAGACTAAGGCTACGGCCTCTGCATTAGGAGAGTAGGCATGCGTCTGGCCAGCGGGACTATATATGGTCCATGTTTTGTAGATGCCCTTTGTTCTTTTTTTCGCCATATGAATTTTAACACTATTTTCCGATATCGCCAGGAAAGCTCTCAAAGCAATCATCAACATGATGCACTGGTCCTGGGTCAGTTGTTTGTTTTAGACAGTAGACACAGATTTATCCAGCATCCTAGTATTACAAAAGCATGAGTGTGAAAACTTCTTTTAGCATTCAAGCCAGATTTTACCTAGGATTACTACGCAATCAACAATTTTTTTCGCTTTATTTTTATAAGGCTTTGACAAAACCAGTCAGTGAACGAGTGCAAAATTAGAATTATACTAAAGGTTTTTTTTCAAAAAGTGCAAGCTTATTAGGGTGTGGCGCAATGCCTTACTTCATTTACAAAAAAAAATTGCAAAACACTGCCAACGGCCATGAAAAATATGCTGTGTAACCCCGCTGAAAAGGTTTCTCTGAATTTGTTTTTTGTTTTTTCTTTTAACTTTCCATGAAAAGGTCCGGTGAGGATATATAAGTACCGTCTTCATATGCCTTCAGAAACGAGAGTTCAGGAACTCAGCCTTGAGAACACCCGACGAACCACGGTGAGAGGATCTTCATCAGTCGAAGTGAAACTACAGCGGTACACACCTTCAAAACTGGTAAGATGCCATACAGTAGAATGAATACAGTAGAGGAGAATCAACTGTTGCGAGTTGTTTTTGCTACTTAAACGTGTTTGTAGTAATGTAACAACAATCGATTCATTTTCAAAAATTGCGCTGTGTCATTTCAAGCAAAGAATGAAAAGACCTTACATCTCAATTAGCGTCCGGGAATTCTCTTTCGTGCCGGCTGAGCCGCATTATTTGCATAGTTGACAATGATACATAGCATGGCTGATCTTTCGTGACCGTTACATGAAATTTTAGCGCAAAACCGTTAAAGCTTTTAGCAAATGGGAATCCAGTCCGTTGTACTCTATACAGGTTACTACTTGAGCATACACTGGGTGTGTGAGATTATGGACAGTGACTGTGTCTACGATTAGTTATGCAGGAAAGTAATCTGATTTGACTGAAGCTTACATACAACCTGGCGATGTCTGACAGTGGATTATACAATTTCCTTATTTTCCTTATTATCCTTATTCATCAATAAAATGATATTTTCCCTATTTGTCAGTAATTTCTGAAATCATGGATTGCCTTTCAAAAAATATCGTGTCTGTACTATTTATAGTGTTAAAATGATTCTAAACTTTGAAAAAGATAAAGCGACACTCTTTACAGATCTTATGAATAAAATATACGACTCTGAAAGGTAACACGTGCATAAAGGAGACTGATATATATAGTGAAAGTTAATTATTTGGGCAATTGTGCATTATTGGCAAACAGTAAGGTATATATGTAGCTTCCTTAAACATTATAATCAGTTAAATGAATAAGTAAATGTTTGGGCTGGCGTTTAAAAACGCATCAGAAAATGTTCACTGATGGTGAACTAGGTATACAAGAGATGGAAAACGGATTTCTCCGAGTTAACCGCCGTGTGTTTTAGATATCAGGTTCAAATCTGATATTTTCTGAAAGATAACACTTTAAACTATTCGTTGTAAGTAGAAGATGTTTGATTTGATTTGCCAACATGAATTTTTGCAAGAAATCTCCTCTGTGTATAGGATAGAGTTCATTATGTAACTTCTTCACGATTGTTACGGGACAGCGTAGAGCGGAGCGGATTAGGCAACTGACTGGCTGCGGATGGTGGTGGGTTTCCTCCGGGTTCTTCCCGGCTTCCTTCCACGATAATGCTGACCGCCGTCGTACAAGTGAATATACTTGAGTATATCGTAAAACACCAATCAAGTACATATATAAATAAATACTCCATGTGTGTGTCTCTGTTTTGTAGACAAAATGGCATCTTCTGCGGCAGTTCAGATGTTGGTGGTCTTCTTGATCCTGACCACCTGTTCCATGACAAATGGTTGTTGGCTTGGGAGTAAGTATTCATGTTCAACCATAACACGGCTACATTTTCAATACGCCCTGTAAGGTCCAGTTGCGAAAGCACTTAGGACTAGTTAAGACAACTGAGAAACGAAAGATCTTAAATCTTGGATAGCTCGAACGATAAGTCATGAAAGATCTTGAATAATCTGACTAATCACACTTAATCTGCCAGGCATTGTCGTTCGAACTACGTATGAGCATCGCAAACGATTTTCATGAATTTTATCCAGGTTCTTGTCAAAGAGTGTCTTCCTTGCCATGCCCGGCATTATGTGACTACCGCTCATAAACAAAAAAATTAATCTGTTCATTTTAAACAGAAAGTCTGTTGTCTGACTGACGCTAGAATTTATTCTGTTATTAAAACGTAATATTCTGTCATATTGAACATAACATCCTATTGATCTAGCAGAGTTTTATGGTAAATGAATAGAATATGTGTGTTATATTTAACAAAACAATCTACTGTAGTAGCAGCATACATTCTAACATCACTTAGACAACAGACTCTCTCTTAACATAACCATATTAATTTTCATAGTGTATATGGTAATGCAACAGTCGCAGTGTCAGTTTAGGTGTGACTTCAAACAACCCCATGGACTTCAATCGGGGTAAATCGGTCACGATTGATTACGCATAAAAGATCTTGACGAATGACAATGGTCTGCTGTGCCTGAGGCTTAATTTACCAGGCCTTGTTGTGAATCCATTATCCCCAAATTCCTTGTTTTAAAAAATGCGATTTTTCGGGAAAAAAGACGTTTTTCTCAAAACTGGCTCAAACGATACCAATTAAAAAGGGATATTTAACCTAAAAAAATTACTAATGCAAAACATTGCTGTGCCGCTGGAATTTTTAATCATGTTTAAAAACGTCTTCTACTTCGCTTAAAAACAAAATTTATGATATGTAAAATAAAATCACAAATACAGAAGAAATCGCTTAACAAGAAAAAATACTGTTGTTGTAATCGTAAACTCACGTCCATACTTCTTACAGGACATGCGCCAATCTCCAGGTTTGTTTTACATCAGTACCAATACTAGCAAACTTTGTACAAAAATCTTGACCAACGCCGAGGTCACTGATATTGCTGAGTAAATAGATCTACTCTGCGCAAGTATGAAACGCCACCTAGCGGACATTACTTTCAAGTGCAACGATCAATATTTTCGGGTTCTTATAAGTTTTATCCAGATCACTGTTAGCATTTGTGAAAAGAGTATTTATGACCGAAAAACAAATGTCCCTTTTTAAAAGGCTTAATACGAATATAACAACTTCATTCCTCTTTTTTTTTCTCCACGATATGGCTGAAATATTGCCGATGTGGCGTTAAGCCATAATCATTCATTCATTCATTCCTCTTTTTCGTCTATTTCAGGAAGGTGCGGTGGGAGATGTTATAACACACTTTTCAGCATATGTTGTGATGGGGTGATACAGTCAAGGATAGGGCTAAATGTAGCATGTTGTGGTCAGAAAGTCTACAGTAAGGTGACCGCGTTATGCTGTGGTGGAACTGTGTACGATATAGCTTGGTACCCAGGAAAACATTGCTGTGGGGACCATTTATGCTGAGGCAGTAAAGTTGTTGGGATATGAGGGTACAAAAGACCTGCTTACAAAATCCAATTCTTTGTAGCACATTTGTCTATTTTCTCTCTTATATTTTCAATTTGGCAAATAAAGTGCAAGTCATACTTTGAAAACTCCCAAAAATGTTAAGAATTTTGTTTCCAGTAGGAACGAGAAATGTACTTATTCTATCAGTCCTCTGATTGCTACACTTTGTCTAAAGCTTCACTGATTGGTTGATTAACGGATTGAATAACATGTAATTTATTACATGTACGTTGTTATGATTGATTGATTGATATAACCTCATTATCTCCGTTTTACAAGTGTCAGCACAACCCACGTACTGCACAACGTGCTTATGGGAGACTGGAAAGTAAACTCTGTCTCTCTACATACTACCTACAGCGCATGCGCTGTTTTCTGTGCTTTCTTTATATCACTGCCACCACTGAGAAAGCTTGATCTTAGGGTCGTATGCGAGGCATGTCGTTTAGCTTAGCCTCACCACTTGTGTCGTCGCGTTGAACTCTTTAATCATCGATATCAACAAAACTGTTTAATGCGTTGATTAGAATCATACGCGGCCGTGCGTGGGAAGGTCCACCAGCAACCTACGGATGGTCGTGGGTTTCCCCCGGGCTCTTCGTCGAATAAGTGAAATATTCTTGAGTACGGCGTAAAACACCAATGAAATAAATGAAAAAATAGAATCATACTGTGCATATTTTA
Source organism: Liolophura sinensis (assembly GCF_032854445.1). Lineage (NCBI taxonomy): Eukaryota > Metazoa > Mollusca > Polyplacophora > Chitonida > Chitonidae > Liolophura > Liolophura sinensis. Next base: position 21,788,394 of record NC_088307.1, read on the forward strand.
GATTAAGATCACGTATCCGTATAAAGTATTATTATAAACAAAGGTTAAGACACAGTTTTTGTGTTTCCAGACATCACTTCCTACCTCATCACCGTCACCCAAGTGACCTGGGCGTTGTTCAAGATTTCTGGAATGTAAATATACACCTTACAGCCTATTAATTCTGGAGACCTTGGATCAAACTCGGGTCGGGTCATACCAATACCGATTCCCCACGGACTTCTGCTGCTACTAACATACAGATAAAGTTAGCGGCGTAAGGAGGGCTGCGTCGATCGTTCCAATTCAAATATCACAAATGAACTATATAATAGTAATGTGTTGTCATGATGTTTTAATAGGATGAAATTCATAACAATAAATAAACACTAGTCATTAAAACATGCAGCCATTTCAATAAATACCGGAAATAATATTATCATAATACCTTCACGGAATTACAGGATATTTGCATGAGTATTCTAGAATACGTTAGCACATTATGAACTGCACCTTGATAACAACTCATGAGGCTATTTGCAGTTTATTTTGGACTGTCAACCCTGACAGGGTAAGAATACTGACAATGTGGTGTCAAGATATAATCATTCATTCATTCCATAGTGCCCATTCTCCGGAAAAATCAGTTACGCAAGTCCGTCAATTCTGTTATAGTCATCTTCAAAAGTTTTCCAGCTTTCCATTCAGCTGATTGGGGAAAAAATTGTTGAAAATATACGTCATAAAACCTAAAATATCGCCCAAAGAAGATCATTTTAGAACCAAATCAAAGTCATAAAACATTACTTTTGGCGCTGACACTAAAATTTTTCGACTATACTATCATTCTACCATTCAAATAAAACTGAAAACAGCTTTTTACGATCAACAAAACGCTCCGAATTAGATAAACTGTGCAACTCAATCATGGGGGAAATTCGAGGTCATTTATCGCACAGGTTAAGCCATTGCTTCACGGTGATTTTTTTTAACCTTGCGGAACAGGAAGAAGTGAGTGCGTGAGCATTCTGGGATTTATCCATTATAGTTTATTAACATTAATCGTATTAACGACTTCATCGTACCCAGTATATAAGAAATTTGAGAATCACGCTGCGCGAAGTAATAAAGGTATCGATTAAAAATAATGCCAAAATCAGATGAAAGAGTGTGATAACCTATTTGCAAATACGGTCTCTAATATTTCTAACAGATTTTTCTCCGGGAGAAAATCGTATTTCCAAATATTTGTGTATAGTGGGTATTTGGACCACCTCTAATACCCACATGTCACACAAAAATTACTTTTAAGTGTGTTTTTCTTTTTAAGGACAAACAGAAAAAAATATATATGGAGATCACATTAACAACCAAAATTTTGCGCTCTTTCTTCTGAAGTTCACGCATTTTTTAGGATTTCTCCATCTTTTAAAGTGAATGAATTATTCATGAACATTGTGTGTTTCCTCCCAAATTGTCGTGTGGATCTATAGAACGGTATAACCCGGACATTGTTCAACCACTTCGAAATATATACACACTTAACTTTCTGAAAACTAGAAAAATGCTGTCATAGATTTGCATGGTTTTGAGATACTAGTTGTACAGATAATGACAGATATTAATTAATTTGTTTGTTTATTTATTTAATTGTTGTTTAACGCCATGCTCAAGTAGTATTCACCTGCACAATAGAGGTGAGTTTCATGGATTGCAGAAAACGGCGTCATGTCAGTAAAGCTGAGTAAAACCTGGCAAGTTAATGACTGACTTTCTGACACGTGAGGTACATATATGCACGCTTTATTAACGGAAGACACGAACGTCGCCGATTGCTTACTTCCACCGCCCCCACAAACTATTAGACCCCCCCTACAAACTAAAAGACCCTACAAATTCCCCGTCCAGAACCGGGATTGAACCCACATCTCGTGTGTTCTGGTTATTGAAAGAATGGTGGATTGTGCTCTGGTGATTGAAATGCTGTTAGAATTTTTTTTCTTCTAGTATCTAATTTGCATCACCAAACAACGCTGACTTTCCACACTTTTACCAGAGTTTGAACATCGTTTCCTCTCTCACCAGCTTGATGTTACAACTGATGCCCGAGTGAAAACTTGGATGGGAAATCACAACACAACATAAAATACCATAATATATAGAGTAACACCAGAACAATTAGGATAGGGCGACACCTGGCAAATATTAGCCAATAAATCCGGTCATCCTGTCATTTTACCTCTTAATGTGCGTATTTTTAAAAAGTAGCAAGGTTTAAGTCCTCTACCACAATGGCTTAAGGAGAATTAGGTAAATGCAATGCAGTGATGTTAATTTATTATATATGACAGATCTAGAATTACTCAAAATGTTGTGTTGTCATCACGCTTAATACACAAACTCAGTTCCTTCAGGCGAGACACTGTCCTGCAAAACTTTTAATAATTTGTCAGTTTCTTCCCTAGCAATCTTTGAAATTCCAAGAATTCTCTACAGCAACAATGATACATTTTTATTGTTTCTCCTTCGGGGTTGCTACTTTCAGATCAACCGGAGACGGCGGAGCGCTTTCGCTGAACCCCATCTGCGCATGTTCACAGCTTCCGGGGAGATCGATTTGCGCGTTCTTGAGGGGGATTCCAGAAGTATCTTTGTCCTGTGGGTGATACGGCAAGCTGCATGAACTTCCTTCTGTAAAGTTTCCGGATCGAGACTTTAAGAAATTCTGGTCAAAAAAAAAATATATGTACTTGATTAGTTCATACATATATAGGTCTTCAACAGCATAATAAGCTCGCGGTTGTAAGTAAGCTTAAAGAAAACAAAACTGAATTACTGACTGGTTTATATAACCGAGTTCTCAAATCGAACACGACCTGTAAATTTCAAGGTCAAGCCATGTACCAAGCTTCCTATTCAATACAATGAAGTCCGGAAGATTGTTTGCAGGCGGAGTGACAGACAAGTGGAGGACTGACAGACAAGGTGTGAACATATAGTCCCCACTAGCTCTGACACCGGTTTGGCCATGTTCCCAGTTTAGTTCCAAACTAACCGCTCTGTATCATTACGTTCACTAATTATAAAAACAGAATTCCTGTCGCCTGCGTTGTCCACACAATATCAAAGCTGTACTCGCCAAAAACATGTTACCCGTGATCTTCTAAGTAATTCTTGATCCACATTACCCTGTTATGGAATGAATAATAAAGGCCATAGCGTCACAACTATCACGTATAAATAAGCGACACTTCGCAAACAGGCATTTTCGAATCACCCGACTGCGTTACTAGGGTGGACGGGTGCGCTTCCCAAAATTAATTGTCTTTTCCCGCTTATATTGCTTATTCCTTCAGTTCATTATTAAAACAAAATTAAACTTAAGGCTCTGAAACAAGATTCCATTTACCCTTTAAATATGTTTCAGCCCAAACGGATTTTTTTCGGACGGGTGCGATTGACTTGAATCACAAATGGCGTTAAGCGAAGTCTGACTTGCTGTCGATGCGCCCGGTACATCTCTGTTAATTGTGCTCTTATAGTCTTTATTATTAGCCAATGTGATGCGAAATCAAAACTATTTTAGGATTAATAGAAACATATTTTTGGAGCGCACAGTTTCGACAAGTTGAGGGCATAACACAGAAAAATTAATTTTGTTTCATTTGACAGGTGTTTTACGCCGTACTCAAGAATATTTCACTTATACGACGGTGGCCAGCATTGTGGTGGAAGGAAACCAAGCACAGCCCGGGGGAAACCACGACCATCCACAGGCTGCTGGAAGACCTTCCCACTTACGGCCGGAGAGGAAGCCAGTATAAGCTAGATTTGAACTCACAGAGACCGTATTGGTGAGGGGCTCCTGGGTCATTTTAACGCTCGAGAACAGTTTTCAGATACCAACAGGGGCAATTTTCTTTGTATCTTTTTTTAAGGTCTATATTATCTTTACATTGAAAGTTTTCTACTACTGAAAGTTTTATACAGCCATATTTCGTATACCATGGTAAAACTGTTAACTGGTAATTAAAAACTGTCAATTGTAAGTATCCAGAAAAACACAAATGAAGTAAATAATGAACCCATGACAATTCACCCAGAACCCCTTGCCCTTAATTGGGGTACTCATGTACTTACCTGTGCCACGCGATCTTGTCTCACGTGAGGGAGGTAACTCAGTCCGTAGAACACAGTAGTGAAAAATGTTAAGGAAAATCAGAAAGCATGTGAAACGTAGCCCCCAAGTGCATTTGTGTAAGTAGATATGTATTTCTATCTAGAACAGTGCCTGTACAGTCACCCACCCCATCCAAAAAAATCGATTACAGTGTACAGGGTACCATTTATTCAGACTGATGTTAAGTTCTCATTTCTCGGTTCCTTTGTTGGCGGCGATTACATCCAAATATACTTGTAACGAAAAGTTGGTAAACACAGCCAAATCAGCAGCTGACTTTTGATAATTTTACAGAATGTGCATGTTGTACCATTAAACAACCACTTTACGATTTATTTTCCAAGAGATCGCAAACAATCGCCACGAAAGAGGTCATATAATTACGCAATCTCAAGACGAGATCGGGACTAACCTTCTCCGGAGAGTTTGCTCTAACGTTCGATGAAGCTTGTTTCTCTCACAGTAGCCTATGCTGTGCTTACAATATGCGATTGCCTATTTATGAGCAATAATTCGCCAAACGTCGGTGGTTTTCCCTTGACTTTCCGGTTTCCTCCCCACTCCCCCTGCCAAAATTGACCACCATCATGTAAGCAAAAAGTTTACAAGAATGGCGTTAAACCTCCCGCTTTAGGCAAGTACTGACGAACACGTACACATATCAAACTGGTGAGAAAAAAAAGGTCTTTGCCGAAGGTTAGACTGTGCAAAAGACCACACCAGCGTCGCCATACAGACTTGTTGTGAATGGCATGAACCACCCCCCTTTGGCAAATAACTGACGAACTTTTATGTGGGTGATTCACAGAAAAGCGCACCACATAGACGAAGGACTATAGTGGTTTTCCAGGAATGAAAGAAAAAACAGACGTCTCTACATCTCGACGGTGCTTGCTTGTAATCAGGATTTTCTACTGGTGATTTGACAAAAGGATATGTCTTATATTTGCCTTTCCTCTTGGTGTGAACTTCCGGGTAGAGCTTCCTCACCGCCCTGTTACACTCAATCCCCCAGACTAAGACGTTAGAGTCAGCGATTGGCTCGGCCAGTAGATGAAGAAGCTCATCACGTGACACGCCCGATTCCAGATCTCCAGTCCAGCAAACTAGATCTGGTGAATACAAACAGATTCATCGATTACATCAAGAAATATCTTAGACGGATTTTTTCGCACCTAGAGAAATATTTTGTGAATTTTCAAAAATCCGTCTAGTAAATGTGTCCGCTTCGGCTAGGTGGTATTTAGCAGGCGATTTTGTCCACTCCGAAATTCGCTTGTATCAAGCATATCAAATATTAGCGAATAAATACGCCGGCGATTCAATCACTCTGTCCGTGGCCACCCAGGAATAACAACTTTGTCAAGATCCATAACTGTGGTGAAGACAAGCAGGTTTTCCTCCCCGGTGGTATGTGGGAAGGTCTGACAGAAACTTGCCGATCGTCGTGGGTTTTTCCCAAGTTCTGCCCGATTTCCTCCCACCATATAATGCTGGCCACGGTCGTATAAATGAAATTTTCTTGAGTACGACGTAAAAAAACCAATCAAACAAATAAATAAATAACTGTGGTGAAGACAAAACGACTGATGCTTCACCAATGGGGCTGGTGTGCCATTACCGAGTAAAATATAAAGTGGTGTGCTGGCGAGCTGCGAGGTAGGACCCAAAGCTGACACCTGGTTTGGACTACAGATATCATTTAAAAAAGAACTTCTCGGAAAGCATGAAACGGTGTATGATTTATTATAGGCTGCTGCTGTGGCTATAAAACTCCGAGAGCGCTATATAATAAGATTTGAAATCGCCACTTGGGGCCACCTTAAACGTACATTTTAAAGTTCAGTGGGTACCCTGATATCAGAAATAATAGTTCTTACCGGGTAAATATTGCAGGATTTTTTCTGTGTCCAATGACATATCCCTGAGTGGCTGGAACGAAAAGGCTTCTGCTTCGGTTATGTGACCAAGATCGGTCGTCTGCTCAATGAATTGAACTCCAAAGAAGTAAGTCGTTGATGCGAGTTAAAGAAAAAATATTGTAAACAGGACAGACCATCCGAGAAAATGAGTTAACAACAGCAAGAAAAGAAAAAAAAACAAGTCAAAAAACACAAATATATTAGTATTATATACGAACTAGATTTAAACCAAATCGCAGCGCACGCGGACTGGTTTTATATAACAACGTATTATACATCACATTACATCGGAAATGAAGCTACATACATAAATATTTCGGACAGTAATTGCTTTTTGTGGCATTGATAACGTAAGCAACTTCAATAGAAACCTTGCCATCGCTAAAAAAAATAGCTAGGTTTCATATCATGACAGATAATTAACCCCCCTCCCCCCAAAAAAAATCACACTTGGCGCCAGCTTAAACATCGTGAAGCCTCTATACAACATATATGTATGAACCCTGACCAGTACATTTGCATTGAAAATAGTACGCAAAAGCTATAAAAAGTAGCAAAATAAAGTAGCTTTAATAAGTCACCGGTAGATTTCTATTGAACATAGTAAGGATAACATATTCAGCAGAAAAATTATTTAACCCTATCGATTACCACTAATATCTGTTTCCTATGGCAGTAGGTTTACATTACAGATCTCAGTTGGTTAGCGCTCTAGCGCAGCGTTATGACCCAGGGGTCTCTCACCAATGCGGTTCAAGTCCAGCTCATGCTGGCTTCCTCTCTCACCATAATGCTGGCCGCCGTCCTATAAGTGAAATATTATTGAGTACGGCGTAAAATACCAATCAAATAAACAAATAAATATATTACAAATGAAGAATTATGTAAAGGATATTTCTTGAACTTTCCCTTCCTCTGAGCAATACTGTTTGGGAATTCCTCTCGCACGGCTCGGTTACAGGCCGGGCCCCAGTGGACGACTTCCGGACATTGCAGCACGTGACTGACCTTTTGCAGCAAGAGATCGCGAGCAATATTCGCTTTGGAACTCTCACAAAGTATCTCTGGCAAATAAAGCAGATTTAAAGAAAATTTACGGATTGGAGTTTCCGCAGAATATTTATATTAATAATCAATATTAACCATCAATGGGGGAGTGCGCAAACGAAATCGTGTGAGAAACCATAAATATCATCAGTACAGATGGGAATAAACATGGTTTTCAATTATTTTCTTTGGGGGGGTGGGGGGAGAGATAAGACGTATGGCAATACTCTTTGTATGTTGGGTACTTTGGACCCCTTCTTGGTATATATTGTCTTTGCATAATAATGTTTTAAATGTGGACGCAACACATGTTTACTAAATATATTTATATTGGGTCTTTTTAGCTAACAAATGTGTTCAACTTGAATTGTAACCATGTTTTTTTTTAATATATTCATAAGTATTACCTTAATTCAGACTGAATGCATGTGTTTGGATATAAACAACAAATTTACATCTTAGTGAATTGCAGCACACCCTTATTTAAGTCGTTATTAAGCAAAAACGATATATACCAAGATGTGGACCCAAACAGCAACCATACAAAAATATTTTCAAATACCTTTTTCTCCTGAAAGAAAGCACCTCAAAAATATTAAAGACCATACATGTATTTGAAAATAAATTTTCATGCTCTTTCATCGGCTATTTGCATCAACTTTATGTTTTCATCTCAGTTAAGTATACAGTATTGGAGCTTCCTTCTACAGTATAGGAGCTTCCTTAGACGGTAAAACTGAACGATGGACAATTATTTTTTAACAAAATATAACAACTAACTGAATATTCCCCATAGTTTGGGAAAAAAAGTATTTACAGCTTAGTTTTATACAAGTAATACGTGTAATATGAAAAAGAAATAGCTTTAGATATCGGATTGACGTTAGCTATACAGAAGATCTTGAGGGATAAATCAGAGCATTTTGCCTCTTTTAGTTTTATTTACCTGATAAGACTTCTTTTATTCTGAGTATTTTCCATCCCTCTCCGTTATTACTTCTCATTCCGTCATTCTCTACGTTATCACTGCTGTCGGTGCCATTTTCATCCTGCTGGTGTCTCTCTGAATGAGTTTCAGGATATGACATAGAGCGCAACTCCAGATCCGTTTCATGTTTGATTGACAACACATACCCTGGTATACCAGAGTTATCGTTCTTTGACACTACGTGTGCCGGATCAACGCTTTCGTCAGATCTGGAAGCCCTTTGCGGGTTAATTTTATCTTGCACGTGCATCTGTAGCCTGTGATGGAGAGAGCTTTCGGTCCCATGGACACCCTTCTCACTTTCAGAGTCAGCACGAGATAATTTCTTCGCTGTCGGACGTGACATATTGACACTGTCGGAGTCTTCGTGTTTTTGTCTTTTGCACATTTCCGCTTCTACGGATTCGTCGCATTCGCTTGCGGTGCTCGAGCTGCCATCCGACCAATCGAAATTGCCGTCCTTCGCCTGGTTCCTAACCATTATTGGTGCAGGTCTTTTGCGCCTGCGCCGTGGAAGCATCAAGTGTTCCTGAACAGATGTGTCTGGATATTGTCTAGCGTTTTTGTTTTCACTTGCCGCATTCCTCGTTTCCTTCGCCTCTACGCTCTCTGTGGTACCTGTTCTATGCCCTTCCGTGGTTATTCCGTCGATTCGAACGGTGTTCTGACTTCTGGGACCATCAGCGAGATTCAGGGGTCTCTCATTAGGGCCAGAGGCACCAGCACTGAGGTCATCCATGAGACCCCTATGCGAAGTGCACACTGGGGTGTGTAGTACATTTATCGGTGAAAATTTACCCACTGACATCTCCTTTGCGTTTCCCGTTACTTTTACACAAATCGACTTGTCCCCTGAGACTCTGCAACCCTCTTTTGATTGCTCTGTTGACAACTCACAACAGTCGTGACCGGATTTAGTAGCCAGCCTAAACTTGGCTCTGTGCGCATGACCGGAACAGTGCGCCTGAAAATCTGGTTTAGATGGACTTTTCCAGTTACACACTTGGCAGAAATACACAATGTTTCCTCCTTCTCGAACGAGTTTGGTGTACTTGCCGAATTCCTGAGTGAAACCCGGAGTAGGCAGATGGCGTACACTTTCTCCCTCTCTGACGTCCCCCCCAACCGGACGTTTCTCCGTCACTGACCGGCTGGACGCCATGATTTGGTCAGTAAGTTCTTGAAGTCGACACAGACTGTCGCTCGAGGTTTGCTGCGTTTTATCCGACGGAAAATAAACAGACTTCAACACACCTGACTTTAAGGGAACACTGTGATCGGTATTAGTAGGGCCTATCCTTTTGCCCTTCAAATTTAACGCTTCTGAACAAGCGTTCATTAGTTCGGCCAAAGTTGGTTTTACGTCAATGACGTCTGAAGATGTCAGCGCCACATTTGATGTGCAGACGGCTTTCGGTGCACTTGACTGATACGTCATATGAAAAAATGCACTTGCTGACGTCGATTTTTTCGAAGAAATCTCTTTGCTTTCTTTCACATCTTTTCTTAACATAATATTATCCTTTCCTGACAGCTTCGGAGCAATTGAATGGGTTGATACAGTATGACACTGTAAGTCCTCCTTAGTTTTAAACCTTAGCTTACAAACGCCACATGTTTCTCCATTGTCTTTTGATCGTTCTTCGCTTCCCGAAAGATGCTGAGTGCGCATGTGTACCCGGAAGTTATCTTCACTTGTTAAAATGGACGGTAGCGACCTACACAAAGTGCATTTGTACAGAATTTCGGCGTAGCTTAATACGTCATGGTTTGCTGAAAAGTCATTGATGCATTTGTCACCTGATGAATTTGTTCTCTCCTCGACGTGACTGTCACTGCTGTTATTTATAAATGAACCCACCTCGCCTTTACTGTTTACGGAGGCCATAGCTAAAGTGGTGTAGACTGTCATGCGTTTTTAGCATTACAGGATGCGAAAGTTCAACAATGTTGCTTCCACGAACATGTACTGTACAAACAAAACATAAAAAAGGGAACTGATTAGTTGAGAAATTAAATACATTTCGGCTTAAATAAATTGGTGAAATAAAAAAAAAACAAGAAAAAAAAACATGGAAACTTTTACAAGTTTCAATACAGTTTAAATATAAAATTTAATATTTTGGGGAATTGTGTGTTTAAGGGTGTATTATGAATATTGCACTTCTGTACAACTTATCGCGCCGTACTGGTGAAAAACACGTGGACTTCACCTACAATAGGACTGTGCTAATATCCCCAAAAGACCAGTTTGCCATGCACAGCAGAAATCATCTTCAATCACGAAACCAGAGCTCAAATAAGAACTTTGAATTTGCAAATACATCCAACCGCACTTGTCTTCAAGGTATACTTCGAACATAGGACTGCGAATAGTATGCTGAATAGCGTTTCAAAGCTATGCCATAGTCTATCATATTGTAGAGGTTTCTTCTTTTCTTCTTTTTTTCATGTTGTCTTTACCTTGCACTGTCTTGTAGATGGTACACCATACAAGTACTGTTCTATTGTCTTCTTGCTGTTTCACCCTACTACCCAATCGCTGTTTCAACCTAATACCCTATAGCTTTTCATCTTTCATCCTACTAACCAATCGCTGTTTCATACGACCTTATCTCTGTTTCACTCTACTACCCTATCGTTGTTTCACCATACCACCCTATCACTGTTTCGCCCTACTACCAAATTGCTGTTTCGCGGTACTACCCAACTGCGGTTTCACCATACCACCCTATCGCTGTTTCGCTCTACTACCCAATTAATGTTTCACAATACTACCCAATCGCTGTTTCAACCTACTACCCTACTGCTGTTTCATCCTACTATCCAATTGGTGTTTCACCATACTACCCTATTGCTAAATCAGCCTACTACCCAATCGCTGTTTCACCCTAATACCCAATCCCTGTTTCACTTTACTAACCAACCTCTGTTTCACCCTACTATCCAATCGCTGTTTCACCCTGATGCCCAATTGCTGTTTTACACTATTAATACCTAACATATCTACAATATAATTAAAGACGTATAGCATGGAGAGTAAAACCAGAGCAGCCACGACAGTGTGATAGACTTACAGCATACAGAGTAAAAGCAGAGCAGCGACGACGCTGTGACAGACGTACAGCATAGAGAGTAAAACCAGAGCAGCAACGACAGTGTGATAGACGCACAGCATAGAGAGCAAGACCAGAGCAGCGACGACATTGTGATAGACCCACAGCATAGAGAGCAAGACCAGAGAAGCGATGACAGTGTGGTAATTGGCAAAAGGTCACATGTAGCCGGTGAAAAACGGCTTCTTGTCAACTTACCTGAGTTTTATTTTAAGGGTTCATATAATTGCTTAGACAGTAGCATTTTACATGCCACCTAGCACCATGGCTTAAAAACAGAATTGGGTAAAAATAAAACAATGTCTTAGACGTCACTGGTCTAGAAATACTCAAAACGCTGCCTTGTCATCACATTAAACATACAACATTAAATCAATATAAGGCAAACTCACACATATTTACTCTCATATTGAGGGACTAAGAAACGTTTCGAAATATTGAGTCAAAAATGGTACCCCATTTTTCTTGCGGATGGTGGTGGGTTTCCCCCGGGCTCTGCCTGGTTTCCACCCACCATAATGCTGGCCAACGTCGTATATGTGAAATATTCTTGAGTACGGCGTAAAACACCAATCAATCAAATCAAACCATTTTTCTTGCGTGAATGACACGTAAATAACCGCGAATGAGACTTATCATAGTCTCGCTTACAGGAGCTCTAGCGAGAATTCGACGTGGACAGGAACGTGAAATGCTTTATAATGTCATTGGTCTGACCTATATCCTGAGGCGGAGACACATCTCACCTAGCCATGGATGGATTCGAACTGGCGGTGACGTGACCGACGCACTAACAAGATACACACCTGTAGACGTTCAGACATTACATTGATAGGTACTGTAGCTTTCCTATGCATTACACAGTGGTGTGGTAAATGTTTTAATTTACAAAAAGAAAACAATTTGCTTTTGTTTTAATTTTTAAAACAAATTATCCTGCAAAATCATAAAATTGTGACACAGGAGAAAAAATAAAAACATCCACTTATATATCATAACAGGAGTGTTGACAAGTATTGTTAGCAATTACGTGTTCAATCCTGAGGTCGCTGATTTGAAAGCTGGGGTGGTCTCTGCCAATTTTCAAACGCTAGAATTTGTTCTGTGACCAGGGATTTGATTTTATTGGCTGAAAGGATGTTTTACGCCGCACACAAGAATGTTTCACTTATATGACGGCAGTTTTGTATGGATAGTTTGAAATGTCCATACGTAATGACCCAGAAGCCTCTCACCAATGCGGTCGCTGTGAGTTCAGGTCCTGCTCATGCTGGCTTCCTCTCCTGCCGTAAGTGAGAAGGTCTGCCATCAACCTGCGGATGGTCATAGGTTTACTCCGAGTTTTGCCCTGTTTCCTCCCACCAAGATGCTGGCCGCCGTCGTATAAGGGAAATATTCTTGAGTACGGCGTAAAACACCAATCAAATCAATAAATAAATAACCAGTGAAGTGTAAATCATCAATAAATAAATAACCAGTGAAGTGTAAATAATTGTAATTATATGATTTGCTACATGTCATGTAAATCACAAGACATTCGCCATGTTACAGAGCCTTGAGGTCAATGCGTGATGTAAGCAGACCACAGTAGCAATATATACAGAGACAGGATCCGCTGAACTTATAGCGTGAATAGAAGCTATAGACGCAACAGTATACCGCTACATCACACACAGCAACGAACCAGTTTTGTTTAGTCTACAGTGCAACATGTTATGGTCAGGCACTCGTCTCTTGCTTTGTCTTTGGTCATGTATAGGTTATGCTACAGACCAGCAAATATAAGTGTTTGTTTTTATGTCGCAGCGAACATCATTCGTTGAATGCAACCGTAACTGTGGAATATAACTGTTGACAATGCGAATACAGACGTTGGTAGTGTCATTTTGGTTGTTGTTACAAGGTCTCAATGACGGACGGATGGCCGTCGTTACTATATACTATATCTATATCGTGCTATTATATTACAGAGTCATCCGGCAAGTCTGACAAAATTAAATTAAATGCCAGACCAAATATTTTCGACCGATAACGTTTCCCACATACATTTACAACTTCTCATTTTTGTGACGTTGTATAACCGACATATCGCAGTTCAGATAAAGCAAAATCGCGCACACTGAGAAGATCGAAAGTGCCGCCAAGAGAACGCACCTGTTCCGCTAATGTCACATGGACACTGTTTTGCCTTTTAGTCATAGGATCGCGGGGGTATACGATTGACGCGACATCGTGTTTCCGCTTTTTCTAACATGACGTCTACCACAATTCCAGGTTAAAAGCTGATTTATAGAGTTACCAAAGACGTCAAAACAAAACGCCTGTGGCCGATTAGATATGTTTCCTTGCCTCTTCCAAAATAATCAAGGCTATTTTATTTGTTTTCTTTCCCTTTAACCTTGCGTACAGAACAGTGCAACGATGTTACGAAACGAAAGAGCGATTATGAGGAGCGATGCGATAGCGTTACTACGAGATGCAATGGCAGTGCCGTCGCAAGGTTTCATATCACCGTAGTACCTCCTCACAACATGGTCTGACGATACTGAGAAAGCCCAATGCCGCGATGATGGGTTTTTCTAGTCTCCAGACCATTTACTTCAAACAATGAACGATCTGGAATCACACCATAGGCTACCTGCTGGTACGCCAATTTTAGAATATCCCTTTGAAGAGTACTATGTATGGCTATTGTATTGTACAGTAAAAGTCTGAAAACCACAGCCATGGCTCCATAAAGTAGAGAGAATTGTGTCAAAATCTAGCTGTCTGACTGATTGTTTTGTATGAATAAGGTAAAGAGGTTTCAGTGCATCAAAGTTTAGTGAGCCCAAAAAATTGCAGGAAGGTGACAGAAGGCTGACATGTTACCTGTCGAATTTAAAAATAATGCATTGTCTTCCTTATGATTAGAGATAAATGCCAAGTCTTGTAAAAATTGCATTCTCTTAAAACCCCGCAGATATGTTCATAAAATAAATTGCCGGGAGTGGGATTTGAACCCGCGTATATGTAACTTCTGGCATTTTCACTGAGTGTCCCGGCATTCTGCTTTTTGTAAACAGGTTGGGTTTGCTCACACAGTAGCCTATCTTCAACACAATGCGGTATTGAATTTCCATCACATGTGTTCATCTTCGGTCATCTTTTTTTTTTCATATCCCCTCTTTCTTATTACTATCCCATACTTCCTGGGTTGTGTTGTGCTGTGCTGCAAATGTAGGCCAGCTCTCGGCAAATTTCTGCTGTTTCTAGCCTATATACTGGCAACCCGCGGCGAATGGGCGTCTGCAGTCAACTTGGTCATCGCAGTACATGCATATGGCACTAGTCTAACTAACGATGCAAACTGGTAACATTATGCAGTGAAGTCTAGCAGTCTCCCATTGTGAACATTTACGAACCCGTTATTTAAAGTTTATTGACACATCAGGATACAGATGTACATGTTAGTCTATGCCTATAACAGACAAACTCCCCGAATGACGGAAGCTGGGGACAAAAGCTGTACAGAGCGCGAGTTGGATTCGATCACTCAGTCACCTTGGTCGAATGTTATGTACAAATGACTCCATTGAATAGAGTGAGTGAGTGAGTGAGTGCTTGGGGTTTAACGTCGTACTCAACAATTTTTCAGTCATTGTCTTAGGGTGCATGTACGTGTAATGTGCCTCCTTGTAGCAGGACGGATTTCCACCCCTCTTTTATCCAGTGCTGCTTCACTGAGACGACTTACTAATGGCAAGTAAGCCGCCCCGCCCAAGCCATTATACTGATACGAGTCAACCAGCTGTTGCACTATCCCCTTCATGCTGAACACCAAGTGAGGAAGTTACAAATTCCTCTTTTAAAGTCTTAGGTCTGACTCGATCAAGGATTGATCCTGGATCTACCGGTCCCGAAACTGACGCTCTACCAACTGTGCTATCCGGGCCGGTCCAGGGAATAGATTATTACCACTAATAGGCGGGATGATTAATTAACTGCTAATCAACCACGAGGATCAACAACAGCAGCCTGACTGACTTGGTAGAGCGTTAACCAGCAACGAACAGACCGGCAGACAAACAGACATACTGACAGACGAACGGATGGAGTCATAACGTGCTAACTAGGTTTTGGATCAGATGAAATGTTCACGAGACATGTCTGCTGACTGTTTCTTATTTCTGCGTGTAAACATTATTGTCGAAAATTTACCAGTTTCCAAGGTCTATGACACGACTTCAAAACTTTCAACTATTAGTATTGAGTGATAAACTTTATCAGTGATTCACAACCAATGTAACACATTTTAAAATTCCACTGACTGGTTGCCATAATACCTTGTCACAATGGGGTCGACTTTGAACTCTACGTAGAATTTACGCAAATGCGCTGAATAGCATTCGTGTAGAAGAATCCGTTATAAGTTGTTTTTTCTTTCAAGAAAGGATGGTTCTCATTTAACTTAATATACATGGAACCTATCGCCACATACGTTTTCAATAATCTTGACAGGGTGGTTCTCACTTAACTTATGGAACCTTTCTCATTCGGATTCTCAGATAAAGATATATTTTGTTCCGCTGTATGAAAGAATGCCTACATGTAAATACTGTTCGATGAATTTTGATTATTTATAAAAAACGAATATAATTTAAGTGTTTTGTATTTAAAGCTCAGCCGTTGGTGAAAAGAAATGTTTGTTGAGAAAACAGGTCACTGGTTCGACACGTGTCACTTCCTCGTTGTTTATTACCCTCGATTTATAAACAGATATGTGTGCATTATATATAGTATATACATATACAATATGTAATTACATCGGCCTGTGTGTCATTATCATTGTCTTAAACAGATAACTAAACATATAAATGTTTTTAAAACGTTGTCAGTCCATACAGCCTGCAGTGTCTTAGGGAGATCCAGTGAAAAATTTAATAAAAGCAAATTCTCAGTCGCTACAACAAATTGGGCAATATCAGATTCGAACCTTTGCCCAAGGACAATATTTGGGTCGACAAGAACAATTGCGATAGATTATAAGGAGCATAAAACGAGCATTGGCCTATATTCACATACAAATAAGTAGTGACATTGCCATAACAGCCCTGTATGAAGAAAAACAAATATGATTATAGGGAAAAAAAGAAAATAAATATCAAACTGTTACACTTACCTAAATTAGTTCTGTTGATCTGTATATGTGTTTGTTACATAGCGCATGTTGATTTGGTGATTCACTCATTTGACAATAGTACAGCGGTGCATAACGGCTATATACACTCTATAACCAGCAAGTCCGTCCGAAATGGGGATAGCTGCGCAAACAAAATGGCATTGAATCTCAGTCGCGAAGTCCGGTTCAATATATTACCATACCTCCCGGCGGAGACAATAATACAGAGTATCGAGGGGGATGGTTTATGCGAATGTACAGAGCTGGCTTACGCCTCGACCTGGCTTGGCCCACGGGTCTGGTCTCGGCGCCAGCCCGCCGACCGCTAACCCCCGCCATGGCTGACTGGAAATGTGACCAGGCGTCAATGCCGGTGAGCGAGCTCTGGAAGTACAGCGTATCGGGAGGCTTCACGGCGCCTCGCGTCTATCACTCCCCAGCCTGTCGTGCTTGTCTTCTCTACCTCGATCGTTCGAGGCTGGAAGCCGATGACGCCGCTTGGCTGCCAGAGACAAATTAGTGTAGCCGACACGAGGGAGTGTTCACTTGCTCATCCTACTTTTAAACAAACATTCTAATTTAAAACCAGTCCGTCTTTTTCCCGGATTTTTTGTTTTTGTCGTTTTACAGTCTTAACGTCGAATTGGTGAATTCGGTTTTTGACGCTAAGAAAATTGCCTTGTATAGCTGGATGCCCTACATTATAAATGCCTTCCGTGGGTGTTATATTCAGAAATGTCATTTCAAAGCCAAGAAATAGAAACGAAAGACTGGCTAAACATATCGAGAGCCTTTGAAGACATTTTTTGTTTGATTTCATTTTATCTTTAGATTTCTTGATCATTTGGGCACTTTTTAGTCATACACCAAACTCCAACGGTTGAAATTAATGTAAGCGTTAAATAATCACATTTAAACGTTTTATATGTGAGTTTGTTTATTTAAATAACGCTTTTAGAACTGACAATAAATTTACAAAATATACGAATACATATTGCGCATAATCATGCGGTTTAAAAACACATTATTTTATGCATTATTGGAAAACATTTATAGCGAACAATGACTTGAAACTTTTTCCACGCGAAACAAACGATTGTGTTATATGGACACAAACTTGTGTTCTTTCCAACAAGAGAATATGTCATAAATGAACAACTGTAGCTTGTGTTGAATGAACACAAGGTCTGATGTTGAAAGAGTTGAACACAAGATATGTTGGATGTTATACACAATATTTGTGTTGCAGTACAAGCTTTGTTGTACCAACACAAGTTACGTAAACTGTGCATGATGCGCATAAATTATCTCATATTAGTTCAACACAAGTAATCATTTTGTAACACAAAGATGTGCACTTCACACTTATTTAACACATGGTTGTGTTGTTGTAACACATTTCTGTGTTTAATGAAAACAACACAGCTTGTTGTGTTACATTTTAAATCAAATGTGTTTATACATTCATTCAGAAATCTGAAGGCCTGGGATCAAACCCGGATCGAGTCAAACAAAACATTTTTAAATTGATACTTGTTGTTGCCTCGCTTGGCGCTCAGCGCTGAGAGGTTAGAGCAAGGAAATAACATTGGATGGCCCGCTGTCGGCATCATGTGACTGGGTGGGGTGTCCTATTTGGTGTCGGCATGATAGTTCAGTGGCGGCAGCCTCTTGGCGTCATAGAAATGCCATGCCAAAAGAGGACACAATATATGTACACACACCTAATGACTCCTCGTCGTCACATAACTGAAAAATTGTTAAGTGCAACGTAAAATATAAAGCACACATACATACATTCACCATACAACAATATCCCTACATTTCCAGGAAAAAGTCTCACGCTCAGCTAAATTAACCAGTAAGTAAACAGCATCACGTGAGGTTCTCGGAAGCAAAATTTTCGCCCTGTAAAGGTGCAAAGGGATTTGAAAAATTAATCGACCACAGTTTGTTCTGTGCGAATGTCCGTGGGTGTTGTTTTATTTCGCATTTCTATATGCATTGTTTGAAATCTGCAAATCTACAACTCCAGATAAGCTGCTGTTCAGCTGGGGCCCAGTATGCTTTTGTCTAGATTTGTGCAGATCATTTGTTGCCTTTTCAGAGTTTCAGCTTGAATATGTGACACTGATACACATATTCAGCTTGTATATATAGAGAGATTCGGGTTGCCTGCTAGCAATGGTATTCAGAATACCCGTGTATGACACTACTGTGCAAAGATTCGGCTGAATACATACATTTTCACTAATCAGTAGAAATTCACTAATATATGCCTGACGCTATAATATTCAGAGACTCTTTTAGTTTGACACTTATAATTAGAGATGTTGGGGCCTCCGTGGCCGTTAGAACTCCAGAAAAGCGCAATGAGCCAGGAGCCTCCCACCAATACTGTCGTTGTGAGTTCAAGCTAAGCACATGCTGGCTTTCTCTCTCTTTCTGCTGGCCGTACGTGGAAAGGTCTACTAACAACCTGCGAATGTTCGTGGGTTTACCCCAGGCTCTGTGCGGTTTCCTCCCACCATTATTCTGGCCGCCGTTGTAGACGTGAAATATTCTTGACTACGACGTAAAACACCAATGAAATAAATCAATATATTCACAGATTCAGCTTGAATGATTTTATTTGATATACTCGGACTCAGCTGGTATATGTTTGACAGTGGTGCACAGAAGTTTGTATGTTTGATTCTTGTACTTAGAGATTCAGTTTGTTTGATTAACATTGACATGCATCCCACTTACAATGAAAGTTTCAACTTGTATGAATTTATTCAGGTCTTCGCCTTGTACTTGTTTGACTAATGTATGCTTTTTCAGAATGTATCAGACTTACATATACTCATAGCTTCAGCTTGAATACATGACACTTAAACTAATAGATTCAGCTTGAATACATGACACTTAAACTAATATATTCAGCTTGAATACATGACACTTAAACTAATAGATTCAGCTTGAATACATAATACATAAACTAATAGATTCGGCTTGAATACATGACACATAAACTAATAGATTCATCTTGAATACATGACACATAAACTAATAGATTCAGCTTGAATACATGACACATAAACTAATAGATTCGGCTTGAATATATAACACCTAAACAAATTGATGTAGCTTGAATATATCATTCTTTAACTCATATTCAGCTTGAATATATGAAACCTAAACACAGAGATTCTGCTTGCATATATAACACTTCAACACAGATTTTAATCTCGATACGTACACAAAGATTCAGCCTAAATGTACAACACTTAAACTCATATTCACCTTGCATATATGACACCGACACTCAGCGATTCAGATTGAATATGTGACACCTCAACACAGATATTCGACTTGAATAAATGACACATTTAAACACAGATATTTGGCTTGAATAAATAACCCGTATACACAACGATTCAACTTCAATGTATGACATTCCAACATTCTGCTTTAATATATGACACTGAAACAGAGAGATTCAGACGGAATACATTACACTTATATACAAAGATTCAGCTTGAATATATGACACTTAAAGGCAGAGATTCAGCTTGAATATTACACTTAAAGGCAGAGATCCAGCTTGAATATTACACTTAAAGGCAAAGATTCAGCTTGAATATTACACTTAACGGCAGAGATTAAGCTTGAATATTACACTTAAAGGCAGAGATCCAGCTTGTGTATATGACATTTAAAGGCAGAGATTCAGCTTGAATATATGACATTTAAGGGAAGAGATTCAGCTTGAATATATGACATTTAAGGGAAGAGATTCAGCTTGAATATATCAGACTTGAAGGCAGACATTCAGCATGAATATATGACACTTAAAACCAGAGATTGAGCTTGATTATATGACACTTAAAGGCAGAGATTCAACTTGAATATATTACACTTAAAGGCAGAGATTTGGCATTAATATATGACACTTAAAACCAGAGATTCAGCTTGAATATATCAGACTTGAAGGTAGACATTCAGCATGAATATATGACACTTAAAACCAGAGATTGAGCTTGATTATATGACACTTAAAGGCAGAGATTTAACTTGAATATATTACACTTAAAGGCAGAGATTCAGCTTGAATATTACACTTAAAGGCAAAGATTCAACTTTAATATTACACTTAACGGCAGAGATTAAGCTTGAATATTACACTTAAAGGCAGAGATCCAGCTTGAACAAATATGACATTTAAGGGAAGAGATTCAGCTTGAATATATGACATTTAAGGGAAGAGATTCAGCTTGAATATATCAGACTTGAAGGCAGACATTCAGCATAAATATATGACACTTAAAACCAGAGATTGAGCTTGATTATATTACACTTAAAGGCAGAGATTGAACTTGAATATATTACACTTAAAGGCAGAGATTGAACTTGAATATATTACACTTAAAGGCAGAGATTCGGCATTAATATATGACACTTAAAACCAGAGATCCAGCTTGAATATATGGCAATTAAAGGCAGAGATTGAGCTTGATTATATGACACTGAAAGGCAGAAATTCAACTTGAATATATTACACTTAAAAGCAGAGATTCGGCATTAATATATGACACTTAAAACCAGAGACCCAGCTTGAATGTATGGCAATTAAAGGCAGAGATTGAGCTTGATTATATGACACTGAAAGGCAGAGATTCAACTTGAATATATTACACTTAAAAGCAGAGATTCGGCATTAATATATGACACTTAAAACCAGAGATCCAGCTTGAATGTATGGCACTTAAAGGCAGAGATTCGGCATGAATATATGACACTTAAAGGCAGAGATTCAGCTTGAATATATGACACTTAAACAGCTTGACAGTGTAACATTATTATTCATCCCACGCCGTTTACGAAACTGCTATTCAAAGATTATTCACTGACTTTGTCTTTATGATACTACATGTCAGAAAATCAATTAGCCTTTAGGCGTATGACACTAACATGCAAAGATTAATGAGCGTAACAACAGGCTATACCTTGGCATGAATAACCTTGAAGAAAATACAGCTTGGAATGTACATGGAGAAATACACTGAGATTCGTTTTGTACAGTACATGCGCAACTCTAACCTGTTTTACAATGTTTCATCTTGCATCAGACAAGGTAGTGAATATTCTCACTCGATGCATGGATATCACACTTGATACTAACACAACACGGGATTGTATGAGAATCCAACATGGATGCGCATATTTTACGTTCTTGGATTTGTCATGGAGAAACAATAGATAGGTTGGGTGATTGGGACAAGCATTAATGTATTCGGTTTTAAGAATGACCCTTATCTGGAATCAGGTCCTGGAAATTTAAATTAATACACAATTGTTCATCATCGTTAAATTTTCGATAGCAACTTTCTCTTCTGGATCTTGATTGAGGAATTTATTTCTTCACCTTTGCCATTTGCAACAAAGAAGTTACACACAGGTTTGGATAAATCTTCGTGTACAGCTTGGTCCTGTCACAAGCATCAATCCGTTCTAATTTAGTGCTGACCCGGACCTAGATCGAGATCCGGAATGTTCCTAAAACGATTCTTCACCTCTAGGTGATACGGTTCAAATTTTTACTCATGCCCATGGTGGCTATAAACCCAAGATATGAAATATGTATGTCGAAAGTGATATTAGGTATGTCCTTTTTGATGGATGTAGGCTACCCCTCAGTGATTAAAACTCAGCCAGAATACATGAACTCCATTAACCTGTTGTATGTTCTTATCTGTCGCAATCTGCACGTTAAGCCGGTCACCTGAGTCTAATGTGCGGAAGGTCTGGGGTTCAATCCTAGCATTAGCGCTTTCTGACACTGCAGTAATTTTAAACGTGATTTCTTTGCGTATCAAGTATTTGATCTCAGGGATAAATGGAAAGCAACAGTATTAACTGCCCATTTGTCCTTATACCGAGTTGCTGCCTCGCTTGGCGCTCACTACTGAGAGATTAGAGCAAGGAAACAGGACTGGTTGGCCTGATGTCAATATAATGTGACTGGGTGGGGTGTCATGTCTGGTGTCGTCGGTATGATACTTCATTGGCGGCAGCACTTTGGCGGCATGGACTCACCCTGCCACAAGAAGACACAGTATATGAGCACAAACTTGATAGCTACCCTTCGTCATATAACGACAAATTGTTAAGTACGACCTCAAGCATACTTACGTACATACATACATATGTACATACACACACACTTACATACATAAGTGCAGATACCATACAATAAACGTTTCACGCTCAGGTACGCTAACAACTAAAGCAAACAGCCTTAAGTGAGATTCTCGGAAGCAATATTTTGGTCCTGTATGGTTCAACGGGATTTGAAGAAATAATCGAATACAATTTGAGTTTTGTTTAGCATTTCTATCCGCATTGTTTGAAATCTGCAAATCTATAATTCCAGAGACAAGCCTCTCTTCAGATGAGGCCCAGTATTGCTTTTGTCTAGATATAGGGAGATCATTTGTTGCCTAATTGTATATATGACAGTTGAATATATGACACCTCGTCGTCATATGATTGAAAAATTGTTAACGGAGACGTTAAACCCCAAGCATTCATTCATTCATTCATTCCTTATCTTAATGTTCAGTGTCAGCATTAGCTGCTTTCTGACAATATAGCAAATTTATACGTGGTTTCTTCGCGTGTCAAGCATTTAATCTCAGGGATAAATGGAACGCCACAGTATTAGCTGACCATCGGTATTCCTGAAATCAAACCCAGGTCAGGTCATATCAAAGACTTTACAAATGGTACTTGTACTCGGCACAGAGACGTTATAGCAAGCAAACATGGACAGTTGACCAGGTGTCAATATAATGTGACTGGATGGGGTGTCATGTCTGGTGCCTCCGGCATGACATTTCAGTGTCGGCGGTACTTTGGCGGCAGGGAATCATCCTGCCACAAGAAGACAGAGTATGTATATAATATACCGAATGACTTCTCGTTATCATATGTCTGAAGAATTGCAAGGTAATTGCTTTCTGTCACTACTATACTTTTTAGCATAATCGATTTTAAAACCCACAGCAAACTGTTCAAGGGCTGTGCATTTACTCCAGTTTTTAACTGAAATATTGACTCTTCCTCTCCGACCGTACGTGGTGACATCTACCAGCAACCTACGGTTGGTCGTGCGTTTCCCCTGGGCTCTACCCGGTTTCCTAACATAATTCTGGCCTCTATCGTGTAAGTGAAATATTCTTGAGAATGACGTAAAACAAAAAAATAAATAAATAAATAAATAAATAAATAAATGAATAAATAAATAAATAAATAAAAAATAAATAAATAAATAAATAAATAAATAAATAAATAAATAAATAAATAAAAAATAAATAAATAAATAAATAAAATGAAACATTGATTTGTTGATTGATTGATTAATATTATACTTATACGACCCCCGAGGAAGCGGGATGCAGCACAGAGAGTAAGGAGCACACCTCCTGCCCACAAGGTACGCTAGGTGGGAGTTCAATCCCGATCTTGGACTTGGACTATCTTGGAAGGAATTTTAAATCTTTTTGCTAGCTAACAATAATCGGTCGATGAAGATTATGGGATCATTTGCGCAGTCTAACGTCAGATGAAAACCACAGTAAGTCACACAGGGATACAAATCCTCAGTTAAATGCCACACGTCGGGGGTTTACTCTGCACTCGCCGGTTTCCTCCACCCATAAACCTGACTGGCAATGTATCAGTGAAACATTTTTGAGAACGTCGTTTAACAACAATACGTGTATATGAATTTAATGAGAACGCATTTTTGATCGGAATTATACCAAACTGTAACTCCAAACTCTAAGCGCTCAATTACACGATTAAAGCACAATGTTTGTACTAATTATTACTGCAATTTGACAACGGTAAAACATTTTGATGGAGAGTTAATCCGCAGTCTCTTGAAACTTGAGACAGACGATGCTGATTTTGTGTTACCCCGCCATCTTTTATCCCCTTATATGAATTTCATTTAGCTGTACACAGTGCCCAACTCACTCTATGCACGCTCTGCATCACTGCCACCACTAAACAAACTTGAGCTTTGGAGCCTGAGGGACGCGCGTTGGCTTGTTTAGGCTTAGCCTCTCTTCTGTTGTCCTCACGCGAAACTGTTTAATCAGCATTTATCAATAGAATTGTTTTAGGTTTTGATTAGAATCACGTTGTGCATACTTTAGACAAACAGAATGCATGTGTATAAAATATTATTAGAAACAAAGGTTGACTCGGAGTTATTGTGTTTTTTAAAATAATATTGTGTCCCATTACCGAGACCCCTGTGTTCAATGGCAGTGTTCAATATTTCTGTGCAAAATTTGCTGGTGGTGGCAGTGGTGTAAAGCGACACAAGAGAGCGGCGCATGCGCTGTAAGGAGTATGTGGTTGCTCATGGTTGTCTGTTTGGGCTGGACCCTACCGAAAGACGTCCCTACACAGGCGCCACGTCGTTGGCTGTTCGCCACTTTTCAATAACCTAGAGACATATCAGAAGTCACAGTTCATCGTCGACAGGGGCACATCTCGATGCATAACGTATCGTATTTAATCTTGGCTGGACATCAGCTTAGTGCTTTGTTAAACTGGCCAGATGATATATCCTCATTCCAATAATATTAACGAGGCTAAATTTGTGACTTAATCATGTTTACTGACTTGTTAAGCCCAAGCCCTGCTCACCTAATCATCTGCACGCCTTGTGCTCGTTAAACTACATAGAGCAATGAAAAAAAACCAGAAACCCTAATTAATCATGTCATTGAGATAATTTTTGAAGGAATTTATTATATGTAATTGCAACAAATATATACATGAGGAAACTATGATAGACCCCTAATTTGAGGGGTATTCGTGTTCCAATCTTAGATGTTTTAATGTGATTGCATGTTAAATGTGATGACAACACAGCACTTTGACAGCACAGCACAGTAATTCTAAACCAGTGAAGTCTAATAAATAGCAACTGAGACGACTGCTTTTTTTTTACCTCATTATGTTTATTTATATATTTATTTATTTGATTGGTGTTTTACGCCGTACTCAAGAATATTTCACTTATACGACGGCGGCCAGCATTATGGTGAGAGGAAACCGAGCAGAGCCCGGGTGAAACCCACGACCATCCGCAAGTTGCTGAAAGACCTTCCCACGTACGGCCGGAGAGGAAGCCAGCATGAGCTGGGCTTGAACTCACAGCGACCGCATTGGTGAGAGACCCCTGGGTCATTACGCTACGCTAGCGCGCTAACCAACTGAGCCACGGAGGCCCCTCATTATGTTAAAGGCATGGTCCAGGGAGCGTGTAATTTGCTACTATTTATACATTTACATGAACAGAATAAAACCCTGTGGGGTTACGTGTGACTGTTTGCCAACTGTCGTCGCTGCTCTGGTTTTACTCTTTATGCTGTACGTCTTTAATTATATTTTATAAAGACTGAACATGGTATTTAGTAGTCCCAGACTGCCTCTCACGTGCGATTAGTAAGCCGGCTGGTAGTACGCGAATTGGCCAATCTGAGCGCGGTTAACGTCTGTCGTCCTCTAACTGAAACTCGGCTTCGGGAGCGGTAGACCAAGAGTCACACCTTGACCTTAAAAGGGGAAGTTGTAGCTTCCTCACTTGGCGCTCAGCATTAAGGGGATAGTGCAACGATTGGTTGACCCGTATCAGTATAGTGGCTCGGGTGGGGCCGCTTAGTTGCCTTCGGTAAGTTGTCTAAGTGAAGCAGCACTAGATGAAAGAGCGATGGAAATCCGTCCTGCAAAAAGGAGACACATTACATGCACTCTAAGGACTCCTTCGTCGTCATATGACTGAATTATTGTTGAGTACGACCCTAAGCACTCACTCACTCACTCACTCACTTACTCACCTACTCACTCATGGCCTCCCACTTATTTAAGGTAACTGGTATCACCCCATAAAGTCCATGGGCCAAAATGCCCAAAATTTCACATACTGGTACTCTAACTGAAACTAATAGATCTTTCCGAACTGTGAATCAAAAACACGCATTTGACCAGTCATATTCAAAATCAATATTTTTTGCAAGTAGGTCAATCGGATGTCCCACGCATAAGTTACAAATGTTTTTTGACGTTATGACGTCACAATTGCTCACACAGGAAATGGAATGAAAAGTGACCGTAACTCATAAGAAAGGGTGGCGGGACATCGAATCTGGTGGCGCCACCTGCTAAAGGCAAATAAAGCATTATCATTAATATGAAGTATCAGGTGTCGGCTTTCAACAGCTATTGCATCGCTATACGCCAAGCGTAATTACCATGGTAACGTATCTCTCTACAAGAATTTGTCGTGGAAGTTACGCCAGGCGCAATTTTCGACAGCTTCATGAAAAATGCCCCTGATAAGAGACTATCAAACAATGTCCAGGAAAGTTGTTCGATTTATTTAATATTTCTTTATTTTAGAGAAAAATGAATTTTGAAATGAACACTGGATTCTAAGTTGGTATTTTTTGACCATATTGTGGCATCACATCAGGTTTTGGCAGGTCTTCGGGGGTGTCCAATTTTAATTTTTTTTTAGTAATGGAATAAAGTAACTAATAACAACTATTACTGAAGAATAAAATGAACAACACAATCACGTGATTTAAAATGGTGGTTGACGAAGTTCGTTTGCTCTCAGAACCGGTTCGTCGGTTACGTACGTGCTAATGCTGACAGAAAATGTCTTAATTATTTGTAGACAATTAACACGGTCGCATGAAAGCAGAATTACTTAAGAACAAATGCGATGGAGTTTTCTAGTAGGACAAAGATTAAATATGTTAAAGGAGAAGAAAACATAAAAATGATGCCAAAATCAGATGAAAATATGATCTTTGATATTTGGGGGGATTTTTGTTTTCAAGAGAAAAGGGTATTTGAAAATATTTTTGTGGGTATTTGGGACCCACTTTTGGTATTTATCGTTGCTGGATAATAATGTTCTAAATAAGGACGTGATGATTGTCCAATAAATTTATTTCAATGTGAATTTGTTGTTTATATCGAAACATTTGCATTTAACCCCACATATGATCATATTTATGAACATATTAAAAATATAAATATGATCCAAATTGAAGTTTAATGGTTTTGTTAGCTTTAAAGACCAAATTCTAGTGCAAAAATATGTATTAAACCTGTGTTACATTCTCATTTATGACATTATTATACAAAGACTATAAATCCCAAAAGGTGGTCCCAAATTCCCACCATACAAAAATTATTTTTAAGTGTCTCTTTCTCCTTAAGGAAAAATCGGAAAAAATATTGAAGACCATATGTAAGAATAACTCTTTACACTCTTTTATCTGAATTTTACGTCATTTTTATGTTTTCTCGACCTTTAAGGAAACTATAGGTTATTCTTCCGAGGCCCGGAACAGTAGCTGCATGCAATGAATAAAGGCGAGTTCATGCGGAAGCAAAGTTTGAAACATCGCGGGGGCCTAAGTTGCCTAGGGGTAAGCATGTTAGCGCAGCACACTGTCTCAGGGGCCTCTGACCAATGGGAATTAACGTCTTGCAGCAACCTGTGGATGGTTGCAAGTTTCCCCGAGCTCTGTCCGGTTTCCTCACGCCACAATGCTTATCGCCGTCGTATGAGTGAAATATTTTTAAGTACGCGCAAAACTTAATAAATAAATAAATACCTTGAAACATGACCAAAGCATCACAGAGTGATCTAAACCCACATACCAGGCAACCGTCGTAAAACGGGGCAATTCTCGAGAATGGGATGTTAAACACCCAGAAACCCTAGCATAAACCAGTTCATCTTTCCCTGACTAATATCACTACCTTTTTTAGGTCGACTTTGTTCAATGTCATCCCCATACGTTTACTATATACCTGTACTCCATGCCAATATCTACATTTACACTAAAAAAAATAATCTGTTAACTTTAACAGTCGACTTTGTTCAATGTCATCACCATACGTTTACTATATACCTGTACTCCATGCCAATATCTACATTTACACTAAAAAAAATAATCTGTTAACTTTAACAGTCGACTTTGTTCAATGTCATCACCATACGTTTACTATACACCTGTACTCCATGCCAATATCTACATTTACACTAAAAAAAATAATCTGTTAACTTTAACAGAATGTCTGTTGTCTGAGTGATGCTAGAATGTATTCTGCTATTACAGCAGATTGTTCTGTAAATTATAACACACATTCTATTAATCCAACTTTTATTAGACTAAAAAAATAGTATGTAATTAACTGATTAATTTATTGAGTGTACACTTGTGCTTTACTAGTTTGCCTATCCAACTGACACAATCGGATCACTGATTGAAATCGCCTCTGCAATGAAGCAGAAATACTGATGAAACGGTTGTTGAAAGGGTAAGTGGATAGAGTTATCTAGATGTGCCAAGTGCAATTTTTTTATATAAGTGGTGATATCTGCCTTTTTTTCTGATGGCTATGATGCGCATCTGAAAATGTGACAAATACCTTTTAAGCGAAGTGTACAAAAACAACGGCTGTTTGAAAAGTGGAAGATTCCTCTTGGGAAAGACAAGTGTTGAAGTAATGTGCATTTTATATCCATTGCTCTGCGGTCGAACAGCTGTATTGTATGATAGGAGTACCTCTTTTAAAAGTACCCTTTCTGACGGGAATATATTCCAGCTGTTTGTATACAGACCACGCCTTCTATGGGTTTACTATACAAAAAAGGCGATGACTGGCAGGCCATGATTTTTACAGCCATCATTTCAAATAACTTATTTTGTATTTCAGCTCGATATCTCCACGAGGTGCATAATTAAGAATTTCCCGGTAAATCCGGCATCCACCTTAAACCTAAGCTGCTGAAAACTGTACGCATATCCCAGTCCTCGCCCACAGGGTGGCTAACTCTACGCTTTTCGTTTATTACCCATAATGCCTCTAAGGGTGTGGCTATTATGTACTTGAGACACTACAAACAGGTGAAACAGTCTTTTATAATTAATATACAGTCAAAATCAAAACAGCTTCGCCTTCCTATGTTACTTCTTTATAATTCTTGGCGTTCATGAAAACGCGGCATTCTTTCGACTTTTGAGGCCACACTTCTTAATACAGCTCATGTGACGCTCTCTATCTGTACAATCGCTTTACAAGTTTAACCTTTGGAGCCTCTATGACAGAAGTTTTCTTGTTTAGGCTTAACCTCATCACTGGTATCCTCGCGCAGACCTATGTCATAACTATTCATCAATAAAATTATTTCAGCTGTCCCCATTGGAATAATGTTGTTCTTACATCATAGAAGATATGATTGAATGTGCATCATGTATTAATACAAACAAAGGTTCAGACAGATATTTTGTCTTTTTCTGGCAGAACTTCTGCCTCATCACCATGACTCTATTTAAGTTCGCATTGTTCAAGATTTCTGTCATTTTCGGATGGTGGCAGTGAGCTAAAACGAACTTGGTGAGCAGCGCATGCGCTATAAGGAATATGGTATTGAGGTTAATCGACGATTGATCACTCAATAATGGCAATGGATAGACGGGCGGAAGCACAGAAGGGCAGTTGGACATGTTCTCCATCTCCATTCATCCGATACTTTATTTATTTATCTATTTCATTGGTGTTTTACGCCGTACTCAAGGATATTTCACCTATGCGATGGCGACCAACATCATGGTGGGAGGAAACTGGACAGAGCTTCGGGGAAACCCACGACCATCCGCAGGTTGCTACGGACCTTGCCGGAGAGGAAGTCAGCATCAGCTGGGCTTGAACTCACAGCGATCGCATTGGCAAGAAGCTCGTGGGTCATTGTGCTGCGGTAGCACGGTAACCACTGGGTCACGGAGCCCCCCCCCCCCCCCCCACACACACACACAAAGAATTAAAGCGGAAAGTATACAGACGGCCCGTAGTAAGGGGGTTGTGAATGGATGTGGTGTCACTGTGATGCCTACAAGTCTGTCGTCGTCACTGTGACACTTAAGTGCAACGTACTATGTATCTCATGTGCGCTGCATCAGATTAGCCTTACTACTTAAAAACCTCGTCACATGACCGGTAATCTTGAAATGACGATGCTTGTGACATATTTTGTTACCGATCTTTCTCGCCATAAACTATTGGTCTTGTATAAAGTATAGACCTATGGCAAGCTGTTGCATACATTTATCTTATATGTGAGCTTATAACACTTACTGTACCGTATATGTGGGCCTTACACTGCCGTATATGTGGGCCTATAACACTTACTATACCGTATATGTGGGCCTATAACATTTACTATACCGTATATGTGGGCCTATAACACTTACAACGCCGTATATGTGGGCCTATAACACTTAATATACCGCATATGTTGGCCTACAACAAGTGCCGTATATGTGGGCATATGACATTTACCGTATATGCGGGCTTATAACATTTACCGTATATGTGGGCCTATAACATTTTACTATACCGTATATGTGGGCCTATAACACTTACAACGCCGTATATGTGGGCCTATAACACTTAATATACCGCATATGTGGACCTATAATATTTACCGTATATGTGGGCCTATAGCACTTAGCGTATATGTGGACCTATAACACTTACCGTATGTGGGCCTATAACACTTACCGTATATATGGGCCTATAACACTTACGGTATGTATGGGCCTATAACACTTACCGTATATGTGGACCTATAACATTACCGTATATGTGGACCTATAACACTACCTACAGAGTTTTGTTTATACATGTATTTCCCGTATTAAAATAATTATGCGAGTTTTTTTCTCAGTCCTCGCAGCACTTTTAACTACCCAATTATACTTTAAACCACCCAATTATACTTTAAACCATCTCATTACTTTAAACCACCCCATTATACTATAAACTACCCCATTACTTTAAACCACCCCATTATACTTTAAACCACCCTATTACTTGAAACCACCCCATTATACTTTAAACCACCTTATTACTTTTAACCACCCTATTACTTTAAACCAATCCATTATACTTTAAACAACCTCATTACTTTAAACCACCCATTATACTTTAAATCACCCCACTTATACCTTAAACCACCTGATTACTTTAAACCGTCCATTATACTTCAAACCATTTCATTACTTTAAACCACCCATTATACTTTAAACCACCCATTATACTTTAAATCACCCCACTATACTTTAAAGCAACTCATTACTTTAAATCACCCTAATATACTTTAAACAAACTTTTTCCTTTAAAGCACCTCATTACACTTTAAACCATACCATTATACTTTGAACCACCTCTTTACTTTAAGCCACCCCATTATACTTTAAACCACTCCATTACTGTTAACCACCACAGTATATACTTGTCCATGACTGACAGCAGATGTTTAACACCATAGACTAATTCACCTATACGACGGTTGTCAGCTTCATGATTAGAGGAAACTATAGTTCGGAATAAACCGCCGACCTTTGGTAAATAACTGAGGAATTTTCCCACATATGACACAGATATTCACCCAGTTAGAGAGCGAGCTCATGTCATGTGTCATTTTTTAGCATGGAATGCTGTTCATATTCTCCTATTTCCAATTCCCAAGATGGTCTATATTGTTCAGCTGGGGCTATTGACCATTTATTGCACACTCAAATAATTAATCTGTTAATTTTAAGAGAAAGTCTATTGTCTGAGTGATGCTAGAGTGAATTCTGTTATTACAGCAGATTGATCTGTTCAACGTAACATACATATCCTATCAATTAGACATAATTATGGTTGTATTAGGCTAACAGGATATTATGTTGAATGTGACAGAATATTGTGTTATTATAACAGAATACATTCTAACATCACTCAGAAAACAGTCCAAAAATGTCCAGAGAACAGCCAGCTGAGGGAGAGAAATCTCGAAAATATCCTTCCCGAGACTAGAGCTAAAGCTCGTATATCCAAAACATTCAATGGGGAGGAAGCATATTTTTTAATCCTGTGAGGTGACGCTAGTGTTAACTAGGACCTCGAGCCATTACTACTTCAAGAATGGATTTTAGCGTAACGTCGACACCGTTACAATGCCTCCGTCGCAATCAGTTTCCATTGTAACGTCGTACTGTCTTTAATGTGACGTCATCATGATGAACAGGGAAATATCATTGACGTCAATAAAATGACGCCAAGGTCCTTCTGCCGGGCGTTTGGCAAAGGCCACCAGGTATTCTCGGATACACTCAGTACCCATATAGCCTATACTGTCTACATAAGAGGCCTTACGCACTCGAGAATATCGCAGACAAATTAACGAATAGACAGGAAAACATCTCGAAAATGCCTGAAGACTTATAAACTGGTACAAAATAAATCCTCTCCGAAAACCATGGAATCCTGAGTATGCGGTGTCATAGACACGTAGTCTTCTCCGCTGGTAACATAAAACAATATTCGTCAATAATGCAAAAACAAATTCAAACGATTGACGCAAACGGTTTCCCTGAAGGCCCATGTCAACTATATAGGGTAAAATATATTTTATTAGCTGAACCAGTTTTATTGATTGGAACCCATCGCTAATGCACCCAGTACGGTTTATGATACACAGCCAAAACTTCATCCCCATCGCCTATGTGAATCCACAGGATCTTTGCACGTGCTAATGTGAGTTGTCTATTCTTGACGATTTTTTGCCAAACTGATAGCGTATGGTGTATTAGTATAACTTATTCTGTTTATTTATTTATTTGAGTGGTGTAATAAGTTATGTAATGAGTAATACCACAGAATCGCTTAATAATAATAATAATAATAGTAACAATAATAAATGACGATCGATCAATTCGATAATGGGACAGTCACGCAATGCATGGTAGCCAGCACAAAATGATCCACAAATGTATGGACCAAAACGACAAGACTCTCGGCTGGTGCAAGATGTTTGTATTCTTGTTTTTAAGCACAATGGCTGTTAAGTATGAAAGGCTGATACAAAAGAGCGTTACACAAATCATCACAGGGTGCATCGCTGGACCAGTGGTCGTAAAGGAATGTGATCAGAGGGATCGTGGAAAATTGTAGGTCTACAAAATTTTTAAAGGTTTTTTTAACTGAGAAAAGGACAGTTAAAAATTCAGATTGTTTAATCTGGGCTGTGGGACAAAAAGTTTGGTAAGATGACGTGACAGCGTTTTTATTTTTGTTTGTTTGTTTGTTTTTTTACCTCGAACAGCGTACCTAAAAACGTGTAGGAACAGACAATTTAATATGATGCACAGAATACGGTGAAAAACAAATTCATGATGTAACAAATCATCGAAATATTGCCCTTAAAGCCCACGTTATGAAAATTTAACTGTATGCTCTTTTTGGTAAAAACAATTATCACAAAAAGATTAGCACACATATTTTTTTATAGCTTTCCATGGTTTCTCAGATGACGCCAACTTAATTTTGTTTGTTTTTTCCTCGCTTAAGTGTGGATTTCGTTAGGTCATGAGTTCCAACCCTGCTATAGTTGGTTAATTCGACTTTGGTTTTTGCCAGGAGGTTAGGTCTGCGTGACGGACCGCGGATGTTTCCGTCGGCCCCATTACCTCATTCTCTCCCCTCAAACCTGATCACTATTGTGTGAGTGAAACATTTTTGAACGAGTATAAGTTGTATAGAATTCGTGTTAAGTAAAAAAATAAGCAAATATTGCAGCGCGCAGCTTGGGGCGCTATGCTCAACCCAGAAGGTTCACTGGTATTTGTATAGTATCAGAGCGTACAGGGGCTACCTATGCCCCGAAGCCTCCGCGACCCCAGATTACCGTAGACGAGACCTCAGCCATGTCGAGACACCGAGAGATCGGGTCTGGGGAGCATAGAGGTGTAAATTTGACATGGTTAGAGAAATTAAGAGATTTTTTAAAAATTGGACTGTACACGAGATTGAAGTCGGACCCCTGAAATTAAAATTGGTCCCCCGAATCTAAAAGTCTATCCCAGCACAGGCGAGGGTCAGCGGCCTTTGATTTCCGTACAGTGTACGGTAAAAGAGCCTTTTCTGATCGACAGAAAATTTTAATATACTTTTGAATACTTTGACTTCACCTTATTTGTAAAAACCAAAGATAACCTAGCTCTAAATTGTATAGCCAAAGCTGTCTATTTAATCGTACGCAGTTATAAATAAATATGAAATAAGTTATAAGACATAAGAAATAACACTACACTCGCCCAATATCGACGATGTCACAGGTTCGAATCCAACCTTTGGCACACCTGGCCGTTTTGGAGACGACTCACGATTGGAAAGCCGTGTCGAGAGTGTTTGTTTTAAATACTGCTGTAATCTCTGAAAAAGTAATACATGCTATATTCACAGGGATTATTTGCCTTGTTACTTTTCTTTAATTGCGAAATGTATATGTAAATTTGACATTTAAGACAATATAAAGGATTTACAGCCCAGACACTAAAACAAGAGCTGTAACGACAATGTGATAGCGCCTCTTTTAACATAACGCTAAGTGTCAGCGCCTCTTTTACATAACTCCAACTATCAGCGCCTGTTTTACCATAACGCCAACTGTCAGAACCTGTTTTAACATAACGCCAACTATCAGCGCCTGTATTAACATAACGCCAACTGTCAGTGCCTGTTTTAACATCACGCCAACTGTTAGATCCTCTTTTAACATAACGCCAACGGCCAGAACCTCTTTTAACATAACGCCTACTGTCAGTGCCTCTTTTAACATAATTTATAGACGACAGCATGAAAAATACATTCGTCGAAACACGCATTTGTATACCAGGCGTCAAAACGAAAATGGATGTTCCAGGTCAATAATTGCAACGACAATCCCCAAAACGACTTTTAACACAAACCATCACTAAGAACTGAGAAAGGACATATAAAGTAAGAAATTAGGACGGAACTATGCAAAGAGAGGCGGTCAACAGTTTTCAGTGATGTTGGAAAACCAGCATTCAAATCGTGCATCATGCTCGTTGTCGAAAATAAAATATGTATCTCAGTTGCGCTTTGATTGTAACTGCTCATATATCCAACATGGCGATCTACGTCAACACGATGAACGTACAGTCGCGAGCTCTGGGTTAGGCGAAATGAGACATAATGTAAGTAGATTGCAACAGATTCCGGGCGCTCTGTCCATATTTACTTACAAAGGCGTTAAACGCATTGTAAAACTTAAGAAACTTAAGAGTGAAGGCGTTTGATGGAATAACTTTGACACACTAGTTTTTGCTGTAATAACTTGTGACGCTAATTGAAATCGTCACACAACACGCAGGATCAAATAAATGCTACAAGGCGAGGTAATTACACGCCTTACGAAGGATCCTTCGGTGCACTGCTATCGGAGTAAGTAAAGATAATTTACAATGTCAAAAATTGAAACTATATCCGTGTTGTAGTAAAGTCTGCGAGAGAGTAAATCGTTTTTGTCCTTGATAATTTGGTTTTACAATGAGTATAATTCTCTCGTAAGTAAGAAGGGACAGAGCGCCCAGAATCTCTGGCGCACTGCTTCATGATTGTGTCTATTTCGGCTTAACCCGAGGCTGGAGGTAGTCTATGCATTGTGTTGAATTTGATCGTCACATTGATATATTAACTGTTGCAATTAAATCATAACTGATGTATATGCATTATTATCGACAACGTATATGCTTGCATGATGCACGGTTTGAATACTGATTTCATTCATTTGTCCGCTTCGGGAGCGGTAGATCCAGGGTGCAAATGGTCACATGTAACTAGTAAAATTTGGTGTCTACGTCAGTTTACCTCAGTTAGACGCCAAATTTTATTAGACGCCAAATTTTAACTATTCGCTTATATGCTTAAGCATAGCCCAATACTAAGCTGAACGTTTATACCGTAACGCCCAGCTTCGATCATAGAGACTTCCACGTGGACACTACAAAAAACGCCTCGAACCGTACATTATTTTTGCTATCCATCGATTTCCTAACACGCCCGAAATGTAACATGTCAAAGCCAGCATTGGGAAACCATCTTTCAACAGTAATCCAGCCGTATAAACTTTCGAATCGGACAACTAAAATGAACGTGTGCCATGTTTGAAAATTTTGTTTTTTCAACTTCGAGCAAGGTGATGGGCCGCGAAAATTTTATCCTACCCAACATTCTCTTTAAGAATTGCATGCCTTGTTAACAGAATGTTGGGTAGGATAAAATTCAAACAGGATTTGGGCGAAGGTGGGGGTGGGTGGGTGTAGTTGGGGTGTGCGTTGGGGGGAGGGGGGGTGTGAGTGAGTGCTTGGGGTAGGGGAGGATTATGCAGTGATCTCATAATGTACAGTAGCCTATATTAGACATCACTAATGGCCCACTGTCAAAGCCTCTTAACATGACCCGCTGTTTCATTTTCTATAAACGCTAGTGGATCATCAACGATCTTATTTGCCTTCTTTAAATGTTCTCAAAGCAAATATGTAAATCACACGGAAAAGAATGTGGTCTACAGAATAAAAGCCTTAGACATAAATTTTCACCAGCAACTGACCGTTAATGGACGAGGTTTTTTAAAAAATGACCGCAAAACAGAGTACGAGACAGATTGGCCTGGTTTTTCCAAAACAGCTACTTCGTCTGAGAAGTTTATCTTCACATTTACATGATTTTCAGCGCTAAAATCACTCTGTGGAAACCGGTTCTAGACAAGGTATATGCCTAAATACACTCCACTGCAGCCATATATATTAGCCATATACTCTTCACCACTTCGTAAAATCAGTAGTAAGATATAAATAAATAAAACGAAAATGGAGACACATTTCTATCATCCGAATGATAAATATTGCTCAATTTTCTCTCTGTCGCCAAAAAATAAGAGCCGATGGTTCGCTATGCAAATACACAAATCAGCGAATGATGTAAATGCATGTCATCGCTTCAATAATACATGCTTTGAGGATTTACTGTTTTGTAGATTTTTTTATTGTTGTTAGTAATCACTGTTATTAATTAATAGTTATACAGTCGGCTTCTTTGATCCACGATAGTGAGAGAAGTTTTTTTAGAGTTACACACGGCAAGGTATCCAGTCTACTTCCCTATTACTGTTTTTCATCGGACACAGATTTCACGCCAAATCTAACTGTATTGTACATCAGAGTTTGATGATTGCAGAATTGTACAGTCTTCGGCACGACCGTAACCGATTTGTCTTACAGAGCTGGCTTTTGTGAGAGGCCTAACACGACAGCCGTGTCGGTATTTGGGGGGAAAACACGGTGCTAAAATGTGAACATTCGCTTCGGCGTTTAAACGTGCCGGGACAGAAGGATAGTAATTTGGCTTCCCCGATCCGGCGCCAACTAGGAGCCTGCGGTTGGCGCTTCCCAGAGGCCCAGCCGTCTCGATGGCGTCGATGGACAATCGATCGAGTCGGCAAGAAAACAACCTATACCCTATATACCGGCAGACTGCGTGGAAACATAAGGTTGTAAAGCCACCAAAGTAGGCAAGGTCGATTGTGGAATCATCTGAAGCGACTTGATCCTGGGGAACCTCGCACACTTCATCCCGGGCATCTGTTGTCTCCGAGTCGCCAAGACGCCGGCCCTTTGAAATTAAGTCAACTGAGGATTTGTTTGACTCGATGCTCAGACTGACCAATACATATCGATAATAGCGAACTTCTCTCCGTTATGCCATATATTGTGCTTGCCAATATACACGCTGTAAAAGACGCGTTTAGCTCTGCTTTTTAATCAATAGATTGAACTTTAAAAAGTTTGATTGACTTTTAATAAGCAAGCCAAAGACGCGTCATAGTGGAGATGTTTTGGCTTGCTTTGGTGAATCTATACATCATACCTCAAAGATCTGCGTTAAAACTAAAAACAATACATAACACAAATAACTTACATAGCGCAGCAGTGAAAGCGTTCCTGAGTTTTACTTAAGTAAGCTGAGAGTTAGAAGCCTCTTGTTCCAGCTAAGATTATTAGGCTTCCAAGTTCAAGCTGAGATCCTATCATTTCTGATAGATTATTATCTTTTTTCTTCCAGGATTTTTGTCTTTTTGCAAGAAAACAGCACGGCTGTTATGGACTTAAAACATATCATCGCCAAACAGCCTGGGCTACGCACTGGTATTCAAAACGCATCCCAGGCCAATTTAGCCGTTGTGTTGAAGATACACGGAAATCTAGAAACTTTTTGCCTCCCTAATCCCATAATTAATATACATGTGCAGAACTACTGGGGATTCCAGGTTTGCAAAATGAGCCAAGTCGGAAATTCCGAGTCCCGCGAGTTCAAGGAGATATGTGCGAGACAGCGCGGGGCTCTCGCAAATAAAAGGAGCTGTAAGGTGAGATTTTACGGTACTTGCTAAACTGAATATACAGCCGAGTCTGTCGGCTCAACGGCGCCGTTAGCAGCTACGATAAAATCACGCGTTGTAGCCCCATTGGTTCGCGAGATCCCCCCACCCAGTCTCGTCTCAACCTGCGTGAACTTGCGAGATTCCTGAAATGACGACTCCGTCTTTTTTATTCAAATCTGTCTAAAACTGTGGAAGCTCACAACTGGTAGCTCAAATCACGCTGTTTTACACGCTCATAAAGCGGTCGGCCGGTGCAAATTAGTTCTCATGCAGCATTGGCCATAAACATCAGAATGACGGTTTCCTTTGCGGTCCTAATTCTCAACATTACGCCCACAGCTCAGACTGATGGTTTCCTTTACGGTTTCACATTTTTTATCAAACGCGGCTCGTCAGTCCAATTCTCAGAATTAAGCCTATAGCTCAGATCGATGGGTTTCTTTACGGTTTCACACGTCTTACAAAAAGCGGTCCAATTCTCAACATTAGGCCTTCACAGTTTCACGCTTCTTTATAAAAAGCGGTCCGTTAGTCCAATTCTCAACGTTAAACCTAAAGCTCAGACTGATGGTTTCCTTCATGATTTTCACACATAAAAAGCGACTATACAACGGTCGGTCAATTTCTCAACATCGCACTCCTTCCTCATTTTTCTTCCAGGTAAGACTGTAATTAGGATTAATTAACTCTCTACACAGGTAATGGCTTTAATCTTTGTTTATTTTGTTTAACATGGGAAAAAATATTAACAAAAGCTGTATTTTGCAAAATACAAAAAAGAATACAAAACAAGAAATAATTTATTGCAATTTAGCAGGACCAGCAAAATAAATTGTGAATACGTTGAATGACCTCAAACCTCGCCCAAAATTCACAAAGGTCATACAATATTACTTTTGGTGCTCAAAACCTACCCTCCAAACAAACCTCATTACACATTTCTAAGATAAAACAGAACTCCCACAATCCCTTAAAATGAACAATTTTGTTATGGCTGAACTTTGAGTCATTTACCGCACGCAGCGTATGAACTCGTTGTCACGACAACCATGGCAACAGTAAGTATGGCTCCAGTGAGATTTTCTTCATTGAAGGGAACTGCCAAAGATTTGTTTACTATTAGCACAAAAATAAATGGCCAGCTTACTGAACCGATGTTGCTTGGATCAAAGCAGCATAAGTAAGT
This sequence comes from Liolophura sinensis, assembly GCF_032854445.1. Lineage (NCBI taxonomy): Eukaryota > Metazoa > Mollusca > Polyplacophora > Chitonida > Chitonidae > Liolophura > Liolophura sinensis. Next base: position 21,828,354 of record NC_088307.1, read on the forward strand.
CTTTGGAGTGATTGAGTGCTTGGGATTTAACATCGTACGTAATTTTTCAGTCATATGACGACAAAGGAATCCTTAGAGTGCATGTAATATCCCTCCTTTTTGCAGGACGGATTTCCGCCGCTCTTTTATCTCGTGCTGCTTCACTCAGACGATTTATCGCATGCAAGTAAGCGGCCCCGCCCGAACCATTATACTGATACGGGTCGACCAGTGGTTGCACTATCCCCTTAATGCTGAACGCCGAGCGAGGAAGCTGCAACATCCTCTTTAAGGTCTTAGGTGTGACCCGAAGGAGGATTGACCCTGGATCTACCGCCCCCGAAGCGGACACTCAACCAACTGTCATTGGGGCCGGTGAGTAAGTCTTTGAAAGATGTAGGTTCAGAAGCAAGACATGCGTATGTGTAAAATATAGATCTTATCACATAAGAGATTCACAAATATCATTCATTATCCTGACTGTTTTCTTTCTTTTTTATACCGTACTTTTGCTTTATGCGTACTCAAGAATGTTTCACTTAGACAACGCCGGCCAGCATTACGGGTGGGCGGAAACAGGACAAACCCACCCACTATCTGCAGATTGCTGATAGACCTTCAGCATGAGCTGAACTGAGCTCACAGCGACTGCATTGGTTTGAGGCTCCCGAGTCGTTGTGTTGCGATAGCGCGGTAACGCCTAAGCCAGGGAAGGACATATCTTTTTTGCTAAGACTAAGTGAAGTTTTAAGTTTTACAGGAGTCAGCACTAAAACGTGCATAAGAAAATATATATACAGTATGTAATCTTTGTACATGGATTTTTTTAAAATCAGGAAATAAATACACTGTAATAATAAAATAATGTAATAATTAAAAAACAGCTGTCTTGCTGTACATAGTTCTGAATTTTAATTTCTTGTGAAATCTAAGTGAGCCTTAATGACCACTAAAATATGCATTTGAAAATATATTTTAATTCATGGGAGTTTTTTTTTAACGAGAAATACTGTTATTGCCTTAAAAGTTCTCCCACAAAAGGGTGTTTTAGAGGAAAATAAAATCAAATAAATAGTACGTCAGGTGCTCAACCTTCCATTTTCCCAGCAGGATATCATCCCACCTTCCAAGCAAACATTAAACTAACTTTCTTAGACTTAAAATCATGCAAAATGAATAACATAAATGTAGTGGTGGACAAATTTTGTCAAGTTTCCAGCTGGAGATGCTTACAAAACATCAGTTATATCATGTTTCTGTGTTAACAAAGCATGTCTTCATGTCACCAGGTTATCAGGCTGTGCAGTTTATCGTATGTTGGTTAGAATGGTTTCCCTCAAGGCTGGGCAAACATCTGAATGTCTTTTTCAAACCTAACATATGCTACAAGCATTCATGTCTGAATTTCCAAGCATGTCACAAGTCGGCTCCTATTCTGGCTGCTGACATGTGCTGAGAACCCAATATGTGGACAGAAGCATTTTCCCTGAATATATTTCTGAAATGTGGAGATGCTGGGTAACGCTGGAATACATTTGTATGTCTAAGAAGGAATTAATGAATTACACGTATTTCACAACCGCAAGCGAATGTGAAATAAAGCCTTTATGGAAATACAGACAATTACATACACTGAACAGTCAGTGTAAGAAAGAGTGCAAAGACTACACATTTATACACAAACTTTAATGGTACACATGTTACAAACAACAAAACATGGTACACATCTCATAACTAGAACATGGGTGTACTGTAGAATACTGTGACATGTACCACATGTATTTATCAGACAGCTACGTGTACAAATACTGTACACATCACACAATATTGTACACATCACACAATACTGTAGCCATCACATAACACTGTAACCATCACACAACAATGTACACATTACAGACCACACAACACTGTATACATTACACATGACAACACTACACATCACAACACTGTGCACATCACATAACATCATACACATCACACAATACTGTACACATTACACAAGACACCACACAATACTGTACACATCACACAACATCGTACACAACATAGATCAGACAAAATAACTACAAAACATGTGATATGTAATACATGACACACCTCACATAACCATTACAACCATTACAACCATTACAATCTCCTTGCATAATTATAACATTATAATAATACACCTCGCAAAACTACCTGTACAAACGTAGTAAACATCATACATGCCTGAAAGGAACGCTCGGTACATGGTCAGTCGGGAAGTTAAGAAGCCTGAAGTGGTGACATGAACGGTGATAGCTGTAAAAAATGTCTTTGTTTGAGAGCCAGAATTGGGGACTCTATACTGGTCCGGTGTTCCCAGAATGTTCACTGATGATGTCATGTCCGAATATTTCACGTCACTGACGGAAAATACCCATGAACTACAATGGCTATCAAGAAATATAAAATGTACCTCAATTTTTTTTTTTCATTTCTTGACATATTTTTTTTTTGTTCCTTAAAAACATACTCTTCATTTCAAAGCATGTTTTCATGCTTCCTTTAAGTATTGGTTCACATTACATTATTCTAAATATGGCAAATAATTAAAAAAAAAAAACGCATTAGTTTTATTGGATTTTTGAAATGATACTGTTTGAAATGATGATTGTAAAGGTTCACAGAAATAAATAAAACTGTTAATAATTTTTTAATCTTTATCATACAGAAAATATTAATAATGACTAAATAAGATTGATTCTTCAGTGAAACGGCATAAGTCTACCCCTTCACAGCACACGATTCTTTATGGTTTCCAAGAATGTGTTAGGTCTTATGTGCGACTACTAACGCCTACAACTTGCCAGAGAAAGCACATTATCACATGAATATAGGGCACCTGTACATGTCTATGGCTGGTGAGTGGGTGAACTGTAGGTGGAGCGGGGCATACTGTTCAGGCTACAGGTGGAGTGAGGAGTACAGGATGCAGATGGAGTGGGGCATACTGTAGGTGGAGTGGGGCATACTGTACGCTGAGTGGGGCGTATTGTACTGGCTGCAGGTGGAGTGAGGAGTACAGGATGCAGATAGAGTGGGGCATACTGTAGGTGGAGTGGGGCATACTGTACGCTGAGTGGGGCGTATTGTACTGGCTGTAGGTGGAATGTGGCATACGGAAGGTGCAGGAGGGTGTACTGCAGGTGGAGAGAGGAGTACTGTACGTGGAGTGTGGCGTATTGTACAGGCCGCAGGTGGAGAGGCATACTTTAGGTGGGGTGAGATATTTAACATCGTTGTGGAATTGGGAAGTTTACAGATTATGGTTGAAGTGTTATTTATCCCTCCAAAACTGTGAACACTGCAAGAACAATGGTACATGAACTGTTGAAGTGCTATACATGTACATTCCCCCACAATGGGGATTTATCCCTCCAAAACTGTGAACATTGCAAGAACAATGGTACATGAACTGTTGAAGTGCTATACGTGTACATTCCCCCACAATGGGGATTTATCCCTCCAAAACTGTGAACATTGCAAGAACAATGGTACATGAACTGTTGAAGTGCTATACGTGTACATTCCCCCAAAATGGGGATTTATCCCTCCAAAACTGTGAACACTGCAAGAACAATGGTACATGAACTGTTGAAGTGCTATACGTGTACATTCCCCCACAATGGGGATTTATCCCTCCAAAACTGTGAACATTGCAAGAACAATGGTACATGAACTGTTGAAGTGCTATACATGTACATTCCCCACAATGGGGATTTATCCCTCCAAAACTGTGAACACTGCAAGAACCATGGTACATGAACTGTTGAAGTGCTATACATGTACATTCCCCCACAATGGGGATTTATCCCTCCAAAACTGTGAACATTGCAAGAACAATGGTACATGAACTGTTGAAGTGCTATACATGTACATTCCCCCACAATGGGGATTTATCCCTCCAAAACTGTGAACATTGCAAGAACAATGGTACATGAACTGTTAAAGTGCTATACATGTACATTCCCCCAAAATGGGGATTTATCCCTCCAAAACTGTGAACACTGCAAGAACAATGGTACATGAACTGTTGAAGTGCTATACGTGTACATTCCCCCACAATGGGGATTTATCCCTCCAAAACTGTGAACATTGCAAGAACAATGGTACATGAACTGTTGAAGTGCTATACATGTACATTTCCCCCCACAATGGTCGACACCATTAACCATTCCGTAATGCCACTATATATAAACAACAACATACAACAATGCAGACTTCAGATTTGCACATCAGTCAACTATGCAATCTGCCGTATAATACATTCAGTGAGATGATTTTTGGATACGCACATATATATATATATATATATATATATATATATATATATATATATATATATATATATATTATATACATGCATATTTGGGGGGGGGGGGGCTGTGTGAATATTTTTATGTAAAAATAGTATTATCCTTAATGACAAAATATCCAAAAATTTTTTTTAAAAAACTCGAAAATACAACAATGTTGATCACTAAGTAGTAGAAACTGGCATCATAAATCAACTTATCATATATCAGCAAGAATGATGAAAACAGAAATGCCTTCATAAACCCATGTACATATGTATCAGTTTTCGGTTTCAACAGCATGATAGTAGATGGAAGACATAGCACCAGATTGAATTCATGGTATTTACACATATTTACATGCAGCCAACGGTTACTGGGAGCAAAATATTGATGTCTTCTTAAATGAAGGATGAAATAAACCAAATTTCTTGTGATCCAGGTTAATAAGCTTTACCTTGAATGAATCTCCAAATGGATTATTTCAGTGGAGTTATCTGTAAAAGATAGGTCACAATTAAACAGACAACCATTCATATTCACAGAACAGCCTCATATCAGCCTTTGCTGTCCAACAGGAGTACAAGCCCATATTGCTGTCATCTTAAGTGAAGGATAACCAGCTGTCAACAGTTCACCTCATTCTGACTGATGTGATCCGCAGGTTTTTAACTTCCTTAATTTCACTTGAAGTTTGTCATTTGCAAATGACACAGTTTTGTTGATGCTGACTGATTTGTTCACCTTACTGGACCATTTCAGACGATTTTTGTGAAGTCTGGTTTGTTTCTTTTCAGGGACATTGGCATGGAAAGTATCATTATAATGCAATTATGTACTTATACAATACAGTGAAATACAAGTAAAATACAGTGAAATGTTTTTTTTGTTTAGTGGAGATTTTCTGTATAAGATCTATAGCATGAAATCAGGCTCACACCTACCATACTGTAACCTTTATAGTCAACCAATCAAAACACCCTTTCAAAATGCTGATCTGTGTTCTGGGGAGCTTTGACTGGCTGGTGCTGCTGTGCCTGCACTCTGCGACGCGGAGGAGCAAGAAACTCAAACATGGAGGTCGTGTGCTGCGATAACATTCTCGATAAGTCACACGGCATCGGATCTGACCAGAAAAAGTCATGGTTCAATGCCGTATCACTATCGATGCGCTTCGTTGGGTCAAGTGTCAACAATTTGTCCAGAAGGTCAAGGGCGTACTGGTCCTTCACGTAACCACGCAGACGCTCTTTGACTTTGCGTTTCAGCCCTGGCGGCAGCTCCAGCTTGTTGTAAAGTTCGAGGTTTTCAAGTCCCGTCCAAACATCGGGGGTGATCGACCCGCACAGCTGACTAATCAACTGAAGCTGGTGTTGTTCCGTGATGCCCTGCATTATGGGACTGCGAGTCCACATTTCTGCCATAATGCAGCCCGCCCCCCACAAGTCTATAGGCGGGCCGTAGTTGCGTTCCCCTAGTAACAGTTCAGGTGGGCGGTACCACAAGGTGACGACCCTATTCGTGTAGCGATTTGGTTTTCCGGCATTACTTGTACTGAACGCCCTTGCCAAACCGAAATCGGCTAATTTGAGGACGCCGTTTTTGGTAATGAGGATGTTGGCGGCTTTCATGTCGCGATGAAGCACTTTATTACTGTGGATGAAGTACAGTCCATTCAGCAGCTGCTGCATCACTTTTTTAATCTCACCCAGAGAGAATTTCACATTGACGTTGCTGAGAAGTCCTGCCAGGTCATGCTCGCAGAACTCAAATACCAGGTAAATGGTGCTCTTGTGCCTATTGTAAGGCGATGCTGGGGGAAAAAAATAACAAAACAAGAAAATCGCAAACTGTGAGACCATTTGTGTATGAATGTATGCATTGGGATTTATGTCATCTTTAACAAGTTTTAAGTCATATGATGTTGATTTTGCTTTGTAAAGGACATAAAAAATGTTTTATGTTTTCTACACATACGTTGTATTCTGACAGGTTCTAAGATCTACATACAAGAACACAAATACATGTGTAAACTTTTCACTCTTCAAAAATAACATAAAAAAGTTATGTTTATTTATTTATTTACATGCATTTGATTGGTGTTTTACGCCATACCCAAGAATATACCACTTATATGGCGGTGTCCAACATTTTGGTGATAGGAAACCAGGCACAGGGTAAACCATGGCCATCTGCTACTAGACATTCCTAAGTACAATTGAAGAGGAAGCTAGCATGAACTGGACTTTTAGTCAACCCCAGATCATGAGGTTGGCCAGCAACAAACATTCTGGCAAATGCAGTCACGGGGTTGGGGGTGTAGGATGAGAACTGAGGGGAGGCAGCAGTTGTCATTGGGTTCTTATGGACTGAGTTGTTTGGTCAGGTATACATCTGCATGCATAAATGTATACTATCATCTGCTCAATTTGCGCCGGACATCATTTTCGAAAAAAACAACAACTGATTTTCGAGTGCTGATGAATGTATGCATAGACAGGCTTTTTTTAGCTGAAGTAGACGTATGTAAAATATGCCCAAAATTTATTTCTTCATTTTACCCTTCATTATGAGCTTGAACACGGTACTGAGCAAATCCAATCCCCAGTTAAGAGTTATATTTAATGACAGGCTGACAGTGTGACAACATAATCCCTTTGGCATATAATGTTAACAGCAAAAATAAACATACATCTGGATTTGGTAGCCTAGCAACAATGTAAAACGTCAGCTCAATACACGAAGTACTGAAATCATGAATTTTGGTCATTTATGGTAATTAAAATGCACAAAGAACATCCCCAATTGTGTCTTGTGTGCTTTAAATTCATGTAAAACTTCTGCTCGATTCGTGCGGTAGTTTTTGAGAAACGATCCTCAAAATTTTGTTTAACACTGATTCTAACACACATTACACTAAGTTATGAATTTGGTTATTTATGGTATTTAAAATGCACACATGGAATCAGTGATGGGATATCCTGCTTGTGTCAGCTGTGCTTTACATGCGCGCAAACCCTGAGCTCAATACATGCAGTACTTTTTGAGAAACCAACCCGAACATTTCATACAACAATGCTTTCCTTTACCGGATGGTGATGCCAGTGCCGACGCTCAAGGAACAAACTAAGCTACAGCCGTACTTTGTACAGGCTAGCTATTAAAAGCTTGGATCAAAATACATTCAAATTTCTACATGCTTAACTTGAAATGAATCATTTCAATGTATGAGCAATTGGATGCTTTCCACGACAAGAATCAATATATAGTACAAGGTTTCACTGCGGATTTATGGGTGGAAGAAAGCAAGCTACTGATGAGAGGTCTTCAAAGAACATTAAAATGTGCAACAAGTCACATGAGAGATATCGACTGTCACAATCAGTGAGAGCGTGACAATCCATAAATTCTGTTTCCAACGTCGAGTTTGAACCCTACTCTCGTGTGTCAGTGCTCCAATCCGAGAAAGCTAAAATACAGAGTTATGAGCATTTCCCAAACACTGGCCTATAATACCAAATACAATGTGTACAGATAAACTCCCATCTACTTACTTTTTGTTCTGCATATTTCGATGAGATCAACAACATTTTCATTCTTCAGTAGTTGTAAGATTTTGATCTCCCTCAAAGCTGTGATGGGAAACTGCCAAAAAACAGCACAAATTTATCTGCTGACTCCTGTAAAAAGACTAAATATTAATACTTTTCCTAATACATGCATATATTCACATATACTTTCATTTTCCATTCAATATATTCTGTGTTCTTACATTTGTCCATATGAGGGAAGGACTGGCTGCAAACTGCAGATGGTTGTCAGTTTCCCACCATAATCCTGGCTGTCGTCCTATAAGTGAAATATTCTCGAGTACGGAGTAAAACACCAATGAAACAAATAAACAAATCTTACATTTGTAACATTTCCCTTCCAAACTGATTGGCTGATTGGTGTTTGATTACAAACTCAAGAATTTTTCACCTGTACAAAGATGGTCAATTTTTTAAGAGGAGGAAACTCGAGTAAAAGGACAGATGGGATAAGCCAACACATTGGTAGAAGAGAAACTGTCTTCCAAAATGAATCACGACAAAAGAAACAAACTGCCCAAGCGCCGCTGATACTAATTCAGCTTTTATCAACATGTATGAACAAGACCCTATAAATTCCAATTTAAGGTTTAGGATTGAGAGTCATTACATATAAAGATGAACAGTGATGCATAATAAATTTATACATGTACTCGTTTATCATCAATAATTGTATTATTAATATACATTCATTCATCTATTTATTCACACGATTGGTGTTTTACGCCGTACTCAAGAATGTTTCACTTATACGACGACGGCCACCATGATGGTGGAAGGAAACCAGGCAGAGCCCGGGGGAAACCCATGACCATCCGCAGGTTGCTAAAGACCTTCCCGCATGCGGCTTTTTGGGGAGGAAGCCAGCTATTATTATACAAAAGCAGCTGATATATTAAGTGTGAAGCAAACCATGGTTCCTTGAGTCATGTCACATTGCTGGAACTTCCAAGGCAAGTGTCCCACAGCAAACTCCATGTACGACTACACAAGTGAAACTTCCTGCCACTTTACATTGCCACAAACTTGAACACCACAGCACCTATCCCCCCACCCACCCTCCCACCCCTGCCTCAGTCTTATTTATCCTAAAAGTCCAGTATTTCATGTACATGTAAGTTGTTAAAATTCATGACGTACCATTGATACTGCATGGTTATTACATCAAGAAATGTGTCCAATATATATGTTTATTTATTTACTTAATTGCTGTTTGCCCCATACTCAAGAATATTTCACGTATACGACCACTGCTAGCATTATAGTGGGAGGAAACTAGGAAGAGCCCAGGGAAACCCACAACCATCCACCGAATGCTGGCAGGCCTTCCCATGTATAACTGGAGTGGAAGCCAGCATGGGCTGGACTTGAACTCACAGCAACCGCATTGGTGGGAGGCCTGTGGGTCATTATGCCTGACTGGTACACTAACCCCACAACCAATATATATTTACATGTATATATTCAATGTATGCATAAAATTATAAAGCACCAAAATAATGAATTAAAATAAATTTACATGTCTTTCAGAACAAAATAACAGATTTCCAGTGTCCTAGTGCTTCTTTGTTTACATACATCTACAGGCACAAACTGCATGGTGAGTCGCCATCTCATTTTGTAAATTGGAATTTGAAATGAAAAAGTTTTGAAATTCCTCACCCCTTCCTTTTCATTTTCCATCAGTACTTTCTTCAGAGCCACATGCCTTTTTGTGGACTTGTCCCTGGCCTTGAACACCTCCCTACAAATGTTACAGGTTGTATAAATTCTTTGTATTATTTTATTAATTAATTGTATTGTTGGAGAAACAACAGAAACAGGAAAGTCTCAATTCTTTAAATTAAGACAGTATAAAGGAAGTCTAATGTATGATAAACACCCCCACCCCCTCCATCCTGATTATCACCGTGCCATACATGTGTAGATATGTACATTTTGAATGGTTTATTTATTTGATTGGAATGTTACGCCTACTCAAGTATATTTAACTTATGCTACAGTGGCTAGAATCATGATGGGAGGGCCTGTGGGAACCCCATGACCATCTACAGGTTCAGGTACATTTTGGAACAAAGGTAGATAGATAATAACCGTTGAAGTTACAACAGCCAAGGAAGAAAATCCATTTCATATACAAGTGTCACCTTAATCAATTAAAAATAGCATAGAAATTTGCAATCTGTGTTGCATCTAGAGTACTTGTAATTAGATTAATATTACAGATGTCCAATTCTTTATTCACTTTATTTTAAGGGTTGGAAGATACAAAAGTGGTAAATGAAAACGGTTTTAAAGGTCAAAACGATTTTAAAGGTCAAAACTATATGTATTTACAACTATTTGTCTGAGCACAGGTTTGGATACATATTCTGTTCAAAAAGTTTTTGAAAATAGATTTGTTATGTGTGAGGTTTGCATTTCTCTTGCCACATATATTTTCAGTAAAACCCAGATATTGTTTGGTTCTTGGCTCATGAAGCAAAGTTTTGTATTTATACTTGTAGCTTACATATTGTTTAGATAATGTTTTCACTGCTGTGTGGGAGAGAGTGAGCATGTTTGTGCGAGTGAAACACCAAATGCCTGTCTGCAGTCTCGAATGTAGCACTGCTAGCACTTAATTGTAAATGTCACCAACCGCCAGGTTAAAGCACTGGGGTGTGTTGACGCTAGACTATGAAGGCTATCCTAGAATTATGCCACTCTGCTGAATGCATTTGTTGGTCGCTGACCCATTTCTAAGCCTAGATGTTTATTCTGAAAAGGAGAGTCTAAAATGAATTGATGTCACCATAGGTCAACACATCAACCTAATCTTTAAAACAGCCACTGTCAGTCACACTAGCATCAAATGATCTGTGATCAATGTGATGAAGTACTGACGCCACACTGGTTCTTTTCCAGTGTTGTACATACTACATGTAGAGACGAATACTGGCAGTACTCCTCACCCAAACGTTCCTTGGCCGATTTTGGCCAGTTTTTCGTACTTAAGGACATCGTCACAATATGGATATTCGATGTCGTCATAAGATTTACTCATTTTCTTCTTAGTTTGAGTAAAACATTGACAAACTCTTCACAGTGTTGGACGTGCAAATGTAGACATGCGACTTCCAGTGTGAAAACGTCACAAATTTTCGCGTACATAGATTTCTCTTTGCAGAGGTTTTCCCATGAAACACAAAAAGTACTATGGCATCTAACAACACCTCTGACTGGAGATATCCTAGCTACTCAGAAATTGATGACGATTTTCACGTTCCGGTTACACATTACGCTAAACGTTTCAACAACGACGAAGCTTCTAACACGATAGTGTTTGGAAACAGAATTCTACAGGGAAAATGCCGAAAGTCGTGTCGCGAAGTGTAGTGTGCACTGATACAAAAGATCAGGAAGAGTACCAGGGGGAAAAGCCGTTATATGTCTACTACTGTCTGTGTGGGCAAATGTCACTTATCCTAGGTAAGAATGTGTGTGGTCAAAATGCAATGACCGGCCCCGCTAGCACAGTTGGTGGAGCGTTCGTTGGTATAGATAGAGGGTCAATCATGGGTCAAGTCATGCCTAAGACTTTAAAGGAGGAGGTTGCAGCTTCCTTGCATGGCGTTCAGCATGTAGGGGATAGTGCAACTAATGGTTGACCTGTATCAGTATAACGGCTCTGGTGGGGCGGCTTTCTTGCCTTCGGTAAGGCGTCTCAGTGAAACAGCACTAGATAAAAGAACGGTGGAAATCCGTCCTGGAACAAGGAGGCACACTACATGCATTCTAAGGATTCCTTGGTCGTCTTATGACTGAAAAATTATTAAGTACGACCTTAAACCCCAAGCACTCACTCACTCACTCAAAATGTAATGTCAGCATTAAAATTGAAATACAGTCAGATCCAAATCTTAGACTGACAATGATGAAGCACTTGCTACGCTAGCGGCAACTGAGGGTTACTGGATTAACATATGGTCACAAGTGCTACTGGTTCAAAGCTGATCGAAGTTTGTTCCCGCACCGTTCAACTTAGACCAGGCGTCGCAATATCTGTGCTCTGCACGAAGCAGAAACACTGAGAAAGCCAGCCACCTAATAATATTTTCCCCACATTGCTGCTGTACCTTAGTACAAACAAAATACCTCACACTTGCTGACCTGAATAAGTCACCTGCCATATTATCACTTACTCAGAATTTGGCGGCTCATTAATTGTGATGGTGACAACATGGTGGCTTGTTACTTATGCTCATGCATATTGACACATGAACAGACAAAATTCTTTTTTTACTAGTCATCCGAATAGAACTGCAAGGTATATTTTACATTGGATTTGAATGGGTGTTTGGAGGTGGGTGCCATGCGGAAACCAATAAATAGAGCATTCATGGAGTTAGGCCTCTGTGCAGATATTATTGTGTGACAAGCTTGGAATATCATATTTATTGAGAAAAGCCCTACACCACTGGAGTATACCCTTTCCAATGCTTATGTGTTGCTTATATCTACGTATATGTAATCAGTGAAAAGTAAGGTTGGTGCTATACTTGTATAACTATCCTAATATTGCCTGTGATTTGTGGATGACATACATGTAATAACAACTCTCATACTAAAAATAGTATCTGTGCGATATTAATGAACATGTATGTATATGTTGATCATTATCCTGTTTCAGATTGCCCTTTGGAAAAATTGCCTTTGAGAAAGAGGGACAATTCTCGAGTTATCGATGGACAGAAACATGCTTACAAGTTAACATGCGATCCAGACGACATCATTTATCTGAGACGGTAAACTATAAAAAAGCTGTTCTTGTCCAAAACATTTGCAGATTCAGGACATTTGCAGTTTAAAAAAATGTGCAGATTTTAACAGTTTTAACAGTGACCAAACTGATTTCTGACTTCAGTTGTCATGATCATTTTAGTGTGTAGTGAATATCTTACACCATTATGGGAAGCAGTTACATGTAGTAATGAAAAGATTGAAGATGTGTTTTTAGAGGTCAGTGATTTTTTTTTTCATTATGGCTTAAAAAACCAACAAAACATCTCTGAGAAATAAGATTTGATGTTGAAACTGTTACTGACATAACCTCATGTGGTAAATGACTTAAAACTGTACCCATGACAGAAGTTGCACATTTTGCATGTGATTTCTATTGATCTTTATAGAAAGTTGTTTTGAGGTTTGTTTGGATGGTAGGATGGCAGTTTACTTTCTTTATAATTTGAGACACTTGATAATCAAGTCATGCCAGTAGTAATGGCCTACCCTGACCTATAAAGCCAGCCTTTTCATTCAGCTTATACTTGTAAGGCCACTCATGATGTCCTTTTTCAATATAGACGCTAGTTCAGAAAGTTTAAAAAAAATAAAGTTATTGACACAAATTTGTTTTTATATCGTTTTGCCATTTCCCAACATTTTGAGCAGTCTGCAAGGTATTACTTTACATAGCTGAAAGCAAAGAATTACATTTCTCTCCCAGTATTTGGGAAAAGTGAAGATATGAATACACTGTTCATTAGATGGACTAACCATGTGGAAAAAACTAAATATTCCTGCTACAATTACATACATGTATATTGCCTAAAAAGAGCTGACCAGGTGTCCAAATATTAATGGAATTAGGGTAGTGCAATATTTTGTTACCATGAAGGGAGACAACCCTGGTCTTTGTACATACATTGAACCAGTAACTTGGAATGAACCAATGCCGTAAATGCACTTTCTGTTTCAGACCAGAAGGCATAGAGAAACAGTACAGACAAAAGTGTAAGAGGTAAGTCCAAATGGAGATAAAATGGGTAAAACATCACATTTTGTTTTGATTTATAGGTAGATTTTTAAAATTTTTTTTTTATTATTTTAATGATGAACCTGACAGTCAGTGCTGTATTTATCCCAGAAACATAGTGCTCATTGTTTCTTTCATGTGTTTTCAGAACAACTGCTTGTCTAAAATATTCATTTCTTGAAGTCTCATAAAACCATTTTGATGTGTAAAATACACACATCACTGGCACATGCATGTATTATGTGTGGGTAGTAACCATGCAGATCTTGGTATATGGAAATGTTGAAAATCTCCAAAACAGTCCAACACAGACAAAAAAGAGAGGTTAAAGCAGTTTAGTAATGTCACTTACGATACTTCTCCGGTCAGCTGATAACAGAATCTGCTCCTGTTGCTAGGTGTGGTTTGTGGATGTTCTATCATCACCAAGGAAACAGTAACATCATGTTCAGTGTGGACGGGGCGTTAAAACGTGAGGGAGAGGGTGTGAAGACAGACGTGTACAGTCAGATAGCCAAAGAACCTAGGAAGAAGGTCAGTCTATCCTGTCTTTGCGAAAAAAAGAGATCCAGCGGCCTCTGTGGCCTAGTGGTTACAGTGCTAGCGCAGCACAATGACCCATGAGCCTCTCACCAATGCAGTCACTGTGAGTACCAGACCAGCTTGTGCTGGCTTCCTTCCCAGTCCTAACTGTGGGAAACTGTGCCAGCAACCTGCGGATGGTCATGGGTTTCCCCTGGGCTCTGTCCGGTTTCCACCCACCAGAAAGCTGGTTGCCATTGTATAAATGAAATATTCTTGAGAACAGCGTGAAACACAAATCAATGAAAAAAATAAATTTAAGAATCATTTGTGTGTTACCCTAATTTTTCACTTTTTCACAAATGAAAGTGCAATTTGTGCACATTTTTTATTTGATTTTGGGAAGAATACTACATTGGTTGGGTTATCCAGATTCAAGGCTTCACAAAAAGTATAATTTTATCAGTCAACACAAAATAATGCCTTCGGAATATCCTTGAATAAACACCTTGCAAACGTGAAAAGGTTAAAAAATTACAGTAACCTGAAACATAGATTTTAATTCAGGCGAAAAATATTCATTAAACCCAACTGCATTATGACGTTGCAATATTGTGCGCTGGGGTACAAATTAGGTAAGAGTAGATTATATGTCAAAAGACAAGATATAATACAGAAAGAAAGATTTAGAGGGACCTACAAAAGTTACAAGAGAAACAAGATGATAAAATTAGTAAAGATTAAAGACACTACATGCATAGGGAATGGTAAATTTTAAGTTTAAAAGAGATACAGAATTGATTTTGATTGGCTGGTTATACCAAGTCTAATCTGGATTTTAGGTATGGCAGATTTATAAATAATAAGATAATAATATTTTTATTTATAGCAGGTAGCTTGGTCAGTTTACAATGAAACTGTTCTTCCCCAAGGTCTTCATAGAGAAAACAATATATAGGAAACATGTACTTCAGAGTCCAATCAATAAACATACATCAGTATATATAAATATATATAAAACAAGGTAAATCATCATGTAGTTTGAAAAGAGAAGCTACATACATTCATTCATATATAGAAAAGGAACAACACAACCAATAGTGCTGCCCCTCCAACTGCCCCAACCAGCAGGAGACTGTGTGTGAGAGATTCAAGCGTGACCAAGCCTTTAGGGTTTAACCCATGGAATCCTATATCCACTGTCAGCCAATCAGTGTCGATTCCATAGCCCTTCAAGCAAGTGAAACTGGACTTTGTGTATTTTTCTTCCAGAAAATGTTACCCTCGGTGTCTTGTGCTTTTTTGTTTTTGCGCAGTTATAAATTTTCTGTGTAGTCCGATTTACGAACCAAACTATGGAAGTTAATGCAAGCACAAATATTAATGAGCTTTACCATAAATGGTAGGCCATTGGGCAAAGTTTATGGACGTTTACATTTCATTCCTTTGTCGGTGTTAGCAGTTGTGACGTCCTGATGTCATAGAAAAACTGAACATATGTGAGCCATCCCCGTTAACATATTTGCAAAGATATCAACGTCATATGCGTGTGTTTGAACGACAGTTTGTGAAAGGGTCTGAGTGTGCACATATTGCAGGGAAGTTGAGAAAGATGCAGTTTCAAATCTAATTCATCAGCAAATTTAAGTGTACAGTATGCAAAGCTTTTTTAAGAATTAAAAGTATGTACGTCACAATGTAGGGTTTGTCTGGTATAGTCTCATTAAATTTGCATGCGGTTAGATTCTCATGGACTAATGTAGTTATTGGTGTTGCTATAGTTACAGTCATTTTTGTATATTATCCACAGGTGACACTGACAAAGCACACGAAGAACATGGGTAAATTCAGCTCAGTTACAGTCTCCACAGTGGATGAAGAAGAGGAGGAAATAGAAGCTGTGAGTTGTCTCCCTTTAATTTCTATCAGTTTACAACTGGATGTGAAACATGTGGCTCTTGTGTTGACTTGGATATACATACATGTATACTGTATGGTAAGGTCAGCAGTCATAGATCATGCCTAAATTTAAGGTAAAATGCTACAATTGTGGCTTTGATTATCGATGCATCCTTGAGTCGCAATTGGTTGTTAGTTTAAGTGGAATAATACATGAAGACTTAAGGGGAAAAGAACACACTAGCATGACAGACGTGTCAGATGAAATACCAATTTATATTGTCTGGGAAAAAAGATTAATTTTTGGGGTTTTTTTTTTTAGAATATTTTTCGACTCAGTAAAATACATTTAAAACTTTTTGTACCCTCCTCCGACATTTAAGAAAGACTTATTCTGCTGGAGAGACAGCAATTTACATTGGTGTGGCACAAGCTTCTTTGCTGGAGGACTCTGGTTTATTCCAGGCAGTATGTGCTCTAATGTAATGCATCATGTGCACAGATTTAACTCAGAGAAAACGTAGCTTCTGTCTGTATTCTCCAACAACTGACTCACCGCCCCCTGGTGGCAATGGTAGACAGTATAGCATATGTACATTTACTAGAGTTACATCCCTTTAGCCACATACATATAGTAATATACAACACTCTGGTTACCACCACTGATAAACCTACGTCCGTTGCTGTCCATTCTTGTACTACCATAATACAGAGTTACATTTTTTACTTTCAAGTCTGTGCATGTACTGTAAAATTTTGTCTGTCTTAATAATTTCAGAAAGAAATTGCTGACTCATATGCTGCCAATGCTAAGGTTATAGAGAAACAACTACTCAGGAAGGGAATGAGCAAACGGAAGCTTTTGGAACAAGTGAGTTCAACTTTTATCTTACTGTATAATAATGAATAGACCCTGGTGCACAGATCAGGAGGGAGTCATGACCAAGTGGTCCAACATTTCAGTCACTACAGGTGTGGGTTCAATCCTAGCCTTGGGCAGAGAATTTGAATTTAACATTTGTTAACGATCATTTATCTTCCACATGGTGTGCACGTTACACCTGAAAAAAGTTTGTCAGTAACTTGCCAAAGGCCAGTGGTTTTTCCCCCCAAACTTTAGTTTCCTCTACCTATAGAGGAATTGTTACAAATTTAAAATCATTAAACCATCATACAAGTGAAAGTACTTAAGTAAGATATTACATGTGAATCAAATATATAAATTGTGCGCAGATGAAATTCTTTGTTTTTACACAGAAATATTATATGAGTATTGAATACAAATGCAATGCTTGTACATGGATTTTGGGGGGTTGTATTCTAGTAAATTGTGTTGAAGTCTGTTTGTGAAATGTTTGAGATTTTTGGCTAAAAATGTCAGGAAATTTTCAAATTAAAATATATTGATTTCAGGCTGAGGAGGAAGCTAAGAAGATGCGACCCAAAGGGACTTTGATTGACAAGTGAAGGAACCAATCAGATTTAAAAGTGAAAGTAAAAGAGACAGTGGAAGTTTGGAACAGCAAAAACACATCCAAGTTCATAGGGTGCTGGAAAGTCTAGCTATTCTTAGTTTTGAACTCTGGTGCTGGTTGTTTTCCAGTCTCTGAGAGACTGTGATCACTAAAAATGATCTGCCCAACATTTAATGAGGGGCAAAGGTTGTCTGGGAGACATTTTTGATCAGATTTGACTACCCTTGTCCAAGTCTCTAGATCCTTGATCGTGAATCTCAACTGAGCAAAGCACATGGAAAAGGTGGGGTTGTTGATTTCATTCTGATGTCATAAGACCAGCCCAAGACACGGCAATGCAAACATTACTTTCGAGATACTGTGCTCAAGTCGTTTTATGCTTAATTAACATGGCACAGCAACTTTGCCCATAATTCAAATTCATCGTGATAATGGCCACTGTGACAATTTTATATTTTCAGCTTTTACCATGACTGACTGAATGAATGAATGAATGAATGACACCTTTTTTAATTACTGGAGGTGTCCTAATGTACAAAGGTGTCCTAAATATGTCATTCAGCTAAGACAATGTTCTCGATCCTGCTATTTTGTCTCTAGACTGATGAGGTTGCAGGCCTTGAATCACGTGTTTGGTTGCGACCTTACGTCAGGAGATTTCCTCCTCTCATAACCTGATTGTCATCATGAAAGTGAATATGTTTAGTCAAATAAACAAATGGAAAGTATGAAAAAGAGTATGGCTTCTGCAGAAATTGTATGCTGTACTCTGTATAATAAAATGTTTTTATTGCACTTTGTGGTTTTTTTTTTTTTTTCTGTGTGAATTCTTTGTATCCAGGCGATAACATTTCTCTACTAATATGTCAAATACACATGAAGTATGTTTTGTTTTCTTGGTGAGGTTGACATCCATTGACGGGTTTAAGTGCTAGCAGAATGACTTGTCAGCATGGCACTACAGTGGGGCAGCACTATAAATGTCAGTATTTGACCCAGCCTGCTTCTTACATGTATTAAGCCTCGAGGAAATGAATGCACACTTCTGTTAATTCATGACGACATGGTTAGATTTTTAATCTTTTGGCCAACCGATACACACATTCAGTCCCTCTTTAGGTCATTAAATTTTAAAGACTCGCCTACTTTCATTGTTGTCAAACTACATGTAGCATGAAGTTCACTGAAAAGCTTTTGCCTTCCATCAGTGTCATGAGCGGGTATTTCATATGTGGGAAAGTTCACCAGAAACTTGCCAGAGGCTAGTGGTTTATTCCCATCCAGCTGGTTTACTCCCAACCAGCTGGTTAACTCCACATAAGATTGGCTGGCATAGTACAACAAAAAACAATCTTGAAGAAATTTTGCTGATGTGAAACTTATGTTACAAATTTAATATCATTAATGTCACGGACAAAAAAATTCTGCATTGCACATGAATTTGTTTACAAATGTTAGATAATTCAGACCCTTTAAACTCGATAGACACCACAAAACAAAACACAGATTACAAAAGGGTAATAATTTATTACAAAACAGTAAATGTTAAAGTGTTGCACTGTTTTCTGAATATTGTAAAACTGAAAAAAACATGGCAAACTTCCTTAACCCTTTTTTGCTTATGAAAGTTCAACTTTTAGTGCAATTTATGCACATTTTTAGTTTGATTTTGGAGACAAAACTCCTTTGTGTGGATTGGCAGATTTCAGGGCTTCACAAAAAGTACAATAATTTTATCAGTTCATAGAAAAATGCCTTCAGAATATGCTTGAACAAACACCTTACAAAAATGTGAAACTTTTGTAGATTTAAAGTATTGTAGATATGTACAAATGAAGTATGTTAACATCCTTATGGATTTGATTAATACATCTACAACATTGTCTACCCGACAATGTGCTAAACTTACTCTACACATTACACTTCACAACCGTTAACAGGAATTACAATCATGAACAATGAATATCGCACAGCTTTGCAAGTTTGCACAACCTGAGTGTACTGTTCATGTTAAAGAACTGGGCAAAGATAATTCCGGTACATTGTACATGTAATTAAGAAAAAAAATTAAAACAAACAGATTATCTCTAAACGTGTGTACTACTTATAATGATATGCAAAGAAAAATATAAACTGGACAGCTCAAAATGAACCAGTATTAATAACTCAATAATAGCAATTCTGAGTAAAAACAAACAACTGTTATTCATAAAATGTTTTTCCCAGTAGGTATATGTAAATTGTATCTAGTTGTGCTGTTTTGGAGGTGCGAAAAAAAATAAAAAAATAAAAAAAACCTTTATGCCTGTATCAAACATTAACAATACAACAAAGAAAATACTTTCACAATCAAAACCAACAACAAATATGATCAGCTTGAACTAAAAGCAGAATTCCCCAAAAATGCAAACCTGTTATAGGTATAGGAGCTCGGGTGTGGACATGGTGAGAGATGGTATGTGTTTAACATATGGAGGTTAAATTATACCTGCTTATACCAAATTTATTCAAGTATCTATATCAAAATATACACTGAATATCATGTAAAGTTTTGGAAAAATGCACTTTCAGAAGCACATAAAGGCCTTAAAATGATACTTTTGATGCCAACACTCACATGTAGTCTTTTCTTATAAGAAATTAATCAAACTCCATAAGAACTCCAATATAGTGAACTTAAAAAGTGGATGAATCAGTTGGAATCGAGCGGAATGTGGGACTTGAAATGCCAAACTTTACGTGAATTACAGTATGGTATGCTCTAAAAACACACTCTGTCTTTCTGTTAAATGTTAAATTTTTGAATGACTGATTATGGCTTAACGCCACATCAGCAATATTTCATCCATATCGTGGGACAAGACTCATGCTGATGGCACATACATATATGTAAAGATATTACTTACAGCCAGACAGTTCTCACTTTAACAACACCTTTAATGTAACACACTACAGCATCATCTTGAAGAGCAGTAGTTAAAAAAAAAAACAATTTATATTTTTGTGCATAGATTATGTTTTATGAGGTAAGAGACTATTTTGGGTTAGTTGAATGCCTCAACTATCTTTTTTGGCAATGCAACAATTAGGAAAGCAGAGATTAATCTCATCTGACACTATTGTTAATATATTTCAAAATATATATTAATATAATATTTCAAAAGAAATACAAATTGACACCTTACATCCCCACTTCACATACGTGTACCTGTGCTTCTGGGGCCCAGTTGTGGAGAAGTGTACAAGGTATTAGTTTTAGCCTGGACTACAGTGCCATTAGTTTTGTATTAGGCCAAGACTGGTATTAAGATTTAAGTCTGGCTTAACTTTTAACTACACTTTTGAAGAAATCATATAAATAAATCTTTAAAAACAAATTCGCTGCGGACTGTGCCAAGTTGCAATACTGTAAGCGGTTTGTGTAATTTGAGCCTGTTATGCGCAACTAAAAACAATATAAAAAGAAAATATATAATACTTGACCCTGCACATCTGTGTGGCTCGACTCTATACTTTTTAATACTATTAGCCACATAATACATGTAACAAAAGTGTCGAGTTGAGTCACAGAGACACGCAGGTTTTACTTGAAATAGTACTTGTTCTGTGTATGTACTACGTTATTTAACATTACCGTTTACATGACATATACATTACATTTCAATTTCCCCAAAGATTGCCTCTATACAACACTAGATTATTAAGCCAGAAGACATACCCATGAGAAAATCTTTAACAGATTACAATGTGGCTGATCTGCACATTTGTCATTACACTTGAGCTAGGCTCTAGGGCAAAAGAAATTCCTTATATGTTAACCAATTAAAATTTTCTTTATTTGCCAAGTACAGCTCAAATTACTGCCTTTCAGTAAATATCAGCCCCGTAACCTTACTATTTATTGCATTAAAATGACTCTTAATTTTGAAAAAGTTACAATGCAACTCACTTTACAAATTTTATGAACTTTATTGCCGATTTCAAATGGTAAAATGTGCACAGACGAGGCTGACATTTAAAGGTAATTATTGGGCTATTCAAGATGATAACAACAAAGCTCTGATAAACCATATTTAATTGACAGTTTTTAACTTTTCAGGGACTGCCAGCAGCTACATGTAAGCTACAGGACGCCAAAACAGCTCCTGGTCAGCAATGATTTTTGAAAATAATAGTGTTATTTGCATAAAATATACAAATACATCAACAGAATATTCTGGCCAATAGGTATCATGTACAGCAGGTGCATGCCTATCTGGACATTACATTGTTACATTATCATCACTACATTCACATAGTATCATCATCAAACTAAACTCGCCTATAACAATAAACGCAGACACTGTGGCTGCATGATTGTGCGCACGGAAATAGCGATGTTAGTATAGTATATTGTACCAAGTTTTTCTGTGCGTCGTACGCAAAACTCCATCTGAAAAGTACGCTCAAAACGAAACTGGCAACATGTCTCATTTCTATCCAAAGAGCTACATGTACTCCCATCACCTGATCATGTATACTTTCACCGCTGCTTTATCATTCTAGGATAGTTATCTTTGATTGATTGATTGGTGTTTAATGCCCTACTCAATGATATTTCCTTTCCTATACATGTACAACAGCAGTCTGTGTCAAGGAAACAGGGATTCCCAATCTAAAACAACAGGTCTTTGTCAAGTAATTTACAAACTTCTCCATTTTGGCGGCCCAGATTTTCACCCATACAGGAAGATCAATGTCTGAGCCATATCGTCTATTAGAAGACACACTATCCTAACTACCCGGAATGTACACGATAACTTCATGTAAATGAATGCCACTAGTTACCGATGAGCAGTTAGTACCATGAAGGCTTTGAGAACGGTGAAAACAGGACAATTGCTTTTTAGAGGATGGATGTGTCTGATTGTCAACATACAAATTAATACCCAACCATATTCTTTATGCATCTGGTATCAACAACTTGTAAAGCCACCTACGATGATCCTGTGAACCTTTCACAGTTAGGTTACCAAATGTCTTCTCAGTATACAAGCGGAATAATCAAGCTAGCTGTTGTTTCATAGGCCAACAAGGGTCATTAGGTCAAACCAACTGGCCATATCTGGAGAAAGCATATGTACTACGTTACTGGGTACTTGATGTTTTAGGCAACCTAAAATAAAGACACTAAAGCTTACTGAATGCCGAATATTTTTTCACGCTCCGATTAAATGGTTTGTATGAACTACATGCAGGGTTGTCATTCCACCCATCCAAAAAAAAAAAAACAACATGCACACTAAAGGGAAGTAACTCTTCAGCTCCCAGAAAATGACCCAGTCCAGGAAGCCTGTGATTGTTCAGGCCAGCGTTACTGCTGGAGAAATTCTGCTGGATGGAATAATCGGAGCTGAAAATCACTTCGGAAGCCTGTGTTTGTGTTTTGTCAGCCACCCCTTCTCCACCATGTCTGTTTCCAGGAAGCCCTGAAAGGAAAAAAAAAAAAACAAAACCTTCAAACAACTATAAAACAACAAAATGACACATATCATATGTTTTACGAAGTGTATCATGTACAATATCACAGGAGCTTTTCTTTCTTATGAATTTAATTACTAAAAACTATATTTCTTCTTGACATAGCATACATCACAAAGTCAGATGTAGAACACTGTGGATCCATGTATGTGAGTAATGTATTCTCTCTATAAAGTGTTTTATCATGGTACTTCATTCAAACATGTATAAACCCAGACAAGATAACACGTCGTGTATACATTCTTCATGGGAGACCAAATTATATTTCTGCTTAAGAAGATCTCCATCATGAATTTATGAATGTGTACAAACTTTGACACAAATTCCTATAATGTTCAGATCCAAACCCTTACACTGGCTCCTACACTGTTCAGATCCAGTAAGAACGTGTCCAAACCTTTACACCTGCTCCTACACTATTCAGATCCAGTAAGAATGTGTACAAACCTTTACACCTGCTCCTACACTGTTCAGATCCAGTAAGAATGTGTACAAACCTTCACACCGGCTACTACACTGTTCAGATCAAGTAAGAATGTGTACAAACCTTTACACCAGCTCCTACACCATTTAGATCCAGTAAGAATGTGTACAAACCTTTACACCGGCTCCTACACCATTCAGATCCAGTAAGAGTATGTACGAACCATTACACTGGCTGTTCAGATCCAGTAAGAATGTGTACAAACCTTTACACCGGCTCCTACACTGTTCAGATCCAGCAAAAAAATGTGTACAAACCCTTACACGGGCTCCTACACCGTTTAGATCTGGTAAGAATGTGTACAAACCTTTACACTGTCACCTACACTGTTCAGATCCAGTAAGAATGTGTACAAACCTTTACAGCGGCTCCTACACCATTCAGACCCATTAAGAATGTGTACAAACCTTCACAATGGGGCCTACACCATTTAGAGCCAGTAAGAATGTGTACAAACTTTTACACCGGGTCCTACACTATTCAAATCCAGTAAGAGTGTGTACAAACCTTTACACTGGCTCCTACACCATCCAGATCCAATTAGAATAAGTACAAACCTTAACAATAGAACCAGTAACCATGAGATCCAATAAAAAAGTGTGCAAATCTTAACCCTGGCTCCTACACAGTTCAGATCTAGTAAGATGTGTACAAACCTTCACACCAGCTCCTACTCCATTCAGATCCAGTAAGAACGTGTCGTGTCCATAAGGAGAATTCAATTCATAGAAAGTCACAGCCTCATTGCCTGCAAAACACAAAGATACAAGATTCTTGTTTCTCATTGGGAGAAATTTAAAAATCAGAACTTAAACAAAAATTATGTAAACACTGTTCTACAAACATACCATAATAGTCACATGTCAAGTGTTTGAGTTAAGTACCATAACATGTGCATGCGAACTTTCCAATTTACCACAATCAGTAATGTCTAAAGAGAAATGATGCTAATCCCTAAAGGGTTTTTCACTACAGTTCCAGAAATTTACTTTTATGCTTGACGTCACATCTGCCTTCTTTTGCATGAAAAATATTCTAAAGTTTATACACTCAGACACCGTATATGTAGAAACAACCAAGGATTTTGTTTTTGAGAAGATTTGTACCCTGCACATTGTTCAAGATGGAAACAACCCAGGACTTTCTTTCTCGGAGGAGATTTCTACCCACTGAACAGTGTTTACAGTACACATATTAAAACATGAGCTCATACCTGCTTCATCCAGGGCGGTGAATATCTCCCTCTGTTGCCAGATGGGGAAGATGATGTCGGTCTGGACACCCATGACTAGTACAGGACAGGTGATCCTCGACATGCCTTCTGTGAGTGAGGGACAACCTTCTGATATATCAAACAGATCCATGGCCTAGGGACAGGCAAACAAACAGACCCACTCATTGCTTTCCTGATTGATTCACTTATCTTCAGGGGACGAAATTAAATTGATTTGGAAGGTGCACAGTCTCTGGATACATGTATGAAGTTAAATGGCATTTCATGTATCTTTTTGTTTGATTATATTGACCAAGATGAACAGAGGAAACTGTTCAAAAAATTCACTGAAATCTGTGGAAGAGAGTAAAAAGTTAATTGTGGTGAAGGTAAAAATGGTATGTGGAAGAGTGTAAAAGGTTGGTGGGCAAGGGTAAAAGGCTGGTGGAAGAGGGTAAAAAGGTTTGTGGAAATGGCTAAAAAAAGGTTTGTGGAAAAGGCTAAAAAAGGTTTGTGGAAAAGGCTAAAAAAGGGGTTTTTGGAAAAGGCTAAAAGGTTTTGTGGAAAAGGCTAAAAAAAGGTTTATGGAAAAGGCTAAAAAAGGTTTGTGGAAAAGGCTAAAAAAAATTTTTGGAAAAGGGTAAGAAGAGGTTGAAAGGACATTTCTGTATGCTTAATATCTCTACAATCATCTCCAAGAATAAGCGAGCAATTCTGAGAGAATTTAAGACAGTGCTAACTTAGAACCACATGCATGTATACACTTTGTTTCCCTGGTTTGAAACTTTGTAACTTCACACAAAACACAATGTAGCTATTTGAATGAAATTTTGTGCAGAAGTTGACATTGGGTTAAGGCCACACCAGTTTTAATTGTTGTTTTACCAGCAGAGGAAATCTTCTTTGAAAGTCGGAGAAGCCATACAAAATAAAAATGAAAATTTTCCACTCAAAGACATGTTTACATGATTGGGAAACCTTGAAAAACAGAAAATTCATAAATACACGAGAATCAAAAAATAAAATGGTGGATATTTTTTACATTTATCTCCATTTGTGACAGGCTTGCTCGTAAAACATAAACTTAAATTGGTGTCGCCTTTAACAAAGCATATCAATTATACAATGTATTTTGAAGGTGACCTTGATGAGGATCCAGATCCAGGATTTTTTTTAAACAATTCTAAACCATCGCAAGATGGGGCATTAATGCAGAGTACAGTCCCTTTATCTGTAGTGAGGGAATTTGTATATTCCATCTGATGTTGAGGTTTCTACTCTCAAGAGCACCTTCTAGTTACCTTAGAAATATAGAGCAGAGAGTTGGGATCATATTTATTACTGAAGCTCTCCCCCTGATGTTCCAAGTAGTTTTCTATCAGAAACGTGGGACAAAGACTGATGTGATCTGTGTCTTCAATGCGCTTCCTACCAAATCGATGATCCCACTCAGGTCCGCTCCTGTATGTCATTGTCCCTATCTCCCTAAAAAAAACAACAAAAAAAAACAAACAGATCAATTACAACAACACTAGTTTACTGTGTACTCTATGGGGGCCTTGCTAGCTCAGCACAATGATCCAGGAGCCTCTCTTTACCTGTCGTATGTGAGAAGATCTTCCAGCAACCTTGCGGGTTTGTGGGTCTTTCCCGCGGCTCTGCCTGGTTTACTCCCACCAAAATGCTGGCCGTCGTGAAATATTTTTGAGTACGACATAAAACTTTCATGAAATAAATGAATACTGCACCGTTATTATTAAAGTGCTACAACTGCCCCTAAGACTTTGCATTTAAAAAGAATAGAATAACCTGAAATGCTGTTGTAAATAATCATTAACTTGTAGGGTATAAAAACCCTTTTAGGAAATCTCTGAAAACGAAATTTTTTTTGTCGCTTCCACACACACCTGTAGCTACAGTGCCACACACACAAGTCAGCAGGCCTGGGATCAAACCTGGAGGTCAGGTCATACCAAAGACATTAAAGATGGTACTTGTTGCTGCCTCGCCTGGTGCTCAGCATTAAGAGGTTAGGGCAAGGAAACAGGACAGGTTGGCCCAGTGTCAGTATAATATGACTGGGTGAGGTGTCATGTCTGGTGTTTTCAGGATGATACTTCAGTGGCAGCAGCACTTTGGTGGCATGGACTCACCCTGCCACAAGAAGACACAGGGTATATGTACACACACCTAATGATTCCTCGTCGTCATATGATTGAAAAATTGTTAAGTACGACCTTAAATCCCAAACATTCATTCATTCATTCATTCACACACCAACACTGGAGATACCTGGCCAGTTTCATGCCCATCTTGGGGAACACCCCGTCATAATAGTGCCCACTGTTCCAGTTGGGGTCACACATGATTGTCTTTCGCTGGATATAGCGCATGGCTATTGACGACGGATGTGACTGGGCACAACCTGATATGGACACAAGTCTGAAAAACAGGAGAATGACAGAATACACTATATCCTGCAATATGCTTTATCACCTACGATAATGGCAGCTTTCAGTGCAAGTTTTGCACCCTTTTAATTGAAGATAAAACTACCCTGTTTTGGTTGGCCAAATTCAGAGTTTAACAAAATTAAAAGTATGTTTTTATTAGTATACAGAGAATAATGCCTGTGACCACACTTAAATAAGCATCTTCCAAATATGTGTAGGGCCTGAAGAATAAGGCCTAAACAAATCACATGAAAAGTGTGTCTATCAATAATATATATATATATATATATATATATATATATATATATATATATATATATCAATAATTCTCTGATCAAGGCTCAAAAAATATAACTCAAAGGCTACCATCATGGTTGAAAAATAACTAAAACTTAAGAAAGAAAAACAACTGGCACAAAACTAATGCAAAGCATCTGAACTATGTGTAAAAAAAATTCAAGTTATAGTACTGCTCAAGTAGTGTTACATGAAGGATGTACCTTGCCACTCTATCAGGGTGTAAGGCTGCAGCCATCAGAGAGCACATCCCTCCTAGAGATGAGCCTACAGCACCGTGAAGCTGAGAAAACAGGACAACTCAGAATCAACAAGCTAATTCAAACATTTATATTCTACTTATGAATCAATCAAGGAGTTTTTCAAACTTGATCCGAGTTGCCAACAAAATCAACCTGTACAATTTCACTTTCACCTTTCACTTATACGATGACAGCCAGCATTATGGTGGGAGGACACCAGACTGAGCGCAGTGATCTCAGACTTAAAAATCAAAATTTCAGATCACTCTAAAACTGCTACTTCTTACGTAACAATGTTAAAATACTGATTGACCAAGTAAATTCTGAGTAAGCTACTGTAAAACGAATTTCACCTAAAATAACAGAAATGAGAAGATCAACAAGTTTAATGATTGAAATTTTGACTTAAGTCTAAGATCACTTCATGATCAAGGAGACTGACCTGATGTTAACCAAAAGGACAGACAGATGGACAGGAAAAATCACTATGTCTTGTCTGTTTACTACTACTACTTCCTACTCCTGCTTTAGATTGGTTGCTGCATGACTAAATCATTTAATAAAAACATAATGCAAATTTGCTCACCTTATAAATTCCCAGGTGGTCAAGCAGTAGAAACTGGGCCCTCACCATATCCTCTACTGATACCACGGGGAACGTCGTTGCATATGCCTGGTGACAAAAACAAAAAATAATTAAAAAAAACACTAACTACAAACATGATCAAGGATACGTATATTTCATAAACATGATGATGATTTAAAATTCATAAAAATATCTGCTGTGAATCATGATCACCTAAAATCTTTAGTTCCAATTTTTTTTTTTTTTTCTAATTCAATATCTGGCACTTGCTAAACTGGAAAAATCTGGACGACAAAATTGCTGTTTCAGCGGCTACTTTATTTTAAGAATGTAAGGAGATCTTGCCTGATATGTTGTGAAGAATGGAGATTTACCCTGTGAATTGCCCATCCCCATTTTCTTCACACTTAAGCCTATGTAACAGTCTCAGTGCAAATTGAAAACGCTTCAGTAAAGCTACTGTACACCAATCCAAGAAATACATGCACATGTACCTATGTACAGTATACAACACAAAGAGAAGGGACAGGATTTGCTGTTCAATACTTTTGGAATTTCAAACATGCAAATGATTATCTCCGGAAATATGTATGAAGGAACAAAACATTTGTCGTTTTACTTTCCAAGAATAGTTGTCATTTCATGAAATATTCATGCAGGTTCTATTTTATGACAGTACCTAAAAAACAGGAGTTATTTTTCAGCACTTTTTTTTTCATACTCATTTATAAAATTTTTTAGGAAATTTAAGAACGGTATTCTTCATTTTCCAGATCTTTTCCAGGTTTTCAAGTCCTTGGAAATTTTGGCCACAGTGTTAATGACCTAACATTTTTCCATGAAAAAAAAAAGGTTATTAATTTGTAAGGAGTCTAAGAATTCTTTTGATGTTAGAAAGGTGTTATGAGGTTTATTTGGATGATAGGATCACATACTATTAGGACATTGTAAATTTCAATACTAAAATTAATATTCTATGACACTCATTTGCCTCTAAAAATGTACTTTTTGGGGAGAAATTTTAGGTCATTTTACAATATTTTTCTGGTAAATATTGCTGTGGTTTGCACTTAGACAGACAAACACATTATATTGAAAACGCACAAGACAGGTTTCTTTGATTGGCGTGTATCTTGTACTCAAGAATATGTCACTCAAACGACGGCGACCAGCATTATGGTGGGAGGAAACCACCATACCCTTTTTTAACCCTTTAACTGCAACAAAAGTGGTGAAACTTGTAAAACTCATACTGCAAACTAGTTTTACACTTCAGAAAAAACAAAAATGGCCAAAGTCAACATTTCACCTCATAGAAAAGATAAAATATACCATAAAATTCTTCCTTAGTTGTATTATTTTGTGAAACAAAAAAAAAAACATACCTGATTGGTTAATGGATTGATAGAACTGGGACCACTGCAAATAAAGAACCAATGAGTAACAGGTGGTTTGTCTCTATACCCTCATCCCTCAACCTTTTTGCGTGTGAAAGAGCAACTTTCAGTGCAATTTATGCACATTTTAAATTTAATTTTGGAGACAAATCTACATTGGGTTGGTTGGCCAATTTCAGGGCTTCACAAAAAGTATACTTTAATCAGTCTACACAGGATAATGCCTTCAGAATATGCTAGGACAAACACCTTGCAAACACGTAGTTGAGGAATTACAGTAACCCGCTCTAGTTAAGTATATGACATGCCTAATATATACGCCAAAATTTTTCAGCCATATGATGAGGAGTCATCATTAGGTGTGTACTCATATACTGTGTCTTTTTGTTGCAGGGCGAGTCCATGCCGCCAAAATACTGCCCCCACTGAAGCATCATGCTGAAGACACCAGACATGACACCCCACCCAGTCACATTATACTGACACCAGGACAACCAGTCCTGTTTCCTTGCTCTCACCTCTCAGTGCTCAGTGCTCAGTGCTAAGCAAGGCAGCAGCAAGTGGAATTTTGAAAGTCTTTGGTATGACCTGACCCGGGATAGATCCATAAAGGCAGTAAATTTATTACTGTTGTTTTTTCACTACAACCCTGTAAGTGTTGCCATGGAAACAACAAATTCTTGTCAAATGAATCTTGTTATAAATTGGGATCTGATTTAGCACAAGGTTAAGCCTGTAATTACCAAATCTGAGAAACCTATCTGAAATGACATGCCATCTATCATGTCCATGTTTGTTGTTATACATATGAATGGACAGGAGGACAGATTATCTTACCTGTATTTGTCTGCTGTCCAAATGACATTCACGTAGAGTAACCTTTAGCATAATGGGCACATGGGAAAAATTCCTATTTCTTTATAGCGACAACATATTGTCTTCTGTTTTGTCTTCTGCCACTGTTTTTTTCTTTTCAGCATTAATTCCTCTGCCTGCCTGCCTACCTGCTAATGTGTGTCTGTGTGTGTGTCTGCGTGTGTGTCTGCATGTGTGTCTGCCTGTTTGCCTACCTGTTTGTCTGCCTGTCTCTGTGTCTGTCTGCCTGTGTGTCTGTCTGTTTGTCTGTCCGAGCTTTACAAAAAAGGTCATGCAGGGATTTGAATTACATTTTAAATGCAGGTTTTCTTTTGTCTATGAATTAGCGCATCGAAATGTCGGAGAGGACTGGGTTCTTTGTTTAATATGATTATTCACCACTCACAACCAGGAGAGCAATTCAGAGTATTGTTCCCTTGTTTGTAGTCCGAAGTACATTTAACTGTGGATGGAGGTTTATGCTCTAGTCTAATTATTTATTTGACTTATTGATTTAATTGACTGTTTTACACCGTTATCCAAACAAAAAAAAATGGCCACATTTCGGGGAGGAGGAAACCGGGCAAAACCTGGGAGAAGCCCACGACCATGCCCAAGTGGCTGGCAGACAGCCCCACTTACATTCAGAGAGGAAGTCAGCATGAACTTGGTATGAACTCCCAGCAATCGTATTTACTGATTTGACTATAATTTCACACCGACCATGTGTGTAGAATTTTTCCAGCCTGTATGTCTGTGATTAGAAAAAAGATCACATTGCACAGAGCCTTAGGAAACTAAACTGACCTCTTCATAAATTCCCTTACATAAATATCTGATCTGTCACTGACCTGCTACCATAGCAACCCCCAACATGGTTGGCACAGATGACGAAGAACTTGGAAGTATCAACGGCACACCCAGGGCCTACAAACTTTTCCCACCAGCCAGGGGCAGGGTTTTCCTGTAACCATAGTAACAATGATATGGACATAATTGATGCTAAACTGAAATGCATGTGAAGGTATTGAAGATCTGTAGAAAGAAGAAGAAAAGAGTCAAAACAAACATTAAGTAAATAATCTAAACTTTTGCTCAAACTGCAGTTTCAGAGGCATATAAATGTCATTAAATATTTCTGTTGGTGTTGAGACTTACATTTCTGCATACCGATATCACCCTAGTTCCAATCTTTTCTCTAAAAATCAATATATAACTTTCAAAATCAGGAAAAATGTACAACTATGTCAGGGTTGAAGGTCATCTACTCTGTTTGTCACATTTGTGATATATTGATTCACACATGAATAAAAAAAATAGATTGTACATGTATTACAAAGAAATTTTCTGTTTGCTTTCTTGGGGTTTAACTTTGCATCCGACATTATTTTCACACTACATGTAGCTGGGTGTCATGTATTTTTTTGTGCTGCATCACTGAATCACCAATCAGAATCACAATGTTCCACAAAAACCAACATTCCTTGGTTCGGTACAAGCATACATCGTCTCATCTGAATTACCACATGACGGCATCTAGAGGACAGGGACCACATTCACAAAACTTTTAAAACATGTCTCTCATAGATTTTTTTTTTTACAAAAGACGTTGTTTATGTCATGGGGCCATAAGGCAATGTCATTCATGATTTACGAAAAACAGAGTTACAAAGTTTTGTGAAAGTGGGTCCAGTCTGGTAGCAGAACTATTAAAATGCTTCAAAACACAACAACCATCTGTTCAAAAGAATCTTCAAAAAGACTGAATTCCGCCAAAAGATCTTGTTTATGATAAACACTTAAACTAGTACTTGAAAATAATAACTTATCATCCAGTATGTGCCACTCGGCAGAGACTCAGTAAAAGTTTTTAATACTCCCATCATATGATGTGTTCATTATTGCAGTATTTGGATTCCTCTCTGGGGCCACTTTTGCAAAAAACTGTGAATCGATTTTTCGTAACTTTTCTCGTAAATGACATTGCCTTATGGCACTATAACCTGTGCAATGTTTCTTTACGAGAAGCTACGAGAACTGTAACTAACAATGTTTTGTGAAAGTGGCCCAGGTGATCTCTTTGGGGATTAGCGGTCTGTCATAAAGTACCCTCGAACTGGTACCGTCAAATGGTTATGTATCTGCGAATGGTTATACATGCATTGACCATCTTTCTAGATCACAAACTTTGTTAACAAACCCCAAAAATACTACAAATATTTATTTGATTAGTGTTTTACTCAAGGATGTTTCCTTTTTGCAACGGTGGCCAAAATATTTTTTACAGTATTATAAAAATTATTCTGTGAACAACACTTTCAGCGGTTTCATTCAAAGCCAGACTGAAAAATCTCAAGTGATGCAAAATGATTTGCAATCCCTCCAGAGCAGTTTGAGGAATGAGAAACTTTGAGCAAGTTTAGAGTGCTTGGGACATACCATAAATGACCTGTAATTTCACCCATAACTAAGCTGCTTACATTTCCAGCTTCTTTGTTTGCCTCCAAAGATGCATTTTGATGGTCAGAATTTTACGTCATTTAGGGTACTACAAAGTTGTCCCCTGAAAGCGATTTTATATTATTTTCTCTCAGTATTAAATAACATGTGAACTGAATGATTAGCACAAGTATTAATTATCAATTTGGGCTTCAATTTCCACCGGATTTTCATATTTTAGGGTAATAATCCAGGAGCTATGGCAGCGTGAAAACAGAGTGGATGGTAATCACAGCGCACAATTTTCGAGATGCAAACGGTGCACTGGGCAAACACAGGACTGAATGCTGTGAACTGTCATTGCTGACCAGACAGTTTTCATACTGCCATAGCTCCTGGATTATTGCCCTAAAATGTGAAAATCTGGTGGAAACTGAAGCCACAACTGATACTGAATACTTATAACTGTCATAGCTAGATATTTAATACTGAGAGAAAACAACAAAAATTGCTTTGTGCATTCATATTTTATAACTATATATGTGTATGTATTCCATAAACCCACCTCATGGCTCTTGGCATGCGAGCTTGCCGAAAGACCAGTGTAAATTAAAACAGCATTATCTTTCTCTTCGTTCAGCTCTCCCCATGTTTCGTAAGCCACGGTAATCTCTGGCAAGACGGCGTTGTTGTACTTCAGATAAAACGCCTCCTTGGAATTGAAGACTTTGTAGCCCGACACGATTTTGGCATACTCTGGATCCGGTCCAACTGAGCGACTGAGAGAGGGGAAGAATTGAAAGTTGAAACACTTAAAAACAGTTTTTTTTTTTCAACTCTTCATATATTTTGATGTAAAAAATACACTTTACTACCTTTGATGTTTACAGATATGCACACCACACTGGTAGAAGACAAGTGGTCTTCAACAGTTAAATGAACATCCAAACACCCAAACGAGTGTTGTAGAGCGCCTATTGTCAACAACAGAGAGCGAGGGAATCTAGAAATTCCCCGACCCTGGCTGGGTTAGAACCCACACCTCATATGTCCCAGTGATTGATTGCAAGCACCGTTAACCATTACATGTAGGCCACAACCCGCTCCCAATACAGTTAACAAGTATGTGAAATATTTTTGAGTACGGCTTGAAATACCAATCAAATGAATAAATAAATTAAACCTTTGCGCATGTTTCCATGATGTATATTCAAGCGTGATTCAAACTATGTTTCTTGTGAAGGTCTGAAATTGGCAAATACAACCATTGTATTAACTGTCTTCAAAATCAACTTAAAAGTCTGCATAAATTGCACAAATAATTGCTCTTTTATATTGGAAAAGGTTGAGGAATTGTAGTGCTAAATCAGTTTAAACATTGAAGTTATAAAGTCAGTCCCAAAAGACCCTCAATTTCAAACAATCTGGTTCTCTTGAATTATCTGCATGTACTTTACATTATCTGTGTTATCAGACAAGCCACTGGCAAAGTCAGGTGAATGACAGATATGACAGGTGTGATGTAAGCTGGACATGACAGGCACTGTGACCCTTGCACTCGCACCAACACGACAGATAACCACATCTCAGTGTCAGTGTGACTCCGTGTGACACAGTGTGACAGGGTACATTTAGGGACAGTCATATATCAAACTACACATGCCCAAACATTTATGACCTGTAACAGAAAAAATTCAAAACAAGAACCAACATTACATGTAAATTCCTGTGGAACATTCAGTCATAACCAGCAGAAAGGACAGTCTTAATTTGATGGTAACACCTATTAAAGTTTTTCTGAGCAGAACTTAATCAAACTTCACAAAAACTCTCAGTGACGTTGAGACTCAAAGTGTGCCACCTGAAAAAAAAAACTCATATTCTCATACATCACTGTATTTGTGTAAAAATGTGTTGTTGACTTTTTTTTTTTTGCTTCTACTGAGTAACAGATGCCAATCATAATGCAATTAGTGAATTGCATCAGCGGTAAACTTTGGCCCAGTCATGCCAGTGGAAAACTGTGGTACTGTGGTAAACTGTTGTCCACCGGAAGACTGTGGGCCCTGTGGTAAATTGTGGTTCAGTCACGCCTGTGGTAACCTGTGGCCCAGTCATGCCTGTGGTAAACTGTTGTCCACCGGAAGACTGTGGGCCCTGTGGTAAATTGTGGTGCAGTCACGCCTGTGGTAACCTGTGGCCCAGTCATGCCTGTGGTAAACTGTGGTCCACCGGAAGACCGTGGGCCCTGTGGTAAATTGTGGTTCAGTCCCGCCTGTGGTAACCTGTGGCCCAGTCATGCCTGTGGTAAACTGTGGTCCACCGGAAGACCGTGGGCCCTGTGGTAAACTGTGGTTCAGTCATACCGGTGGTAAAGTGTGGCCCAGTCATACCAGTAGTAAATTGTGGCCCAGTCATGCCTGTGGTAAACTATGTCCCTGTCATGCCTGTGTTAAAATGTGGCCCAGTCATACCTGTGGTAAACTGTGGCCCAGTCATGCCAGTGGTAAACCGTGGCCCTGTCATGCCTTCTGTAAACTGTGGCTCAGTCATGCCTGTGGTAAACAGTGGTCCTGTCATGCCTGTGGTAAACTGTGGCCCTGTCATGCCTGTGGTGAACTATGGCCGTGTGGTAACCTGTGGACCAGTCATGCCTGTGGTAATCTATGGCCAAGTGGTAAACTGTGACCTTGTGATCAGGTGGTAAACTGTCACCCAGTGGTACCAGTGGTAACCTATGGCCCAGTGGTAAACTGTGTCCAGTCATGCCAGTGGTAAATTGTGGCCCTGCCATGCCAGTGGTAACCTATGGCCCAGTGGTGAACTGTGGTCCAGTCATGCCAGGGGTAAATTGTGGCCCTGCCCTGCCAGTGGCAACCTATGGCCCACTGGCAAACTGTGGCGTTGTGATCAGGTGGTAAACTGTCACCCAGTCGTAACCTATGGTCCAGTGATCCTAGTGGTAAACTGTGACCCAGTCTTACCAGAGGTAAACTATGGCCCAATGGTACAGTACTGACCATTCCTAGCCACATACTCTACACGTACTATCCGCCCATGTATCTTGATCAGATGTGGGGCAGATCCTACGCGGATCATACAGCCATGATGTGCGGCCCATGTGCGAACGATGGATTCCAAGGCACATGATGATGTAAGTTCTCACCAAAAGCTATACTAATTGTGCCTAAATTAACATCTATAACTTCTGTAACAACTATACACTATATTTAGCACTTCATAGCAAATAATTGCAGAACCAGTCAAAACTCAATCTGCATGTTATTTATGATTATATGCGAATTAGTAACCAGGTCGAGAAATAGACTGTTTATGAATGCTCTAAGACAAGGCTGGTGTCAGGCAACGTGGCATTTGTTGTAAGTTAGATGAGCTTATGTGTGAATGTTGATGCATGTAGTAAATATAAGCGTCATGTCCGACATTCGTATGCCATTCGTAATCCGTAAAGGGCGTCCCAAGTCGATAATCGCAAGATCCATTTCTAAAACTACTTTTAACACTGTCTCCCAAAGACAAAGGTATGTAAGAAATTACACAAACAGGAAATAAAGCCGGTAACACACAAGAGAGAAGCGGTCATCAGTTTTCAATGATGCCAGGCAGACAGTGAATATTCCAGGCATGAATTCCATATCAAAGTTCAAATTCGTAGTCCATGAATGAGTTCCAGGTCAAATAACAATTAATAACTAATTAACAATTATTACATTAAAACCCTACACGGAGGATGGTCGGATCCAACGCCCATCATGCATGGATCCTGTGCCCATCACGCATGGATCCTGTGCCCATCCTACGCGGATGGTACACCCATCATGGCTGCCTGATCGGCATATGATGTGAACATCTTTCTGTGATACAACGTCCTTCCTACGCACATCTTCCAACCCACATTCGTACCAGATATATTATTAGGATCGAGCAGTACTGTAAGCTGTGGCCCTGTGCTCAGTTGGTAAGCTGTCACCCAGTCATACCAGTGGTAAATTGTGGCCCAATCATACCAGTGGTAAATTGTGGCCCAGTCATAAACTGTGGAT
Organism: Liolophura sinensis; assembly: GCF_032854445.1. Lineage (NCBI taxonomy): Eukaryota > Metazoa > Mollusca > Polyplacophora > Chitonida > Chitonidae > Liolophura > Liolophura sinensis. The sequence goes on from NC_088307.1 coordinate 21,865,488, forward strand.
ATAGCTGGATTTTAAGTCTGGTGTACCATTAACCTAAGTACAGTGACACAATCTTCCCCGAGTTTATTCTCTCTTCCGAGAAAATTATTCCAGAGGGTGATTTTTTTTAAGAAAAGCTTATGCTGACAATTTTTGGAAATATCTTTTGTGGGAATTTCACTCCACTTCACGGAATTACACAGAAAGGCATATAAAGAATTTCATCCACGTACTACTTAAGCCACTTACCGTTTGGTCTCCTGTTACTTCAGTTATAAAATTTCCCATTATATAGTGATAAAATGTAAATATCATGTACACAGTACACCTCTCCCTCCTTGTAACGCTGTTGTTGTTGGACAAAGCTCTCTACAGTGCCATCAGTGAAGCACACTGTGTGTTTTTCAGGGACTGTACATGTACTGACAGCACGTCCTGTGACATACATGTACATGTACATACTTCATGAAAAAACGTACATGTGCGTAATGTTAAGCCAAATCATAATATCATGGTTTCCTTTTTAATAATTACCTGATAACTAAGTTTCCAGTGCAAAGAATTAACAAAACCTGAAGTTTTGTGGCAGTTCTTCCATTAGATGTAAATCACCACCCTTCACCAGGTACATGTACACTACAAAACGCTACACTTAATAAAGCCAATCACAAAAGAGCAACAGTTGGATTTGAACCTTCAACCTGGTAGGTCTCTATTCTTGAAAATGGAATTAACATGATAGGTTCTGTTAATCAACTTACTTTCTAGAAACACAGGGAAATTCTGTATCCATTCCTTTGAAAGGAGAAGGCTTTCCAAACTGTTCGTCAACTGGGACATCTAGCTGGGGTAAAGGGGCACAACTTGGGGTGTGATACTGTCTAGAATCCGCAGAACTTGATCTGTCCACTTGAGGAATTTGTCCCCGCTCGTGTGTTGTACCATCTTCGCCGACACTTCCTGCTGAACTGCTCGAGAGGCCTCGAAACTGAACAATGAGACCTTTATTTCTTAAGGCAGAGTGACGTGCTGAAAACGCAGGACTAGAGTTTTTTGCATCTGTGGAAAGTTTTTTGCAGATGCAGCCGTCAGATGATGTTTTCAAAAGGCGCAACAGGTTTGATGCCCCACGGGTAAAGTACAAACTCGCCATTGTAGCTCACAGAGCTGAGGAATGAAAAACAAGGAAACAACATTTGAAAGGTTAAACATACGGAGTACTTCACCTATTAAGTTTGGTACATACAAATGCAAGTTCGGAAGCAAATAAAGGCCTTAAGATAATTTTTTAAGATAATCTTAAGATAAATTTACTTATTTTATTTATTTGATTGGTGTTTTATGCTGTACTCAAGAATATTTCACTTATACGACGCCAGCCAGCATTATGGTGGGAGGAAACCGGACACAGCCCGAGGGAAACCCTTGACAGGTTGCTGTCCTTCCCACTTACGACCAAAATAATCTTTCTGATGTCACAATTAAGTTTTCACCATTAAGTTTTGCTGATAAAAAAACTAATCAAATTTCACCAAAAACTATTAAGTGGCATTATAACATGCATAAAGCTAGGTGGATGAAGGAATCCAGAATCTAGCAAAATGTACGACTTAAAAAATTCTAACCTTTAACTGAAATACAAGTAGGTATATAGATAATACAGGAGATAATGTGATCAACGGGTTGATTGACACACAGATTATGGGAATGATTGGCCCTGATTAACTCAACGCTCAAAAACATTTCACTTATAGGAGAACAAAACAATCAATGTTTAACGTGGATGGAGAAACAGCGGCCCACACAAGTGCATACATGTACATATCTCCTGTTAACACATACACAGACATCACAAGTCTGAAAAAGTCAAAACAGTGTTCAACAGGAAAAATGTATGGTAAACCACAAGGCACGCAACCAAGCAAGTCCTTAATACCTTCAGGGTAACTTTTAAACTGACACATATACATGATACAAGACTTATCATAAAAGAGTCAAATATTTTAAATTATGTAGATACCCTAATTTTTCAACCTTTTCATCCATCTCTGTGACCAATATATAGAAACATTCTGAGAGAACTATGGGACGTAGAGAAATAATCTGCACAATTTTAGGAAGCTTGCATCATTACTGACACAACTACATCATTTTTGGTGTCATTTTCATAATAATTGTAAGTATAAATTTCACTGAAAAAAAAGTTCTTTGGTGGTTGAAAAGGTTGAAGATTTACAATAACTATTGTATATTGTATGATATGCTAGCAGGCAATAAAAATTTTAGTACACCTGGCCAATAATCCTGCCACATTGTTTCAAAGATATATAACTTATAAACGTGGCACAATACAATAACACTGTAACAGTTCAGTACCGTACTTCACCTAAAGTTTCATATTTCAAATGATACATTTTTTCTGAATCTGTTTAATTCATCCTACTTATAAGATGACTTAAAGAGTGTTTTGTGAGGTTTGATTAACTTCTTATTAAAAAAAAACTTGTTTTGATATCAACCAAATAATTTTAAGTCTTTTATGTGCTCCTGAAAATGTAATCTTACATCCATATACCAAACTTTAGGTGAAATACGGTACTTGGAGTCCTGAAGCCTACCAAACACTCACTTCAGCCTACTAATTTAATCTCAAGAAAGGCAATATTTTTAAACAATGATCATAAAGTAATACAGATATATTGTACTTGGTCATCACACAATGAAACTTTACCTTTAAGAAAAAAAGTTTACTGCCATGTGTCCCACGACACTTTGTCATCTGTGTATCTATGTATCCACCAAAAAATAAAACTCTCCATGGAAAACAATTGGAGATATAGCCCGGACACAAACATGGACGCCTTAAGGCGGGAGTGTATAAAAAGTTAAAAAATTAACTTCGGGTTGCTTAAAAAAATCTGATTATTTTCTGGGCACCTGGAATAGATGCTTGAGAGAGTAAGCATGCTCACTGAGACTTTCAGCTTCATAGGTCATCTGCAAACTGCTCTGCTGACCCTCCCACAACCACAAATCTCGCACACATATAAGTACGCAACCCTAAAACACTATACATGTCCATGTACGCCAGGTATTAGACTTTGTTCAATATTTATTTATACTGTGTTGTTCTGTAAATAAGACTAGGCCAAAACTAGATAAACATGATCATCCACATGTGGTTTACAATTTCACAAACATCCGTGGAATTAGACGCCTCATCTGGCATTGTGCTCACAATTTCATTCAACACTAAAATGAATGAATAAATTCTTGGGGTGTTACGTTGTATTCAACAATTTTTCAGTCATATGACGAGGAGGAGTCATTACTTATGATTAGATATGTGTACATATACTGTGGCAGAGCAAGTCGATGCCGACAAAGTGCTACTGCCGCTGAAGTATCATGCCATGACACCAGACATGGCATCGCTCCCAGTCACAATATATTGACACTGTGCCAACTAGTGCAGAGCGCCAAGTATTTAGTATGACACACGTGTACTGACCTGTGCTTGATAACAGGTCTCGGTACTAGGGTAGACGCTCTAACGACCGGAGCTTTCTATTCAACACAAGAAGTAATTACAAAAATCTGCTTCATGGTGCTTTAAAACCAAGAATCATTTATTTGTCTGTAGAATTTATGTACGTTATACCAATACTCTATATTCAACATATCATAGTTTAAAGTTCATATAATGTGGACATGTTTGCAAACTGGGGATTTGAACCAGCAATTGCTGGATTTCTTGTCCTCAGTTTTAATGAACAATTCCTTCCAGCCCAGATGTAGACGGTGCTTGAATATCAGCCTGTTACAAAAATAATGAACACGATTCAGGTTTAATGCGCATGTGCAATCTAGGAATAACACTTTCAAAGCTCCATAACTGTGGTGAAGGCAGAATGGCTGCTGCTTTAGCAATGACTGCGAGGTGAGTTTGGGTCTTGTGTGTCCTTACCAAATGGAATATACGTGAGATGTTGCTTGAGTGAGCGAGCTAGGAGGTGAGAGCCAAAAATGACACCACTTTTGGACTGCAGCCATTGTTAAGAAAGGACCTACCAGACATGGCATGAATCAGTGTGCGTTTTACCATGGGATGTGCTAGTCCCTTTGCAAGTTTCACTGATAACTAAAATATTCAGAGCTGGAAAATAGCAAACTTGGAGTCTAATTTCACATCATGAAACAACCAAAATATACAACACAAAATGAATGTTATTCACCCATCAGCAAAACAAAATCGGTGGGTTAAACATTCGTCTCGCTGGCACAAACTTTCAATCAGCATGTACAAAGTAGGCATGCTTTAGTTTCGGGCAACACTGTCCAAGTGGCATATGTACGTTGTTGTTGCAAATCAGCTTGTGACGTTCTCCACAACTGCCCAATGCACTGTGAGCCAACGAAACACCCGTAACATTCTTGACTTTAGCATGAATGCTCAAATGCGATCTGATCTGTTACTGTTAAACAACTTAGGCCTAATTAGCTGGAATGAAAAGACTATAAAACTTGACAGCTACACACGTAAATGGCACAAGTTATTTACTAAGTTCTGCAATTCATATTTTACCCACCTTTGAAAGTCTCCAAAAAATAATAGGCTGAACTATATTGCTACGGACCCTCAGATGCTGTATAAAATTCTCGACGGTGAAGTTTTATAGATCTTTGCTTCGTCATTGTGCCCCGCAAGTTCTGTTGTTGTCTATACTACGTCCACACGCACAGTGTCACTACATGTAGGTCAAGTTGTGCAGCTCGCGTTCCTTCACGCTGTGGTCACATGAACCAGGAAGTCTGCAACCTATGACCTACTTTTCTTTTCACCCCACGGAAATCAACGACAAAATCCGGTGCGTACCGATTAAATTGGCGAAGCATTTGAGGCCATGGTGGCAAAAGGCCCATGCAGATATCTTAATAAAACAGTTAGGCATACGTTATGTGTAAAAGGCATTGCTTTCGATGGTAATAATACGCAGATTTTTTTCCTTTAAATTCTATGAAGACAGCTACGTAGTATCCTATATGGCATATTTCCATTGCGCTAATTGTGAATGTTATATCAGTCAATATAATTAGTAGGCCCCCCTCCCCCAGTCAAATATAATCAAGTTGGGGGTTGAGGGATTTTATGGAGGGTACCTGTGCGTAATTGCCTTGCAAATAATCAACTGCAAACAGTTATAATATGAGAGCAGACAAAAGAAAATCTTGCATACCGGTGCAATAAATTGGAATATATTGATGTTAGATGATATAAGCCTACGGTGATTTACTTCACTTATAAATATTGTTTTAAGTCAGCTTTTATTTCCTCCTGAAATCGCATGGAATGGTTCCGGGGCGTGCCTGGTCCACCCCGCCTGGGATACTTGCCTTTTGTGCTGGAATGCTATATTACATTCTCAAAGTTTTTTATTTATTTATTTATTTGATTGGTGTTTTACGCCGTAGTCAAGAATATTTCACTTATACGACGGCGGCCAGCATTATGGTGGGAGGAAACCGGACCGAGCCCGGGGGAAACCCACGGCCATCCGCAGGTTGCTGCAGACAGGTCATATAAATGCATCTCTGTATTTGCATCTGTTACCCAGTAGTACCAAAAAAACAAAAAAAACAAAAAAAAAAAACAAACAAAAAAAAAAAAACAACAGAAAACTAACAACACATTTTTACAAAAATATCGTAATGTAGGAAAAGGCGACATTACAAGTATGATTTTTTTTAGATGGTTCACTTTGAGTCTACTGGCCATTGAGAGTTTTTGTGAAGTTCTGTTAGGAAAAACTTTAACGGGTGTTACCATCAAAAGTGTCATATCAAGGCCTTTATGTGTTTTTGAAAGTGCATTTTGGCAGGCTAAATGTGTGGATATAATTGAATGTTGCACAGGAATTTACATGTAACGTTGATTTTTGTTTTGAATTTTTTCTATTACAAGTCATAAATGTTTGGGCATGTGAACTAGGATATTATACAACTGTCCCTAAATGTACCCTGTCACACTGTGACACGGAGTCACACTGACACTGAGATGTGGTTATCTGTCATGTTGGTGCCAGTGCACGGGTCACTGTGTCAGATGTGCCTGTCATGTCCAGCTTACATCACATCTGTCATATCTGTCATTCACCTGACTTTGCCAGTGGCTTGTCTGATAACACAGATAATGTAAAGTTCATGCCGATAATTCAAGAGAACCAGATTGTTTTAAACTGAGGGTCTGGTGGGACTGACTTTATAACTTCAATGTTTAAAGTGATTTAGTACCATAATTCCTCAACCTTTTCGCATATGAAAGAGCAATATTTGGTGCAATTTATGCAGACTTTTAAGTTGATTTTGAAGACAGTTTAATACAAAGGTTGTATTTGCCAATTTCAGGCCTTCACAAGAAGCATAGTTTGTATCACGCTTGAACATACACCATGCAAACATGCACAAAGGTTTAATTTATTTATTCATTTGATTGGTATTTCAAGCCGTACTCAAAAATATTTCACATACTTGTTAACTGTATTGGTAGCGGGTTTTGGCCTACATGTAATGGTTAACGGTGCTTGCAATCAATAACTGCGACATATGAGGTGTGGGTTCTAACCCAGCCAGGGTCGGGGAATTTCTAGATTCCCTCGCTCTCTGTTGCTGACAAATAGGCGCTCTACAACACTCGTTTGGGTGTTAATTTGTATGTTCATTTAACTGTTGAAGACCACTTGTCTTCTACTAGTGTGGTGTGCATATCTGTAAACATCACAAGTAGTAAAGTGTATTTTTTACATCAAAATATATGAAGAGTTGGAAAAAAAACCCTGTTTTTAAGTGTTTCAACTTTCAATTCTTCCCCTCTCTCAGTCGCTCAGTTGGACCGGATCCAGAGTATGCCAAAATTGTGTCAGGCTACAAAGTCTTCAATTCCAAGGAGGCGTTTTATCTGAAGTACAACAACGCCGCCTTGCCAGAGATTACCGTGGCTTACGAAACATGGGGAGAGCTGAACGAAGAGAAAGATAATGCTGTTTTAATTTACACTGGTCTTTCGGCAAGTTCGCATGCCAAGAGCCATGAGGTGGGTTTATGGAATACATACTCATATATATTCATAAAATATGAATGCACGAAGCAATTTATGTTTATGTTCTCTCAGTATTAAATAACTAGCTATGACAGCGTGAAAGCAGAGTGGTCAATGATCACAGTTCACAATCTTTGTGGTGCTAATGGTTCGCTGAACACACTCGGTATCGAGTGCTGTGAACTGTGATTACCGACCACTCTGTATCGAGTGCTGTGAACTGTGATTACCGACCACTCTGTATCGAGTGCTGTGAACTGTGATTACCGACAACTCTGTACTGAGTGCCGTGAGCTGGGATTTCCGACCACTCTGTTTTCACGCTTCCATAGCGCCTGGATTATTGCCGTAAACTGTGAACATCTGGTGGAAATAGAAGCCACAATAGATAATGAATACTTACTCTAATCGTTCAGTTCACATGTTATTTAATACTGAGAGAAAACGATATAAAATCAGTCCCAGCGTACAGTTTTTGTATTACCCCAAGTGACCCCAAATTTAGACCTCCATCTTTGGAGGCAAATAAATGTCATAAGATATTACTTTTAGAGCTTAGAACTTACAGTTTTGTGGTAGGATACCATGCAACCTTCCAAACAAGCCTAAGAACACACTTCTAAAATCAACAGAACTCTGGAAATATGAGCATTTAAGGGTGAAATTACAGGTCATTTACGGTATGTTCACAGCACTCTAAACTTTCTCAAGGTTTCTCATTCTTCAAACTGCTTTGGAGGGATTGCTTTGAATGAAACCGCTGAAATTGTTGTTCACAGAATACTTTCTATAATACTGTAATAAATATTTTGGCCACCGTTGCAAAAAGGAAACAGCCTTGAGTAAAACACCAATCAAATAAATAGATAAATAAATATTTGTAGTATTTTCGGGATTCGTTAACAAAGCTTGTGATCTAGAAAGATGGTCAATGCATGTATAACCATTCGCAGATACATAACCAGTTGATGGTACCAATTTGAAGGTAGTTTATAAGAGTTCACCTAGGCCACTTTCACAAAACATTGTTAGTCACATTTCTTGTAGCTTCTCGCAAAAAAACACTGCACAGGTTATAGTACCATAGGGCAATGTCATTTACGAGAAAAGTTGCGAAAATTCGATTTACAGTTTTTTTGCAAAAGTGGCCCCTAAATGGCATCCAAATGCTACAATAATGAACTCGTCATATAAAGTCAGTATTAAAACTCTGACTGACTCTCTATCGAATGGCACATGCTGAATGATGAGCTATTATTTTCAAGTACTTCAAGTCTAGGTGTTTATAATAAACAAGATCCTGTGCGGAATTAAGTCAGAATTCTCTTATATCATTCTTTTGAACAGATGGGTGTTTGTTGTGTTTGAAACATTTTAATAGCTCTGATACCAGATTGGATCCACTTCCACAAAACTTTGTATCTCGGTTTTTCGTAACTCGTAAATGACGTCACCTTATGGCACCATGGCCTAAACAACGTCTTTTATATATAAAAAATGAGAAATATGTTTTAAGAGTTTTGTGAATGTGGTCCCTGTCCTCTAGATACCGTCATGTGGTAATTCAGATGAGACGATGTTTGTTTCTACCCAACCAAGGAATGTTGGTTTTTATGGAACATTGTGATTCTGATTGGTGATTCAGTGATGCAGCACAAAATACATAACACCATGCTACATGTAGTGTGAAAATAATGTGGCATGAAAAGTTAAACCCCGACAAAACAAACAGAAAATTTCTTTGCAATACTTGTACAATCTGTTTTTTTTATTTATGTATAATTCAGATATCACCACATGTGTATATGTGACAAACAGAGTAAATGACTTTTGACCCTGACAAAGCTGCACATATTGCCTGGTTGTGAAAGTCATATATTGATCTTTATAGAACGGATTGGAAGGTAGGGTGATATCCTTCAGCAAAAATGTAAGTTTCAGCACATTTCAACAGAAATATTTAATGACATTTATTTGCTTCTCTGAAATTACAATTGTTTGAGCAAAAGTTTAGATCATTTACTTAATGTTTCCTTCGACTCTTTTTTTCCCTTGCACAGGTCTTAAGTACATGCACATGTATTTTAGTTTAGTGTCAATCATGTCCATATCATTGTTACTATGGTTGCAGGGAAACCCCGCCCCTGGCTGGTGGGAAAAGTTTGTACCCTGGGTGTGCCATTGACACTTCTTTCTTCGTCATCTGTGCCAACCATGATGGGGGTTGCTATGGTAGCAGGTCAGTGACAGATCAGATATTTATGTAAAGGAATTTATGAAGGGATCAATTTAGTTTCCAAGGGCTCTGTGCAATGTGATCTTTTTTCTAATCACAGACATACAGGCTGGAAAAACTGTACACACTGGGTCGGTGTGAAAATATAGTCAAATCAGTAAATACGGTTTCTGGGAGTTCATACCAAGTTCATGCTGACTTTCTCTCTGAATGTAAGTGGGACTGTCTGCCAGCCACTTGGGCATGGTCGTGGGTTTTTTCCGGGCTTTGCTCGGTCTCCTCACCTCATAATGCCTCCACCGTCAAACAAAGGGAGAATACTCTGCATTCCTGTCCTGGTTGTGAGTGGTGCATAACCGTTGTAAACAAAGAACCCAGCACTCTCCAACATTATAATGCAGTAATTCATAACCGAAAAAAACCCAGCGTTTAAAGCCTAATTCAAATCTGGATGACCTTTTTCTGTAAAGCTCTGACAGGCAGAAACACAGACAGACACACAGGCAGACACACAGTCAGACAGGTCGGCAGGCTAGCAGGCAAATTCATGCTGAAAAAAGAAAATCTCAGTGGCAGAGGTAATGACTAAATTTTCCAGTGAAGACAATATGTTGTCGCCATAAAGAAGTAGGAATTTTTCCCCTGTGCCCATTATGCTGAAGGGGCCTCCGTGGCTCAGTCGGTTAAAGCGCTAGCGCAGCGTAATGACCCAGGAGTCTCTCACCAATGCGGTCGCTGTGAGCAAGTCCAGCTCATGCTGGCGGCCGTATGTGAGAAGGTCTTCCAGCAACCTGCGGATGGTCGTGGGTTTCCCTCGGGCTCTGCCCGGTTTCCACCCACCATAATGCTGGCCGCCGTCGTATAAGTGAAATATTCTTGAGTACGGCGTAAAACACCAATCAAAAAAAAAAAAATCATTATGCTGAAGGTTACTCTACATGAATGCCATCCGGCCAGAAGACAAATACAGGTAAGATAATCTGTCTTCCTGTCCATTCATATGTACAACAACAAACATGGACATGATAGATGCCATGTCATTTCAGGTAGGTTTCTCAGATTTGGTAATTACAGGCTTAATCTTGTGCTAAATCAGATCCCAATTTATAACAAGATTCATTTGACAAGAATTTGTTGTTTCCATAGCAACACTTATTATGGTTATAAGAAAAAAGTGAGGAATTGACTTTTAAAATGGCATTTCCTGCTGCCTCGCTTGGCAGTGAGAGCAAGGAAACAGGGGAGCCTCCGTGGCTCAGTTAGTTACCGCGCTATTGCAGCGTAATGACCCAGGAGCCTCTCACAAATGCGGTCGCCATGAGTTCAAGTCCACCTCACGCTGCTTCCTCTCCGGTCCTATGTGGGAAGTTCTGCCAGCAACCTGCGGATGATCGTGGTTCTCCTCCGGGCTCTGTCCGGTTTCCTGCCACCTTAATACTGGCCCCCATCGGATAAGTGAGATACACATTTACGTACGGCGTAAAGCACCAATCAGATAAATAAATAAGAAAACAGGACTGGTTGGCCTGGTGTCAATATAATGTGACTGGGTTGGGTGTCATGTCTGGTGTTTCGGCATGATGCTTCAGTGGCTGCAGCGCTCTTGTTTGCGAGGTGTTCCTTGTAGCATATCCTGAAAGCATTATTCTGTTTAGGTTGATTAAATTATACTTTTTGTAAAGCCCTGAAACAGGCCAACCCAGCCAGTGTAGATTTGTTTCCAATATTAACATTAAAATGTTCCCCGGGCTCTGCCCGGTTTCCTCCCACCATAATGCTGAGCGCCGTCGTACAACGTGAAATATTCGTGAGTACGGCGTAAAACACCAATCAGATAAACAACTTTAAAATGTGCATAAATTGCACTGAAAGTTGCTTTTCAGATACAAAAGTTTAAGGAATTGGGATATAAAAACAGCCACGTCTTGCTGACTGGTTCTTTATTTTCAGTGGTCCCAGTTCTACCAATCCGTTAACCAATCAGGTATGGGTTTTTTTTGGGTCACAAAATTCTCTAGGAGGGATGTGCTTTCTGATGGCTGCAGCCTTACACCCTGATAGACTCGCAAGCTACATCCTTCATATAACACTACCTGAGCAGTACTATAACTCGAATGCTTTTTATTTATATATTTCAGATGCTTTGCATTAGTTTTGTGCCAGTTGTTTCAATAAATTTCAATAAAAAAAGGTGCATAAATCGCACTGAAAGCTGGTATTACCGCAGTATGTTGCAGGATATAAGGTATTCTGTCATTCTCCTGTTTTTCAGAGTGGTATTTCTAAGGTAACTGGTCGGGTTGTGCTCAGCCACATCCGTCGTCAATATCCATACGCAGCATCGAGCGAAAAATAATCATGTGCGACCCCAACTGGAAAATTGGGCACTATTACGGCGGGGTTTTCCCCAAGATGGGCATGAAACCGGCCAGGCAATGCATTAGGTACCGCCAGTGTTGTTGTGTGAATCAATGAATGAATATTTGGGAGTTAACGTCGTACTTAACATTGGTTCAATCATATGAGGACGAGGAGTCATTTGGTGTGTGTACATATGTCATGTGTCTTCTTGTGGCAGATCATTCTATTCTTTTGAAATGCAATTTTTTTCAGGGAGATCGAGACGATGACATACAGGAGCGGACCTGGATGGGATCATCGATTTGGTAGGAAGCGCATTGAAGACACAGACCACATCAGTCTTTGTCCCACGTTTCTGATAGAAAACTACTTGGAACATCAGAGGGAGAGCTTCAGTATTAAATATGACCACAACTCTTTGCTCTATATGTCTAAGGTAACTAGAATGTGCTCTTGAGAGTAGAAACCTCAACCTCAGATGAATGTACAAATTCCCTTACTACATGTAAAGGAACTGTACTCTTCATTATTACCCCATCTCGCGGTGGCTGAGAATTGTTTAAAAAAATCCTGGATCTGGATCCCCAAATATACCTTCAAAATACATTGTATAATAGATTTGCGACAGAAGGCGACACCAGTTTTAGTTTGTGTTTTACGAGGGAGCCTGTCACGAATGGAAAATAAATACAAAGATATCTACAATTTTATTTTGACCGATCCTCGTGTATTTATGAATCTTTTTGTTTCCAAGGCTTCCCGATCATGTAAACATGTCTTTGAGACAAAAATTTGCATTTTAAGTTTTATTTTTATTTTATAGCTTCTTCGACATTGAAAAAAAATTTACTCTGCTGAAAAAATAACAATTAATTAATCAACCCAATGCCAACTTGTGCACAAAATTTCATCCAAATAGCCACATTGTGTTTTGTGTGAAGTTGCGAAGTTTCAAATTAGGGAAACAAAGAGTATACATGCATTCAGCCTTTTCCACAAACGTTTTTTCCAGCCTTTTCCACAAACTTTTTTACCCTTTTCTACAAACCTTTTTTCAACCTTTTCCACAAACATTTTTAAGCCTTTTCCACAAATCATTTTACCCTTTTCTACAAAACTTTTTTCATCCTTTTCCACAAACCTTTTTAGCCTTTTCCACAAACCTTTTTACCCTTTTCTACAAACCTTTTTTAACCCTTTTCCGCAAAGCTTTTTCAGCCTTTTCCACCAATATTTTTCTCCTTTCCACAAACCTTTTTTTAGCCTTTTCCACAAACCTTTTTTTAGCCTTTTTCACAAACCCTTTTCTTAGCCTTTTCCACAAACCTTTTTAGCCTTCTCCACAAACCTTTTTACCCTTTTCTACAAACCTTTTGTCACCCTTTTCCGCAAAGCTTTTTCAGCCTTTTCCACCAATATTTTTCTCCTTTTCACAAACCTTTTTTTAGCCTTTTCCACAAACCTTTTTTAGCCTTTTTCACAAACCTTTTTTTTAGCCTTTTCCACAAACATTTTTAGCCTTTTCCACAAAACTTTTTAGCCCTTTCCACAAAACCTATTTAGCCTTTTCCACAAACCTTTTATTAGCCTTTTCCACAAAACTTTTCTAGTCTTTTCCACAAACTTTTTTTTAGCCTTTTCCACAAACCTTTTTTCAAGCCTTTTACCCTTGCCCACCAACCATTTTAGCCTTTCCACAAACTTTTTTTAGCCTTTTCCATAAAACTTTTTTTAGCCCTTTCCACAAACCTTTTTTAGCCTTTTCCACAAATCTTTTATTAGGCTTTCCACAAACCTTTTTAGCCTTTTCCACAAACCTTTTTTAGCCTTTTCCACAAACTTTTTTTAGCCTTTTCCACAAACCTTTTTTAGCCTTTTCCACAAATCTTTTCCACAAACCTTTTTTTCAAGCCTTTTACCCTTGCCCACCAACCATTTATACTCTTCCACAAACCTTTTCACCCTTTTCCACACTTAACTTTTTACCCTCTTCCATAAATTTTAAAGAATTTTTTAATGGTATCCTGTAGTCATCTTGGTCAACATAATCAAAGAAAAAAATACATGAAACGCCATTAATCTTCGTACATGTATCCAGAGAGTGTGCACCTTTCAAATCAATTTAACTTCGTCCCCTGAAGATAAGTGAATCAATCAGGAAAGCAATGAGTGAGTCTATCTGTTTGCCTGTCCCTAGACCATGGATCTGTTTGACATGTCAGAAGGTTGTCCCTCACTCACAGAAGGCATCACCTGTCCTGTACTGTTCATGGGTGTCCGGACTGACATCCTATTTCACATCCGGCAACAGAGGGAGATATTCACCTACCTGGACGAAGCAGGTATGCTTGACTATGTATTCCGTAAACACTGTTCAATGCGTAGAAATCTCCTCCAAAAGTCCTAGACTCTTTCCGCATGAACATTGTTCCTGGTAGAAATCTAGTCCAGAACAAAATCATGGATTGTTCCGCATGAACACTGTTCCTGGTAGAAATCTAGTCCAGAACAAAATCATAGATTGTTCCGCATGAACATTGTTCCTGGTAGAAATCTAGTCCAGAACAAAATCTTAAATTGTTCCGCATGAACAATGTACCCGGTAGAAATTTCCTCCAAAACAAAATCCTAGATTGTCTCCGCATGAACAATGTAGAAATCACCTCCAAAGCAAATCATTGGATGTTTCCGCCCTGTGTCCAATGTGCCCGGTAGAAATCTTCTCAAAAACAAAATCCTTAGTTGTTTCAGCATATACAATGTCTAATTGTATAAACTTTAGAATATTTTTCATGCATAAGAAGGCAGATGTGACGTCAAGCATAAAAGTAAGTTTGTGGAAATGAAGTGAAAGGCCCTTTAGGGATTAGCATCGTTTCTCTTTAGACGTTACTGATTGTGGTAAACTGGAAAGTTCTAATATTGACTCGCGTGCACATGTTATGGTACTTAACTTAAACACTTGACATGTGACTATTATGGTATGTTTGTAGAACAGTGTTTACATAATTTTTGTTTAAGTTCTGATTTTGAGAATTCTTCCAATGACAAAACAAGAATCTTGTATCGTGTTTTGCAAGCAATGAGGCTGTGACTTTCTACGAATTGAATTCTCCTTAAGAACATGACACGTTCTTACTGTATCTGAACGGAGTAGGAGCTGGTGTTAAGGTTTGTACATATTTTTACTGGATCTTAACGGAGTGGGAGCTGGTGTTAAGGTTTGTACACATTCTTACTGGATCTAAATGGCGTACAGCTAAGCGTAAATGTTTGTACACATTCTTACTGGATCTGAATGGCATACAACAAAGTGTAAAGGTTTGTACACATTCTTACTGGATTTGAACAGAGTAGGAGCCAGTGTTAAGGTTTGTACACATTCTTACTGGATCTAAATGGCGTACAGCTAAGCGTAAATGTTTGTACACATTCTTACTGGATCTGAATAGTGCAGGAGCTGGTATTAAGGTTTGTAAATATTCTTACTGGATCTGCATGGCGTACAGCAAAGTGTAAAGATTTGTGCGCATTATTACTGGATCTGAATGGCGTAAAGCAAAGTGTAATGGTTTGTACACATTCTTACCGGATCTGAACGGTGTGGGAGCGTTTTTCAAGGTTTGTACACAATCTTACTGGACATGAATGGCGTACAGGAAGTGTAAAGGTTTGTACACATTCTTACTGGATCTGAATGGTATACAGCAACTGTAAAGGTTTGTACACATTCTTACTGGATCTGAATGGCGTATAGCAAAGTGTAAAAGTTTGTACACATTCTTACTGGATCTGAATGGTATAAAGCAAGTGTAAAGGTTTGTACACATTCTTGTTGGATGTGAACGCTTTAGGAGCGGGTGTTAAGGTTTGTATTCATTCTTAGTGTACCTAAACGGTAGTAAGGTTTGCACACATTTTTACTGGACGTGGATATCGTAGAGCACGGGTTTGATTTGTACACATTCGTACTGGATCTGAACAGTATAAGAGTTTGTGTTAAAATTTGTAAACACTTAGAAATTTATCGTGGAGATCTTATCAGGTATAATTAATGCAGCAATGAAGAATGTATACACCACATGTTCTCTTGTCTTGGTTTATACATGTTTGAATAAAGAACCGTAATAAAACACTTTATAGGGAGAATACATTACTTACATACATAGACACACAGTGCTCTCCATCTTACACAGGTACATAAGCTGTGTCAAGAAGAAGTAAAGTTTTTAGTAGTTAAATTCATAAGCAAGAGAGGTCGTGTGATATTTTACATGATACACTTCGTGAAACATATGATACGTATAATTTTGTTGTTTCATAATTGTTCGAAGGTTTTGTTTTCTATCCTTTCGGGGCTTCCTGGAAACAGACATGGTGGAGAAGGGGTGGCTGACAAAGCACAAACACAAGCTACCCAAGTGATATCTGGCTCCGATTAATCCATCCAGCAGAATTCAAATGCGTACAAAAGCCTAGCCCTGTTAAGCTTAATACTGTCCATTGCCTATCTCGGGATAAACATACCCCGCACCCACTCGAAGCGCACAAGCTCTGGTTAACTTACATGACTGAAGCGCACTTGCTCAGCACGAAATGCCTTCTAGAAGATTCTCTTCTAAGGCTAGGGCTAAACGCCACAATGCAAAATGTATAGAACGCATCACTACAGAGAAGCTTAAAATAAAAGCGGAAGCGCTGGATACTACTAAGCAGTCTATCAGAAACCTCTCTCGTATTTCTCTTACGGATGACCATGTTCTCCTATCTAAAGGACTCAACTTTGTTCCATCCCCATGTATTGATCCTTAGATCTTTGTCGGACTTTAGGACTTCTGAAAAACACATGAGAACTAAGTTTCATTTACACAATGCTAAGACATATATTAAACAAACGGACTCTACCTTTAAACGCAAAAATCATATTGCCCAGCCTCTAGCTAATGGCTCTGTAGAGAACAATCTCTATGGAGCCAAACTGCTCCTAGTACACTCACTGTCATGAACAACCTTTCGAAAGGAGAAAAAAAGTCTCTTAATAAATTACGCACGCTCGACTAAATAATTATCATTACGAAAGGTGATAAGAACAATACCACTGTAATACAGAATGTTTCTGGTTACATTAAGTATCTAAACAGGGGGTCGGTACACCACCCATCCTGCTTTCAATCTTTTATCAGTAGTGAAATCACCAGGTACTGTCGTAATTGCGACAACGCGCTAGATGTCTTTACGAAATCGGCACTCTTCAGTAATAAATTGCTCATCGGAGGATACTGGGAAACTGAAGTTGATTCCAGTGTCAACAAAGGGAAATTTGAGGATCGTCCTATGAGACTCCTCCGGAAAAACAAGACAACCAAAGTCGTGTCCAACAAACAAATACGTTTTATAACCACTTATCACAATTGTCAAAGGAATATTGGAAACATCCTTCACACATACTGGCATCTGATATAGGAAATGAAGACTCTATTGAAATATTTCCTCCTCGTCCTCAAACAGGCTACCGTAGAGGCAAGGACCTACGTGAAATCCTGCGTAAATCCAAATTATAGCATATGCCAACTTTATAGCTATCGTGGACTTCTGATGAGGGTAGACGCGAGCATTCCATGCCAAACATGCCCGAAACACTGTAAACAGAGTCATGTATAGATTGAACCAATCTCCAATGCCATGACAACCATTCACTTATATACAGAACTGTCTCTTTTAGTCTTGTAGTATCTACACAACTTGCTTGAATGGGCAGTGTCGAGTCTTAGTCTACCCCAGTTAAACTTTGGGTGTGGCTTACTGGACCAGTTTTTTCTCTGAACATCATCTGAGTAAGACCTGAACCTAAACAACGCAAACCACCTTGACATATCCTAAATGATACATAATACATTTTATTTCGGTTACACACACATGTCTATGAGCACGTGGACAAAACATTCCCCAGTAAAATGAGGCAAGTCCCTTTTGTGTTCACATTTGGCACCTACTTTTCTCACTAATTAAGCCCTTTTATCTCATTTTCCCTGCCGTGATTAAATTTAGTGACTCGTACCTTCGATCGAATTGAACAATAGATCAAAATATGAAGGTTTTTTCATTCGGTATGATCGATGGCAATACAAGCAGAGAAGGGATACCATTCATCCATGTTTTTAAACGCTATATTTGAGTGAGTGCTTGGGGTTTAACGTCGTACTTAACAATTTTTCAGTCATATGACGAGGAAGGATTCCGTAGAATGCATGTAATGTGCCTCCTTGTTGCAGGACGGATTTCCACCCCTCTTTTATCTAGTGCTGTTTCACTGAGACACCTTACCAAAGGCAAGTAAGCCGTTACTTCCTCTTTTAAGGCCTTAGGTGTTATTGAACCCAGGATTGATCCTGTTTCTACCGCTCCCGAAACGGACGCTCTACCAACTGTGCCAGAGGGGCTGGTACGTTATATTTGATGTGCCGAACATTGTAAACCTGTGTCTGGGCGTGACAGAACAACAATTTTCGCCCCTATCTGTGCACAACGACATCTGTCCTTATTTCTACATGTCCGTGTGCTACCTGAACCATAATACATTAGCTATTCTAAAATAGCTTAAACCATCCTCACCAAAGCGAAGCAATTGTCATTGCGATCTACTGGGGGGAATAGAGTAACTGTTTTATTTTAAATCAATATTTTTTCTCCCTTACACCAGAATACTGTCAGTCAAAGGTGTGCGTTCAAAGGCGTACGTGTTCGTAGCCCCCCACATGCATAAGTAAGGCTGTCAACTTACACATTTTCTTTGTGGCATTCAAGGTTTATTCTTCTCGACGTACAGAACGGTGCTAGAAATCTTAGGGGAAAGCGCTTTATTCGGAATTCGGCCATCCAGTGTGGCAACTAGGGCCACAAATTTCACCGCCTCACTTTGGCGAGGTATGCTTAGTTCACGTGTTTTAAGTGCGGTAATGTTGTTATGAGATATCCGACGGACCACGCAAAAGTCATTTTCTTGGCCGGCAGAAAACGACATCGGTCTCGTAAAACGTTTTTCATATACCGTGAAGGCCACAAAGAGAATGTGTAAGTAGACAGCCTTACTTACGCATGTGGTAGGTAACGAACACGAACGCTTTTGAACGCATACTATTGACTGACAGTATTCTGTTGTAAAGGAGAAAGAAAGGTTGATTTAAAATAAAATAGTTACTGTATTTCCACAGACAGGTTGCAAATGACATTTGCTTCACTTTGGTGAGGATGGTTTTAAGTTATGTTAGAAAAGCTAATATATTGTTTTAGGTAACACACGGACATGTAGAAATAAGTGCACAGATAGGGGTGAAAAATGTTGTTTTGCCCCGACGAGTCACAGGTTTACATTGTCCGGTGTGAATTTATCAGTACAAGTCAAATATAACGTTTATAACATCGATGAGTTGTCTCCCTTTTCTACTTGTAATGCCATCGGTCGTCGCGAATAAAAAGATCGAATATTTAATCACCGCAGAAAACTGAGATAAAAATGCTTAATTGGTGGGGAAAATAGCCTCCAAATGTGAACACAAAAGGGACTTGCCTCAGTTTGGTGATGAATGCTTTGTCCACATGCTCATAGACATGTACGTAAAACCAACCTTTTCTGTAACCGAAATAAAATGTATTATGTATGACTTACGGATATAACAGGGTGGTTAGCGTTGTTTAGGTTCAGGCCTTACAGAGATGATGTAAAAGTGACTGCAGATGAGCTTGTGTACATATAACGGCAAACCTGTAGAAATGATCCTATTTCGACTTTTTGCCCGACCTGTCCCTGTGATACAATAATAGCAAAATCGTAGTAAAGTTTGGGAGATCCGTGGAATACTACTTAAACCTTATGTTGTAGGACACGTTAATTTATTTATTTATTTGTTTGATTGGTGTTTTAGGAACATTTCACGTATCGAGGGCGGCAAGCATGATAGTGGGAGGAAACAAGGTGAAACATGGTAACCAATGACCATGCACAGTTTGCTTACAACCTACAACAGGGGAGGGAACAAGCATGAGTTCGGCTTGAACTGGCCAAACTGGCACGCTAACCACCTTTGCCACAGCGCCTCTAGTCAGATTTATCAAATTTGAATTTTAAAACAGAAAGAAAACAACTTTTTTCGGAAAGTTTAATTTTTAAAATTTTGTAATCCCCTTTTTAGATCTTGTATTTCCCTTCTTAATTTGATTTGATATATATTATATATGTGTATATATATATAATATATGTATCAAATTAAGAAGGGGAAATACATATATATATATGTATTGTCGATTTGTTCATCTTGTATTGAATTTGGACCAAGCGTCACATGGCTTCATATCGCTCCACACTTGTCATGTACTGTGTGCACCGTTTAGAAACAACCTGCTACGAACTTGTCATAAGACAGTGTATGCTTTACCACAGGCTGACGCCATCCAAGTGTAAAGAGAGGATCTACCCGCGGCTCTACTATCCGTCCATTTTATAATCTCACAATGGAACCACTGATTCGTGCTATTGTGCTATTGCTTCGTGCCATCGTCGTATCGCTTCATGCCATCATACTTTTGCTTCATTCCATCCTCCCATCGCTTCATGCCATCCTCTTATGGCTTCGTGCCGTTGTCCTATGGTTTCGTGTCTTCGTCCTTTCTTTTCGTGCCATCCTCCCATCGCTTCGTACCGTTGTCCTATGGCTTCGTGTCATCGTCCTTTCTTTTCGTGCCATCCTCCCACGCTTCGTGTTGTCGTCCTATCGCTTTGTGCCATCGTCCTTTTGCTTCGTGTCATAGTCCCATCGCTTCGTGCCATCGCCCAACGGCTTCGTGCACTTCTCCTAAATACTATATGCCATTTCTTTCTTTCTTGAAATTCACGAATAACTTAAGAACAAGCCATGATGAATCCTGCAAGGGACAAATCTAAATCGCTGGGCGATCTCGTTCTTCCCGTCAAGTATAATGTGCTTAAATATTGTGGAAGAAAATTACCTCGGGGGGTTTCTGGAAATGAAGAAATGAAAGAAAATTTTTCTGTGCCATTGATTTGGCTCGTTTTATTTCACTCTGTAATAGATTTATATACACCTAAACCCTGTTGGCGTGACGTCATCCGGGATTCCAAAGGCCACCCTCTTCAGCTATGACATGGTTACGGATCCAGCTCATATAGGCCGTAACATTGGTGTATACATCCGGGTAACCCGGCGTCCGACATCCGGGGACTCCCCACGAAGCGATTCCCGCCACCACGAAGCGGCCATTGACTTCACACGAGAGCGGACCACCTGAGTCGCCCTGGTGACAAAAAACAGATATCGTTAGAAACAAGCATACTGGAAGAACTGTAAAAGCAAAACATGTCCCCTACCCGGTTTGTTCACTGCGCAGAAGCTTTAATCCCCAAGCACTCACCCAGTCACTATGCAGAAGAGAGTTGTTCCCCCTTTTCCTGCCTAATGTTACCGTCTATCTCACTAGCCTTCGATGGTGTTAAAAGAGAACGCTCTCCAGCTGCTAGGAAACCATATTGTCGTGCGAAAACGATCAAATTTCCTGCAGATATTAACAGATGGTTTCAAGGACCAGGGGAGTGGAAAGGCTGGAGCTGCTTTCTGTGTATCTGAGCTTGATTAGGCCTACTCAAGACAATTTGGGCTGAATTAACAGCTGTTTCGTTCTCCTTGCAAACTTTAGCAGAGTTTAGGCGTTATAGGGCTGTCATTTTTACAGACTCGGAATTTGTGTTTGCTTTGAGTGGATCCTCAGTCATACTGGCATTAAAGGTAACGAGCTTGCAGACTCCTTTGCAAAGAAAACTGTTAGAGCTGGAGGTACATGTACCACTCTGCTGCTGATATTTATTTATTTATTTATTTGGTTGGTGTTTTACGCAGTACTCAAGAATATTTCACGTATACGACGGCGTCCAGCATTATAGTAGGTGGAAACCGGGCAGAGTCCGGGGGACCATCCACAGGTTGCTGGCAGACCGCTGCTGCTGATATGATATGTCAATATAAACATTATTTTAAGAAGCTGATATGATATGTCAATATAAACATTGTTTTAAGAAGCTGTGGCTAAAAATGGTATTTGCTGTTGACTCGCTTGGCGCTCAATACTGAGAGGTAAGAGCAAGGAAACATGACTGGCTGGCCCGGTGTCAGAATAATGTGACTGGGTGCATGTGGTGTCATGTCTGGTGTCCTCGGTATACTTCAGAATATATACATGTGCACACCCCTAATGATTCCTTGTCGTCATATGACCTTAAAATTGTTAAGTATGACGTTAAATCCCGAGCATACATGCATACATACATACATACATACAATGTTGACATCCTTTACATACATACATACATACATACATACATACATACATGCAAAGGTATAGCAAAGGAATTAGGAATGCTCAACAATGGAAGATTTTCAAAATTTAACCCTTTATTTCTGAAATAAAAATGTCAACTCGAAAAGAAGTTGCAATGTGCAGGTTTCACCCTGGACACATTCAGCTCAGGTTCAGTCATGATAATGGATTATGTGATAGGTGTCCGGTTGAGGACACAGTCTCACATTTTTTATTACGCTGTAATAAGTATACTACCGATCGTCAAAGTACAGATCACAAAAACTATGGAAGAAAAGGCTGATAGGGGTGAATGCCTTGGCTATTTGGTTTTACCACAGTACCAAATTTATGATGGTTTAAGCGAAAACATGGGTGCATGCTTTCGGAGCTACTTTATACTTATGTATAACTTGAAGCTTATCGGTGGATATACTGGATGTTACGTATACTGTTCTGACTAGCAAAACAAAATACAGAACAGAAGCATCTTTTTTCATCTCTTTAACAGGAGAGCTACTGTTTCCCCTTCTTCACTTCGAGATGTGTGGCAACTTACCGCGCATGCGCCAGTGTCCCCCGTCCCAACACAGATATGCTGGGTCGTGATGTGCTCCCCCCAGGCCATCTGACATTGCTTCTGAGACCACACGGTCACGGAGAGAGAGTTTAACACCTCCGAGCCGTGACCCTGAGCTGGAACGACATGAGAAGAAAGCAATGTATAAAATGGGGGCGATGTAAACGATGCATGAAAAATCTGTTGTTAGTGCAAATATGTGGAAAACCCATACCGTTTTCACAGGTCCTGCCCAAGCGGTTTGGAGTGCTGCTACACTGTAGCATTTCACCCATGAGGTGACGGGTTCGAATACAAGTGTGTCTCATTTTTTTATTGTTGTTTACTAAAAACTTCTTCACTTCAAGGGCGCTTAGCTTTATGGGAGGAGGACGGCGGGATACACGGGTAAACCAAGTATTCTGCCGAACATTCACATGGGTATATGCAGGGATACATTTTACTAGAACTGAAGATGATATAAACAAATGTAACTTTGTATAAATCGTCGCTAATCTGATCGCCACTCACGTAAAACTGAAATGTTAAACATAATATTAATACTGGAAGAAGGAATTCATTGAAACATTTTTGTAATTTAACACACCTTGCCTCAAATTAACTCTATTATGTGTTCTGTTCCGCATGTTAAAAATCTTGTTATTTAACATTTCGTTACAGCCACATCAAAGAATCATTATGTGGAGTAGCATTACACGAAATTAGCTCTCCTTATTTCACAGAACTAAACATGTATCATTTTAAAACATGGAAAATTTTTACATTTTAACATTTGGAATGTTGACATTTTAACACGTGGAAAATATTTGCATTTTAACACTTGGAAAATGTTGGCATTCTAATATTTGGAAAATGTTGACATTCTAACACTTGGAAAATGTATTCATTTTAACACTGGGAAAATGTGGACATTTTAACACTTGAAAAATATGGACATTTTAACACTTGAAAAATGTGGACATTTTAACACTTGGAAAAAATGGACATTTTAACACTTGAAAAATGTGGACATTTTAACATTTGCGCTATAAGAGATCATCGGAGGGCCAAAAATTCCCGACATGGTCGAAAGGGGAATTGATGCCTTAACCATCGATCTGCAAATTGATAGTGGTTTGGGTGATATCCTTTACCCATGCAGTTGTTTAGAGCTAAGTAGTTTTCACTCAGTTATATAACAGGTCACAACTATATCATTTTGCATATAGGTCAATGGGTGTCCATCACAGTTACTGGCATAGGAAAGTCAAGATTTTGCTAGTTAACCTACATATATAAAGATTTTGATGGTAAACCTACATGTATCAAGATTCTGATGGTCAATCTACACATATCAAGGTTTTGATGGTCAATCTACACATATCAAGGTTTTGATGGTCAGCCTACACATATCAAGGTTTTGATGGTCAGCCTACACATATCAAGGTTTTGATGGTCAATCTACACATATCAAGGTTTTGATGGTCAGCCTACACATATCAAGGTTTTGATGGTCAGCCTACACATATCAAGGTTTTGATGGTCAGCCTACACATATCAAGGTTTTGATGGTCAGCCTACACATATCAAGTTTTTCATGGTCAGCCTACACATATCAAGGTTTTCATGGTCAACCTACACATATCAAGGTTTTGATGGTCAACCTACACATATCAAGGTTTTGATGGTCAGCCTACACATATCAAGGTTTTGATGGTCAGTCTACACATATCAAGGTTTTCATGGTCAATCTACACATATCAAGGTTTTGATGGTCAATCTACACATATCAAGGTTTTGATGGTCAGCCTACACATATCAAGGTTTTGATGGTCAACCTACACATATCAAGGTTTTGATGGTCAGCCTACACATATCAAGGTTTTGATGGTCAGCCTACACATATCAAGGTTTTGATGGTCAACCTACACATATTAAGATTCTGATGGTCGGCCGAGATATACTAAGACCTTAATGGTCAACCCACATTTGTCAAGATTCTGATGGTCAACCTAGATATACCCAGATTTTGATACCTCTACAGAGGTTGGACATGTTTATTAGTCATAGAATGTTCGGGCCTGAATCACAGAACTGAAATTAAGGGGCCATACCAGCGATATTCGGCAAAAATTCCATATTTTCCAAGAAATCAAATTTTCTATATTTACTATGAATAGCTCAAATTATTGCCTTTTCAATAAATATCCAGCTGGTATACCTGAACTATTGACGGTGTTGAATTGATTCTGAAGTTCGAAAACAGTTTAAAATGCGAGCCGTTTTGTACACACTAGAAACATTGTTATACATTTTGAACAGTAACTGGCTCATAGACAACGCTGATATTTTGTGAAAGGTCTGTTTTGTGGCTATTCTAAAATAATAGCAACAATTCCATTGGATTTGCACTGACTGATTTTTTGCTAAAAAATCTCCGGTATAGCTTTTTCTTTAACATTGTCGATAAAGATAAAATTGATTGGAATCGGACGTCGTGTAGGTCTTATACTCACCATCGGTGTTTCCCCATCCAGTTATCCAACACGGGCTTCCTTCCGGTATGACAAAATCACGGGGAGGTAAACATACCGGCATGATGAATCTCTTCTCTATGTACACACCTTCTGGTAGTTCCATCAGTGCGATGTCATCCGGAAACCCTCCGCGCGGTTGGTAGCCAGTATGCTGAAAGTAATATAAACTTATCCAGCTTTGTTCAAAGTTATTCTCTGATACTGGTATTGGAGGTTAACATTTAGATGTAGCAGACGTTTTGCCCTCTCGCACTGACTTCTAGTTTTTGCATATGATTATCAGAAATCTCCATGTTTCCGTTTTTTGTGTTCTTTTCTGGGATATTTTTAATCATCACACACCTAAAAATCTACATTTATTCTAGGATTGATTCTTGATCAGCATTAAACCCATAAATAAATATACCTTTTAAATCTTTCCAGAATAAAATTAGATGTATTCAACTATTTGAACTCTAGGGTTGGCGTTGTGGACCTCATTTCTATTGTTTGGCGCAGATGACTCACTTGTGTGAAGCCCACTAAACGTTACTAGCACGTAACGACCGTGGCGAGGTAAAACCCACATTGTTTGTTGGCAAAGTGGTTACGTGCTCGTAAAGTTAAGTAGGCTTCGTACAAGACGCCCAGGTCGTAATATAGGTATTTTATCTATGTAGGCTTGGGTAATCACAAAATTCATGTGAGGCGGAAAATGTAATGAATCCAGATATTGTGTGCAACTCTGGCATGAAATACCTGCTTCAAAGCAATAAAAGATCACAACCAGTATAGTCCATTACGCCCAGCTTTGAATTCACAGGTTTGAAATCATTTAATTCTCACAAAGATGATGTTGCTTTCAATGTGAAAATATTTTAGATATCAGATAATTTCTCTGGGTGATAACAAAATAAAAAAACCTATTTATTTTGTTCTTTAGGATGAGCGCTTGGCAGTCTCCATGTGTTTGAATTCTTTTATCGCTAAATGTAAAAGAAGTCTTGCTGTGTCTTGTGACCTGCCAAAAATGTTTGGCAACTATTGCGGGATAACATTTGCTCTAACATTGGCGTGTGAAAAAAGTTTTGCAAAACAATATTATTTAGAGCAGTCAAAGAATTGAGAAAATTTTGAGGAGCTGAATGATTGTGAACTTGAAATGTTTCTCAAGGAAATTTGTGTCATTTGTCCCTCTGGTGACAACAATAAATTAAGTGATCGGTAAATTAATGTATACAGAGGTTGCCTAACACACAGCGTACTGGAGGACTGTTTTTTCCTTCAACGACAAAAGAGTCTGAAATCGAATCTCCCCTATTCTGTTAACTTACTCGGATAATTCTTGAAGGCCTGACAACTTTTTCACGTCCCGAGGAATACGTTGTGGCGTGTTCTCCTAGTACAATCGTCCAGGCGTCAATGGAGTGAAGTGCTGTCCTGCGTTGAAAGAACAGAAAGTCACAGTCAACATCTAAAACGACAAGAATTCTGCAAAAATACGAGTATAAATTGGCAACGTTTAACGAGGTAAGGATACTGTGCAAGACAAATACCTCCCAAACCTATAAGCTGATTGAGTTTTAAACTGTGTGCTTTACTGTTCATTTCTGAATTTGCGATGACATTGTGTGGGCAAACTGGTGACGTTGCAATCATTTATCTATTACAATAGAATAATGACCAATCTCACTTACGACTCGGGTCGCCATTGCTATGTGTAAAGCTAATGTTATTGCCTGCTGAAAAAGCAGATAATATTTGAAAATTATACTGGAGGTCTCCGTGGCCGAGGATGTTAGCACGTCAGGAGGCGCAATGGCCCAGGTACCAATGCGGTCGTTGTGAGTTCAAGTCCAACTCATGCGGGCTTCCTCTCCAACCTAACGTGGGAAGATCAAATCCGGAACGGATGATATGCAAAATATTTTAAAGTTACTGGGATACTTAATTAATATTCGTCGAGGGGGAAAAAGGTAATATAAAAAAATCTTAAGGCATTAATCAATAAATAAATATAATTATACTAATCATTGTCAAATTAATAATATCCCGGGCATACAGCCATGATGGTAGTGATGAACGTTATGCTATTATGAGTGCATGGATAGCTCAAACTTCTACTAGGCTATCTCGTAAATCATCGGCACCCCCTTTTTGTGTTTTAGGGGCGAGCTGACACTAAAATGAAAAGAAAAGGTAATGGAAACATATAAATGAAAATCCACGTTTTTATTTTGTGAGATCGTGATGTTATGATTTATCTGTTTTCAAGGCTTTAGGATCATGTAAATAGATTTCTGGGATAGTCCACATTTCCACAAATCCGACAATTCTCAAGTTTTATTTTACATCGTACCCGCCGACAACATTGGAGAAAAAACATTGTTGTGCCCGTAAACAACAATTTAAATTAGTTTTTCCTCAGATATCTAATGAAAGCCGGTGGTCTACTCCTGGGTTACCTCTACCCATGCACCGCGCCTGACACTCGCTGAATTAAGCAAAATGTACTTTAGTACACATGAAGTAAATAAATACATACATGTACATAAACTACCACTGAATCTCCCAGACGGAGGCCTTCCCGCCAACGCCAGTTCTGACTTGAGTGTGTTACATTCCTTACTTTATGGTTCTAAATATTTGTTTTCTAGTCACATTTAGATTCTTAAGTCAGAAATGGACTTGTGAAATCAGACGCAGAGCCCTCGCAGACTTAATGAAGGGATACATCGTTGTCCTCGCTTTGTCTAATAGTACAAGTCCTGTGTATACAGATCGACTGGTAGGGTAAATGACACATGAAACATTTGCTTTTTATTTCTTAATATGCAATTTAAGATGTGTGGGAACATTTAAAAATACAGAGAAGCTCCTCGGCTTTGTTCTGGGGGCGTAAACAAGGCTTGATTTATTTATTTGTTTCATTAGTGTTTTACGCCGTACTCAAGAATATTTCACTTATACCACGGCGGCCAGCATTATGATGGGAGGAAACCTGACAGAGCCCGGGAGAAACCCCACGACCATCCGCAGAATGCTGGAAGACCTTCCCACTTACGGAAGGAACATGGCTTTAAAGTACACACTTTAGGTTATTATTCATTTATTTATATGATTAGTGATTTTACACCATACTCAGGAAATTTTCACTTATGCAACGGCGGTCAGCATTAAGGTGGGAGGAAACCGGACAGAGCCCAGGGAAAACCCACGACCATGCGCAGGTTGCTGGCAGAGCTTCCCACGTATGACCTGAGAGGCAGACAGAATAAGCTGCACTTAGATTGTTTGGTTATTAGGACATTTGAAGTTATGTCCTGCACCGTAAAATTAGTCTATGATTTCTGAAATATTATGCCTGCTCTAACCGTTCACTTTGTGCTTCACAGTGTAAAACATGCACGTCTTTATCTCGTGTCTGTCAGTGTTAGCTCGATTGTACAATAAGAGGGAAAACAATGTTAAACAAAATGTTAGGTGCGTTGTCTCAAACAGTACTGCATGTATTCATCTCAGGGCTTGCAGACATGCAGAACACAACAGCACAAGATGGATATTCCATCGTTGATTGGGTGCGTACATATTAAATACCGAAAAATTACTTAACTCCTGATTTTGAGTATTGTCTATTAGAATCAATGTTGATTAAATACCGAAAATTACTTAACTCCTGACTTTGAGTATTGTGTATTAGAATCAATGTTGATTAAATACCGAAAATTACTTAACTCCTGATTTTGAGTATTGTGTATTAGAATCACTGTTGATTAAATACAGAAAATTACTTAACTCCTGATTTTGAGTATTGTGTATTAGAATCAATGTTGAGCAAAATCTTATGGGTGGTATCTCCAAAAGTGCTACACGTATTAACCTGACGTTTTATATGCGTATAAAGCAAAGCGATGGTGGTAATGATGAACGTGATGCCATTATGAGTGCATGGATAGCTCAAGCTTCTACTAGGCTATCTCGTAAATCATCGGCACAACTTTTTTGTGTTTTAGTCGCAAGAGGGGTGTTCCATCGCTGATGCTCTGGTAGCATATAAATTACCGTAAATGACAAAATTCACGATTTCTGTACTTTATGTATTGATCTGAAGATTTTCATTCGTGTATCTCATACAGACGAGCTCTTTGGTAGCCAATCATTTAATGGTATATATAAAAGATTTCCGAAAAAGGTCGTCCATGAAGTCATCTTTGATCACTGAGGGAAAATATGCGTAAAATGCAGAAGTGATTAAGAGATATACAATGTGGCTTTCTTCGTTTCCTTTAATACCTCAGTCTCCGTTTTAGGGTTTCTTTTCATGTATCTTTTAATTCGTCCCATTCGTCCTCACCTGAAAACACAATGCGCTGCGGTCATCACCCATCTCTTCTCTACCAGCACCCCTCCACACTGCGTCTCGTGTGTACCGTTGATCCGCCCCTTGAGTAAGATCTGCCACGGCCACTCTCCCTCAAACGCTGGGGTACCGCCCACGATGTACGGAGTGGTAATGATACCACAGTCTGGATGGAGAGGGATATTTATTCATATAGGGTGGCAAAAGGAGACCCATACGATAAATCTGTTTAGCTCGAAGTAAACTAATGAATTAAATAAATAAGCTGTCATTTTTGGCCAAATTACAATATTGTGAAACAAAATCTCATTCCGCGAAAACTCCAGGTGACATGCGCACGTTCATCTCAACTTCTGTCAACAGTATGTGCCAGTTACACTAACAAAACGTTAATCTGTCAATTTTAACAGAAAGACTTGTCTGAGTGATGCCAGAATGTATTCTGGTATTGTACACATTATTCTGTTAAACATAACACAGATATTCTGTTAATTCAGCATAAAGATTCTATCAAACTAACAGGATATTATGTTGAACATGACACAGTGTTATGTTATGATAACAGACTTTCTGTTAAAATAAACGGATGAATTTTTTGAGTGTACGCACTACATTTTGGAAGAGTAGGTAATTTATCTTTTACGCCCTACCAAAATTGATTTTTAATTATATGGTGGCGTTGACTTTTGTTTGAAACCGTCGCCCTACGCTAGTTTTACTTAACAAGTCTTTAAAGCCAAAGCCCAGGCTATGAGAGCTGAATTCAAATTCAGGTCGCTTGTTCGAATCCAGCTTGGTTGACTGGGCTATACAGCTTTAAGACAATAGGTGTCTCAGGTTAAGAAAATATTAATTATATGACAGTGGTGAGGAATTCTATGCCAGAAATATCTAATAAATTGCAATGACCACCCCCAGACTTTTTTGTTACCTTATTCTGAGTAAGCCGTGGTGCCAGGGGGCATGTAATTTACTAATGTTTAAGCATACATAAACAGTCAGAATAAAATCTGAATAAAGGCAAATTGACAAGTGGCCATATTTCACCGGTTACGTTTGACTATTTGCCAGCTATCACACTGTCGTCGCTACTTCGATTTTCCTCCGTATGCTGTGGGTCTGATTACAATGTATAATATCTGAGGAGGAAATCTTCGACTTTTGCGGAAAAAAAACGACTTTACTAATTATCTGTAAAATTCCTGATGTGAAGCTCATCTTGAGGTAAAGCTCAGCCTGAGGTGAAGCTCAGCCTGAGGTGAAGCTTATCCCTAGATGGAGCTCAGCCAGAGGTGAAGCTCAGCCTGAGGTGAAGCTCATCCCGAGATGAAGATCAGCCTGTGGTGAAGCTCAGCCTGAGGTGAAGCTCATCGTAATCTAACAGATGTGAGAAGTAGAATTTATTGGTCAGAGACTAGATGTTTCAGAGAAGCGCTGGTCTCTTAGGAAGCATGTTAAATGGAACTGGCAAACTATTAAACAGTTTGAATTGAACACACACTTCTATAGAGCCTTTCTACAGCCGGCTAAATCACATAAAGCGTCCCGTTCGTCAGCTAGGTACCTGGCAAAGGTCAGTGCACGGGTTACTTCAGGCAGCCTTGTTTGCTCCATCGATCGGTGTTTCAAAATTAAAACATTCTTGAGCACGGGGGACACGGAGGAAAGTGGATTATATCCACATGAAACTATCCCCCTTTTTCCTTGTAACCGACAAATCGTCTGATTTAAGTCCGCAGAAAAATTAGCGAAATCTTGATTCAAACCTGTGACTTCGTTGGCAAGAGGTTGATCGCAAACGTCCACTGTATATGTCTACAAGCATGCATTTATACTCCTTACATTGCATGTGGGGCGCATGTCTTTTATTCAAGATTTCTTTACAAAATTAGCTAGTGGTGGCGCCGGTAATGATGTAAAGTGAAGGTAAAGAGCCGCACATGTGCTGCAATGATTATGGCATGTATAAAGACAAACGCCAGGTTGCCGAAATGAGAAAACCTTTTGCTAAACAAAGAGCTAATACAAAAAGTACTTCTGGAGACGGTGGTAATCCAAGAGGATTTAAGGTTAAGTTATTCGGGGTTACCTCTGTCTTAATTCACCAGCCCTCAAATAATCACTCGGCTACAGCTATAATACCCCCTCCCCCCCCCCCCCCCACCACAAAAAAAAACATTTAAATGAACTCAGTAGTTTAACACAAGAGAGAAAAGAACATGACACCACCACAGGAATTTGTGGATTGGTTGAAATTGGCCAGCACGAAGGCCAGCATTATGGTGGGAGGTAACCTTGCAGAGCCCGTGGGAAATCCACGTACACACGTTAAAAAGACCGCCATCGTATAAGTAACATTTTCCTACATATGTTAAACGTCTATCAAATAAATAAATAAATAAATAAATAAAAAGTATAGTTTGACAGGTTTAGTCACGGCGGTTAGGGCCACACGATACTAAGAACAACTCTGGTGTCTGTGCAAGTGATTCTTTTGCTGTGTTATGGAAATGACCATTAGAACTTAAAAATAACGTTACATTTCCTTCAATGGTCATGTCCCTGGCTCTGAGTTGACTTATAGATTAAAATATAAAACTTCTACAGTTGCGTAGTGTAACGCGCAAAAGGTTGACAGTGTAATCAATTTATCTTATTGGGATACAGGCGTTTCCAGTTTTAGCTGCAGAGGTCTAAATATAGGTGTTGAAATTAAATTTCACATTTTCACATAAGTCAAAGTTGGCTGTGCGAAGTTGGACCCTGGATGTAACGTTATTGCGTGAAACATAAACATTTAGCGAACCTTGAATCCTGAGGGTATGTCTGCTAAACAACACCGATAGCTTACCTGTACGGAGCCGTAAACACAAAATGCATATGTCTCTCTTGGCTACTGTAATATACATCTCCGCAATGTTTATGTTAATATCAATATTATTTTGACCCAGCTCTGGCTGGCTTCCTCCCAGGCCGTAAGTGGGAAGGTCTTCCAGCAACCTGCGGATGGTCGTGGGTTTCCCCCGGGTTGTGCCCGGTTTCCACCCAGCATAATGCTGGCCGCTGCTGTAGAAGTGAGAAGTGAAATTTTCTTGAGTACGGCGTAAAACACCAGTCAGATAAATAAATAAATACAGAGCATGTGCCGCTCTTTAAGCTCGTTTTATATCAGTGCTACCACCACTAGGCAAGTTTGAAATTTGCAACCTCTACTGAATCATCGTTTGGTAAAATCGATTCTGGGGTTGATTAGAATCATATTGTACATACTTTACATGAAGAAAATGCATGGGTGTAATTAGGGCTAACGTAGACTTTTTGTGTTTTCTGACATCACTTCCTGCCTCATCACTAGGACGTAGGTTTTTGTTTCAAGATTTCTGTGCAAAATTAGCTAGTGGTGGCGCCGGCTCGATGTAAAGTGAAGGTAAGGAGTGGCTCATGTGCTGCATTGATCATGGACTGTATGAAGATAAACGTCAGGTTGCCGAAATGAGAGAGCCTTTCGCTGAACAAAGAGCTAATACAAAAAGTACTTCTGCGAGACGGTGGTAATCCAGAGGATTTAAGGTTAAGTTATTCGGGTTAGCTCTGTCTTAATTCACCAGCCCTCAAATAATCACTCGGCTACACCCATAATCCCCCCCCCCCAGAACAACCCCCAAAAAGCATTTAAATGAACTTAGTAGTTTAACACAAGGGAGGAAAGAACATGACGCCACCACAGGAATTTGTGGATTGGTTGAAATTGTTGCTGTTCTGTGCCAACAAAACCTGCTCTTATCTGTGTCACGAGGAAACATTGTTTTACAGTTGAGCTAGCGCATGTAATGGTTAAAGTATGCGAGGTTACATAAGCCCCTTTAGCTTTCTGTGTCATCAAAGCAGGGCGTTTTATTGTTGTACTAACGTATGCACTAGTGAAAAATGCGGGTTTAGACATACGCCTCTTCCAAAGCAATTTTTATTGTTATAATCACCCAAAGATGAACAATTATGCAATGTATTAAGGCCTAAGACATAAACTGTTAAAAATTATTTTAGGTCGTATAATGTAAATTCACTGGACAACGCTGACTGTTCATGTGTATTCGCCAATAACTTGCCAAAGTTTGGTGGGTTTTTTTTCAGGAACTTTGATCAACTCCACCCGTAACACAAGAGACTAGTAGAGCATGGAGAGTAAAACTAGAGCAGCTACGTCCGGTGTCAGATTTATTTATTTATTTCATTGGTGTTTTACGCCATACTCAAGAATATTTCACTTATGCGACGACGACCGGCATTATGGTGGGAGGTAACATTGCAGAGCCCGGAGGAAACACACGTCCATGCGTAGGGCACTGACAGACCTTCCCACGTACGGCCGGAGTCGGTTACAAATAGTTACACCTTGCAAAGACCGCTAACGCATGAGTGAAATTTTCTTAAATATGTTAAACGACTATCAAGCAAATAAATAAGTAAATAAATAATAAAGTTTTAGACACAGCGGTTAAGGCTATATGATACTAAGAACAACTCTAGTGTCTGTGCAAGTGATTCTTTTTGCCGTGTTATGGCAATGGCCATTAGAACTTAAAATAACGTTACATTTCCTTCAATGGTCATGTCCCTGGCTCTGAGTTGACTTATAGATTAAAATATAAAACTTCTACAGTTGCGTAGTGTAACGCCCAAAAAAGTTCACAGTGTAATCATTTTATCTTAATGGCATACAGGCGTTTTCCAGTTTTAGCTGCAGAAGTCTAAATGTAGGTGTTGAAAAATAAATTTCACATTTTCACATAAGTCAAAGCTGGCTTTGCGAAGTCGGACCCTGGATGTAACGTTATTGCGTGAAACATAAACATTTAGCGAACTTTGAATCATGAGGGGTATGTCTGCTAAACACCGAGAGCTTACCTGTATGGAGCCGTAAACAAAAATGCATGTGTTTCTTTTGGCTACTGTATATAATGTGTGTTCTGCAATGCTTATGTTTAATATCCTCCACAATTTTGACCCAGCTCTTGCTGGCGTCCTCTCGGGACCTGCCAGCAATCTGCAAATGGACGTGGATTTCCTCTGGCCTCTGCCCAATTGTCTCCCACCGTAATGCTGGCCGCCATCGCATATGTGAAATATTTTTGAGTACGGCGTACAACACCAATTAAATAAAATATTATCATATCATAAATATATGTCCATCGGCTAGAGAGAAAGGAACTGTACAAATGCATATACTTGTCACTTATACTGATGCGTATGTCATACTCACCAGACAACAGCGGAAGCGTTTCTGTTACTGAATCGGACGTCGTCGTCGTCGTTGTCTTTTGAGTGGTGGGTTCTGTCGGTGTTTCTGTTGTTACTGTCGATGTTGGTTCCAACGTCGTAGACACAGTCTTTTGTGTCGTGGTCGTCGTGGTGGTTCGTCTTGTTGTGGGTTTCGTGGCTCGAGGCGTCGTGAAAATAGACGTCGTCGGGGGACGTTCCCCGCGTTGTCGACATCGTGAATAAAGCGAACAGCGCCCTTCTGTTTTGGACCACCTCAGGCCCTCGGGGCATTTTAAAACATTGACGGACACGCCTCTGTAGCACACATGGTAAGTGCTACAGTCCGTCTCTGTCCGGTCTGTACTCTATTAAAAACATTCCAGTGCATGGAAACTTGACACAAACAGAAAATGGCGTCCTGTCAATGCACTTGCAGTCGTTGAATTTTGACGACAAAACCACACACCGTTGTTTGTTGTCTGACCATACGTAACCGTTGGGGCACCTTCGCGAGCTTCCCATTTTACGTCCCAAGTGACACATGTAATACATGCCACAGTCCAATGGATGACGCTCCCAACCGATGTGACGCACCGTGGAGCACGTCGACGACTCCACGCCGGAACCGTGGAACGACAGGTGCACGGTGATAGCAAAAATTACAGTTGTCCATCCTACAAAGCTAGGGTGGATTCCCATGCCTCGAAAAGACTTGCTGAATTACCAGGGGGTACGGCCCGATGGCAAACGACTGTGGCCAGCCGATACACTCTCTATATCGGTCGGGTCAACTCTGATTTTCTTAGAACATGTATCCGCAAACCTCTGCATACCAAAGTTAATTAGAAACGCGCGGCGTAAAACTTGGCTCGTCTTTGAAAAATGTGAAATAGAAAAAACAACAATAATGGAAAATAAAAAACATTAAGCTTCCTAGTGACAGCCTAATTAGTCTCGATCAGGTGTTCTTCTTGATCACGATAAAGGCGGTGCTCCCAAATAACGAGACAGGACGAGTGTAAGAGCTACATGTATACAAGCAAATTCTTCATGCTCAATCACCACCTTGCGTCTCTACCCTCTGTCACTGTTTCTGAAAGTCTCAGTACAGTTTGTTTGTCGCTTAAACGGCTGTTTTGTGGTTTTTGTTTTCTATTCTAAATCGTGACTTCCAGTTCACTGGGCCGAACACACTTGCCCTACTTCCTCGTGTCCCCAGACCTTCATTACTTCTTCCCCGCGATACTCTCTCTTTCTCTCTCAGCACCCCTCCCCCACCGCATCCCCGCTTTCACCCCTACTTTGCCCTCTCTCTCATGGACGCGGTTGATCACTGTGGTAGGCCAGACCACCAAATCTACGTGACCACTCTCTGGATTCAAAAGGAGGCATTGGGCAAAGTAAATTCTATTCTGCAACTAATAATATCAGGTGTACAACCTTTATGGTGAACGATAATGCAAATAGCATCTTAGTTATTTTCGGAATGCTTCACAAGCAAGCATTTACATTGTCCTTTTACCACAGAAAACATGGCCAAGGCTAAGTTTAAAATAATTTGGAGTCAGGGTGTCGTTATTTATATTCATTGTAAGCGGTTTTGGTTTGCGATGACTACAAACCCTCAAGATTTACTCCATTTTTTTTAATTTCGACTACAAATTCAAAAAGCCCTGATTAATTATGAAAATGTATATTGGAATTAGCATAGAATTTATATTGATTAACTTTTGCGAAGTCCCACTATGACTGCACATTGCACAAAGCATAAACTCTGCGAACTTGAGAATACAAGTCAACACCCCAATATTTTGATGTATGTCATAAGAAAAAAGTTTTGCTTAACAGAAAAGACAATATTAAGCTATATGTATGTGTGCATCGATAAAGTATCCTAGACAAAGTTTAAAAAGCACAACATTTTATTTTTGTGATACGTCGCAGTTCAAAGTAAGCAAAATCACATAGATTGGGAAGGTCGACAGTGCCGCCATGCTATTGATTTTAACAAACATGACATAGATATCTATAAATCGAGAGGAGAGCTGTTTTTGCTGACGTCAAGAGTGATGCAACTTCGTATTTATGGTTTTCTATCATGGCACATTTGATGACCTCATAAAAATTCTCGATCAAAAGTCAATTTATAGAGTTATCAAATACGTCAGACCGGAATAGATGTATCTGTTTTAGGTCTGTTTTACTGTACATACCACAAAATATACACTTAGTGGACATTTGTTCAAGTAATATTCTGTATTCTCATGCATGTCATGAATTTCACACGCCGTTTTATTTTATTTATTTACTTGTTTGACTGGTGTTTTACACCGTACTCAAGAATATTTCACTTTTACGACGGCGGCCAGTATTATGGTGGGACGAAAACGGGCAGAGCCCGGGGGAAACCCACGACCATCCGCAGGTTGCTGGCAGAACTTCCCACCTGCAGCACGCAAACGTCGTTTTGGAATATGTATAAGCTTTCATTACCTTTTTAATTATTATCATTATCACTATTATCATTATCATTATTATTAACCACTTAGTCTGAGTGGTGAAATGGCTTTTTATCTTCCTCACCACAACGAAAGTCCTAACAACGACAAGTGGAAAACGTCAATAGTTTTGAAATTATGTATTGTAGTGTGTATGTACTTGGTGTTTCGTACTGTTTTCAGTTATATGACGTGTGTGTGTACAAATACTGTGCGTTCTTATGGCAGGGCGAGTTCATACCGCCAAAGTTCTGTCACCACTGACGTACTTGAATTATGTCGAAAAACACCAGACATAGCACCGCACCCAGTCGCATTATACTGACACAAGGCCAACCAGACCTGTTTTTTCGCTGCAACCTCATAGTGCTGAGCGCCAAGCGAGGCAGCACCAAGCGCCAAGCACCATTTTTAAAGTCTTTGGTATGATTTATTTATTTATTTATTTATTTGATTGGTGTTTTACGCCGAAGTCAAGAATATTTCACTTATACGACGGCGGCCAGCATTATGGTGGGGAAACCAACGATCATCCGCCCGGGGAAACCCACGATCATCCGCAGGTTGCTGACAGACCTTCCCACATACGGCCGGAGAGGAAGTCAGCATGAGCTGGACTTGAACTCACGGCGACCGCATTGGTCAGAGACTCCTGGGTCATTAAGCTGCACTAGCGCCCTAACCAACTGAGCCACGGAGGCCCCTTCTTTGGTATGATCCGACCCGAGATGTATTGTACTGTGCAACATGTGATGTGATTTCCTTGCCTGGAAAAGTTGAACATATATGCATGAAAATACACAGCCTGATATTAAGAGGATCTGTGTGACGAAAGAAGCTCTTTAACAATATTTTCCAAATGAATTTCTTTGGGTAAGATTTGGTCCGTAAAAAAAGTTTGTTGTTTTTATTGTTTCCAATAGGCGGTATTTTTAAGGAAAATGTTTCCAATAGGCAGTATTCTTAAGGAAAATGTTTCCAATAGGCTGTATTCTTAAGGATAATTCTTCCAGTAGGCTGTATTCTAAAGGAAAATGTTTCCAGTATGAAGAGTTTCCCGGTTGTAAGCGTTCCCAATGGGCTGATTTTCCTGGTGGTATGTCTTCCCAATGGGACGTCTTACTTTCTAGCAAGCGTCCCTAACCAGAAGTGTTTTCTTGAGGTCATTGTCCATAATGTTCCATAATGTGGTAAGCCATCACGATAGGAAGACTTTTCTTGGGGTTAGGGGATGTATATTCATCGTGCTGATTTGCGTCGTCACCTTGGATATATGACCAGATGCAGCCAAAAGCGCAAATGAGAGACATTTTCTGATTATCGACACCTTATATATTAGCACTCTGCACGATTTCAAAACTCATTTCACTCATTCGCCTTGAACATAAATCCAGTCTTTCTAACATCATTCGAAACTGTTAACTGCTTTTCATTTGCATGAATCCGGCCTGATTTCGTACTTTACACACTTTCTTAGATCTTTGGTGGTTTGTTGCTTTGGGTATTTGCCATCAGATTATTGACCAGGAACGTTCATTTTGGTTGATAGCTGGTATACGAATGGCTGTTACATGTAAACGTTCTCCATGAGAAGTATTTCCTTATGATAAGCGTTTCGGAAGGCAAAGTTTCCACGTGTTCAAAATGTGAATCGGTGTTGATAAGCTCTCCCAAAGGGAAAATCTACTTGTGATGAATGTTTGTACTGGGAAGCGTTTTCCTGTAGTAAGCGTCCTATTGGGAAGCGTTCGTGTTGAGAAATGTTTCCTTGAGGGACGCGTTCGTATTGAGACATGATTCCTTGTGGTAAGCGTTCCTATTGGGAAGTGTTTCCTTGTAGTAAGCGAACTTATTGACGAGTGTTTCCTTGTAGTGGTTTCTGTTTAGAAAGTGTTTCCTAGTGGGAAGCGTTCCTATTGAGAAGTGTTTCCATGTAGTAAGCGAACTTATTGAGGAGTGTTCCTTTTTAGTGGTTCCTGTTTGGAAAGTGTTTCCTAGTGGGAAGCGCTCCTATTGAGAAGTGTTTCCTTGTAGTAAGCGTACTTATTGGGAAGTGTTTCCTTGTGGTCAGCGCTCATATTGGGATATGTTTCCTTGTACTAAGCGTATTTATTGGGAAGTGTTCCCTCGTGGTCAGCTCTCATACTGGGATATGTTTGCTTGTACTAAGCGTACTTACTACGGAGTGTTTTGTTGTGCACAGCGCTCATATTGGGATATGTTTCCTTGTACTAAGCCTTCTTATTGGGAAGTGTTTCCTTGTGGTCAGCTCTCATATTGGGATATGTTTCCCTGTACAAAGCCTACATATTTGGAAGTGTTTCCTTGTGGTCAGCTCTCATATTGGGATATGTTTCCTTGTACTAAGCCTACTTATTGGGAAGTGTTTCCTTGTGGCCAGCGTTCATATTGGGAAGTTTTTTATTGCTCTCCTGTAATAGGTGTTCAAATCTGAAGAGTTTCCATTTGTTAATCGTTCTTAACGAGAAAAGTTTCCTATGGTAAGTTTTCTGAAGATTTTCTTTTGAGGAAACTGTTGAAGGAAGTGTCCACTTTGATAAAAGTTACATATCGAGATCAAAGACTAGATACAAATATGTTCGTGGTAACTTTTACATTGGCTTGTGTTATTCCAGCGGTTAATTCTTTCATTCACCTTTTGGAACACGTAAATCGAGCCAGTGAGTAGCTTTACACAGGACCTAAAAGCTGTCTGTTACTGATGAATATACACCAAAAAGACCTCTTTTTAATGTTCATCATATACACTGAAAACATTTGTTTTTTCAGTGTACATCACTAGCGATTTGAAGACACAATAGAGCCTTTGAGAGAACCTGAAATCGAGTACATGAATTGGAAGTCGATGTGGAATATTACCGGGAGTAGCATTAAAATCACAGAAAAATACATCTAATTAAGAAATAATTAAAGGAATGAATGGGTATAGTTACCGGGTGTGTTACATCAAAATATAAAGAAATTGAAAGCATGGCTTTGTGTGTATTGTTGATAAGTTTATTCACTGGCTTGAATTTTTGTATGGTGGGTATTCAATAATTATGTAAGCGTGTCAGCACAGACGTAGTGTGCTGAATTGTTCACAAGTTCAACAGACAAATAATGACGAGGTAAAAGTCATTCATGACGTCAGTTGTGGTAAAAAATTTCAAGCGTGTACAACTGAAACTTAACTGTGAAACAAACTCACCCAGCAGATGATAACATTCCCACCAAGTATGTGGTAAAAACAGATGGTAACACACTCACAAAACAGATGGTAACACACCTACCAGGCAACTAGTAATAAACCACCCACAGTTGGCAATTCACCTACAACCCTGGTGGTAACAAACTCACCCAATAAATGGTATCACACCTACCAGGCAACTAGTTACTAACCACCCACACTTGGTAACTCACCTACAAACTAGGTGGTACAAACTCACCCAACAAATGGTAACACACCTACCAAGCAGGTGCTAACAAACTCACACAGCAGCTGGTAACACACCTGCCAAGCAGGTGATAACAAACTTACACAACAGCTGGTAACACACCTGCCAAGCAGGTGCTAACAAACTCACGCAGCAGTTGGTAACACACCTATGCAGCAGGTGGCAACAAACTCACAAAGCAGATGGTAACACACCTACAAACCAGGTGGTAACAAACTCACCGAACAGATCGTAACACGCCTAAAAAGCAGGTGGTAACAAACTAACCAAACAGGTGGTAACACATCTACCGAGCACGTGGTAACAAGCTCAATCCAAAGTTGGTAGCACATCTTAGAAGAAGGTGGTAACAAAATATCCAAACAAATGGCAACACACCTATTATGCAGGTCGTAACAAACTCACCCAGCATATGGTAACACACTTACCAAGCAGGTGGTAACAACCTCGCCCAACAAATGGTAGCACACTTACCTAGCAGGTACAAGCAAAACCCAGCCTGCTGTTGGTAACACTCCTACCAAGCAGTTGGTAACAAACTCACCCAGCAGTTGGTAACAAACTCACCAAGCATGTGGTAACAAACTCATCCAACTGTTGGTTACAAACTCAAGTGAATACCTCTATGAATGATGGGAAAAATGAACTTGGAAAAACTGTTTCCCTCCAGGTGAAAAGACCAAGATAGTAACGGTTTACACCCAGGTGGAAGGAATGATTGTTACCGTGTTCACTGGACGGTTGGAATGATTATACCTCTCGGAAAAGATTACTGCTTTCAACTACCATTGTGATTGGTCTATAAATATTTTTTCGATGTTCCACATGAGGATGTAATGAATGTCTAATGAGAACTTTTGAATGTAAATTTGTTGTTCATATCTAAGTACATTCTTTTAATGTGAATGATAATAATAATTAGGAAAGATAAATACGATTAAAAGATTAAAAGTTAACACATTTATAAGTAGAAAAGACTGAACTTAAAGCTAAATACGTTTATTCAGCATGTGTCAGATCTTTATTTAGGACATTATTATTATTGTGCAAAGACAATATATGCCAACAGCTGATCGCGAATACCTATCATACAAAAATTATTATCGAATGTCGTTTTCTCGTAAAAAATATTGAAGACCATATTTACAAATAACATTTCACATGCTTTTATCCGAAGGATTTTCGGGATATCCTTTATTATCAAATTAAAACAAACCAGTACACTGAGAGTTACGATAATTTAACAGAATACTATATAATAAAAGACTTAGAGCACAGACGGAAAAAACAGAGCAGCGACGACAATGCCATAGATGGTGCTCCGGCCAAACCTGTTCCTGTATGTTGTGTAACTATGCCTATGCATGCTGCTGACGCAGTGACCGTATGGCACAGGAAGTTAATTTTGTTGTGACGTCATAGCGGAGTTGCTCTGCTGTTTATTCTTCTGATGTTGTGTTGTTCTTTTCTGTCAAGTCTTTCGAGGCCTAAAAAACTGTAATAATACCTAATTATGTTGAAGACTTTTATTTTTTATATGTTGAAATAATTCTTAAACCATCTAAAGATGGATTGCTCTTCATTTGAATTAGCGTGAAACATGATAGTTAGCTGTGGTAAAAAATGTATGCGGATATTTAGGGGCGTATGGTAACAGCAAGCACACATGTAAACAACAACAACAATCAATGTTATTGCAAATCAGCGAAGATTGTTAGAGTCTATTTAATAACTTTTCTTTTTGTGTGCATGTTTCATTCAATGAATATATTAAGCTCAATATTAACCACAGCATCAAGCACAGTGACACGCACAGCATCTCATTTTCATTGTCCAAACGGTTCCGAAGTAGGCCACACCACAGTGATAAATGTGTAGTGCATCAGTGTCAGAGAAATTAAATAAACTTTAATCTGTCAGATTGAAATGCGGACTCAAATATCTTTGCTCCTTGTAAATGACAAATGGTCACGCGGTAAGAGGTGAAACAAGGCTTCGTGTCAGTTTGTTAGGGTTTCAATCGAACTGCTCATGTAAATACTTTTAATAGTAGCAAATTGTACGCCCAAGACGATACAAGAGTATCACCCTAACTACCATGTAAAACATATATAAAGTATACAACGGCGTTACATCCTTCATATTGTTATGTTTAACATTTATGTAATGATGATGGCAAGCCAAAGTTGTCTCCCCTTGGTTAGCTTTTCGAAGATGTTTCAAATGTCTTTTGACGTTTCTTCACCAGGATATAAACATGGTGACATATTTTCGTTCTTTTATCTGGGTCAGAATTCAGTATCACTTACAGGGCAGTAACAAATCGTTCAAAAGTCGAATTAAATATATCACACTATTTACGAAAATCTGTTCACAAATTTGAATACTGAGTTGTCACAAATTCAACATTTTTTGGAGAATAGAGACGATACTCACCACTGTGGTGTATAGGCCTATATATACACATTTCACCTAGATTGGACTTATTTATTTGAGTCGTGTGCTACGCCGTACTCAAGAATATTTCACTGGGAGGAATCTGCGAAACTTATGACCATTCGCAGATTTCTGGAAGACCTTCCCACGTAAGACTAGAAACGATGTCAGCATGAGCTCGACGAACTAAGAGCGACCACTTTGGCGAGAAGCTCCTGTGTTATTGCGCCATGCTGGCATGCTGACCACCTCGGCCAAGGATACCACTCCAAGTTGAATATGCTAAAGTGTCTATTATAACATCTAGGATTTTAATCTGTATCCTGAAACACTGCTGCTGAAACTTTCAAGTCAAGGTTTTAACATCAGGTGCCTTCGTTCAAATTTTTTTAAAATTTTACTAAACATAGCAGCCATTAATTACACCTTACAGCCGTGGAGTGAGAGGTCTAAGGCAATACTTTCTCTTAACCTTAGGCTATGGAGTGTTTAAACTAGGCTCAGTTTTAACATCGCAGTTTTGTTTATTTATTTACTTCATTTATGCTTTTTTACGCTGTACTCAAGAATATTTCAGTTATACGACGATGGTCAGCATTATGGTGGGAGGAAACTGGGTAGATTGCCACGTACGGGCGAAGAGGAAGAATGAGCTGGAAATTTGTCACAGCTACAGTAATGATGAGAGGCTTCTGGGTAATTGTGCCGCGCTGGCTTTGGTTTACGGCGGGTATACGAATCCTTGATTCGACGCATAGATAGACAGTCGTACTGTAGGCCAAATGAGCAGCTGTCGAATGATACCGTGCAGATGGTACGGAAGTGGAGTGTGTCACTCACAAGGCATCTTGTAGCTACTGCGCAGTTTCACCCGGTTCACGACTGCCCTGCACCGTTGAGTCGTTAACTGTATGGTAAAACTGAAGCTTTGCGAAATTGCGACCTTCTACCTCTACGTACAATGGGTACAAAATAAGTACAAAAATGTAATGCAGGGGATCGAGTGTTCGATACGAATTACACATCGTTCACATCAGTTTAAGTTGACGTGTTGTTTTAATCTCAACGATGATAGAAACTATAAACTCAAGATTTTCAAGTGATTAGCGATAGTTTCTTCACAGAATTTCAAAATAAAAGAATGCGTTAGCGTTTGTTTTGCTGGCTGAAGTTTGACGTCGTGTATGTTGATCAATTATTATATATCCGTTAAGCTGTAAGGAGTTTAAACGGATTGTGACGGCTACGATTGAGAACTACGATTGGAATGGGGCCAACATGTTGTACAGAGAGAATTACAAATAAACAGTATGTCCGCAGGAGCGAAAACGGACTATCATCTGAGGTCCCCTTCTGGTTGACCGTCAGGACGAATCACTGGATATAATTCTATATATCAAAGTACGGATTAATAACGACAATTAAATATTATCGAAATTCACCAAGTTGGTCTGTATGTGTAAAGCACCTGTTCAGATGAATGGCCGATGAATTCAACGTTCTAGAGTACGGTGTTAAGTAAGGGTGCGCATAAATGTAAATAGACGATCAAGCTATCTTTATCAGATGGATGGATCCGATG
Organism: Liolophura sinensis; assembly: GCF_032854445.1. Classification (NCBI taxonomy): domain Eukaryota; kingdom Metazoa; phylum Mollusca; class Polyplacophora; order Chitonida; family Chitonidae; genus Liolophura; species Liolophura sinensis. Next base: position 21,910,193 of record NC_088307.1, read on the forward strand.
TCCCTTCAGCCTTTCTCGTGACAACGTTACTTTTCATTCCATTCCGGGTGAAAGCAATTGTGAGGTAATGACGTCACAGAAACATTGAGCATTTTTAACCAATGTGTGGGACATCCGATTGACCTACTTGCAACAAGACTGCTTATGATTGGTCAATGACTGTGTGTTCTTGATTTACACTTCGGAAAGGTCTATTGGTGAAACGACTGGTGTGACTCCACCAGATTCTTGGAAGAAAAAATACATACCTCAGGGTTTTGTAAATTAATATTAATGGGTCAGGAATGACCTATTCATGCAAGAATTTATTCTGGATGTTTTAGGCTGGTGAAGAAATGACAATGTCTGTTTGTTTTGATATAGCTGAAGCAGCTTGTACCGATCAATGCATTTCACTTGAAAAAGTCTTGGAGAACAATAAAGGGATCTGTCATTTTCATTTTAATCGCTGTCCTGTCTTGACAAAAGACAGCTCTTCATTACTGCAAGGAGATAATTCTCAAATTGTGATGAATCGTTTTTTTTTTCGTTTTTTTTTCTGAGGAGGAGGGAGGAAGTGATCCTGACTCCTTTATAATTGTGACTTTATTTAGGAATCGTGCTGACTCTTTTATAATTGTAAGTTTATTTAAGAATCGTGCTGGCGCCTTAAAAATTGTCAGTTTATTTAGGAATTGTGTTGACTCCTTTACAATTGTCAGTTTATTTAGGAATCGTACCGACTCTTTTACAATTATCAGTTTATATCACAGTCCAGGGCAACCTTCCTCTGAAGAAAAATTGGAATTTTGCAAACAAAACGGAAGCAGAAATAAATTGTATACCAGTTTTGTACAATACAATGTCCTGAACATAATTTCATATATTTATTAAGTAAAAGTGCTGAACTTTTAGTAAAATATTTGTAAAGTATAAGCGACTGATGCATTCTCCATCACCTGTATATGTCCTTCCATCAGGTGTAGCAAAACCGCTTCCTGGTCACTTACATTGGGGAAACAAAAAATTTTTTTAAAGATTTATCCTTAATATTTTTACATTGTTGAATTCATTTTAATACCACAGAGAGCTGAATAAATGAGGAATTCGAGAAAATCCTTTGACAGCTCTCAAAATCTGATCCTACAACCGGTACGGCCGTGGGAATTCCCATTGAGACGCATAAAACGCAACTTTCGCATAACCAACATATTTTTTCGCATTGCTCTATAGATGGCATCTAAAGCGAAGTTATGTCCCGGTAAAGGCATGGAGCCTCGTAAATCAAACAGATTGCTTTGTTTATCAATTATTGTGAAGTGAAAAGAAACAGTTATGTCAGGCTTAGACGATGTTCGACGGTTTATACACTGTGTTCTATTGAATGAAGACGACATGTGTGCATACACTCATTTCGGAAGTTAGTGGTGAAGAGGGGGAGTTGGAGTGCCCCTCCCAGCCAAATAACGTTTGATCGCGTGAGATCTCTCGACTAAGCACGTGTCTGTATCCCATAATGCTTATACAAGGTTTCACTGTAAAGGGATACGACGGGTTTTAATCACGTGCTTTAGTCGACTTTTCACCGTTATCTCGGGCTTCCTATGGAAGCTCTGTTCTTTGATATGTCTGTCGGATACGGGGAATTCTTACGCAAGGCCACTGTAATCCACATATCTAGCCACACGTTATATGAAACATATTCCACGGAAATTGAGGGTGTGAAAAGGAATCGTTCTACATTCTTGAGTCATCTCCATCTGAATTTTTTGCGTAGCTGTCTTTTTCTAGACATTAAAACGAGCGTCTTTTATTTCCGATCCTATTTTAAAATACTTGCCATTATATGCCGGATTTCTGAAACACTGAGTAAAAGGAAACACAGTTTATGTTGTTCTCATGGTCTGTTAGCCTACATATTCGTGGAAATTTACCTTCATCTTCGCCAATCCAAAGTATTTATCATTTTCCAAATTTTGAACTCTTGACAAATGTTATTTTGCCATTCTGGTGAATGCACAGATGGAGCTTTTAATTTAACCTCGAAAAATCTTTTATATCCCCCCAAAAGCAAAGAAAGACAAAATCCTTTTATTCCGTCTCCAGTCACTCATGGGATTCGCGTGTTTTAAACTTCGCCTGAAAAGACGTTACGTAAAATATTGAGTGAATGTAAAGGAGGACTTCGTTGAAGTTCAAAGATTTCCGCCTTGAATACATCCGAAACCCGTTATATACGTCGTACTGGTGACTTCATGGAAGCTTTCATTATACAATCGATATAGTCGGAGGTTTCTGCCCTCAGTGCTGGTACTTCATATTCCATTCTTAGAGGAAATCTTCCTGCAATTTACCTTCACATCGATCTTTCGTTTTATTCCACGGTGACACTTTTGACTTCTGACAAAACTGGGTCTGTAGTGATGCTTTTGCTCTCCATGACTTCGTAAGACCCACACTAACAAACTTCACTGAATTCTACATATTGTAACAGAACGTTATTTATGTATCTGATTAGTGTTTAACGCCTTACTCAAGAATATTTCACGTATACGACGGCGGCCAGCATTATGGTGGGAAGAAACCCACGACTATCTGCAAGTTTCTTGAAGGCCTTCCCACGTACGACCGGCGAGGAAGCCAGCTATCGCATTAATAAGACGCTCTCGCGTTATTGTGCTGTTTTAACACGCCAACCACAACACCACGGAGGAAAATGTGGAAAAGCTGTCAGCGATTGAGAGCTGCGCGCCTGAACAGTGTACCGACGATGCAATAACACACCTTTATATTTGCGTGGTATTGATCTTGACGACATCATGACGAGAGTTTGAAACCAATGCCTGGTATCAACAGGGGATACACAGTACTCAAGGATTTCGCCTATGTAGTGTTAAAAAAAACACACACATTTAGCCTTTTGTCTTCATGTTATTGACAATTCAGTCTAAATTAGCTCTTGATGATATACTGTATATACATAGCCATGTCTCAATTGCATGATGTATTTATCTTTAGTCAATCCCATTGCCTCAATTTTCCATGCAATATACCTCCAGTGGGCTTTTTCTTACAAATCAACTGTCACGAATTCTGAATTGTTAACATAAAAATGAAAGAGATGTGGACAATTTGGGACACGAGCTATAAAGTCACATTAATCATTATCTATTGCTTTGACCTCATTTTCCTCTGGCCGAGAGTTTCTGTTCCACATGTCGAAAGAAACCGGGGTGATTGAGCAGCCCTGATGGAGAATTAACGGCACACTGATTTTTTTTTTGTCCTTTGTTTTAGCAGATTCTGCGCCTGTCGTGGTGCTAAGGACTGTACAAGTTGTTGCTATTTAAATATTTACATGAGCCCTACGTGAGGTAAATTGACAAGAGGCCGTATTTCACCGGTTAAGTGTGAGCATTTGCCAATTATCCCACTAACGTCGCTGCTCTGGTTTTGCTCTCAGTATTGTACTCTTTTATAACCGACTTGTTATTTGGATGCCGTAATGGCAGCAGTCCATCAGTACGAGGTGCTTAGCCATGGAGACACATGTAGATTAGGGCAATGTCTCTTTCTTTTCGTCTCATTTTTCTCTGCCCAAGAATGTTGATTCCATATATCAAAAAGACAATGATTGAATTCACCTGACTGAGAATGGCACAGATATCTCAGCAGCTTCGCTCTCCTTAGCTGGGCAATTCTATACAATATGATAACAGGCTTAAAGCAGAGAGAGTAAAACCAGAGCAACGACAACAGATTGATAATTGCCAAATGATCACACGTAATCGGTGAAATATGGGTTCTTTTCAGTTTACCTCAGTCAGGATTTTATTCCAATTGTTCTTGTAAATGCTTAAACAGTAGCAAATTACACGACCCTCAAAATCATGGCTTAAGCAGAATTAGGTGTAAAATGTAGTGATGTTAATGGCAATTTATTAGACGCCACGGGTCTAGAATTACTCAAGTTACTGTGTTGTCATCACATTTAACATACAACAACATTGAACCAGTGCAAAGGGAACAGGCCTCGAAGATGGTAAAGACGTGCATACGTTCACTGACCCAGGGATTTGTGGATCACCAGGTCATTGCCAGGGCAGTTTACATACGCCTCGAAATAAATCCTCCTTCGCAAAACAGATATACCCTTTAGACATATACCTGTTTTTATGACCCTGCATGAACCGGGTAAGCCAATTAAGCCGTCGTAATCTACCCTAACTTTGGTATTTCTTTCCTTATATGTAAATCTTTGAACGCCCACAGCTGAAAAAGATGCAGGCAATGTTTTGGGGACAAGACCCGCTAGCCTGACCTTAAAAATGATACATGTGCTTTATTTCATACCAATTAAAATCTTTGAAAGAAACTGAGCAAAACGTTCGCTTTAACTTCCTTCATGGCTGATTCCCTATGCAGCATGTACCAGCGTTTCGCAAGAACTCTTTATTAATTTTTCAGATTTCTATTTGAAGAGTATTTCAGGCATCATTCAAAAACCTTCAACTGCGTATCTTTACATAACGTTGTGTTCCAGAAATCTATCTTCAAATATAAAAGACTACAGCATACAGGGTAAAGCCAGATAATCGACGATCGAGAGCGTGATCACTGACAAATGGTCACACGTGACCGGTGAAATTCGCCCCTAATTTACCTCAGTGAGGGTTTTATTCTAATTGTTTATGTAAATGTTTAAGTAGTAGCAACTTTGACACCCCTAGCACCACGGCTTAATCGGAATTGGGTAAAAAAAATAATTAAAATTAAAAATATCCACTGCTGTGTATTAAACATCACTGCCCTAGATTTACATGCGTAGACGCTTAGAATAATTAAGATAAGAATTGCACAAGAGCGACCGGCAGTATCGGCGTTCGAATCTATCTCTGGCTGGATCGGCTGCTGCTCTACGTCAGCAGTTTTTGATTCACCCATCGAGGTGTGGTGCGCGAGACCGATTCTATGAACATTGCCAGCGTCATGCGTGGAGTATGTAGATTTTCACATTCGCCAATAAACCCGAAACACATTTGAATATACGCACAATCGCAGAGATCATACACATAAATCCAGGCCGAGTTTCTGTCAAAAGTTGTCCTCACATCTACAAGAAGATACTATTTGAAGAAAAAACCTGTAACATTTATCTATTTATTTATTGATGTATTTATTTTTATTTGATTGTTGTTTTACGCAGTACTCAAGAATATTTCACTTATACGACGGCGGTCAGCATTATGGTCGGAAAAACCTGGCAGCGCCCAGGGGAAACCCACGACCCTCCGCAGGTTGCAGGAAGGTCTTCCCACGTATGACCGGAGACCACATTGGTGAGAGGCTCCTGAGTCATCCTGACGCGCTAACGTGATAGCCACCTCGGCCACGGGGGCCGGGGAGGTTATTAAGATGTGTGTCTGTCAAAAAACATATATTAATATTTCTCAAAGAACCGACCAGGCCACGCAGTTCTAAAACCGCTGGTTTCCTGTCAAATTTTAATACAACGTACATATATGCACAGCTTCTAATTTTTTGCGCCAATCCTTTACAAGCTGGATATCTGATCAATGACAACAACAACAAAAAAGCAACATTAAACATCAGTGTTTTTTCACATCCTACATTTGTAACGTTTTCTCGTGACTGCCTATCCGGGTTTGCGCCTGTTGTATACCTAGAGATCTGATGACACCAGTGTGTCAAGGAAATTGTGACGATATCTTGGAAAATCCCTCCGATCGTATTACAGCAACAAGAAGATGCCGGGGTGATATATTCACATGGCATTTTGCTTTTGTCCGTATTTCGACAGTAGAAATACGTTAATCAAAAGACATATCCCTCATCATATGTCCTAAACTTTGACGTAACTTTGCTCTAAGGGCAATTACATACTTAAAATCCTGTTGACGGTGTGTAGGGATATAGGCTGACGTGCATGCACGCTTGTCTGAACATCTGGTAATCTCAGTAAAATAATCTGTTAAAGTCTGTTCTCTGAATGAAGCCAGAAGGTAATACTGTTATTGCGCCAGATTGTTATATTAAATGTAACTCTCATATTCTATCCATTCAGCAAAAAGATTATATTAAACCAACACAATATTTAGTTGAATACGACAAAATATTATGTATAATAACAGAACACATTCTAGCACCAGTCATACATAAAATGTACACAAATTGGTTATGTAAATGCTACCAATTATACTATTCACTTGAACTTCTTTATAATGTACACTTGAGCTCCTCTGTAATGTACACTTGGGTTCCTTTATAATGTACACTTGAGCTCTGTTATGAGGCACGTTTCTGCTCCCTTATAAGGTACACCTGAGCTCCTTTATAATGCACACTTGTGCTCCCTTGTAAGGTACAGTTAAGCTCCTTTATAATGTACACTTAAGCCCCTTTATAATGTACACTTGAGCTCCTTTGTAATGTACACTTGAGCTCCTTTGTAATGTACACTTGAACTTCTTTATAATGTACACTTGAGCTCCTTTATAATGTACACTTGAACTCCTTTGTAATGTACACTTGAACTTTTTTATAATGTACACTTGAGCTCCTTTATAATGTGCACTTGAACTCCCTAATAACATACACTTGACCTCCATTATAACGTACACGTGAACTCCTTTGTAATGTACACATGAGCTCCTTTATAATGTACATTTAAGCGCCTTTATAATGAACACTTGGACTTCTTTATAATGTACACTTGAGTTCCTTATAATGCACACTAGAGTTTCCTGATAATGTTGTAGAGAAATAGTAATAAGTCGTGTTCAGAATGATGAAGAAATTCACTGTAGAGAAGAATAAACAACTGTATGTCGGCTCCAAGTGTAAATATTCAAGACGTAACTGAACAAGGCAATTGTTTATGGGTATCAGTTTATTATACACGAAGTTTGGATGCTGATATTGGCATCATTATAACGCAATTAACTTCTATACAGTGAAGACTAATTTTAAAACAAGACGTTGTTTACCATAAACAATTGCCTTGTCCAGTTACGTGTGAATTTCTAAATGGCGCTTAAACACGTTATTCTCAAGACGCTGGAAGTCGCGTCGGTTGGCCGTAAACCTATTACGTGATATACAGGCCCCCTGCTACTTATCCCTAAATCCTCAAGCGATTATTGCGCAGGTGTGAAATTTGAAACTTGCGCATGCGGAGTAACAGTTAATCGCAGGGATTTGAAACGGTAAATAAACAGCAGTTAGGAGACAAAGATCGCTGTAGAAGATGGTATAATGAGTGGGGCCCCCTTTCGTGACACTTCAGCCTATCGTAGTGAACGCAGCCACACGACATGCCGAGCTAAGTATTGGATACATGTGTTTAAATCTACTCTTCGCTTTCACTAATCCCGCGGTATTAAACGAGATCAGGGCAAATTTCTGTCCAAACTGATCCGGTCTTTACAAATCACCCGAGAGCGAACAATAAGCTTTAGTGGAGAAAACAAAGATACAAACAAACCCCGCCTTGGCTAACCCACTTGCCTTTCATCATTAGATCTGTAAGAAAGAGAGCATGCTTCTCTCTTATCGCGTTAAACAGACGATGTCACGCGGTCCAAGCTCACGCGAAGGGTGTGATACCAACATAATGCCCAGTGCCTTGGAGACAAGTCATGTGTACAATATAGTTACCCCAATTTATCAACCTTTTCAAACATGAAAGATCAGATTTCAGTTCAATTCGTCCACATCTTCAAGTTTATTTTGGAGACAAAGCTACAATGGTTGAATTGACAAATTTCGTTGTTTGGCAAAAGGTGTAATTGTTGTCAGTCTACATAGAATAATGCCGCCAACATATGCTTGAATAAAACATATTACAAGCATATGTATGGTTGAAGAATTATAATAAAGGCTTACAGTACAGACAGTTAAACCAGAATATGGACGACAGTGTGATAGCTGAAAAATGGCCACACGTAACCGGTGCAATACGGCCTCTTGTCTGTTTTCCTCAGTGACGGTTTTATTCTAAGTGTTCATGTAAATGCTTAAGTAGTACCAAATCACATGCTCTGTGGCACCAAGGCTTAAGCAGAATTAGGTAAAACATTGGTATTAGCTGCAAATTATTAAACGTCACTGATTCAGAATTTCCGAATGAATGACCCGACTTACGATGTGATATACGAATGAATAAATGAAAGAACTTGTAAAGAAATTAGAACCTCTAATACAAGAATTACATGGATGGTGGATCCTAAAGAAGAACAATTACATCTGTGCTATTACTGGCCGGAATACAGATTTTATTTCTTTGATTGGTGTTTTTACGCCGTACTCAGGAATATTTCACTTATTCCACGGCGGCGAAAACGCACAGAGCCCGAGAGAACGCATGACCATCCGCAGGTTGCTAGAAGACCTTTCCACGTACGACTGGAGGGGACACCAGTGCAAACTGGACTTGAACTCATCAGTATCCACATGGATGAGAGACTTCGATTGGTAATTGCGCCGTGCTGGCGTGCTAACCACCTCGGCCACCCTGAAAAGAAATGGCTAACTCACACCCATGAAGAGGTATACGTAACTGAGGCTGTTTCCTTCCGATGGAAATGAAAGATGACAGACAGGGACAGGAGACAACATAATATCATCACATGTATCTGTTTATTTATGTAATTGGTGCTGATTCCGATCGCAAGAGTTTTTCATATGTGAAATAAGGCCCACGGCCTGGTTTTCAGATGGAAAAATCTGTGTGCCGATCAAACTAACAATGAAAAATAAATGTTAAATTACATAGAACTGATAGTGGAAAGACTCAGCAGGCCATGAGCATGTAGACATTAAAGTACACACATTTTTAGCAATGACTAATGTATAATAATGCTGAGCTTCGAAAGAGAAAAATCTGTACTTCACTGGCTAAACGTAACAGATGCGAGGGAAAGAGCAAGGCCACTGTGAGGTAATAAGTGACCAGGTATAACAAAGTTGGTAGTTGTAATATTCTAACCCTTCCTCCAGGTAGGCGTGGCATCTTCATGAATATTAATCGAACACGTCATCACTGGAAATATGTTTTTAGGGTTGGGGTTAGGAGATGGGTTAGGGAAAGACGTGTTTCGTTAATACTCATAAACAGGCCACGATAACCTAGAGAAAGGGTGTGAATCTTACCGCTACCAACAAAGTTCCAGTTATAAACCCACGAAGATAAGGTTGAAATTTTTTTTATAAAATGAACATGGGCTTAATTTGTGGTTTCAAAGAAAACTGCAATTTCCGCGGGCGTGGGAATTATAAAGCACGCAGTTGAGACAATGATGCATGTTTGACAGGCGTTCTAGATTGCAGTTATTATGCTGCGCTTCCTGTCCGTAGCGAGACGGGCTTAAGACGCAGGGATTACAGTAACGTTGACATATTTATTCTTGCAGAATAAATTCATTTTCCAGAAAACTGGGCGGAGGACGGGTATAATAACTGAGGCGCATGCACTTGAAAAAAAACAGAAAAAAAAACAGACCCGATGTAAATCTCCTCCAGGAAGTCGCCGCTTCTCGTGAAACGACGGACATCGACAGACTATATACTCTCGTGCATGTTGCCACTGGGTCAAAACTGGGTTAAGCAGTCGTGGGGGATCAGTGAAGTGGACCTACGGACGGGACGGTGTGTGTGGAGAAGATTTACAGGTGTCCTCTACAACTCCGCCTCTGTCTCTTTTCATTTCAACCAGCCCACATCTGTCTTGTTGGATGTGTTGAAATTATACGGATCGCTGTATCAAAAAACTCCAGTGCGTGTTGATATTTCCTGAAAATACTATAGTAGGTCTACATAATGTATATAAATAAATAAATGATACATTTATTTATTTAATTAGTGATTTACATCTTACTCATGAATATTTCACTTATACGACAGTGACCAGCTTTATAGAGGCAGGGTACTGAGCAGAACACCCGCGGCCATCCTCAGGTTACTGTAAGACCTTCCCACATACAATCGGAGAAGCCAGCATGAGCTGGACTTAAACTCAAAACGACTAAAATGATTGTTTCTTTATTTATTTGATTGGTGTCAGCATTAGGGTGGGAGGAAACCGGGCTCTGCCCTGTGGAAACTCACGACCATCCGCTGGTTGCTGATAGACCTTCCCACGTACGACTGAATTGGAAAACGGAAATAAGGAATACCGTTGATACAGTGGTAACCGTCAAAACAGACCAATACTGTTAAGGTGTTTTGCATACTATGAACATGAATCTTGTTAACATTTCCATTCAAATCAATCAATCAGTTTCTATGCACATGACTTATATAGCAACTAAACGTTGTCCGTATATCGATTCCTTCATCACACTGATGCACTGTTCATCTTGTTAAGGATATTCAACTTTATTAACCAACAACCTGCGGATGGTCGTGCGTCTCTCCCGGGCTCCGTCCAGTTTCCTCCCACCATAATGATGGCCGCCCTGGCATAACTGTAATATTGCGGAGTACCACGTAAAGCATCAATCAGATAAATAAATAAATAAATAAATATCAATAAGAGATGCTCATTGTTATTCTAAGAATACACCTTACATTTTTTTTATTAATATACATTGGCATGTTTGGGGGTATATAACTGATCACAGTCGAGGCGCGAAAAAAACATCTTTCTATCACACTCGGTGCATTATCGTAGAGTAAGTTTATTGCAATTTGATGCATGCCATGGCGACATGCGTTCAAGACATTTGCAACCATGGCTTAGTTACAATTAACTTCGCCTATAATCTCTTTGTAGAACGGGACATTTACTGTGAATTTGACTCCCGCTTTGTATTTCGATATTCAAGGCATGAGATCCAATTCAAACTTCAAATTCGTAGTAACTCAATAATAATGTCGAATACAAAAATACGTATCTCAGACACACTTTGATTGCAACTATTCAGAAAAGCATCCTGTTGATCTAATAAAGAAGAGTTCGTATACAGTCCATGGCCCTGGGTTAATGTTACCGGGTGAATATTACAACAACCTTTGTCAAAGACACCCTTTTTACCTCCCTTTCAAAACAGGTGGATCAGAATATCTGCAGTTTGCTATGAAAGTTCGTGCTGTCACCCCACCAACAGCTAGCATGGCGCGGTGCGACACCACAGGAATGAGCGGTAAATTGTTACTATCGCTTCGTGTTTACTCCGAAAATGTTGGCGAAATCTCTCAGTGTCATGACCTTTCGCCCACCCCCAACTCTCTCACTCCCCCACCCCATTTTCCCACTCTCTCCGCTTTCCCCTCTTACAACCCACAAGCTAAGGTTACTCTCTCTCTCTCTCTCTGTACGATCATGACATTCTCCACAAGTTTTAGCACAACAAAGAGACAGGTATTGAGTGGCTAAGATAAAACGCAGTGGTTTTATATTCTGTTTTAAAACCACGTTCTTACTCCGTATGCTGTGACATTTGTGCAAATAAAGCACTGCTTTACACCTGAAAATTAAAACTTACAATCCCTCACGTTTCTTTTATGTTTGTTTTCTTTGTTGTATGAGCGTAAATGTGTCCAAAAATTCTGGTTAAAATTCAAAGCAATTAGTTAAGTATATCACGACTGTTTATAGTTCTAATTTAAGTTTTAATATCAATTAAGTTTGACATCAAAGTAAATTTTTTAATTGTGTAATACTTATATTCTCATTTCCTTTATTATAAACAAGTTTGTCACCTACTTGCCAATGGTGTGCGGTTGACTGCTGACACTTTGATGTCCGTTGATATTTGCCGGCACTCAAAAATTAGTAACGCCAATGCGGTTGTTGTGAGTTCAAGTCCACATGCTAGCTTTCATACCTGTGGTACGTGGGAAGGTCCGTTCAGCAACCTGCCAATGGTCATGGGCTTTCCCATGGCGCTGCCCGGGTTCATATCGGCGTTGTATAAGTGAAATATTTTTGTGTATGGGGTTAAACACCAACATCAATTAAAAATAAATAAATGAAATACTACATTGTTTGTAGAGAGTAAAACCAAGCCTTTCTTTGGAGAAGCTATGAAGATTGAAGGACAGGAGTCAGCGCTACAATACAGGCTGAACTTCAGGATGGCATGTCACAAAATGGCAACACAAAAGGGCTAGCCTTTTCCACAAAGGGTTATATCGGATGATCATTGCGTAACCGATTTCTTCACGAGAGTCTCTATGGATTAAAGTGCCAAACGAAGCTAACTCGAAAATTTGGCTAATTTATTGTCTGCTGTGATTTGGCTTTTGAGGAACGCTTTATCACATCGAATGCATTGCGGATTAAGAAAGGCTTAGACTTCTGTCAATACGGAAATGCGCCCAGGTAAATGTGGATGGCCGTCGATGTACTACTTCAGAGCGGAGGATGTTGTCCTTTCTATATCAGTTCTTCTGTTTCAAAATAATTCCAGTGCAGTTAAAAGGCACAAGGAACATTCTCCATTCAGATAAGCGATCATGAGAAAAGCGAGCAGGCCTTTAGAATGCGACATCGAGGATTTGTCTAAAAACATCTATCGTTGTAGTCTTCTGTCTTAACATTTTTGGCTTAATTATCTTTAAAGAGAAAGGTATTTTTTCACAAGGGTAAAGGACACGGGCAAAGCACTTCCGCTTGGCTCGTACCTTGCTCCACGTTTGTATTAAATGCTTACAATACGGTTTTTAACATTTCTATACACATTATCATATTGGCACAATTATCATTAGAACATTGACAAGACAGCGCATTGTACCGGATACGTGTAGCCATTTGCCAGCACATGTATAACCCTTTCGTCGCTGTTCTGGTGTTCCGCTTCTGCTGTTTAATTATTACTTGTGTTACATTATGTTATAACGACAATTTGCCTTGAATCTGATTTTTTTTTTTCAAACAATGATAGAATTGTGTAGCACACAATTAAGTAAAAGATTACAGTTACATTTTGGCAGACCATGATCTACTGCCGTAGCTCAGGTATGCTGCTGAAACAATACGACCGTGATGACAACGCAGCATTTTGAGTCATTCTTGAATAGTGAAGCCAAATGAGTGAGAGGGGACTCCGTGGCTCAGTTGGTTAGCGCGCTAGCGCAGCGTAATAACCCAGGAGTCTCTGACCAATGCGGTTGCTGTGAGTTCAAGTCCAGCTCATGTTGACTACCTGTCCAGCCGTACTTGGGAAGGTCTTCCAGCAACCTGCGGATGGTCGTGGGTTTCCCCCCAGGCTCTGCCCGGTTTCCACCCACAATAATGCTGACCGCCGATGTATAAGTGAAATATTCTTGAGTACGGCGAAAACACCAATCAAATAAATAAATAAATCAAATAAGTGAGATAAACTGTCAAGACGCCATATTTCACCGGTTAAGTGTGACCAGTGGTATTTTACTTTAATTCAGTGAGTGCGAAGACTAAGATTGTGTTTCTTACGGGTAAGGAATAATAGCGTTCATTATTTTGCCAATTTGAGTCTAACCAAAAACTTACAAACGCAAAAATCACAACCACAACAACAGCAACAACGTCACTCAGCTGTCAGATGAACACACCTGTCGTGGGAAAATGAGACAGGACAACACACTCAGTGACAAGGAAGGCGCCCGAAATCGGACCGGATATGCAAGTAATTCATGGCTGATAATATTGAACGTCTGACGCTACCCACAATGCATGTTTGCCTTCTAAAAAGCAGATCTATGCAAATGTTGGCCACGGACTAAATAAACAGATTCCCTTTTGACTGCTCAAGGCTTCATTGAGAGACAAATTAAAGGGTGTGTGATGGTCTATAGGAAACCGACAAAACACACAGGTAATGAAAAAACTTAACACGACACCAAGAAGTGTTGATTAATATTTACCCCAGAACAAATGGCCTCGTGTGTATAGCAAAATAAAGTTGAAGGTTGAGTGTTCACGGACGGCCATGGATGCATGGCACTGATGTGTATTATACTATACTGAATTTGGAATTTAGCACATCTCAGAATACACAGAAAAGTACATGCTTTGTGCATCGTGCACTAATTTGTACCTAATTTGTTAAATTGACGCAATGCTATGTTTTCTACCTGATCGTTAGCAGAAAAGGTTATGTTACTGGAACAAAATAATATGTTATGTATGACAGACCTGGTCTGTTATTCCTATAGAATAGTTTTCTTAAGTGTAACAGGGAAATGTTGATGCTGCAGCAACATAATCGATCCTAGCATCTCGATATTATAGCATCACAATATTATGCTAAATTTAAGAGATTTAACAGATTCTTTCCAGAGTATAAATGCTGTGCCCTTCAAAGAAAAATCGACAATGTTTAGTTTAACTTTGATTAGCAGTTCACAAGAGAAATTTCTTTCTTGTAAATATAATAACAAAAATGAGCAAAACACAACGATATAGTTAGGTTATATATCTATCTGGAGAGATGTCCGTTTGATTGAGGAATTGAATTTTACACCTTTTTACACACCTTACACTGAATCCAATCTCCCCCTTGGATCAGGACCTCAAATCAGACATTCATATACAAGCCGTCATGGACAATCACCGATTCAGGTCTATCGTTGTGTGGCCATTTCCCAAACAACGTTCAACACAAACCTTTTGCATAACTAAGAAAGTATAAAAGGTATGAATTTGAGGTGAATTCATGCACATAGAATCAGTAAATAGTTTTCAATAACATTAGAAAGACGAAAAGAATATTCCAGGCGAATGGATGAGACCAGTGTTGTTATGTGTCGCTGCCTAAAGGCAATTGTGGTAGCGAGTATGACCGTTTTTACACACAATAGAAAATAGGCTAGTGGCCAAAAGAAATATAGTGAGTGAGTGCGTGCTTGGGGTTTAACGTCGTACTCAGCAATTTTTTCAGTCATATGACGACAAAAGAAACCTTAGGGTGCATGTACGTGTAATGTGCCTTCTTGTTGCATGACGAATTTCTACCGCTCTTTTATTTAGTGCTGCTTCACTGAGACAACTTACGGAAGGAAAGTAAGTCGCCCCGCCCGAGCCATTATACTGATACGGGTCAACCAGTCGTTGCGCTATCCTGTTCATGCTGAACGCTAAGCGAGGAAGTTACAACTTCCTCTTTTAAAGTCTTAGGTGTGACTCGATCAAGGATTGATCCTGGATCTACCGATCCCGAAGCGGACGCTCTACCAACTGTGCTATTCGGGCCGGTCAAAAGAAATATAGACTATAGCAGATAATCAGTATACCGTCCAGGGAATGAGAA
Source organism: Liolophura sinensis (assembly GCF_032854445.1). Taxonomy (NCBI): domain Eukaryota; kingdom Metazoa; phylum Mollusca; class Polyplacophora; order Chitonida; family Chitonidae; genus Liolophura; species Liolophura sinensis. The sequence goes on from NC_088307.1 coordinate 21,925,423, forward strand.
AGACGGAGATTCCAGACATACAATAAACTACCACCTTTACGTTTACAACACTGCTAACCATTGCCCATACCTTGTTTGTCTGAGTGTCTGTTTTAGTATTGTTTTCCGGGTCTTGGATTTTAATGGGTTTATAAATGTTAAGGGGAACATGACATCGTGTACAGCATAAAACTGTATACGTGTGTCCACACACTGGATGAATGTTAAATAATATCAACTATTTGGGCATAGAAGTGCTTTAGATAAGAGAAGACATGTAAGCATTAATAATTCTTACCACATGAAAATATTATCTATTTATATCGAGGATTTCTGTTTTATACTTTTACACCAGACCATGATGAAATTTCATACAATATCATTATTAAATAAACGTCAATCCATTGATAAACACAGCAAAGTATACCCATTAATAAACGGACTGTAGGAGCATTAGGAGCTTTAACTCAGGACTTGCTGTTGCTTTCTTTTTCAAATTGGCACGTTCCAGGCGCGATGCAAGGCGTTTGTTCCTGGTCCGCATGGGACGTGTAAGCCATGCGCATATTATTCTGGACATGCGCAAACAGAGAGCACGTGCCTTACAGTCAACAGTGACATCATCAAAAAAGAGGATCGCCATAGCTATGTCATATAAAGTACAAACTCTTTAGATGTAGCCCATTCCTGTAGAGAGCAAGTATGCCACGGGGTTACACGCGAGCGTGGCCTTCCTTACTTTTCACCGCTTGCATGATGTTGGCCGAACTTATTCCACAGGAAATGCAGAAGTGTGTAGAGGGGGTAGTTTATGCAGCGAATTCGTCCAGAGGTACGCTAGAAGTGTGTAATCTCATTTTTATCGCGTGAAAATGCGAGACTCGGTGGTAACTTCCGCCTTGGCAGAATTTCTGCCGTCTCGTGACATTTGTATCTGCTGCTGATTTGACTACGTGTCCGCCGCAGATGCTTCCACGTCTAGAGTAAGCGGATTTCTCTCTCTCTCAACGGACATGTTTACTTTTCTCCGTCTGAGTCAACTTTATTTTAGAAAGGTTTTGATATTTTAGATTTCTTCACAGCAAGGTTGACAAAAATAACCTGTGAAAATGTTTTTAGAAGCATTTATCCTTCAAATGGAGGCAAGTTGTTCCCCTGGGTTTGTTGTAGCGTTCATTTTGATAAACTATATGATTACGACTCTAGAGTCCTTTATAATATAAGCATGGACCGAAAACATAATTTAAAATAATTTTTTATTTCTTTATTTGACCAAAAATATTTCAACATTTCAATAATCTTGCTGTCCCATGGTATACAATAAATAATATGTAGGAGTTTTGTTTAAATATATAATAGTGAAAGAGGAGTAAAACCAATATTTTAAATCTATTTGTAACTATGATGTCTACGCCACCATTACGAACGGACACACAGTTTTAGATTCTTTTACAGGCATAAAGAGACGCGTATTTTTAAACTGTTTTATGGTAATTCGTTCCGCTGAAGTGAATATAGTATGGACTTTACTTTTGGACTTTATAAATACTGGTAAGACAATTGTTAAATTTATATAGTTTTTTGCTACCTTACTTTCCATGAGAGCATACACTTCTGATTCTTTTTCACTCATACGACAAAACGGTTTGAATAAAATATACTGATTAAACTCTCAACGTTAAGAATTTTCTATATTTTCACAAATAAGGGAACAGAACATTGTATTTACTTTCGTGAAACAACCTCTTTTTAGTTAATCCTGAACTTCAATGCACAACGTATATCCTCATTTTACCACATCGATTTGGAATTTCCGAAACGGGAAATAAACAAAATGGCATATTAAAACATCATTAAATTCCTTATTTAAGCTGGTACATCCTGTATATTTTCTTCTGGCATTTGCATGGAAGAATAAGAAACAACACGCCATTATTCGGTTTAGTGAATGACGTGTGGGTTATTGAGGGTAAACGAGCGATAGGCATCGTGTATCGTTTGTTGGATACATGTCCAGCATAATGGGCCATAGTAAAGGTTAGCTTTGTTTAAATCCCACTGCATTAACAGAGCGTTACGGAAGCCGTAACGGAGCTTCCAGAGCGCGTCTAGGACTCTGGTTCTGATAAACCCGGAAATCTCCCCAACAAAAAGGGTAAATTATGTTACCACCGGGTGCAGTGAGTTTGTGTAAATCCCTGCACGCGAACAAACGACACCCGCTGTTTCCACCCGGACGTCTGCGAGAACCGCCGAACGATGACGGAAACTGTCGAAGATTTTAGAGAGTAAGCGTGCGAATGTAGGGATGATATGTGTTAACACTTGCATAGTTCTCGGCAAGTGAAGACAGATGCATTACGAGACTAAAAGCTTTGCTATAGACGGATATTTTCTCTCTCCAGTTTCCACCTGTAAGCCCACCGAGCAAAACCGTTATCTCATAACACTGCTGATTCTGAACCGTGCCTGTCAATACTGTATTGTTCCAAAGTGTATTAGCAGTTAGGCCCGATATTAATTTTAGTTTTTAGAACTGAGTTTTGTATTCTGACTTAAGCTGGGCTTAACTTTTAATATACTTTTGAACATCCGACCACAAGTCAATAATACATATTATCTTATATGTAACCAGCAAGTAACTGACAGCAAGATAGTCGTCTGAAGGACAGGTTTGAAAATCCCCCCTTAAAGGCTACACAAATTGAAAATAGAGAACGAATCAGGTCTAGAAATTATTGACAGAATATGTACTTCTTGAAGACGATTTAACGACCAGTACCAAGTTCTTCTAACCTCTCTAGTCAATCGCAATGTGTATATTCCAAAATATACTTGGCAATATGCACGTCATTTCAGGATTATCATGCTTCTAAAAAAGTGAATGCGTCGTATTACTGATGCGTTTATCCAAGTATGTCGCAAAAACCAATAAAACTGCACAATGATAATACCGGGACAAATTATTTAGTCTGAATTATCTACATTCCTCTAGTAGCTATTCCGTCAAGCGCTGGGAATTGTCATGTTTGCTCCTGAACAAATTGTTTTCTAAATAAATGTATCAACATCCATTATAGATCTCCCCCCTCCATTCTCACAGCGAATTATCCAACAGTACAGTTCGAATTAATCTAGCTTTCATTAGCTGTTTTTTTTTTGTTTCCATGGATGCAAAAATAACAATGCAACAATGCAAAATGCATGGGAAAACACATGTTAGAACGTATCATGTAGAATTACAGAATGTGTAAGGAAGAATGAGCCACGATCACGTTCTGATCAAATCTCGCGTTGTTTCAGGAGTGTGCCTCAAAATCTCACTCGCCTGAGTTAGTGTTATCACAAGGATTAACTTTAACAGATTCATGTTCAAATACTCAGTATTTATCTTGGATGCTGAAAAAAAGTTAAAATGCCAAATGTTTAAATACGCATTTAAATGTCTAAATTCTTCGGGTAAAGGAACATCCTACACTCAAAGAATAAATCTGTTACATTTAACAGAAAGTTAGTTATCTGAATGATGTTAGAATGTATTTTTTTTACTGCAGCATATTATTCTGTTAAACATAACACATTTATTCTATTTATCCAACATAGCTACTGTACTAGACTAACACAATATTATCTTGAAAGTGACACAATACTGTGTTACAGAATACATTCTAGTATTACTCACACGGCAGATATTCTGCTAACAGATCATTTTTTTAGTGTAAGAGTAGATAATGTATCATTTGTCGTTAGCAAATTGTAGCCCAGACTGAGTGATTGGTGAATTGGTTGATTCATTGATTGCCTGATTAAATTATTCATTCATTGATTAATGAGACATTCATTCGTTTGGATTTAACGCAGCCCAAAAGAATGTTTCACTTTTGAAATTTTCTTGGAAGTCCTTTTGTACTCAACCACTTTTTGTTACGCGAAGGGCATCAATATCACAGTTGGAGGAATTACGCGTGTCTGGATAAAAAACACCCGGCTTTGAATACGAATTGACTATCTTTTACACATTCGGCGAGGAGACTTTTATTCGTAGAGCCATCCACATGGGTAATCCACCCTGATGGAAGATAGGGAAGCGGTGTCCATGAAAATTGATGCAACACCATCAAAATGTCGGCCTCCTCAATGAAAATTGATGCAACACCATCAAAATGTCGGCCTCCTTGGTTGAGTGGTTAGCGTGCTAGGAGCTTCTCACCACGGCGGTCACTGTGAGTTCAAATCTACCCATGCTTCATCTTTTAGAAATTTCTTCTAGAAATCTGCGGATGGTGGGGGGTTTCCCCCTGGCGCTTTTATTTATTTATTTACTTATTTAGGTAAATGGTATTTTACGTCGTACTCAACAATATTGAACTTATGGGACCACAGCCAGCATTATATGGTTGGCGGAAACCGGCAGAGCTTGAGGGACCACGACCATCCGCAGGTTTCTGCAATACCTTCCTATGTATTTCTAGAAAAGAGGCTATAGGATGAGCTGGACTTGAACTCACAGCGAAAACATTAGTGAGAAACTCCTGGGTTATAACCCCGCGCTGACACGCTAACCACCTCGGCCACGGAGGCCCCGTAATTGCTTTTTGAGTAGAAAAGATATTTTGTCAAAATACAGATACAAGGTTAAGTCTCGAGGTGTATACGTAGAGTATCGATCTACAGTCATATTAGTTACTAAAGGGTTGAGTTAAGTTGCTTGCGCTCCACAGGTTTTGAACGTAACGGGTTGTTATGGTTTATTTCTTTATTTGACTGTTTTTTACGCCGTACTCAAGAACATTTCACTTATACGACGGCTAGCATTATGGTGGGAAGAAACAGGGCAGAGCCTGGGGGAAACCCATAATCATCAGGTGTTACTTGCAGACCTTCCCACGTATGGCCGGAGAGGAAGCTAGCATGAGCTGGACTTGAACTCAGAGACCACATTGGTCGGTTTGTTATGACCAGTCTTAGCACACCCCTCCCTCAGTTGTCACATATTTGAACAAAAACGTCCGCCCGTTTGCCGATCAGCTTTACTCTTTCGTGATGTGTCCCTAGGGGAACATCATTGGATCTCGGATTCGACGGGAGATGTGACATTTGAGATACCAGAGAAATCAGCAAATTTACACGCGAGCGAGACGCCAGGGATTCCAACGTTGTTGTCATTTCCTAATTGAACACCTCTTGAACAAACAGATGTCGATGTTCAAGACCCAATTACTAGATTTGTCCAATCGATTAACAGAGTGGTAGTGTTGACTCCAGACGGCCACCACTCAAGACATCACGGACGTCTTCGTTTGTTACATTCATACATCAAAGTGGTCCGACTACATTGTATAGAGAGACGTTAGAGTAATGCAATCATTCTCTTACAACAGAATGGCTAAAGAGTTAATTTTTCACACAATTCTGTTCGTCGTTTCCCTTTTTAGATTTAATTTCACTGGCAAGAATATTTCACTTATACGACGGCAACCAGCATTGAGGTGGGCGGAAAGCGGGCGAACCCAGGGGGATACCCACGACCATCAGCAGGTTGCTGGCGGACCTTCCCACATGTAATGCAATATATGCGTCAAATACAAGACAACGACGCCTTCGACAGCTGGCACTTTAGCCCTCACTGGAGTCAAGAAGTGCCCATTTTAAACACACACCTTTTCTGATTATATCTAGGACTATAGTTGTTCATATGGCACTGGAATGGCAGAATGAATATTGTAAGTCAACAGTGAAATACAAAATGTTTGTGTTATTTATCATTTCAAATTCCCACATTTCTATCGTTGGTGAGGTTAAATTTCGTAAATTATTGAAGGTCAAAGTTTTGTGGTCTATTTTTACTTTATTTGCATTCATTACATACAGGATCATTTATTAACTAATGTTGTCTTTTCTCACGATCCTTCATAGGCGACACCTGTTGTTCTCGAACAGAAAACAACTGAAACTTTGTTTTTATCGCCTATATTTCATTAAATGAAGCAACTAAAAAAGAGAATATTTTTCCGTGCTAAAGGTGTTAAAAGATAGGACAACATGTTCTGTTGTTTGTATCTTCAATTAGCAATCTTGACATCTGTCACCGTTGTTTTTCACCTCAAAACATACATTACCCGCAAATGTAACGATGCAGGTTTTGAACACGAAAAACAAACACTTTTCACGAAGTGTGTGAAATGATCGTGATTGAGATGGTCTTCAGTGTTGTCAGAAAACAGGTGAACAGGTTCAGAGTGATTGTCGTGCTTTTTACGGAAGTGCCAATGAACTCTACAACAACCCTGAAATCTACGCTTGGAAAATTTCGACAGCTAGAGAAGCCTGAAATTCTCACAAATCGTACAACATAATGGTAGGAATATTTATTTTACCTGTATGATTGTTGTTTCCTCTACGTGATGCGTAATACCAGGAGTAAACCACCAACCTTTGGCATGTTTCATTCAGTGAAACTTTTTTTTACCAATATTTAGCTTAACTATCAGGAAATTAAAGGCAGTTTGAAACAATGATTAATTTCTTCCATCAAGTATAATAGATTATCAAAACCTGAGACTGAAGCGGTGAATAAATAAAAATAGTCAGTGAATATCAGTCGAATAATAATATGTTTATTACATAATATACAAATATTTACAAGTTTTTACACATTTCGGAGAAAAATATCCTTTTCAAATATTTTTTTCTGAAAAGACACATTAGCACCTTACTTATAACACAATGGTTTGCCATATCGTTAGAGCGTCTAAGAAGAATCAAACATCACCGTATTGCGGTCATGCGCCTTCTTATTGCGGTCAGACGCAATCTTATTGCCGGCACACACCATCTTACTTCCATTAACACCATCTTATTGTCGTCGTACACCACCTTATTGCCGTCATACACCACCCTATTGCCCTTAACACCATCTCATTGCAACTAACACCATCTTATCGCTATTAACACCATCTTATTGCGTTATATGAAGTATAAATGGAACCCATGCAATGACATACAACACATACACTTATGCCAGTGAGGACAACATACCACTTTAAAACTCCGAGCGCATGCACCAATCCCACCTTGATTACAAGCAGAGACATATTACACTGAGATTCGCGTGCACCTAATCATTCAAGCTAAACGACGTGAATATAGCAAATCCAGAAACACAGCAATTGATGGGCTTATTATCTTCAACTTTAATATCGTATGTGATAATAACTAATTTTGAATCAGCTTTTTCAATCACATTTATGAGAAAATTTTTCGACCCTGAAATTAAATATCGGTAAAATTAGAACAACTAAACGAATAGGCGCAGGATAAATAAGTCATGCGACACACGATACTATGTTACGCCTTCATCTCGCACCTGATTAGCAATAAACGTCAAACATTTTTTTGTGCGGACAAAACTGTTAAATTACCACACTATAATTTCGCAGGACTTTATATGACTCATACTTGAGCATCCAAAGTCGTCATCGACCATTCTTTTTTCACCCCATAAATTTTGGTGAAACAAGTTTGTTTCACAAATTTGCATTTTTAATTGTGGGATGCTATTGATTGGGAACATTTCCAGTTCAGCAAGACCTCTGACCTTCATTTAGCAACAAAAATCGAAATCTTACATCCTTTCAAAGTTAATAAAAAGAATTTCCCGTATGTTTACTTTAAATGGATGACCAGGGCGAATGAATCGTCTACCTAAATATTAGTACTGTCGGAAATTGATATCTTTTTTACATAGTTGTCTTTACTTTGGTCTTCCTTGACATAAACTTCAAGGTCGTTTAGAGACCGTTTGAATAACAATTTGTTTTGTTCCTGGTGAATGGTGAAATTGTAGGTCTCCTAGTAAAGAATGCCCTTACTACATACGGAATAAGTTGAAAGCCTGTTAAAAATCCATTTTATAGTGTGTGTTCTAGACTTTGACTATGGGTGTCTAGCGTTCTCATTTTTGTTTATTTATAAATAACAAAACGAATCACGTTTTAAAGAGCAAACGTACCTTGCGCATGGCGTAAAATCACTTACAACATTTGGTGACTGAAGACACACGTCACAATGGTAACTACGACTAACCCATCGTTTACGACAACTTTGCAAAGCTCTCCCAGATGGCGGTTTCAGGTGCACATACCTTAATTCTTCAACCTTTTCACATATGAAAGAGCAACTTTTAGTGCAATTTGTGCTAATTTTGGAGAAAACAAATACTTTGCTTAGACCGACCAGTGCCAGGGCTTCACAAAAAGTACAATTTTATCAGTTTACATAGAATAATGCCTCCAAAATATGCTTGAACAAACTCCTTGCAAACATGCGAAAAGGTTGTCTACATTATTACAGTACTTAAACTGACAACCGACGTTGCCATGGAAGTTACGAGCGTCGTGTAAAACGAAACCCAGTAGTCTAATGCTGTGCATACAAATACCTCTGCTCGCCAAGCCACATTAGGGGGATTCACCAAATCAGAGCAAAAATGTCGCAAAAACGTTATCGATGTTACTTCAAAAGAACGTCGGTCATGTGTGAATTTCGAACATATTCAAAAAACTTCTTGAGTTGGTTTCCTGATGAAGTTTCAAGGAGGCTCATATATTCGTCATGCATGAACATTAGACAGTATTTAGAGCACATGGGCGAAACTCAAAGCGAGAATATAAAGGTTCCGAGATATATGTTCTATTGTCTAACAAGAATCGCGTGTTTTTGAAAACCATTCCCTGGTGTTTTCCTGGCTTGTTGTGTATGTGAGGCTTGGCGATTTTCCTGTCCAATGGGAGATCTTGACTGTGAATTTAAAGATCATCCACGACTTAAAAGATGCTCTGTCGTGACGTTGCAATTCTTGTGTAGTACGTTGCTGCTTTATGACTACTCAATTTGCACCACGGGAAAAAAACTGGAAAAACGAAACTTGTCAGCTTGTCAGTTGAGCTTTTGCGATTGCAGAACCAAGGCAGGAACAACTATGTTTTCTCAGGTTCACCTGGATGTGCCACAGGCGGGAAATATCATGTTGGACTTTATAGAAAACAGATGTGATAATTAATTTGTATATTTATAGGCATTGGCATTTTAACCGAAACGAATGCATTACCGATAATGTTTTCCGCCACTGTCAACAGTTGTGATTAGCTCAGTTTGTTTTGTGAATTACTTTTCTTCAGGTACCTCAGAAATGTAAACAGGAAGTAAACAGGGCTAATACTGGTCTACAATAAGTGTGTGTGTGTGGGGGGGGGGGATTGGGCTAATACTGGTCTATAATAAGTGTGTGTGTGTGTGTGTGGGGGGGGGGGGGGGGGTATTGGGCTAATACTGGTCTACAATAAGTGTGTGTGTGGGGGGGGGGGGTATTGGGCTAATACTGGTCTACAATAAGTGTGTGTGTGTGTGTGGGGGGGTAATTGGCTAATACTGGTCTACAATAAGTGTGAGGGGTATTGGGCTAATACTGGTCTACAATAAGTGTATGGGGGGAATATTGGGCTAATACTGGTCTACAATAAGTGGGGGGGGGGGGGGTATTGGGCTAATACTGGTCTACAATAAGTGGGGGGGGGTATTGGGCTAATACTGGTCTACAATAAGTGTGTGGGGGTATTAGGCTAATACTGGTCTACAATAAGTGTGGGGGGTATTGGGCTAATACTGGTCTACAACAAGTGTGAGGAGGGAGTATTGGACTAATACTGGTCTACAACAAGTGTGAGGAGGGAGTATTGGGCTAATACTGGTCTACAATAAGTGTGTGTGTGGGGGGGGGGGTATTGGGCTAATACTGGTCTACAATAAATGTGTGGGGGGGATTGGGCTAATACTGGTCTACAATAAGTGTGGGGAGGGAGTATTGGCTAATACTGGTCTCCCGTATGTGTACAGGTAAGGAATAGGGTTAATACTAGCCTCCCATAAGAGTACACTTAAGGAAGCA